>NC_057884.1:18333133-18939981 GCF_019740435.1 Gambusia affinis | reverse complement strand
TCATGGAGTCTTTATAACTTAAAATATGTACATGCAATACGTTTCATATTAGTAAAAAAATTGCTTTGAATTTTTCAGAAATCAGTCTGGGTGTTGTACAGGAAAACTGATACCTATCAGCAGTACTGGCATTTTTAGTTACCATAACAGCAAAATATATACAAAGGGCGTAACTTGAGAAACTTCCAATAGTCTAGTATCACTTTTTGTCAGTGTCACTCCTCTTATTTTATCTTTCAGCCAGCGGCAGCCTCAGCTGGACCATGACCAGAAGTCAGCTACCAGCTGCTGAGCTTACGCATTGTCTGAAAAATGGCCTAAAGAGTGAATCAGTGGGCTGCAGGCTCAGCAACCAATCACAACGAGCGAGCGGTGGGTTGTTAAAGTTGGTGACGCATTGCCAGGCTGAGAACATAACCAGGAATGAGGTAATTTTTGCCTGTTTGCCAAACAGTCTGGATGGTGACCAAAGTCTATGTGAATCTTCATTTCAGATGCAGTTGTATAACCATCTTGTTTCTGATTCAGATATTGACAACATAATTAAAATGGTCTGTTGTCATTTTCAAAGATAAAGACCAAGCTGTTCTCAATTATGCAATAGGAATTTAATACCGTTGCAAATGCGTTGTAAACTAAGTCATGCTGCCAGCATGATGTAATCAATTGGAAAGCACCAGAATAGTTACATGAAGATTGGTTTAACATTTTGTCACTTTCCTAAAGTAATGGCTGAAGCCATTTTTTGCCAAAAGGGATTTTTTTGTTGTTGCTAAAATAAGTTTTGGCAAAAAATTACTAAGGTTGTTGTAACAATTTATAGACCACTTAAAGGAAATAGGAAACATTTATTTTCCTCTGGAAAAAAGTCATTTATTATTTCTAGATATGCTACATTAAGTGAGAGAGATAAGTGAACAACTGTTGTTGAGCAAGTCAATGCTTTTCTCCGTCAGAAGACACACTAATGGGATACATGAGGAACAGTGACCTCTGCTGACTCCAAACTGCACTAGAAATTACAATTACCATCACACTCAAGTAGATGGTGAACATGATGTTGACATTTAGGGTGAGATGCAGCAGCAAGTCCAACCAGAAACTTCACGATGGCAAAAAGATGGATGTATAAAAGTAACTGTAAGGTCACTGTGATTCAGAATGACACCAGATAAAGTAGTATAGCAATTTGTAAATGGATGTGGTACAGATTCTTTACTTGACGCAGCTGTTTGTGCAGGACTCTAGTAACACTGGTCACTTGGCAGGTGCTCATGGTCGGGGTTCCACTCTGACCTGCTGAAACATTCTGCGGCTTTGCGGTCGCACTCACAGATGAACATCTCACATTCATTGTTTTGGTCTAGAGAAGACAAAGCAATAATTTCAGTCAGTTGTCTTTCTCTGACAGCCAGGTAGTACTTGTGAAATTAGTGCAATGACAGAGTTGTCAACTTCAGAGCAAAGCTTGAAGTGTATATAGATTGAGTCAGTAAAAAGTAGAAAGAGTAAATCCACTGTGTACAAGTCAATGACAGATTTGCAGCACTGCCTTCTCTGTTTCGAGTGAACGTTACTACATTGAAATGATGGATTAAAGCTTCAATCTCACTATCGAGAAGTAAAAGTAATTTTTAAAAAGTCAACTCACTTGTACAAGTGAGCTTTCTGTTTGCCTCATCACAGGTGTAGGAGTAAATCTCGGTATAAGGGTTATCCAGGATGGGCCAGCACTCCGGATGCTGCATGGCGTCACTGTAACACTGGTCATGAACCTGGCAGCACCTGTGTGGAAAAACAAATTGTTAAGCACTGCAATCTTTAAAACAAACAAAAATATTGCAGATATTACAATATTTTTAAATAGTATTAGTGTGAGGCGGCTTAAATAATGACCTATCCAGATCATCAACGGGTGTGCCAGAGCCTCCGTATCCACAGTAACATCCATAGTCTGCATAGTCAAGAGCAGGCCAGCTATCAGGCATCATACACAGGATCATGGCCCTGAACTGATGGAGAGCCTTGTAGTCCAGTGAGTGGGCTGTAGAAAAATAACATGTCATGATAGTGATTTAAATGTGAATATGCATAGTAAAAGTATTTACATTTTTTAAAATTGTTTTATGTTTTATCATATCATCACTGGAAACTTGGTGACACAGGTCACAGGTGACAGACCGACACAAAATCACTCATAACTGTTAAGTGGAAGGAAAATATTGATGTTTCTACAAGTTTTTGAATCAAACATGGCAAAGAAGATCATTTTCAACGATCAACTAATCTGGACAAACTTCCAGAAAACTGCAAAGCAGCCAAAACACAGAGCTCCTTTAAATTAAGGCTAAAAACACACTGGTTTAGAGCTGCCTTTGATTAGTAGTAAGTGGAACATTGATCAACATATTTGATGTTTATTTGCTCAATGATTTCAATGGCGGCTTAATGTTTGTTTCAAAATTGATGAATGTATGTTTTTGTGATGTAAAAAACTTTGAACTGTCTTGTTGCTTAAACATGTTATACAAATAAACTTGATTTGAAAAAAAAACTTACAGCTGTAATTGAAGAAAAAGGAACATCAGCAATGAAATGCATTTACACTTTAAATAAATGCAAGCGCATTATGTTTAGCTATCGCATAGCAAGCCAGTAAAATACATTAAAGTTTTATTTTGTATTTTGAGAAAACTGAATATTTGAGGGGGCATAAATACTTTGACAGTCTGTGAAGTTGTACTTACCTACGGAGAGACCAACAGCCAAGAGGAAGACGGTATAAAAGGCGTTCATTCTGAGAGTGAGAGGCTTCAGTCGGAAAGTGACTTTCACTCAAACATAAACTGCCCTTATATAGATCATGTGTGGGTCCTTGGATGTCAGCTGTCCATACAGCACCAGCTCACACGCATTCACACTCATAAAACAAGCTAGCATGTGCAAATGTTAAAGATTTCTCACACATTGCAAGCTCGGATCTCCTATGGCTAAGCTTCCAGCCATAAAGTCATAGAAACTCAAGGAAAATAACACTTGCTTATACATCCTGAATTAAATTAAACAAGAAAAATCTTCATGTTTTCTTTGTAGTAATTAAAAGGTTATGACTAATTTCTGTGTACATGCACTCCCTTCTTATCATATCCATGCTCTTAGCTGTCCCGTTATTCAACATTCAAGGGGAAACACATTTAGAGGTAGTTTTTAGAAGATTTTTTCCTCTACAAAACTTACCTGTAATATCCAGTCAGACGAAACATGTTGGTCACATTAAAAGATTGCATCAAATCTGGGGTAGAAATAATTTTGGGATGAACTTATAGCAGTATTGTCTGAGTCAATAAAAGACTTAAGAAAAAAAAAAAAGAAAAAACGATTTCCTTTTTATTTTTGAAGCCCAGATTCACAAAAGGTGCAGGGAGCAGAAACTTTCCAGATCACAGATCCTCCTCCTGAGGGCAGGTTTCAAGAATATAATTTGATAGTTTTGAGGAAACTAGAGTGATATGAAATGTGGTCATAGAGATGGACATCCAGCTCTTCTTTTATAATCATTTTCTGGTGCACTTGCTTTGTGAGGCTGACAGTTAAATAGTTTACCTGTTTTTGCCCATCATTACTTGAGAAGTAATTAATTAATTGCCTAATACAGTTTAGAAAGAAATATATAATTCATCATCATACTATTTTTTTAAACTGAACTTTGAATATTCAATATTGCACACTGATTAACAAAACAAGAAGTCAACAATTGGATGCGATCTTAATTTAATCTTCATTATGCAGAAAAATACGACAGCGGTATCAGTTCTACTATTATGAGTTGCACAAATTCAACATCAAATCAATAGTTAAACTTTCGAGTGAAATGGTTTTTACCATATAAGGCAATCAACACAATAAAAACAATCTGGATCAACAGAATGAACTACAGAAACTAAAAAATAAATAATATAATCTCTAAATGCTCTATAAAATATATTAACTTTGTCTTGTGTGCTCGGCACTCCGTACATTTCCCCATCAACATAAACAGCAGAAGAGAACACACAGAGAACAGCCTCAGTGCATATGTTCAGTCTGTAAACTGAAGGTTCACATTCTTGATTGGAGACGTTTTATCTTCTCAACCATGGGAAAGAAAACAGCAGCCTTATTTACACATATTTCTATCAGCATGATTAATGATTACAACTATGTATATGTTTCGATTTAAAATGTTTCTGTGTCCTACCAAGTCATTATTGCTTTAATATATATTCTACAAAGCAAAAATATTCCTGCAAATTAATGTACAACGAAAGGCATATTAAATAGGAATGTAATAACTGACACATTTACAACCTTAGGTGGATTTTTACAATAATTAGATATGCAGAGTATAAATCACTACAAAAGTGCTCATCTGTTTTCAGTAGTGCTTGAAAATCGAACAACTTTTAACTGTTTTTATTTCCGTTTATAAAATAATTGCTTATTTCGAAGCTCTAGAATCTTTTCTTTGTTGCCTCAAACAAAGTAAATGTTATTCTTACTCCATATCATCTTTTTTGTTGTATTTTTTTTCTCCCCAATCAGTCTGCTGACTTTTTAATGCAAATTCTAACAAACTAAAAAAATAAAAACAAAGCAAAGCAATACTCTCTTTTCATGACACCGACTTTTCTCCTTGCAGCCTTCTTCCTATTGCTCACTGTGTTGCTTCGAGCATTCGACCCACACACTGCATCATCTCCGAAGGCACTGGATTGTTACTTTTGAGGGGGCTGGATGCAAGTCTGTTAGCAACGGTTGATTACCCACAATTCTTCACTCAGTGGAGGATGAAACTGATGCAGACAGCAACCATGTCTGAGGCTTTAGCCTGATAAGATTTAACAACTCTCAGTTTGAGGTTCTAAGTAATCTCCTTTGGCGACCAGATAAGACTCTGATATTCCTTCACTCTGCCCATCTGCACCTGTCTGTCTTCCCATAGTCAAGTTTTGATTAAAGCCTTAGGATTTCTCTTTAAAAGTAATAAAAAAATAAACTAAAATAATAAAAAACAGGCCATTCTGGTTATTAATGTTAAAAAATGACTTCAAAATACATTTTCAAGCACCACTGTAACAGTTTTGGCTGTAACAACAAGAAGGTAAAACATTTAGCTGTAATGCATTTTAATGCTTATGTTAGAAGTTTATAAACATAAATGTCATGTCATCAAAATTTGTATGAATATCCTCACAAAAGATATT
This sequence comes from Gambusia affinis, assembly GCF_019740435.1. Lineage (NCBI taxonomy): Eukaryota > Metazoa > Chordata > Actinopteri > Cyprinodontiformes > Poeciliidae > Gambusia > Gambusia affinis. The sequence goes on along the minus strand of NC_057884.1, from coordinate 18,934,738 downwards.
CATAAAAAATATTTGAAATGTTTTGTCTGTTTGAAGATGTCTCTGAAATGCCTTTCAACTTGTATAATTTAATATAACAAATCATCTATAACAAACTGTAAAGAATTACAGTTTTGTGATTATGTTTAAATTTCATAAAAATCACATCATTATTAAGTCTTTCATTCATCCCACTTCATTCATTGCTCGACTTGGATTAACGTGAACAGGTGAGGGAGTTTTAGCAGGTCTGGTCTAATTTTTCTATTTCAAGGAAGAAACTCAAAAACAATTTGAGGAAATATTCTGCACACTTGGTGTAGAGTTCATGCACAGACTACTGGAATGAAACATGGCTATTAGATGGGCTTATACAATAAAGTGGTGACATACTTCTTCTTATACCGATGTGTCGCACTAAGCACCATCACTCCATCCTGTGACAAAATAAACACAAGACAGAGGAAAGATTAATCTAAAAGCATTTCACTTCCATAACTTGAGGTCATCAGGAGTATAATGGATGTATAAACCTTAACTTTTTAACATTTTCTCATAGTATATCCAATAATTACGATCCATTTTGCATGAATTTGCATGATGAAAACGCTCATCTAGTACTGCATCGTTGAAAAGTAGAAAATAATACAATTTTCAATCTTTTTTACAAATAAAAATCTAAAAACTGTGATGTCCATTTGTGTTTGGCCTCCCTGATTGAACTCCTGAGTGAAATCCATATGATTCCAGTAAATGTAGACCATAACACTTGACCTGTCACAGTAAAACAAAATGCTGCACAATAAATTGTATCACCAACTATTGCAATAAACGTTAATATTGTTGTTTTGAGACCATTTTCAAATCACATACTGACAGCGATATGCTATTAAGTCGGCCCTCTCAAAGACCAATAAACTTTTTTTTAAAAAAAGAACACTGGAAGTTGAAGGTGGTATTTTAATAATCCAAATAAAACACAACAACCAAAAACAATTAAGTGGATGGAAGATGTCCTGTAAACAAAATTGCTATTCAAAAAAATTATAAGAATAGAAATTATTAAGCTCATTTTATGGTGCCTTTAATAGCCTTAAATCAAGTCACAAAATGACACAAAGCAAATACCTTAACGCAACATTTTGTTAGAAAGAGTTGAAAACTTATCAACCACACCCTACCTTAAATGGAAAATCACGTTTAGCTTCTCCCATGTGAACTCAGCTCGTTTGTTTTTTCCTGCATTAAGTCTCAAACTACTGTCTCTATTTATCCATTGGCATGCACCTTCTGGTTGTTTTTCCACTTAAGAGTGGTGCAGCAAGGGAAATGATCTGCCCTTCAGTCTGTCCTGCAATCCTTGTGCCAGCATCTTATCACTGCTAGCATTCTACAGATACGATCCGCTCTGCAGGCCGAGTGCATATGCCCGCTATCCATGGTAGCGGTCAACATTTTCTGGGAAAATACCCATAAAAGCTGGTCATTTCTCACAAAGATTTCCCACACCAGCAGTGGCACAGTGAACATACATTGACAACAGAGAATATATTTGTATTTTTTTGTAGTTCAGTAGTTCAGACAAGTATGAACCGTACCTTAATTGAAAGCGCGTAAAGGTGATTGAGCATGACGTGGTTCGGCTCTGGAAGTAATGCAGGGTCACACTGAAGATAAGAAAATGGGAAAAAAAAGACAATAAGTAACAAATGAAAGAAAAATACTGGAGCAGATATATGTTGCACATGAGATGCACTGCGTCTAAATAGGCCATGTAGTTTAAAACTTATAGAAAGATAAAGAAAACCAATCACACCTTTTTTGGTAAAATCTATAAAGGAAATAACAACCAGAGCAATCCTGAATTAAAATCTGACCCACTTACAGATATCCCAGTGTCTTTGTTGAGGATGACTTGGAGGAGGTGCGGAGGGAGGATAGGTGGGGACTTAAACTTTTCGTCCTGTTTGGGAACATAAGCGTCCTGGTGATATGGGCCGGGCGGAGAGCTGGACAGGTCTAAAAAAATTTTTAAAAAGAACGGTTGTGTGGAATGAAATAATTATTCTCACTGTTATTACTTTTATTAACCAGGTTATTCATTCAATTAATATACTTTTATTTTATGTGTCTTACTTATTAAAGTTAAGGTGCCTTTCTGCCCAGAGTTGCATCTTCCTCTTACAGGAAGACGCTGACAGGAAATGCCAACCACAAAGTGCAAGTTTTTGGAAATCAACTTGAGGTGTAAAAGCTTGTTACATTTTGAATCTATTTCTGCCCAGCAACTCATCTTTGTACAGACACCTGATCGCTGACAAAGATAGAATAGTATTTGCACCAGCTCTGTCTAAACTATTGAACATCTCGGGGTGTAAAGTGAGTAAAGCAGTTATAGGAAACCACAATTTACTTTGTGCACAAGTCGATTTGTCATGATGTACCACTTGACCTTTGTTCTAAGAGGTGTTGCTTTGTTTGACTTCCAGAAATTGATCACATCCATTACATTTTTTACATTTTATCGTGGTGCAACAAAGGCAACAGCTTGGCCTTGTAGAATCCAATAATTACTTAAACGATGAATCAATTTATGTAGCAATAGCACAAAAATAAAGACTTCTCTTAAATTTATGCTTTTAGAAACTTGAATGTGCTTCAGTCATTTTTTTGTGATCAGTTGTTAGCTCTCACCTGACATGTCAGAGGATTTTTGTGAGTCCACCATGAGAGCATCAAACACCTCAAAGTCAGTTTTCTTCACCTGGATGATATTATTAACGGTGCCCAGCTGGCTGGTCACAACAGGCTGTGAAAAGTCACGACATGGTCAAATAAACAAACTTCACAGACAACACAAAAAGAAATCCACTAGTTAAAGCAATACCACACTCCTTGTAATCCAAAGCCCAAGTTAATTATTTGATCCAATAATGAGCTCCCATTGTACATCTAAAAGTGCTTTTAATTATAGGAGCTACCAGAAAAAACTAGAGAATTTGCACTTTTGCAAATGTAGAGTGAAAACTATAATCTGAGGGGATCAGGACTAATTAGCTAAGAAGTGTGTTAAAAGTGAAGCAGAAATCCTTACAAGGTGTAAAAACTGTGGAAGCAGCAGTGAGATGATTCATGGATCATTCATTGAACTATTTCAAGCGCTGCAGCCGCATCTGCCAAATTGACCTTCGCTTCTGTAAGCAGGTGACCAAGACGGCCTGTGAGCACTTCATTGCAGAGATGTCTGTGAGCGTCCCGTTCAGACTGAAAGAGGACAAGCTGCTGCAGAAGATAAGAGCTAGTTTCCATCGGGACAAAAAAAAAAAATGTTTTCAGACTGTTTTTGCACTTAAACTACACGCCCTGTGATAAGTCTCTGAATCACTGTTGTCATAGAATATAATGAGAGGGAATTCAATGGGATGTGATGTTCATCAAACAGAAAAGGAGGAAAAAAGTTGCATGTATTTCTTTTTATATTTTGACTTTCATAAACATGTGGTTGTATTGGAGTTATTTTTATTGGTTTTGTTTCATTTTTGAGCAAATTTTTCTACAAGCAAAATCTATCAAGTTTTTTGATTCATTGTAAACATCTTTGAAAACCTGATTTGATTCTTTGATTAGGATCAGTTGAGAAGTGGGACACATTTTCCGGTGTCTGCAAAAGTTAAGGACCACAACCGTCCAGATTGCTAGAATCCGCAAATACCCGAGAACCCCTCTAAAATTTTGTTTCTAGAAAATCTAAAACTTATTTCATCTTCTGAACAATGATGTCAACAGCTTTAGGAGAAAAAAAGTCATTTGTAAATTGAAATTGAAAAAAAAAAATAGGAAAAATATTAAAATGCTAACATGTGATAATGACTGACTTTCTTATACTTTGAATGGTGTAAATCGGCGGTTTTCAAAGTGTGAGGCGCGCCTCCCCGGGGGGGCGCCAGAGCACTTTAGGGGAGGCGCGTGCGAGGGAAAAAATAAACCGGAAAAGCTATCTGCTTGCTGTCTACTGATGTGAGAGAAACGTCTTTTACGCTCACGATCAACTCTGTGGATTTAGGAAAAAGTTGGTACTGTGGGGTGCGCGTGTGGAGCGGGGATCAGTGGAAATGTTTCCCCCCTTAGAGGATGTTTTGGCCAGTGATGTCAGTAACGTTACTGACGTCGGACCACTTTTTTCAGTAATGAGTAATCTAACGCGTTGCTATTTCAAATCCAGTAGTCAGATTACAGTTAATTATCAAAATCATTTTTGCGTTACTGTGCGTTACTATCTTCTTTTGTTATTTAATCGTATTTCCTCTACGTGTCTTGTCGAGTGACCGACGTCTCTATGCGACAGAAATGTAAACAATGGGGGGAGATGCGCGTTTTGTTGGTGGAAAAACTGGAACTATTTTGAGTTTCTGTCGACAAGTCCGATTATTATAAGCGGCTTTGGGCTTCATTTTTTTAAAGTCGCTTGCAGATTTAATGAGCGGCGGGTTGCGCCTTTTTGGGCTCGTTTTTGAACGTGAAGTTGCTCATTTGGGCTTGGAAATAAGCAGAGACTCACAATAAATCCCAGAATTTGTCCGTCATTAAGGTAGTTTTACTCCGTCTCTGCTGTGTCTTTGTTAATGTCAAGTTAATATATTACCTCTCAATGACATCGAGCTTCGCGTTGCGCTCCAGAAAACTGCAAACATCGAGACCAATATAAACAGCGCAATAAACGTGAAAACAGCCACGAATAAACGTGTCCGTAGTTGGCAATAGTTATAATGGCAAGTTAGCACCGTTATAATTATTAATATTACGGTAAGTGTCGCAGCCATCGGAGCTGTGGAGCTGCAGGAGGAGCTCTGTGCGCTGCGACATCAAACTCAGGGGCGTAACGCAGAATCTGGAGGCTGGGGGGAGAGGGGCTTTAAAATCCTTCTTAGAGTTTTCCAGACAACAGTGGACCACACAAATTACTCATGTTTTTTATTTTTTGTACAATCTCCTCTTCAGTTCAACCTTATCAGTGGAGACACATTGTTGATGTTACCATTATAAAATAACTTACAATTACATATTGGCAAAGCTCAATGTGATTTTCACAGGAGGCGGAGCGTTGTTGTTAGCAGCTGCTGAAAGTAACTAAAAAGTTACTTAATCCTGCAGTTAGTTACTTTCCTGCAGTTAGTTACTACTTGACTTGGAAAGTAACTTAGTTACTTTCCAAGTCAAGTAGTCAGTAATATAACTAAGTTACTTTTTCAAGGAGTAATCAGTAGTCCGATTAAAGTTACTTTTTCAAAGTAACTATGACATCACTGGTTTTGGCCAGAGCAGGGCTGAAGGTGGAGTTTTTAGAACTCCACCCCCCTCCGCCCCCCCTCCACGGGGGGGGGGGGGAGGCGCAGCAGGCATTAAGCTCCTTGAAGGGGGGCTCACCCTTTCATACTTTGAAAACCCCTGGTGTAAATCACAGGCGTGAAACTCCAGTCCTCATGTGCTGCTGTCCTGCAGGTTTTAGATGTGCAACAGGTACAAAACACTGGAATTTCCAGGACACCGGCCCTTGAGGACTGGAGTTTGGTGTAAATGAAAGTAATTAGCCTTCAAGGAGCACAAGCTATTTAAGTACATTAAAAGACTAAATATTTTTACCAGGAGAAATGACTAAATATTTCATAAAGTTTGGAAATTATAAACATCAGAAGTCATAAAAGTCATGTCCCAAAAGAACTAAACGCTCAAATTTAAACGCTTAAAATATGTAATAGAAAACGTCTGAACAGATGTAACAGCTTACCTCAGTTGGGTCATGGGTCCACTGGCCATCTACATAAAACTTGTACTGATGTTCTCCCTCAGGAAGATCTACAATCGCCACAAATGTGTTCTGACTTGGAAGGAAGATAAAAAAGGAGAAGACATTTAAAACAACTGTAAGTACAGTTATGAATAATTAAGCATTACTAAATTATGGAGGATATATCCGCTGAGTTTAGGACATTGCCCCCACCTTCTTATTAGGGGAATCTTATTGGCCCAGTTGTTGAAAGACCCAGAGAGGTAGACCTCTTTTCCATCCCCTGTCCAGCGAAAAACGGTTGGTCGGTCAACAGCCAGGCATTTGTCGTCTGCTTCCAGGTCTTGCTGCCAGGCAAGGAACTCCTCCTTCTCTAGAGGGGCCTAAAACACACGTCAGAGAGATACGATAGATCCTCTTGGGGCTTTTTTACCGTTAATATGATAAGAGTTGGATTTCAAACTGTCAACATGCAAGGAAATGTGTCTCTGAGTAAACATCAATGGATACCTTCATGTCTTCTCCGTGAAAAATATCAGCATCCTCTGGGCTATCCATGAGGATTTTGGGTCTCTCTCCCTCTTTGATGCCCCGACTGTCTCTCCGCTGAGCCTTCTCCCCATGGCCCAGTGCAGCCCGCTCGCTGCTCGTGTTCCCCATGGTTTTGTCTTCTCGAAGGCCGTCACAAGGTCACTGTGAGTGGAGTTAAGAAGTTGTGTAAAGCCATCGGAAATTCTGATTAAGTTCTCTGTTAAAAAAATTAATGAATCATTGACAGCTGCTGTAGGAAGAAGGTCTACAGGAGTTATTTATTTCAGTTCCTAGGCGCAGTGGCTTAATTTTCATGTTATCGGTATGATAAAAATTACCGTACATCTTGACACAGATTTATTTACTTTTAGACAATAAAATCCATGAAGGATGACGGAGTTGAACAGGTGAAGCATTTTATGATAGAGGTTCATATTTGAACAGTATAACCAACATGTTATTTTAGATTTAACATGATCCTCGCATAACATTTCTCCCAGCGTGAATTCCTATCTCTGTGAAAGGCCTCAGGGTTTGTGTGGAGAACCTGTTAGTTTCCTTGTGGCTAACCAACCTCTTGTAAGTATTCATCATCACCTAAAATAAGTCTACAAATAAAATTCTCTGAGATCCATTAACCTGAGCACCATCTTCCATGCAGGTGTGAAAGTGCTAAGTCATCGCCAGTAAGAAGTGGTAGATTGAAATCTAGGCTTTGACTGAACTATTGCTTGTTTTTTTGTGTGTGTGTTCAGTCATTCCTGTTGTAAATTTGATGCTGTGTTTAGGATCAGCCTCCTGCTTATGACCCAGCGTGGGCCATTCAGCTGTCAGAGGATCACACAATCGACTCACTGACTGAACTGTGATCAGGTTCTAAGGCTGCAAAAAAAAAAAAATCTAAATCCTTAGGGCTCTACCTTGACAATTGATATTGGTGTTTGTGCTGAGAAGCTGTCTTTAGTTTTCCAGAAACATGGGGCGATGCATTATGAGCAGCACCTAGTATTGATCAATTCATCAATCTAACTACGGTACATAAACAGCAAGTGGATACTGCTTCTACTCTTAAAAATGAATTAAATATTGTTCAGGTTTGTGAGATCAGTGAGGAGAACAGGAACCTCATTATTCTTCACAGACCAGCGATTTGAACTTTACTGAAACTTGTACACAAGAGGATTATTTCCTCTTGGTAAATGTTAAGGTCATTTCTGTATAATACTGTTAATGTTCCAGTGTTGTGTTCAGCTATTTAGTTCACAAAAAAGAACAACTTTGTTCAGTAGAGATAATACTTTTTTATCTACCACTGCTTCAGGCTAGTCTTCATATATGGCCAAATAACTGGTCATAAGTAAGCACAAGTAGACTCTGCAAGTTATTTTAATAACTTGCACTTGAGTTTTTAGATTATTATTTAAGCTTTTATATATGTTATATTTTGTTAAATATAGCATATAAAATTTTAAGTGTTATGCACCAAGTTTGAATCTTGTTCTCCAAACTTAATTACTTGTCAGAGAAAGTATTAATGTTAGATTGTCTTTGTTTTAAATTTAGTCAAAACTGACAATAAAACTGAAACAAGCCAAAATGAAGAAATAATTTATTCGTATGTGGGTGGATACGTTTGTGCATATCGTTGCATGTTTTACAAGTTTAATGCCACAACAAACATCTCATGATTAGTCATGCTTTCCCTACATATATATCAATCTGTTATCCTATTTTAATGCAATGAAAACGTCTCAAGTCTTATGAGACAGCAGTATTTATTGTTTCCATCTACAAATTCATTATAATTCCAATATTACGTTGTATAGCAATCCAAATTACAGGTGTTTTTGTTCAACTCTAAGTCAGGTTTAGTACCAGACTTTAGTGATTATATGTCATTTTTTAGATTGACAACGACAACTTAATAATCCGTTTTACTGGGTAAAAAGCAACAAAAAAAAAAAAAACAAACAAACAAAAAAAAAACATTCGTGCGTTAACGCAGGGCTGGATCAGTTCACATTTGAGTTAAGAGTGGGTTAGCAAAATAATATTGCGCAGCTTCTATACATATTTTAGGAACGGCAAGGTTACAGCTAAATATAAACCCCGACGTTAATAATCTCCATCACTGCTCCTTTCCAAGCATGCCGTTTATTGACAGAGAGCAAAGCTACAAAGGGTCAAAGCTAACATGTTGGACTGAAGCTAACAGGGCTCCATCAGAACGTCGGCGTTGGTTTAGAAAGAGACTGTTTAAATACTACAGCTTATGAACAAACAGGTATCGTTACAAAAACAGCTATTCTAGATGCACATGAACGTTTTAAGGTTTTACCTCAGGAACGTTTATCGTCGAAGATGCCGGTGTCTCATAGACCCCATTTCGATGGATTCTAATACAAAACACTACAGGGTCCAGCAAAACAAATCCGCCCCCCATCTGCGCAAGCGCACACGATCTTAATGAAATACATAGCAACTGAGAAAAACCGATACATGTCCAATATTTAGTCAACGCTTGGTAAAATTGTGATATAATAAGTATTCCGTAATTCTGACCAAATGCGTTTACTTTGGATTGTTTGAAGGAATTCGCATCTTTGAGGTAATAGATGTTATTCTGTTTATCCAACACTAGATGGCAGTGTGGCTCAAGTGCAATACATTACGTTAATATTCAAGCACAACTTTACCACCGTGCCTTACAAAGGTTTTCACAACCTTTGGACTATATTTTATTACATTTCAATAACCTAGTTGCATTTTATTTAGACTTTATTTGGCAGTCCAACAAAAGTTGTACAGTTTTGTGAAGCAGAAAAAAGACAAACAATTTTCTTATTTGTTTAACAAGTAAATTGCTTAGAATTCTGCTGTGCTGTGCATTCATTAGCCTAAATCTATGCATCTGTAGGTTTAAATGTTTTCTTATTCTGCACTGCAAAACTTCTGAAACTCAGATTGCTCAGACATCAATTGTGAATACCAATTTTTAAATCTTGCCACTGATTTTCAGTTGGAAATGTTTTCTAGAACATTTTTTTATACAAATATTGATTGTTGAAAATACAGAGTTTATCTTGGATGATCATAAGAGCAAAGAGTATTAGCTGAGGATAGAGGTCAGATACAGACTTTGTATTATTATTATTATTTTGTTAACATTAGAGAATGGTAGACCGTAAGACCATAATAATTGAACACTCACATTTTTGTTAAAGTTGATCAAAACACTTCTGAGTGAGGTTGCAATGACCTGGAAATTCTTATTATTAAAAATCCATTTCTCATAAAACATCTCAAACGCAGGTGGAGCTCTTATGTTAATGTGTCTATTTTCCCTCATTGCAGGGTAAAAATAGTAGCTAACCTTTACTTGCAACAGGCCGTAAGAGATGTTTCTGCAAGGTATGCTACACACCTGTATTGACAACAATATCAATACCTATCGGAGTAGACCAGGGGTGCTGCCAGGAATCTTGAGCCCCATGACAAAAAATTTAATTGGGCCCCCCCACACAGCTGCTGTTACAATTTTTTTGAGTTTGTCTATCAAAAGCATCATGATTTTAAAGGCTTGCAACTGCCTTGCTTTCTTTGGTCCAATACTGATAACTAGCACAATATTTACTGCTCACGAATTTTGCATGCAACAGTCCACATACAGTATGCAAGTATAGGTTGCTTATTTTTTTCTATTGGTTTTAGCTTACTGAAATGTCTCTCCCCACAGGCAACAGTCATAGGCAACATGCAAAATATACATGAAGCAATCCAGACTTCTCAAAAAAATGTTATGTAGTTGCATTTTGTTCAAGCTGCAATATATAACTTTAATAAAATAATGTTTCCTCCATATTTGTTAAAGCTGTCACCATGTTGTGACAGTTTGTTATGAGACAGATCATCTGTAAAAACAATCAATCTCCTCCATCTCCTCCTGGAATTACTATTGCTGGCTAAAGTAATGCAACATTCAGACCTAAACAACCAATCAGACAAGGAGGAGGGTCTTAGTGCTGTCAATTAACCTGATTCACTCACTGGTAAATGTGGAATGGTGGAATGGTGGAAAAACAATTTATCATTAGAGAAAAAAAATGTTTATGCTAACTATGCTAACTAGACTGAGCATTCACAACAGGCTGTCCTAGCTACACCATAGGGACGAGCAGCCACATGAAAATTGTGATTGACAGCACTAAAACTCTCCTGTCTCTGATTAGTTGTTTCTAGATAGAACTGGGAGAAGGCAGATGAAATAAATTTTTCACAGATTATTTCTATACCATACTGTCACAACATAATGACAGTTTTAAAAAAATGCAAAAGAAAAAAAAAAAAAAAATATATATATATATATATATATATATATATATATATATATATATATATATATATATATATATATATATATATATATATATATATATATATATATATATATATATATATATATATATATATATATATATATATATATATATATATATATATATATATATATATATATATATATATATAAGTTACATACTGCAGCTTTAATTTCAGTCAGGAGAGGACAGACCAGGAGGTATGTGGGCTAGAGCTCCTGCTGACTGACTCACCTGTTGTTAATTGTGGTAAAAGGTACAGGGACAAGTTCAATATATGAATATGTTGGTAATTTCTCTCCTTAATTTGTTAATGTTACTGAAATAGAGGCAAACAGTAATCTATAGCTACGCTAATTATGCTGAATGGTTGATAATCTCACACAGTCTAACCACCTCTCAAAAACTGGGTTACAAATTGACATATTTACCATTTCTCTCTCTGTCTCTATTTTTTGAAAACATAACTTTATTATTTTCCTTAGCAGGATAGTAACAGTCACAGTCCTTCTTGTCTTCTACTGACTGCTGCTGAACCGTCAAGCGCCAAGCAGGAACGAACCAGATTATGCAAATCCAGGGGGGTGTTGAGGGCAAATGTGTGCTTTTTGGTCTGTTAGGGGTAACATTTAATTTTTACTGACAAAAACTATTTTAGAAAATACAATATAATTAATGTTGTAACTGACAGGATCCCCTTTCTTAATTTCTATGGAAAAAAAAAAAAAATGTGGAGGGCCCCCTGTTGGTCAGGGGCCCTTGGAATTGTCATAACTTCCCCCCCCTGGACTATACTCTTGTTTGTTTGTATCTTTCAATCTTTTAAAACCACAGGAATTGTTCTGTCAGACCATCCTTCCACTTTTAGCAGCGATAAGCTTGCAGCAAAGCTAGAAAAAAAACAAACATGTTTTTTTTATCTCCTACACAATTTTATAGCGGCATCACTTTTGTTTTCCACCAAATGTTCACCCATAAACAACACCCTAGCACAGCGAGATTCTGGACACAAGCGGCTGTATACTGGAGGCTTTGGCACATAATGAGGAGCTGTTTCTTTTTTCTTTTTTTTTTTTCTTTTAAACAAAAAGGATGCTTTCTAGCAGAAATGTTTGATAGAAGTTTTATTGGACTGATTTTATTTTTTACTGGGGAAATAAAGTCTCCCACAGGCCTGATACCAAGACTTTCAGAGTGGACACAGGCCTAATTATTGGCATGGACATAGTTCACTGTGGTGCACAGATGTCCATTCACAGCGGGTGTTCATTTCTAGAAATCAAATTATTTTCTGTACTGCCTTTTTGTCTAATTTGACAAGCTAGGAGTGTTTGCTTCTTGTATACATGCATGTGTATTTCACTGTCTATTTGCATATTGTGTAGACAGAGCAGAAGGAAGATGCATGACCCATCTTAATAACGTCTCCACCTTTCATCAAATGTCATTAAATTAACTTGGTCTGAAAATACCCAGAATGGATCTCTGGAAGCATGCTGCTGTAATTGTCTTGTGTCAGCTGCAGAGACCAAGGGGGTTCCAAAGAAAACTCAGTAGAGAAGGTTTGGATGCTTTCTTTATTTGTGCGGGAATATTAGGGAGTTGGAGGGAGATGCTGCTTAAAACGTGACTATAGAGGCGTGGTAGGGGGTTGTTGTTTGCTGATAGTTTTGATGTGTACAAAAACAGTTAGCAATGCTAAGACACAAGCTAATTTGGAACGTTTTCATACAAGGCCTTTCAAAAGTATACACAACTGTTAAGGTTTTGCACATTTTCTCATGTTAAAAATATTCTTTTTTTTTATTTTATATGTATATTTTTGTGATGGACACAAAGTGGGGTCACAATTCTACAGGTAAGTGGAACATGAGGGAAGTGTTTTGTATTCATTCCCCTTTACACTGATTCCCCTTCAATAAAATAATAAGCAGCCACTTGCTTTCAGAAGACAGAAAACGTAACGTATACATGTAAGTGGCTCACTAGTAATAGGTTGCAGTTTTCTTATGCATGAGCTTTTCTGTCTCACTTAAATGTTTTATATATTATATTATACAATGTTTTTTCAGCTCAATGTATGTCTCACAGAGCTCTATTCAATCCTTCATCTGGTGACAACCTCTAATGTCCAAGCTGAGTGTTACAAGCAGAATTCCTCCACTCAGCAAATTTCCTACTTAAAGTGAGTGGGGAATTTGGGATTTATTTTGGTCTCATCCATCTGTTCTGTCAACACTCACTGCTCTTTTGTTTGGTTTAAAAGCAGACATTCATCCTCAGCCTGTGCCCAGACATATCTTAGATCCTAAACTCTGGAGTCAAACAGCAGTTGTTCAGCTGTTTATTTCCCTTTAGTCAGTTTTTAGATTTATAACATCCTATGGTCAATATTTCTTTTGTCCTGTCTTATAAAAGAATTATAACCAATTCATGAAGAAAAGGTTACCTTTGGTTCATCACCTTATTACATAAAACTGTTTATGTGTACTTCGATCGAAAATATAGAAATTCCTTACGTTAATCTTCTATGTACTTGCCTTGTTGAAATTGCAACAGGGATGACTAGTTTTTCCTTTTTTCTCACTGAGGCTGATCCAGTAACAAGCTAGAGATGTCTTGGCTTAACACCGCGCTGCAGCAAACACACTCTGCCACTATATTGGAAAGAAAGAAAAAAAAAATGGAGCATATGATGGGTGTCAAGGTTTTTGCTCTCTTAAGCCACCTCAGCTTTTGCCCAAACTTGAAAAGGCTTTCTTGCTCCAAAGAGACACAGGAACAATTCATCTCAGTGACATCTTATATTTATCTTTTCTTTTCTGTAGATGAGTCTCATCGACAGCATATGAACAAACATGTGGTTACATGAGCAGTGGTTCACATGAGTACATCACAGAGTAGTCAAAGAGTAGGTTGAAAACCTACAAATAGATAGAAGAAATAAGAATTAAATAACAATTAGTCCATTTTAACTTTAAGTAATTAGCAAATTTCTGAAGTAATGATTTAATAATTTACCTGTATTTAACAGTGAATGAATAAATAAACTATTCCAAACTGTGCAATTAATTTTTTTTCCAAACACATGAAAAAACATTGCGTCAAACAAATCTATTTTGGTCTTCTGAATGCATTTTGGATGATGTAAACTGAGAATAATGTCCATTCCTGCCAGTGGTGTCTTTGAGGAAGCTTTCAGTTGAGGTGCTTTGTCTGAAAAGAGATCATTGGGAGCACATGTGTGTCAAGTTACCTTATAGATTTGGTTGCTGAGCCTGAGAAGTGAAAGGGATGGGTGCTGCTAATTTGTGAGGGTCCAATACTTTTACTGAAAGAATGAATTATTTTATAATAATATTATTACATCTGGCTATGGTAGACTACAGAGATGACTAAATCTGCTAATTTTTCTGCTTCTTTATTCAGAGTTGCTTGGCAAACATTTCCACAATAGAAGTACAGCTCAAGAACATAGAATATCAAGGAAAGTTCTGCAGTTTTTGTCACCCATTTTAGAAAGTGAATTACAGAGTGAAATATTTTAAGCAATATTAAGATAAGAATATCATGGGCGTGGCAGTGGCTCGGTACAGTTCGAACCTCAGAGGTGAGGAGATTCAGATGGAGTGGACTGAGACTGGAGTCAGTGCATTGAGAGTCACAACACACACAAATCCTTGGCATAAGGTATAAATGGAATATTTACACCCACCACTGAATCAGAAAAAAAGCCAGTAGTATCTTACTCTGGCATTGTTGCTCAGTGTGCCAAAGTGCTCTGTTCGCATTAAAGTAAAATTTGCATTTCGTTTGGAATTTAAGCTCCCAAAGCTGTGATAAAGACTGCAAAATACATAACCAACATGTCAGATGCTGAACTGGAACAATTGGGATTCTGTTCTGTGTTCACCTCTAATCTTTCAATTTCACCGAATACTTTCTTTGTGTAAAGACTTTGCAGGAAGAAAATGCACAATGAAATACTGAGATATATGTTTTACTGTCAGTTACTTTTCTGGATAAGCATTTTTTTTAATCATTTGGACAAAAAGGTACTCGAATCATAAAATGCAAATACAAAATCACATACTGCTGGCATTGCCATCTTTTCAGGGAAATGTTTTCATCAGGAATATATTTTCAGTTTATTTGGGTTAAATGACCAAACTCATTTACATTTGACCAAGCATTCTGTTCATCAATTAGCAAGGTCAAGAGGCAAGCAATTGAATCTCTTATGAAACAATTGCACAATTGCATTCTCTCTGGCTCTCCCCTCACATCTGCAACCTGTTAGCACATCTGCCCAGGTCTTCTGTTCCAGCATTCACCCTCACAGTATCTAAACCCTTCCCCTGCTTATACTTCTTGCTGGTTTGTCCTGTTATATCCCCTGTTAGTTAGGGCTAGGGTTAAGGTTAGTCTGAGTAAAAGATGTATTCTTTTCAGGTTTGAAAATCTATCGTTCCTGAAATTGAAGTGTTTGTAATCCAAAAAAACAAAAAGAAAAATCCTCGCTGTCTGTCCGTGGTCTGCTCTGAGGACAGTCCTCGCACCAGGGTTGGTGCCACCAACCAAGTCTTGAGCTTGAATGTGATCTTATATGATGAAGAAGAGAAAGCCAGGTCAAATGTGGCCTAAGAGGTTGTAGCGTTGATTATATTGTGGACTGACAGCCTACCAGTTTGATTCTGCCTAAGGGTAGGGCTCTGCCATGGATGACAAGGTTAAAGCTGTAAACAAAGCTGGCAGAGGTGACAGACTGCTGAACTAATTGGGAAATAATGACTGATATTTTTCCTTTTTGGATTCTTTGATAGGGGTCACAAGACAGCGGTATCTATTCTCATGTAAAAAGAATAAACACATTTGCTCACCTGAGAAAGAAAAAAGCCTGGTCATCTGGATGTTCTGTGGGACTCTCTGCCTTGCAATGTTTCTTCACTTGAATCCAAGAGTCTGCATAAATTTTGTTTTGTTGGCAGAAAAGGTCAAATGTTTTCAATTTAGAGAAGCTGAGTTTAGTGAGCAAATGTAAATTCAAGCTTATTCAAGCAATTCTGTGAACTAAGAAAATGTATGTTTTGTTTACCAATTTCAAAATACTTTGTCATACATCAATATTACCAAAACAATGAATTGTTGCAATATTAGTCCGAAATTAAACTTCGGTACGTTCAGAAAGCTTTGAGACAGAAATATTATAGCTGTTTCAGTTTTTATGGTGGCAATTTGCATCGCTTGCAGTCCAGGTTGCTGTGAAGAGTGATGAGATGGAATTCCATAATTAAATTAACGGATGTTAATAATAAATCATGAAAACCTCATTTACTTAGCTGACATGCTTGCATAACGTCCATGATCCTACAGTTAGGTGAGGCCAAAGTGTTGATGAGCACAAGGCATCTGTCATCCTGATTGAATTAGAAAAGCAGAGTAGTTGCTACAAAAGGGTTTGGTGTTTGATGACATTCTTGTTTTGATCAGTAATGGTTGCCTCCAAGGAAACACCCTCAGTGAAAAGACCTTCCCTTTCTTGCACAACCTGCATTATTGTCTGACAACTGTCAAATAAAGGCCACTAAAGCCGTTACAATCTTTAACTTAAAAAAGAGATGTATAACTTAAGAGTAGGCTTCAGTTACTGTTATTTATCAGACTTTCCAGAAGTACAAATATGTTTACCAGAGATTTTCTGATAATGGTCTCTTCAAGTGCTAGCACTCTTACCTTATAGCCATAAGGTCCTGACTTCAAGTCCCACCCAAAGGTCTTTCTTGTTGGAGATTGTATGTTCCCCTCACATGAGTGGGTTTTCACCAGGTACCCTGGCGTTCTCCAGCATCACTGACTATTAAGATAGTTGGTCTCTCTAACTTAGCACCAGACAACACTTCACTCTACAACGCATTGATACATTACAACACATTATAAAAACAACACAGGACACAAGCTAAAGTGTAAATTCCAAGTGTTTATTACAACACTGTGACATATCTCTTCAACCAACAAGTTAAATTGTATTTCTACACTTTATTCATTAAAAGAACAAGGTATACATCCTTCATATACTCTACACATTGTCCAATAGCCCAGTGGTTTAAAGGGAAAATCTCATTTACACTCTTTCAGTCCATCTTTTTTTCTCAATAGCTACGCCTACTGGGAAAGAAACCCCATTTCTCTGTCACATCTCACCTTCTTTCAGTAATTCATTACAGTGCTTATGTCAGACAATGATTCAATTTTATATCATTCTCACGGTGCAAATATTGTGATTAGAACGAAATAAGCGATTGTTTTTACTTTGTCATAGTGCAGCTCAGAGAGCACAACAAAAGCAGTAGGACTATATGGCAGTATATATACATATACATACATGTCACTTAGAAGGTTAGCTTTCATTAATGTTCAAATCCTTTTCACAGTTAGTATTTCAGAAGAACACAGATTCTTGGATGAAAATGGGATAAACAGAGGATACGTCTAAAGATACAGGAATAAATACAGCTTTAATGAATAATAATTTATATTGGTATGTGTAGCAGTTGGCTTTTATTGTCTGTAGATAGCATTGATTCACCAGGGGCTCTGATGGTGAACTGAAAACCCAATACAATGTCATGTGTTTATCATTAGCACATGGTGAAGCTTGAAGTAACAAATACTTGAACAGAGTAACAGCTTGTCACACTAATGAACCCACTCAGAAATGTGTGTTATTTACCTTATATGGCATTATGTCACTTTTAGCATCCTGGCTTCTTATGCGTTAATAGAGACACCCAAAGTTTCAGAAATTTTACAAACCGGCTAATTATGAAGAGGGTGGCTGTCCTTCTCATCGTATCTCTTACACGTTTTGGAAACTGTTTGGAGTTTGGAGCTATGACAGCTGCTTCCACTTAGGGTGTCTGTGTATCAAACACATTCATGTTGCCTGTGTTGTTGTGCTGAAGTGACTCTGGAGAGGAAAGTTTCTGTTGATTGCTTCATTCGCTACTACCTCTTGGTGCTTCAATCGGTTTCCTCAGTTTCACTCGTCATGACATCATGTCTGCATGTTTATCTCTTCCCCCTGTTCATCCATGGACTACATCACTCTTCTTCTCTCCCCAGGCCGCACTGGAGGAACATGGACTATAGAGGCATCCGGATGTGCATGGCAGAGCTATTAGGCCGAGCTGCCAAAATGTAGATGGCACTCTCCCTTAAAAAGTCTGCCCAGGTCAATGGCCTATTGCATGTAAGAAAACAAGTAGTTACTTAGACAGCTGCTACTCAAGCTATAAAATTATATTATGGATTCATTTATTGTTACGTCAGGAAACTTTCTTTTTTGTTTGTCTTTAACATAAAGCATTTGATAGAGAGAACTAAACTCTTGTTAATGCATGTTAGTAGTAAGAAAAGTAAAATACAGGAGGAAATAGACTGCTAAGATAACACCAGGATAAAACTCAATGGTTTTCAATAAACAATGCATGTTCAAAGGAGAAAACCAAAATGCACAACCCCCAGAAATCACCAGAACAGCTTCAATGTAGGAGGATTTGGAGATATGGAGGTGGGAACATCATGTGCTGGAGGTGTATCTGCATCAGAGGTGATTACTTTAACGGGGATATGATTTTTGCACACAGCAGACATATAGGATTTTGAGGTCCGGGGTTTCTTAACCACATTTTCTTTATGTCTAAATTGTAAACTAGAGTAGTTTCTGTTGATTATTCCAGATTGAGACTCTAAAATTCCAGCTTCCGAACTCAACTGCAAGGCAGTATGAGTAATGACTGTCTTGGGAAGTTTAAAACCACACAGCAAACATGTCTAGGGGATTGACCATGATTTTATGTTTAAAAAACATACTATTAGTACTTAATTATTTAAAAATAATAATTTTCTGGTTCATAAATAAGATATAAATCATGTCAGTGTATAAAGAGGGATTATCTTACAAAGCATTAAAGTACCATCAATCCAAGTAATATAGTTAAGAAGACCATCAGATCTCTGTCTTGTGGTATTATGCTCCTTGATGCTTTGGAAATTAGGTTATAAAAAATGAACCACACTTTGTTAATTAGTGCTCTGTCTAATACAACTCCCAATGTGCAATTAGGAATCCCTAGAGTAAGCCACAGCAGTAGCTGTAATTATTGCTGAATCATGTATAGCATAAAAAAAGTCCCAAACATCTTGTTATTCCAAAGAACCAGTACCTTCATGCTCTATTGTAGTTTTCACTAAAAATACAAACCTGTTTTCATCAGTCTTGCTCCTTTCACTTCCAGAGCTAGCTGGGCTGCTCTCACAGATGGGTCCAACATGACTTATGCTAAATAATAAAACAGTGAAGAAAAATATGAGTGCATTAGGAGATGGCAGCCTCATAAAAAAAAATAAATCACTGGCATAAATGGAACATAAAACATAAATATTTTCAAAACTGGCAATGTCTTCAAAATATTAAATTTTCTTTTCAATTATATTTAATAACTGTGCCTTGCAAAACCATTCTTGATTTTGACAATTTGTCAGAATAGAACCATGAACTGTAGTGTATTTTATTGGGATTATAAGTGACAGAGAAGAGGATAGAAGGAGTTTATAGAAAGAGTCACAACCTAAATACAATGGACAGTCTGCATTGGATGAAACTTGAGCTGAGAAGAATGCATAAAAGCTGGTTGAGAAATAACCCCAAAGACATACAGACATCCTTGGAGCTAAATGGGGTTATACAAAGATTAATATTTGTAATTGTTTTTAAACAATTGTATCGGCTCCTTCCTTATTTATGCATTACTTTGTGTTAGTTCCCTATGTCCCAAACAGAGAATAGGTGTTGTACATTTCAAACAAGCAGAATGTCTGTCCACGTATTAATTAGTAGGAAACATTTTGTTATGGCTTGTTGTCTCATCACAGTCAACAAAATTTCTAAAGTATTCATAATCTTTTCCTGCACAACATGGAAGAAGATCAATCAAAGTTAGCTGAAGTTTTGGTGGAGCTCCTTTATTAAAAACATTTTTTATTGGAGGAATGGTGGATTAGCATTTTTTTGTGTCATTCTGGCTCATACTGTGAAATGCCATCTCTGAGTAAGGCTGGACAATATTCAATTGCATGTCATGGTTTAACTAATATCTTGATGTCTCGTTAAGACACTACTTTCTATACTTGTGAATGTAATCAAACAAAAAAATTGCTATTTAACATGCATTGAGCAAGACCAAGACTGTGTTAGTGTTAGATTAAATTTTTCTGTTGTCTATTAAGCACAGCTTTTGACGAAAAGTTCACCTGAAGAGAACAAAAGGCTTTTTTTTCTAATCCTTGTAATTACAGGCCATCTTATTGTTGAGCCATGCCTTGTGTAGCATGACACAAGGGCATAAAGAGCCTGCTCTCTACTCATCCAACTTCATTGACCCCTAAGTACACCTCTATGAATGATTTATGTTCAGAAAGAGACTCAGTTCAAAGCTAAGAGGAATCTTCCCCTCTCTCTCCTCTCTAAATCTAAATCAAGAGTTTGTCTGAGAATACTTGAAGGACTACAGGGAGATGAGAGCTGTTAGACTGAGAAAAAAGTGACAGGCCATGCAGTGCTGAGTCACACTCACCCACAAGTCATAGGAGAGCAGAATCCCATGAGTCTGTGGGGAATAGGTGAGAGGTATATGGAATGGTACAGCACAGGAGATGTGACAGCTCCAGCACAAGAGGTTAAACAGAACACAAAGCACATGCACACACAGATAGATGCTGGTGAAGATGAAATATATTTGAGATTTTAGTGTTTTGAGATATCTACAGTGCACTCTAAGAAGGTTATATCAATTATCTGGCATTCATGGAGTTTCTGCACTGTACATATTGATCAGGGCAATGATTAATTGCAAAAAAATAACAACTATCTGTTACTATAATGAAAAAATTTGAATAATGAAATGGAATAATGAAATGACGTGTTAAAGATGAGGTGACACAACTTAGTGCCACACTTTACTGAACTGCACTGCTGGCTAAACATTCTGTATGCCAATTTCATTTGAATAGATAAACAAAATAATTCTCAAATCAATAAGCTAAACTTGATTCTGCATTTTAGGTAGCCCTCTGCTTTTTGCTGAGCAGAGAAATTGCGTCTCTGTGCTAAGAGCACTTTAGTGACAACAGACATTGTTTATGATTTATGACAGAAGAATGTACCAGATTTAACGACTCCTTCTTTCTCTCAATCTCTGTTCCAGTACTTGAAGCAGTTCACCTTTTTTTTTTTTTTTCTGGCTTCACCAGCTGCTGTCTGCATGCAGATGAGATCCTAACTCCCCAGACTGCTGCCTTTAGTAGCGAGGTGTTGAGCCCTCACCTCACATTGCAGGATTGAGGATCTTTGAGCTTGTGGAACCAGGACTGCTGGGCCTGGCGGCATTCTGCTCTGGTGATCACGCCGTCTTTATCCATGACCAGTCCTTGAAAAACCGTTCTTGCCTTGTCTCTCTCCTTAGCAGTCAAAAGACGCACCAGTGAGTTCTAAAGAAGAAATAAATAAAGAAAATAAATTCACAACAGTACAAGCAGACTGAACGTGCACGCTATGTACTTGCTTTGACCACGTATACCATATATACAGGACAAACCAAAAGTTTGGACACACCTTCTAATTGAGTTCAATTAGAAGGTGTGTCCAAACTTTTGATCTGTACTGTACATATTTTTATGCAATTGCCTACAAAAGGCATTATTTAGAGTTTTTGCCAAAATTATTTGCAAATCAGCGACCTGTCTAGGGTGTTCCCCACCTCTCGTCTGAAATGTTAGCTGGAGATAGGCTCCAGCACCCCTCCCGACCCCACTAGGGACAAGGGTGTTAGAAAATGGATTGATAATATAATCAGCAAGCACAGTTTTACCTTCCAGTACCAGAGAAAAACAGTACATAAAATGCAAAAGCAATTTGAGTAGTGTTAAATCTGAACCTTGATTGTCAATGATGATAAAATTACAAAATAATGCAAATGCATTAAAGCCACAATTTGATTAAATAATATCAATTCCTTTTAAATCACATAATTTCTAATAGATGTTATTCTGTACAAAATGTTACAATAAGGGAGGCTGGGGTAAGAAGAGCTTTTTCTCATATTTGGGATCACTATGTCAAGGCAGTCCTAGTTTGGTAGAATATATAATAGTATATACATTTATATATTTCAGAATATTGTGCATCCCTCCAGACAACCAGAACTATTTTGATAATGAAACATGTCCAAAGGAGGTTGTCTCATTGCACAACTTACCCCAAAGCCACTATTTTGACTTTATTTGTGTCCACGGGTAAAATGATACACTTTTATCTTTGATTTATGACCTCATGTTGTAGCTCATACATGGCACAATTTATATGTAAAACAAATAGGAAAACATCTATTATAGTCTAAACACAATTCTTACAAATCTTATGATTGAATAAATTTACTTGTAAGAGTGAAAAATTGTGTTTTCTTTAAGGATTAAAAATCTACCAACTTTACCAATGTGATTCACTTCACTGACTCAAAAAGATGCCTTCCTCCTAACTATTTGGTCACATGATCAATGTTTTCTATCATTTCATAGCAACAAGGGGTGGCTGATTTACACTTTGGCTCAGCTTACCCCAACTTAGCTACTACACTGATATTCTAAATGTCTTTATTATTATTGGTGTGATATTATACACAGTTTTACATTGCAGTTTAATAGAAATTTCGCCATTATGAGATAATAGAGGATATTTCTATTCTATTCTATTCTGTGACTATTCTAATTTGTAATGACAAAAAGTATATGTTTTTTTCATTATCCAAATACTATACCTCACTCCTGAACTTCCTTAGAACAGCCAGTGACTCAAAGTAGAGAAAGTCTGGCCATTCGATGTGACCCTTCTTCTCAGGATCCAGAGAAGCAAACTGGGCTAAGACCTCCTCCTCTTGCTCATCACTCAGGTCCTTATCAAACTGCTGCTTGGATACAAAGTGACGGTACTGCAGCAGCTCATCTGACACCAGGCATGACTCTACAACGACAAGGAGCAATTCATCACATCACAGTAAATTAGTCACCCACTGGTCTTCCAGATATAATTAGTTTAGGATGACTCATGGACAGCGAAGACGGGACCACCTATACCTGTCATCCTGCCGAGCTTTAGGATAACAAGGAAAAAACTGAGATCAGAGAAAAAATAAAAAAAAGATAAGGGGAGACTTATCCTTTAGATTAACTTGACACAGGCTGACGTTTCCATACTTATTTTTGTTAATTATGATGTTATCGTCAGAATTTAATATGGTAGATCAGTCTCGACAACTTATACACATCACCAAAATCTGACAGATATGGCTCCTTGCACAATATGCATATTCTTTTCCACATTTTGGAAACTTAAATATATTTTATTGGAATTTATGTGATGGAGCAACACAAATAGGAAAAATAAATAGAAAATTACAAAATTACAAAGTTCTGCAACAAAACTCAACATTGTTTAGAGCCACTTTTTGTAATGTGCAGATTACAACACTGATAGATTCTTGGAGTGTATATAGCTAATGACAGAGTTATGATAGGTCACTTGACTTCTAATCGGATTAATGTTTTCCATGATCAAAAGTCTGAATGAACCCATTGATAGGCTAAGGTACAACAGTTTAGTCTATCCAGTGACCTACACGAAACTTGAAATAAAACTTTCTACTGGAAGCAAAACAAAATAAATCATACAGCATATTTACTGACTCACCTGGGATGATCTTACACTGCTTGAATGTCTCCATTAAACTGTACAGCTCCTCCTCTGTTAGAAGAAGATTCACATTGTCCTGCAGGGTAAAGGGCAATAAGAATAATTACAAAATGCACAGTAAGTCTCATCTTAGGTTCTGGAGCCTTAAATTTAACATTCATTAATAAGGTTGCCACAAACTTACACACTGAAGCAAAACTTGTGTAATCTGTGTAATCTAAAAGACAAAAAAATCTCCTACATGTTCACATGTAGGAGATCATGTAGCAAGGAGATTTCCTTGCAGAAGTATCCATGCCTCTTTTTTAACATAAGTCTCATAACCTCAAAGCTTTTATATTAGAAGTGGATGTGGTAGACTTATGTATTCGTGAAAACGAATGTGTGATCTTCAATATTTCTAAGTAAATCTGAAAAGTGTGGTGTCCCTTTGTATTCAACTCCTTTTACCTGGATCCCCATCCATTAACTTATGTGTATCCAATTGGTTTCAATTATTATCCAACTTGTAAATATAACCCGCCTGCGTAGTTTCAAATCTGTATAAATAAAGCTATTTTGTGTAGGCTGCAGAGGTTTGTCAGTGAACGTTAGTCAACACACTGTGTTAATAATAATAAAGGTGTGGAGAAATGAAAAGCATATATGATAGTTAAGCTGGTATTAGTAAAAAAATCAGTCTGATAAAGAAAGACAATCTTCACAAAGATATTTGAGGAAGATAGTTGCGGATCAACAGCAGGTGAGAAAAATGCCTGAATTCCCCACTACTCACACATTAAGTTGAGCCCAAAAGAGGAAGTCGTGATCACATTATGTCAACCAGCAGTAGCTGAGCAACAGATTGCCTGATAATGCCCCGCATTTTTATCTTTTCAGCTGTTATGTAGAGCACAGTAACTGCCAAACACCCTGTTGTTATACTATAGCCAACATTCATATTTGTTAATGATGCTTTAAGCTTTCACCAGTCTATCTGAGTGCTGAAAAATTGTGTTTTCAGTAAGTATGGGAATATAATTCTCAGGAAGAAACTTACTAAAATCTTCCTTGTTTGATGTCCTTAGCTATTTATTCATACCAGGTAACACAACAACAATGTGTCTGGCTTCGAAGGCCATTCCAAGGATAATGAAATTTTAAAATGAAATACTGAATCACAGTAATTGCATCTGTTGTGTACAAGCACACTTACTGTGATTCAACATGGAAGAACAATTCTCATCCAAGCATGTATTTTCAATATTAGGACACCCGAGCAATGTTCATTATCCTTTGAACACACAAGTTCAATAAGATTCTCTCATTAAATATAGCACTTTATATTTCTGAAAAAATTTTAACTGCGATCGTATTGTAAATTTTATGATGAATTTTCAATAGGTCTTCAAAGTGTTTACCAAAATGTTGTGTCTTCAAATGTAAGACCATGTTTCACTTTTTTCAAGATTTTGCAACATTTAACTCAATTTCACCCAAATGTTTTACTTATTTATTTAGAACTACAACATTTTGTCCAAAAATAGCTATTTCCAAGCAGTACTCAGTAGATGTAATTATTTTCAAGGTTTGGCATTACATATAAATGTTCCTCTGCTGAATATGCTGCTTCCAATGAAGTACAGTACTATTGAGCTTTAGCAATGTATATATATATATATATATTTAGATTCAGGTAGCACTTTTAAACATAACACCTACACACTCTTTTCCATGTACATGTTGTAGTATTCAATGTTAAAAGTGTTTAGAAAAGTTCCTTATTCCCATGTCAAGATTTAGACCTACTGAACAAAGTATTACCTCCCAATGGAAACTATAATATCCACTAATATTTATTGTAGGACAAATAGATTTCCATCCTTTAAGAACTACCTCCAAACAATTTTACTAGTTCTCGGCAATACTTTTATAATATGTAGAAATATCATCAAACAATATCCCTTTTCTGGCTACCATATTCAAGTAGATTAAACAGAGAGTGAAGCAATCAATATGCTCAACTATTAGAATATAATAGAAGAAGAGATACAAACTTTATTACCCCTCAGTGGGGTAATTCAGGTGTTCCTGCAGAAATGTGACAAGAAGTCGAAGCATATAGATTTGCATAAAAAAATGTGGATACTAAGCAAAAACGAAATAACAGAATATTGACAGAAACATTAAAAAAACATATGTCATTCTAAAACACCTATATTTTGCACCACATTCTTTGGCTCTCATCCTTTAACGATTACTTGCTGCCACATTCATCATAGAAGTTGTTTACAAACTAAATTTGAACGTATTTTGAGAAGGAAAGAAAGGCAAGAAAAAGAATTCTGAGTTAAAACAGGAGCACATATTTCAACAGTGAATTATTATTCCCACATTTGAAGCCAATTATCTTGTTTATCAAGCTTAAAAAATATACGCATCAGCCACAGAAGTTACCTTTATTAGCACCAAATAAGTTCATCCAACGGTGACAGAGTAAAATAAAAGTATTTTGATTTGAGAACCTCAGATTGATATTTTGTCTTATAATAAAAACATATTTCAGAAGAGTAGCAGGTCTAGCCAGCTGCATTAAATCTCATTACGAATATGGTGATTATTCCTTGATAAGACATAAGATCTGTTAGTTGTGTCATGTATAGTCTGTAACCATCTATCATTACAAATCATCAAACACATCAAATGCTGTTGTCAATAAGCAGCATCGTCAGATGTTGTTGATTTTTTGCAAAAGAAAAAAAAAATGCATCCATCATGTGTTTTACTTAGAGACATCTAACGACTCCAGCAGTCAAAGAGCTCAGTTAAATCAAGTGCTTTTATGAAATTTCTGCATCCACACTAATCCATTTCAGTTAGGTTTGTGGAAAAAAAGAATAATATGTTCTCTGGCACATAAACAACTCCTGTGGGAATGGAGGATATAAATAATATCATTGTCTAATCTTTGGCTTGCAGATTGTATAAATAGATCTTTGATGCTGCCTGGATAATGTCAGTGATGTGTTCAATAGTACATAGGTATTTTTAACAAAAATGGCTTCCTCTAAGCTCTGCCTTTCAGTGTTTTTTTTTCATCAATGTACAAATCAGTAGTTTCCTTTTCTTATGGAGAATAAGAAGGTAGTTTTTGTTCAAAAAAACTCACATAAACCAGATCGTTCCAAGGAACAGGAATTAAGACTTTAAATGATATCTCAAGGTGTCCTTTCAGATAAACAACACGTTAGATTTACTATAGGTCCATCTGCCAAGTTTATGAGTGGCTTCAAAAGATTTCAATTTTTCCATGCATTTCTGCCATGTTTTTTGGCAGCCAATCATCATAAGAGAGATCTAGTTTAAAGTGAGATTTAGTACTACTTTTAATTAAAATTATTTTTATTTTGTTGTGTTTTTGGACTGTACAGCACTTTGTATCAACTGTGGTTGTTTTAAAGTGCTTTATAAATAAAGCTGGTATGGTATGGTATGGTATAATTTTAAGCAATATCAAATCTAAGAGAACAAAACGTTTCCCCCCGCTCTCATTCTAAGCACAGCGAGAAAATCAGCTGCAGACAGAAGTACTGCCTTTCCAACGCAGTGGAAAACATTTCCCTACAACCAAGCTTTGGCAAAAGGAATTTGTTTCACAGGGACAGCAGAAGAAAGAGAAGCCCCTACTTCACTTTGAAGAGTCTTTTAACAAAGGCCAGGCAGCTGTTTGTGGTTCACAACAACTGATTACATCATCTGTTTGCTGGAGAGTTGTGTATTTTTGGAATTTGCTTTGAATTCATGATGAGAATCTGATGTGTTGGAACTCAGCTGAACCAGAAATTGTTCCGCAATAACAGCATGATCCAGGCTTTTATTATGAGTCACTTTGACTTATCACTTTGATGTTATCAAAGGTCGCTAATGATTGGACTCACAGATTTGGACAGTGAAGACTGTCTCATCATTATCCCATGGCTATCACATGGAAACGCTGCGTATCGGTGAAAATAGTTGGTTTTTCCTTCACTATATATCAGAATGTTGTAGGGAAAGTCATTAAACTCCAAATTGCTTATTGTTTATGCATTTGCAAAGCATTTGTAACTGCTGCTGGGTGACTTTACTTTAAAATGATATGACAGGTCAATATGAATAATGAGGTCTATGACTTGCTGTTTTGCCTGTAAATCCATAATTATCCTATAGCTTTTTTTTACATGTTTCCCTCATTATGCCATCAAAATATTCCAGGATTTCTATTTCTTATGTGGGATTAATATGTGAAAATACACATGTAGTCACATTTTCTGCATGTCTGAGATTCATATAAAGTTTATACTTGAATAAATTTTACAGCTCTGAGCATCAATACAAACTTGCATACTTACTATTACACTGCATTATAAAGTGAGCTCATGCTGGATGTCCATTATGACGACTTTTCTGACTCACACAATAGTAGCAGCTCCAGCCAGTCACAGTGTGGGCTGTGTCTCTCATCTCCTGCAAGGCCTCAGCACGAAGATAGCCCAGCTCCCTCAGACAGCCGTCATGGAACACCCGCGTGCAGATCCTGCAGGGGTAGAGGTCGTCCGCCGTCCACACCTCACAGACATCACACATCTCGTCGCTCGGCGGCTAGTGGAGAAAGCAGAAAGCGTAACTCAGGAATTAGCTGAATGATTCAGCAGAACAGTTATTTGAGTGAAAACAGTGCCATTAAAAGCTCATTGACTTTAATTTCTATTATGTTAACACCAGAATGTGTTTCAGGTAGCAGCAGCCTTTTATGTCTCTTTATCTCGCTGCATCATGAATGATGATTTCCGAATAAGCCGGCAGACGGGAGTGTTTAGAGCTCTCCCAAATGGCCTCGCTCAAAGGGGAAGTTAAAAGCTGGGTGTCACAAAGAGGGCAGAGATGGAATATATTTTGAATATGGCAGAAACCACTCTTTTTATTAGACAGACTGCCCTGGAGGGACATCTGAGTGCTGGACTCTACACATGAAAAGAGAGAGATTTTTCATAAAGATGCCTTCACTTTTTAATACTTTATCTATGTGCTTCAGTAGATAAATAGATAAAAATGAACTATTTAGTGAAAAAAGAAAAAGAAAATACATCCATTTAGTGCACTGAAAAATTGCCTAGGGAGACAATTACATTTATGGTATGCTGGCCACATCTTCTGAAAAATTAGATAGTTTGGATTTTTTTTAATGACAATAAAAAAAAGGCCACAAAAAGTATCTTATATATAAAAGCAAAACATGCAAAAAATTTCAAACATGGGAGAGAACTGCAAGTGATGCCAATCGAGAATGTTGTTTATTTTTAATGATCACTGAAACTGCATCACATGGGAATCAAATGATTAAAGTGCTCCAGGAAAATCTTGAACTTTTTCACAGGAAAGGTTTGTGAAAGTGGGAGCCTATCAGTAAAACTGTACGGATGTTTCCTGTGGGGTTCCTCAGCGGTCAGTGTTGAGTCAGTTGACACCTTATGTTTTTCAGTCTCCTTGTATGGTCATGTGGGTTTGCACTTGTTTAATTCCATAATCAAATTAAACTGTGTCCAATATCCAGAGGTTGTAATATTGATCTGGAACACCCATTTTTATTTAATTTCTCCACAACTTTATGCTTTGGTGTATTTCTTGGTCTCCATTGTGCTGTTTGTTCATTAATGTTCTCCAACAAACATTCCAGCCCTCAAAGTAAAGACGGCTAATTTGAAGGTTCGATGAACCAATAAAAGTGTTTGTAATGTGGCCAAATTGAAAAGAAAACTATGTGCAACTTTAGACTACTGCAGGAAAAAAACGAAGCATCGTCTCATTACAGAACATGCATCAGTTCTGTAACCACAAATATTTATGGTAAGATACAGAAATGTTTTGCTTTCTTTAGGGAAAATACAACATTGAGTTCTACTTGCTAAAAACCAAGATATTTTATTCTCCTCAGTTTTCTTTATTTATTTTTCAGTTTTTTTGTCACTGTTTGAAACGTATAGGGATGTTTGGTTTTTTTTATGTCAAACCTTGTTCAAACATTTTCTATTATAATATATGTAAATATGTTTTACTTTAATATATCACTGGTGAAGCAAGTCAAGAATAACATTTCCATTTGGTTTTCCATATGGACCCACACAATTTGTAGCCATAAACACTATGAGAATGATTTATCTTTATTAACCAAATCAAATTCAGTTCACCAGCAAATGAGACGGAAAATATTTCTCTAGGTTTTATTGTTGTCACATAGAGGTTTAGCAAACCAAACAACTTCAAATTATCACCATAGCTTACTTCACATTTATGTGCTGGTGAAGGTAATCAAAATCAAAACACAAGTTTATTTAAACTCGTACTCCTGGAGACGGATTCCTACCAAGTACCAAGTGTTTACTCGTCTAAATAGAAAAAACGAAACAAAAAAACTGCAGGTGTTGTTGCCCGTGTGAACTCCCTCTCCTGTTAGTCAGCGTCACCCTGAAAATAGTCACCTCTCAGAGCCAGCCAAAGCAGGCCGCCCACAACATGCTCAACGTGAAGAGCACTCATACACATCGACAACATATCACAGCTACTGGGACACAAAAACTGGTTATAGGAACAACTTCAAGCTCATGCGTTATCACCTCTGTACCCTAGTAAGACTAATTGTATGTGAAGAACTGATCTGATATCTGAAAGAACTTATGTAAAATAAATGAAGAGCATATATTAAAAGAATCTTAGGGCATGGATGTGATTTATAAATATACCAAGAGAGTAATCTACAGTTTGTAAGTCAATAACTTTTGGGGAAACCTTTTCCAGGGAGGCTCAGTAATATAATCAGTACCTGCTCTTTGTTTTCCAGGTCCACCTCAACAGACTGGTCATCATCAGGTTCCCTTTTTGGTCGTACAAAAGCAGGAGGCGTGAGTTGATGCTTCTTGTCGAGGTCTTCAGGCTCCACACCTTTCCCGTCCCTCAACCTCGACCACGCTTCCTGGTTAACTTTACATTCATCTCTAACTGGAGCTGAGGCCTGTTGGGAGGTTGATGGACCTGCGTTATTGTCTGTTTCCTCTGGTTTCATTTCCTCTATGTTTTCGTCATTGGGACTGGATGAGGTTTTGGCATCTTCTTCACCTTCCCCCACTTCGGCATTTGTCTGCTTGACAGCACGATCCTTAATGCCCGCCTGGAAGGCCGAGACGACCGCACTGCATTTCTGCACCTTCTCCACCTGCTGCTTCTTTGACATAAGCACTCCCATGACTACAGAGAAATGGAAAGAAGCATATTTTTTTTAGAAATACATAATTTTATAACTTTTCATATCTTTGATTTCCATTGTGAAATTTGACTTAGTACAGGTGACATAGGGAGAGAAGAATGTAACTCATATCAGTTTTTAGCTCAAATGCAAATTTTGATAACCCCAAATTTAAGATGTTTCTTCATTTGCCTCAAAATCAAATGTCCACTGCGGTTCCTAAACCATTTGTACAACACATAAATTTAACATGCACTAAATTTTTGAACCCACATTTTTGAAAATGGCTTTCAAACAGTGTCCCATCACAACCCAAACCTTCTATTTCATATCCTTCCACTTTAGGAAGGTGGATAGGAAGTAGAGCTAATCTACAACCATTAAACCTCCAAGTCAGTCATGTAACAAGTTACACAGCTGAGCACAATTTAATATACTTAACATCTATATTTGTAAAACTTTTAAAACCTTTGTGATAGAACTCTGTCTTAACCAACCATATTTATTTTCAGAACTGCAGTGCAGGTTGCTTTTTGCACTCGGGTCAAAGCGAAAGCAGCAGAGTTTAAGTTGAACCGCCTTAGTGATTCTGCAACTTGCTGACAAAGGGAGGAAAGGCTGTGCTAGCTACTTATTCAGTTTAATTCCCAGAATAAGGAATAGAACAGTCCACATTCTTCAACTTCTTCACTTTACAACTAAAAACTGCACACAACATTGGGATTGCAATTTTTTCATTGGATTTATAGCTGCAATGACTTTGGCAAAGTTCAGCTTTGAAAAGGAATGACTTGTATCTGGTGAAATAAAATTTCATAGAAGCACAAATATCCTGAATGTTATTGCTCAAATGGGATTTGGAGATGCACTCTAGATAATTGGGTTTTCAACTAGTCAGCATATGTTGCATATTTTTATAAGTCTGAGGAAAAGAGAATACTTTTCTCTGCAGCCATCTGCTACGGCAGCAGCACGAGAATCAGAAACACAGAACACACACAAAAAAGTATATCTAATGATTAAAAGAAGGCTGCCTCTGTGTTGGTTAACCCCGGAGCAGCTGAGTGCAAAAAAGCAACTTTTCAATATAATGGATAAAAGCAGCATAATATTTGCATAGAATACTGATAAACTAATATAAAACTTCTTCAGCTCTTCTGCACACAGTGCAGGACTCATTTGTGGCTATTTTTAATTCACAATTTTTTAATAGAAATTAATGAATTAAAGTAGAAATGTTTTGCCTCATCTCAACATGAGTAATAGCTACTGTGCATATCAATGACAGAATCCAAACCTTGTATTAATGAGTGTTTGGCTCTCTGCAGCTCATCATTTCCCGGATTACGCCTGAACAGACATGAACAAATGCTTATCAGGAATGATTAACTGAGAATTTTCACTTCGTTAGAATTTCTGTTGCCTCTCTGGTTCTCGCATCCTCAACACTTTCATATCTCTAGGAACAGAAGAGCTGAGACTTAAGCTTAGAATCCCAACTGGAGCACATAAAAGCCTGTCAGTTTCATCCAACCACCAGCTGACTATCAGAGCTACGATGAGTTCACACAAATTCACCCACTCTCCTGGTGTCTAACAATCAATAGTATTGTTTTTTTGTTGCCATGTTTTGCTTTCTCTTAACTCATTTCAATGCTGATGAGTCAAATTTTTTTTTGTTAGTCTAAGGAATAACTGGAAGGAGAAAATATGAGTCATGTGCCTTTAAAAAAACAATGCTCCAGTTATTGTTGTAAGCTCTATAGACATAAGAACATTTTCAAATAAAACCATAACTGAACTTTACATAACATGCAAAATGCTACAAATAAATAAAAACTGAGACAAAAACTTCTAAAGACAAGTGTTGCTTGCAAAAGACAACATCCATTGGGTGTATATTACTTATCCTTGTAGAGATCCAGCAGGGCGGTCATTAAGCAAGACACATGTTTCATCCTATATGGGTCAATCAAAGTGCAACACACCAAACAAACAACCAGACATGCACCAACTCACAACTAACAGGTACTTAGAGAAAAGAATTAAGATGACAGTCATGTTTTTGGACTGTGGGAGGAAGTTGGAGGACATGGAGAGAGACTCACATACAGGACAAGCTACATGTCTTTGGATGTGATGTGATCATCTCATTTTTACACACAATATACAGGAACCCATAATACTCAAAACATCCTCAGCTTAGTTATTGAGTGAGTAGGTCAAAGTGTATCAGTTAGAACTTCACTGAGTTGACTTAGGAGGATGTTCATCAGTACACTGAGTCTGAATATGACAATAAGTAAAGATATTAAGTGACTGATGCAGTGTTCCCTTAGCAGTGACATTTTTGTGCATTTTATTTAATCTAAGAGTTGCAACAATCATGCCATGGAATTTATAAGTTTAAAAAAAAGAAAATTAATCTGTGGCAAGCTCTCTTAGCTGGTGATCAATTTTTGCATGCTACAGTGCTGCGTGTGTGGGAAGGTGATGCTGGAGCATTATTTACTTAAAGCCTTGTTTCTTCAAATGCAATTAAAACCCAAAGTAAACAAGAAATGTTATAATAGAATTATGAAACTGGTCATCAGATGGGTTTTTATGTGATGCATATGCCGTTTATGTTTAATTTGAGGTAAAATGTCTAGAGTAATGCCACTTGCAG
This sequence comes from Gambusia affinis, assembly GCF_019740435.1. NCBI lineage: Eukaryota > Metazoa > Chordata > Actinopteri > Cyprinodontiformes > Poeciliidae > Gambusia > Gambusia affinis. The sequence goes on along the minus strand of NC_057884.1, from coordinate 18,901,336 downwards.
TCAAAGGTCTTTACAAGGTTTTACAATGAAATGTACCAAAACCATTGTCTTAAATTTATAGTTATTTGAGTTCATTAAAAATTCCTACACTTTCACTCATCTACATAAATTTATATATATATATAAATATATTCCTTTCATAGCATTTTATTTCTTGTTCTCTATTTAAAAGAACACATGCGCACACGCAGGCACACATGGAGTTTTGTGTCATGTAAGATTGTGATCACTGATAGGTGGCCTGCAAACACTTTCTCCTCAATGTTAGTGTACTTAAAGTAGGAAAAATTTAAGGATTTGAGCAAGTTTGAGAAGGGCTAACTTTTAAGGCCAACCTGACTGGATCAGAGCATTTCTAAACCTCTAAACCAAAACAGTAATAGTATCAAAAACTGTCCAGTGGAAGAATGTTGGTGAAATTGCAACAGAGTCACTAGCAGCCTGTGTAGAATGATCCAACAAGTGAGCAATTGCTGCTCAAATTGCTAAATAAGTTTATGCCGGTTGGGACATCAACTTATTTAGCAATAAGTGAAATACTAACTGCTTTGAAGATTTTTTGTTTGAAACATAACAAGCTGAGGTCTTAATGCCCAGGATTATATAAAGTTTAATCAAAGACGGATCTTTATCCAATTACTTCAAACTAATTGTATATATTGTCTGGGGTATACTTGTGAGATATTTCAATGAAAGCTCATTTCTTTTATCTCATTACATACTGTCCAATTAAAATTCAAAATTATGTGAGGTGTTTTTTTTTATATATAAAAACAATCTCTGGAGGTTTACCCTTAATGACTTTACACATTCAAGATATTGAGAGTATTTGATATGATGAATCTAAAATTCAACCTCTATGAAAAGAGAAAATATTATTGTTAAGCTCTACTTTACTAACACTTATAGGAAATGACCTTAGTTTTATATAAAATTTTAGAGGTTATTGGAGTAGCATTAACCTGCTATATACTGCATCACCTTGCAAAAGCACCTATGGTATTTATCATTTTCAATTTGATTTGCGAGACCAACACAAATATTGGGGGTTTAGTGAAGTAAATGATAGTGAATAGTAAAAGATAGTGAATAGTAAAAAATTATGTATGATTTTCAATTTTCTTTAAAAAAGCTTAAAAATGTGGAGTTCATCTGTATTTCATGCCATTTTAAGTAAATACTTAAAAGTATCACCTTTGGTGATACTACAGCTGCCATTCTTTTAAGATTTCTGTCCACCACATTTGCACATCGAGTAAAATAAATCTTTGCCCATTCTTCCTCCAAATAGCTCGAGCTCAGCCAGACAGATGAAGCATGTGTGAATAACAATTTTCAAGTCTTGCAAAATAATCTCAAGAGGTTTATATTTGGACTGTGAATGGGTAATTCAAACAGATGAATACACTTTGATCCATATCTTTATATCCTAGCTTTGGCTGTATGTTTTGGGGTTTTATCCTGCTAGAAGTTGAAACTGACCCAGACCCATGTCATCTTGCAGCCTCTATCATACAGTCAACCAGGGTTGCCTTATATTTATATTTTTCCTCCAGTAAACTCCGACGTAACTTCCCTTTCCTGCTTAAGTAAGAAGTGGAGAACCCAACCACGTTCTCATTTCCGCCTAAGTGAGATGCAATTGCATTGTGTATTCAGCCTGATTATGTTACTCATGGGATATGCGTCTTGCTCTGAAATGCAATCCTATCCATCCATGAGTGCTTGTTTGAAACTTAATCACATTTATCTGAAGTGAAATGCAAGTCATTCCCTCTCTTCCTTCCAAGAAGTCTAAAAGGCTCTTAGGCCATATGCCATCAGGCCCTGAGTAGCCTTCATAGACTATATGGAGCTCAAAAACGATTTGACTCAGTCTTCAACAAAGTTAAATTTGGTGCTGGATGGTTAAGTTGGTTGAGAATGTGCACCATGTGCAGGAGTAGCAGTCTTTAACATGGTAGCTTGGTGTTTGACTCCTGGATTTGGACCATTTTCTCCATGCAGAAAATGGTCCAACTATGTAAACCAGAGTCAAACAATGCTTAACTCTGGTTCTTAAAAAATAAACTCTAATAAACCTTTTTTTATTACTGAAATTGGTAAAATCTGTTGATTTAGCCTCATATTTTGGGGATGTTATCCTGTTGAAGAAACATTATTTGTTCATTTACTGTGAATGGATTTATACTTTTTCATCTTAAAGTCCGGTTGTTTAAATATACCACAATTCCATGCATCAGAGATTCTTGCTAGAAAACAAAATCTTAGTCTGATCTGAATAAAGTGAACCATTGAAAAAATCCCAAGTGTGTGTGATACCTAAACAGAAAAAGCTTTTTACTAGTGTGTAGATAGTGTCAAATAGTTGCTATGGCGATTGTTAGATCCAAAGATGCTCCTCTTCATAGTTAAAATCAACACCATTCTGCTTTACTACAATGGTATGGTCCATATTTTGAATTTCACATGTCGTTAATTTCAGCTGAGCCCTATCAACTTATATTTCTCTGAGAGCATGACTCCAAGATGAAGCTAAGAACCAAGGTCACAGTAAACACGTAGAAGAAGGCTCTCTGATCAGATGAGTTCGAAATTCAACTTTTATGTCTATATGTAAAATTCTCCTTATAACAGAAAACTAACACAGATTCATGATTTTCTCCTGTTCCAGCAGGAGAATGACCCTAAACATTCAACCTGTGCTGAATGGTTCATATCGATGTCCTAATAGACCAGCCAGTGACAGGAATGAAAATTTGTGGCAAGTGTTGAGTTATTTTCCAATAAATAAATATGCAGTGTTTAGATGAGCAAAGTTGGTAGAGACATATTCTACAAGAACAAAAATACATGAAATGCTCTGTTTTGTGATTCTACTGTGATGTAATGAAAAAGATCTAGGAGTATCGGTACTTTTGGAAGAATGTGTATAAATAAACTCAAAGGTGCAACATTGCATATAAGAGATTGTAAAAAATATACTATTTTAACACTTAAAATATATTCCTGGGAAAGTTTCAATATATTTTGGGACCGTTCCCAAGCGGTCTGAACCAAAAGCCCTCAGCTATGAGTGGGTCTTATGTGTGATGAGAGTAAGCAATGATTACTCATGAAGAGGTTTCAGTATAAATGATTATTTCAAGCCTCTTTAGAATTGTATTTTTCCTTTCTAAGCAATGTCTAGCATCATGTTTTCACCCAGTTCTCTACCACAAACGATCCTCAATAGGATGACTAATAGGTAAAGACACAAATTAACACATCAATACTTGATCAATAAGATTTCAGAGATATTGAAAATCAGAGATAGATTTTCAGATATAAAAGGTTCATATCTGAACTTGAAAAAGGGATGTTGCAGCACATAATGGCACATGTGACTATTATAGGAACTTAATTATTCACTGACCTGGCCCTCGCACTTTAGTTCAGTACAGTGCTCACGTAGGCATTGAACAGAGACAGTCATTAGACACCAGGGATAAAAAAGGCAGGCTTTGAATTGCTGCTGTTACCACCCAGTACCAAAACAGCAAGCTTAAAGGCTGAGAGATGCTGGAGGGTGAGGCCTAAAACGAGCAAGCCAAGGCTGATATATCACTCTAAAGCTGCTACCACAGCTGGATCCTCAGCTGGATCCTCCGTTATTGTTCAGTGCAGCTAATGGGCTGCTCCATTTTAAATGAGATAATAAACAGAAAACAAATTGTTCCTTAATAGCCAGCAAAGTCAATAGGGCTCACATGCAATGAGGGAGGAATAAGGATCTATAATAATAAATGTAGAGCTATTACACCCCCTGCGGCACCCAACATCAGAGCCAATAAAAACAGAATCTGTTTGATCAGGTTCATACAGTGCCTTGAAAAAATATACATACATCATGCAATTTTACACATTTATCACAATACAATCACAAAAACCGACATGCTATTAAAATTCTATGCAATTGAGTAGCAGATAATTATAACTTTTGACTATTTTTGCAAAAAAACAAAACAAAAAGAAAAACATCTGACTTCAAATAAAATGGATGGAGAATATCTTTGAACATCAAAGTCTGTCAAAGATTCCAATCAAGATTTGTGATTTTGATTTATGACTTTGATTTAGGCTTTAGCTAGGCTGTTCTAATACATGAGTATGCTGTGATGCATGTATTTTCTTTACTGAGCAGTTAGAAGATGCCATGGGAAAAGAAAATATCAACCTCTGCACAGGACCTTGTCATTTTTTAGTTTGACTTATGAATTTTAAATATTGTCCCTTTGTTTTTGGGTTTCCTTTCAACACAATGTACAAGCTGTATCTGACATAAGTGGGTCAGTACCTGACTGTGATACATAAGTGCATCACATGGTGCTGCACAACCTGCCATTTGCAATTTGAGATACCAAAGCTTCTGACCACCAGCCTGTCAAACTGATCAAAATTGTATTTTAGTTTTATTTAAGTTTTTTGTTTTTTTATTGCATCTTACTGTCAATGTTCGTGCTGCTCAGTACCTGCATGAAGCGTCAAACTCTCCAGAGAGAAATGTGGTGTTTTTTTCTCATCACTGACAGCTTGACATTGGGTTACTACACTGAAAAGCTTTTGAAGAATGAATAAATATAGATCTGGCTTCTTTTTCTGTAAAAATACTCTAAAAATATATCTGACATAAAGATTTGAGTTGGGCATCAATGTAAAGTCAACAGGACTTGTTTAAAGGAAAGCATTGATTTAATTCATTTGGTTCTGAAAAAAAAATATCTCTCTTCTCTCCTTGTAACTAGAATCTGAGTATTTATAGAGATGTTCTATAAAGAAGGCCTGAAAGGTGTTTTAGAGAAAACTACTGAACAGACATCATTGTAAACCAATAAACAAACCAGAGAAGTCAGGGTTAAAGTTACGAGATGTTCAAGGAAGGATTAGGTTTGTAACAACAACCCATATTTTTGACATTTCAAGCAGCACTGTTTAAACAATATTTGAAAAATTGAAACACAAGGAGAGCATTAATCTGGCAACCCAGACACCCATACACACACATAAAATAGGCGCCATAACGTAGAAATAATAAATTTCATGCATTTCACCTGGCAAAGTTATAGTTTAGTTGATCTGTGTGCATGTACTGTAAATAATTCACTGGGGGAAAAAAATCTAAAAGTTGTCTTTGGGTATGATTAACCAATTACGACTTATTCAATCTTTGTGTATATTAGATTTGGATGGATTTATGAGTTAAATATTCCTAATAAAAAAATACTCCCTTTTATCTCTTCAAGAGATACAGGCTCTTCATTTTGTAAAGATGATACCATCCTTTTTACATAAATTACATCCAAGTTCAGACAAAAAAAATGGTTTCACAGAGATAAGGCTGAAGCACAGTTTCTCTGGCAGAAATATTTAGATTTTGCTCATAGGGTAAAGGGTGTAACTTGGTTTACAGTGTCTGAGGGGATCCATTCTGAACGTCTGCTCCAAACTGATTAGGAGGCTGAGCATTCTCAGTTACGGACAAGCTCTCAGACAGCTTGAGGTTGAGTAACAGACATGTTCCTGTAATTTCTGTTAGGGAGAACATTTCTCAGGACATCCACTTCTTCAGGGTGTATCACTCATGTGCGTGACATTTCAAGTCAGACAATGAGTACAAGAGGTTACACGAACATGCTCATTAATGTTGCGCTGCCTTCATAAATTTCTTATAACTCTGAAAACCCCCTCTCTCCAAGCATTTTGTGTTTATGAAGATGTAATATCTCAGTTTCATTCCATGCTTTTTTGCCTCTGGGGATAAAAAAAAAATGGATCCAGCAAAATTTCTAGGCTTCTCTCTTTTGACACTTCTGGAAATATGGAGGATTGCTTCTGCAGAATGAGTAAGCGGTAAAAGACTTCCAGCATCATTCTTAATGTAACAATGTCATAAAACACATGAGTCATGCTTTCAGGTTCCATCTTTGTCAGTGTGTAATACATTTTCTGCTCTCAAAACAGTATTGACTTACAAAGTTGGCATCTTTTTAGGATTTTATGTGATGTAGTAACACAAAATATTGTATCGATATGGAGAAGAGAGTCACATGTTTAATGTTTTTTTGTTTTGTTTTGTGCATGTGTGTGTGTGTGTGTGTGATGTGTTTGCATTTAAACCCCACCACTGTAATTCTGGTTGCATATTTTGTCTTCCTGCAAGGTGGACATCTGATTTTCCTAGCTTCATCTATCATGTCTCTTTCAACATCCCCATCTCAGATTTCCTGTCTCATGATTATCTTGAGAGGAGATGCTTCCAGCACCTTTCAAGGTGTAAATTATGTCTAGGTGCATTATTAGTTTTCATCTACAAACAACAGTTTGCTTATAGTCCAAAAAATTCCACTTTAGTCTCCTCTTACCAGAGACTTTTCTTCAACATGTTTACTAGAAAACTTCAATAACACCTTTGCCATTTTTTTTCATCTTACCTTTTTCTGTCATTCTGTCAGATTTGAGAAGTGCACAACTAGTATGTATTTTGTCAAAAGATTTTTCCACCTCAGCCATGGATTTCTGAAGTTCTTACAGTTACCATAGCACTGTTGTCAAATTTTCTGATTCATCCTTTCTTGTTAGCAACTGTGTTCTTTGGTCTCCTTGGTGTTTCTTGGTTTATCTTCTATGTAAAAAAAATATGCAACCTGTTAGGCTAGCTGGTTGCACTGGATTTTATTTAGGGATATTAGTGTAAAAGGGGACACGATTTTCAAATAGATCAGTTTGTGATTGTCAAAATGTGTAAATACGTGAGATTACTTTTACCACATCCTAAATTATTAGAAAATATAAAATTTTCATTGACATGTAATCAGCTAAGGCAAAACTATCAAGTCCTTTTCTCTAGCTTAGTTTCAAAGTGGAATTAGACTGAAACCAGGCCATGTGCAAAGCCATGTGTTATTATTTACACAACAGAATGAAAAAAAAAAAAAAAAAAACTCAGAAAATCTTTGCAATGTTCTGTTCTCTTGTGGAAACTGTTTCCTAATTAAGCAATTTCTAACGGTGGTCAGCATTCTGTGTCACACAGCAGAACTGATCATGCTCCCGCCTTGAAGCCCATTTTACTGAAGTAATTAAATGACAAGCATCGAGTCCTGATTTGACCCACTCCACTGGAAGATTTCTGGTGAAGAAAGAGATGGGTTTAAAACCCTCTTTGGAGTTGAAAATATGAAACAAACTATAAGAAGAAAAGAGCAATATGAAACCAGAGCAGTGTGAGAAATTGGTGATGGCTGACAGGTTCAGATGTGCCGTAGTCGATCAAAGAAGTGAAAAAAGAAAAGCTCATCCATAACTTGCAGCAGAACTTTTGGTTCTTTCTAACGCTCTAATTGAAGTGCTTCTGTTATTTTAAACAATATCAATAACAATAATAATGTTCCCAGTGAAGATATTCACTAAAGATTTAATTTAATAAAACTGTTACATCGAGGATTTCTGGTTCAATATGCAGAGTTTTTTTCACATGTATCTGTGTCCAATGCTTGAAACACAAGAAGACTAAATTAAGACTAAGAAATACATTTTTATTTGAAAGATTTCTAGCTTGCTATGACTCCACCTAAAATTACAGTTTTAGCAGCACTGCTTTTACAGCTTCTTGTTTACAGCCAATTTGTTTCTCCATCTTCCAAAACTTGCTAACCTTTCACAATGGTTGTGCACTGATTGTCTTCTTACCCGTTTCACTTCATGTAGTACCTGTTTCAGAAAATATTCTAGCAGCTTCAGCAGTCTTTCTGATTTAGCTTCTGCATTACATCTGATGGGTGATGCGAGCAGAGAAGGAAGGGATAAAGATCCCCGAGGCGCAGCGATCACCAGGCTCCTGCAGAAACAGCTGCCTCTGCCATCTTTGCTTTCCCTCCAAGACCAACGTCAATGATTTAAATGCCCCCAGATAAAAAAAGATCTGGATAAAGAGGGAAAACTGGGCCACTACTTGGGGCACAGCCTGACATACAAGGCTGTAGAAATGCTTTTTTCTTTTCTACTGCTAACGTGCAATTCAGCTGAGTATTCTGAAAATATTGAGGGAAATCTACAGTTGACTTGTTTTTCACAACCTGTTCAGCATGTTCTTATGCATTTTGAGAATTTTTTTCATTTTTTACCCTTTTCACTGAAACCTCATGTTTTTCTACTGAAGACACTGCAGGATTATTGAAGTTTGAGCGTCTATTAATGCTCTTGATTAAAATCAGCAGACGTCTGAGACTGTCTGCTGGGGCTTGAAAGCTGATGACTCTGAGGAGTCATCAGCTTTCGCATAAATAGGAACAATTTAAGAAGTCGGTGGCACAGCATTATTTTTCAAATCCCTGTAAGTGCTTTTTGAATGCTTTCTTTTATATTCTGGTGACTTCGTTTTACAGTGTTTCATCAAAATTATCTCAGACAAACACACTTTCTCATGCTGTGACAGTTAACAGCACCGACAGTAAATGACATTGAGGCTCTAATAATTTTGAATTCTACCTCAGGCTATTTTTGCAGAATGATACTGCTCTTTTAGTTAAGGACAAAAAAAGGGCACTCCAAAGTCAGTATTAGTATTCCCTCCTGTGTTGTCCTCTACACATCACCTCAGTGAATTATGGCAGTGGCACAATCATGCCGGGGAGATGCTTTTTTCATCACAGTCAGGGATGCTGGCAGCAGGATAGAGCTAAACAAAGTTTTACTGCAGTTAATTGGAGTTGAGTTTGGAGACTTTCCTAGATTTCTTACCATCCTCTACTTTACTGGTATGTTCTCATGTGTTTTCAATTTTGAGGAATGACAAAGAGAAATGGATCTCTGTGTCAAGGCCCTTATAAAACCCAGGTAAACAGAAAACACTGTGTTACTAAGCAGAAGATCAAAGACAGTCGTTGGAGAATTCTTCAGGATATGGCACTAGAGTTGAACAATCAAACTGAAATCCAAAATTGAGCTTTGTACCAAACTGGGATTACTTCAAGTTTCTGTTTAATAACTATTCTGATCCTAAAGTAAAAACTGCAGAGTCCCATCTATCTAAAAAACGCAACACCATTATCCAGTGGTCAGCTCAGCATCAGACCAAAGACCGTCAGCATGAGATGTGTGTTAACTAAAGACATTTATAAAGACACCATGTTGACATTTTTTCTATTGAATTGTTGAAATTAATCAGGATCAGATTTTTTTTTTTTTGCATGAAAAGACATGTTTTTGTTTTTAAACAAAAGGATTTTTTTTTAATTTAATGTCTGACTCTTCGCTTTTTTTACAGTGACATTAGGCTACTGCAATAAAATACAGATTTACTTTTACTTTTTTTATTCGGGTCAAAGAGTGGACGGTACTGAATCTAAAACACTTTGATAAATTTTATAAAAGTACCGTAAAGGCCTATTAAACTGGTAACATTTAGGAAATTGGTTTTGTTTTGCTCATTCGTAGGCCAGTTTTATGTAAACTTTGAATCTCTGTTTTTATTTCCAGTTCATAAATGCATAATGGTGTTTTTCTATATTTTCTTAGTTTTATCACTTCTTCATAATAACAACTGTTCTATTGTTCACACATTACAGCTGAGAAAATATCATGTTAGAAACGCAACATTTTTTTTTTTCTTCTTCTTTAATTGGCTCACGTGAGAATTTCTTAAAGCTTGGGAAGTTAAATATAAATAGAGTCTAAATTTAAATGTGTCTTAAAGTTAAATTCCAGTAAAAGCATCTCTGTGTTCAAGCTACATTAGGCTGGCATGATTCTTCATGCTGGTTCCCTTTTCATCAATTTTTCACTGTACAGAGGATGCTAAGCTGTACCTGGCTCTCTCTAATACTGTGGGGGAGGGAGTTTGTATGCATTTGTCTGACTGTATGATTCCGTTCCCAAAGCTGGTTTCTCACTGGTATGTGCTGATTTGAATCCTAACCAGTCCTCCTTTTCACTCCTTGTTCTGGAGAAGGCGGGGAAGTTTTTAAATGAGCGGACCACTGTGCATGCTTTTTCGTGGGAATGAGTCCGCCTCTTGCTGAGGATCTCACTCAGAAACCAGGCAAGCAAAGAACTGGAACTAATTACTCTAATGAGTTCATCCAGATCTGAGCCAACTACAATCATCCAACATAAATACAGTTCCCAGCTAAGGTAATCATACCTCTTGGAACTTTTTCACTTTTTTGTCGCTTCAGCCCCCTTCAGTCAATACTTTGCAGAACACACCTATCGCTGTAATTGGAGCTATAAGTATCGAGAGATCATAATATTTATATAACCATCAAAATACTTCAAACTCCATCAGTTTGATGGAGAGGATCTGTTAACATCACTGTGCAAGTTTGGCCATACATTTTACACTAGACTTAGTCTTAGTATGTTCTAACAAATGATCATTTCTTGATATACAGTGAATGTCCAGCATTTGCACAGTCTTAGGAGCACAAATATCTAAAATCTATAAATACATGAGAAGCACATTTTTGCCTATTTTGATAGTCCAAACACAAATAATATACATTAATCCATACGGTGGAAATGGTCTTGAAGCTATCACAGAAGCTAGCATAAACTGACTTTACCAAGCTCTGCCCACAACCAACCTAGAAAATCCCACATAGCCGCAAGTCTCACAAACAAAGCCTTGCGGCACGTTGTTTCTAAGTAAACATGGCGTCTTCCACTTCGACTGATTCTCTGCAGTGTATTTCTGACTCGATTAGTGCATCATTTCTACCGGATTTTCACAATATATCAGCTACTACAATGGACAGAGGAATTAGCAAGTTCATATCTTTTTGGATGAGATCAAGGTGTTTGAGCTACGCGATGCCTCCAACATTGTGCACGTCACAACAAAATGCTTTTGCTCAATGAGGAAAATGGCAGAACCGCACACCCTCTACATCAGGGGAGCCCAAAGTCTGTCCTGGAGGGCCAGCATCCTGTGTGCTTTAGTTCTCTCCCTGGTTTAACACACCTGGATCCAATAATGGCTCGTTAGAAGGCCTAAGAAGAACATTGACTTGCTGAAAAGGTTGTTGGTACTGCCAGGAAGAGACCTAAATATGTTGACCAAGGTTTCACTTACTACTAATTAAATGAAACTCTAAGCAGGTCAGTTAGCCTCGGTTTAAGGAAACTCAGAATTGCATCTGTTTTGCAGTTTTTGGAAATTGATTACAGATTTGTGTTGCATAGTAGCAACATAAAATTTTGCACTCGAGTCAAAATGTTCTGGTCAAATCGCCTTTTTCCATCATGTTTGCTCTGTCCTTAAACAGGAGAGAGTTTAAGCAAGATTTCTCGTGGCTTTTTTTTTTAGCCATGGATTACATCTTGAAACACTTTCTATTGTGGAAAACATAATAAATATTTTTGTTAAGGCATCTGGTCACTTGCATTGATTCATCAGCTAATGCTACATTAAATTTAAACACAGCCTTGGTCTTCATGCTTCCATTTCTTTACTAATGTCATCTAACAAACCTCTGAGGCCTTCACAAAACATTTGTATTTATATTGTGATTGCATTACACAGGTGGATTCTACTTGATTTTAAAGTGAATTTTACAGACAGTTGATTGTACTGGATTTTACTTAATTATTAAAATCAGGTGAATACAAATGTCTGCCACACTTTTTGTGTTGTTCATACATTAAAAACGGCGTATTATGCTATAGTGTATCACATCAGAGTTTTGCTCTAATTTCTAAAATGAAACTCACAATAAAATATTGGATAGACAAAAACTGCATTCATAAAGAAATATTTAACATTAAGATCCAAATGGATGAGCATAGGTTTCCCCTTTTCCCTAAATATAACAGCCTGACTCCTGATTGCTTCAAGAGGAAACATACTAATTTGTGTGAGAACCTTAAGTCTTCCCTTCCTGCATCTCACTGCCTCTTATCCCACCATTCCACTGCATTTCACTCTAAGGAAATGCTCATGGCTCAGCAAATGCATATGGGGACTTTAAACTCAGCTTTTGAACAGAGAAAAAAAGAGAGTGAGGAAGAGAACAGAATGAATGGAGGAGGAATTTAAATCTCAATGCGTCTTTAAGCAGGAGACACCATGTTGGCATTCAGACACATTGAGGCACAGAGCCTGTGCCAGTCAAAGGCGCTGAGAGAGTTTTTACAAAAAGCATGGAGCAGCGAGGCAGCTCAGGCTGCAGGGATCTGTCACAGGCTGAGAAGTAGGACTTGTTCCAAGGTTAACAACACATTCGGCTTGTTTGTGGACCTTTGAGGGGCCAGTGGACAAGACTGATGGAGAGCTTAATGGGGCGCAGCACTCTCCGGTGCAATAGTCATGGGAAAAGTAGACAAAGCAGCCTAAACTGGTGTCTGCAGCAGGGAAGATCATCCAAGCATGCCAGTAGTTGCAGAACCCCTGAACGGATTCTACATATTATACAGAGCAATGGAAAACCTTAGGTGTTTTAATATTTACTTCCTTTAAAGGCAACTATATACTCTTCTTTTTATTATTTTTTATCAAGTTTGTGTCCATTGTTGTGCTACAAAGGAGAAACACACGCAGCTGCGAGGGGAATGGTAGTTTAACAGCACATCCACACCCATAATGATGCTGACCTAAATATTATTTGCCTGCACGCATATTTAATGAGGTTTCCCTGCAAATCCATCAATGCGAGAGTATAGGCGACATAAGCTGAGAGCAGACAACATTTTAGCTCTTTATTTACATCATGCAAAATTAGAAATAACACGACGCTTGCACCGAGGCTGAGTTTAGTGACGGTAACTCACCGTAAACGGGATGTATCGCTCTTCACCGTGACTTATTGGAGACTTTAACCTGCCCTGTCTCAATCCCGGCCGCTCAACATGGCAAAGACTTGACTCGAATGAAGTATGTGCGCCACTCCGTCGCCCGCCGCCGTTCGCCCCGCAGGGGGAGATGAACGAGCACCGCGGTTTATTATCCCGAGTCGCGCAAAGAGTGCGCACACGGTGGGAAGCAGAAAGAACAGTCTTGTCCAAGCCAGCCGTGAACAGCTCCGGTGCTGAAATCTTCTCCCCCCACCACCACCTCCTCCTTCTGTCCTCTCTTCTCTTTTCTTCTCCGCCCTCCTTCCTGAGCTACTCCCTCACCAGACGGACAGCAGCTGCCGTTCAGGTCAGGCATGAAGTGTACTTAGTGCAGAATCGCAGTTAAATGCCAGATTTATGACCTTCATATTTATACTTCCTCCCGTTTCCACAGAGAGTTCCTGATGTGAATTAGTGGCTATCATTCAGGTTAATAACTTGTGTGGGGGTTCGTCAGGTTTTGGGCCGGATATTCTTGATTGGTCGGAACCTCTGGGGCCATGACGTCGGACCAGAGGCTTCTGGACCAGCCAATTATCACACACATACACGGGAAGCTTAGTACAGAGAGTCAATTTAAGAAGGAGTGTGTAGCTTAAAGGTTTGGATCTCATTTTAGTCACGTTTTATGCATAGTTGGATCAGAGAGTGGGCTGCAGTGTTTTGGAACCCTGTGGAGATAATTTAGAACAGAGAGGCATCATGCACAAAACTGATCAATCTTCTGTAACATTGCTCCCTTCAGAAACAGAATGTTTTTATTCTTTAGCGATTCTCTTTTGTTTCTCACTCATCAGAACAGCCCCATGTGTTGGCATAACGTCATTCTCACTCAAAACGTCAACAAAACAAAGATCCTCCTGTGCAAAAGCACGTTACATCCTAAAATGTCCTTAATCCTTTCCAGATTATTGCATTTGATATGCTTAAAGGGAATGCATTATGTATGTTCCATGCACTGTAGTGCCATTTTATAGCTAAATCAAGCAACTATGTCGCCTTCAGTTGTTATAAAAAATCCTGTGCATATCTAACATAACTAAAGACATTTGACTTTGAATTGCTTTGTTGCTGAAAATGTAAATACAATTACCTCACCTTACTTAATGCCTTGAAATAAGCCTCTGTCTCTTTAAGAAGATCCTACTCTGCTTTCAGTAAGTCTTCACAACACTTAGAATAAGTTTAAATTATTTGCTTAGACTTCTACAATGCATATAAAACACACTTACTGTGGACAGCTCAGAAAGTTGAAAGCTGGGTCAATTTCATTAGAGCCATTTAAAAAGCCTGACATCCTGCGGCAGTTCACAGAACAATATGTGGCTAATGTATGCACATCTGAATATACTGTGCTGCACTTTGTTGTTCCATATCCTCTTGCCTTAAATAGAGAAGCATACATTATTAATAAAGCCTTGAGTGCAGACTGACCCATGGTTTTTAGTGTAATTGGTCACTCTTCTCTTTAAAAAGGAAAAACAAAGAAAGAAAAGAAATTGTCAACTACAATGTTGTCATTCAGTGCAGGAAACGTGTTCAGATTATGTTCCTTTGCTGAAGATATTTATTTTAAATTCTGACACCTCTATTGCACAATATGCTGTCATAATTAGGAACAAAGACTGGAGCGACGCTCAGGAAAGATATTAAGCCTTGAAAAAATCTCCACAGTGCTTGAAAAAGTTATTGTTCAAGACGGTCTTTGAAGTGATTTGTAGAACATGTAAAAGTACAGACTGACAAAGTCTTTGAACATGGCAGAAATTGGAGATATATTTAAAATCTTTTGAAGAGTACAGCTGGAGCTAAACAAATATGAGCCATGTGATCCTACAGCCTTGCAAAACCGTCATAAACATTTACAGATGGGGCAAACGAGCAGACACAATAAGAACATGCAAAATAAATGTAAAGATGGACTGCAGGTTAGGGCGAATTCAGAATTTATGTGACAAACTAAGACAAAATAGCGCATGGAAAATATGAAATGGAGAAACATTATGCAAGGTTTTCAAACGTGTTTAGAGAGAACCATCTGAAAACTGTGGCATGCATTCATCTCTTCTGTCTTGATCAATTCTCGAATCATCTTTCATTGCATTTACAGCTGTAAGACTTTTGGTGTATGTCTCTACCCCATCATATGTGGAGACTAAACTTTTTGTCTTTGCAAAATAGCTCAAGCTTCACCAGATTTGCTAGAATCAAGGAATATCAGTTTTTAAGATGTGGCATGGACAGTTTATCATGTATATGTGTATGTGTTTGGCTGCTCTATTCCTGCTGAAGAAAAGTATCCCCCAACATGACACAACTCGTATCATGTTTTATGCTGGATATTCCCATAATTTGTCTAGAAACAGAAGTAGATCCATGTAGAATCCTAGAAGTTTGTCTTTTAGCCATAAGAATTTTTCCTTGAGCTTTGATCATTAATCTTGGGTAGCTACTTCACAGAGCAAAAATTGAATTCTCTAACTTCTTTCAAAAGGCTTTTAACAAATGACTCTTTAATGAAGACAAATGTTAGTTGTGGCGTCAGTCTTGGAACCTTTTTTTTCCTGAATGGCAAAAGCTTGAAAACCAAAAAACTATAATGGTCTCAGTTCCTCTGGCAGATGTGCCATAATAGTCTCAGTTGGCCGGTCTGTCAGCATTAACAGTCCATTCACAGTGTAGCTGGAGCTTAATAGCATTCCAATGGAATTGGATTTGGAGTTGGATTTTTGGACGCTGCAATCAAAGTCTTTTCAGAGCAGCATTATTTTCTCTTCAGGAATAAGAAGAAACATGATGGCATCTCATTTTGCAACTAAAGTGTAAAGAATTGTGTCTTTTTAAGTCTAACCAGTCAATTTTTGTATTCATGAGGCACAGGGAACCAATCAGTTAATGCAATACAATGTGATGTTATGAACTACTTATGGAGACATGGACATACAGTGCACCCAGAAAGTATTTAAAGCACTTCACGTTTCCACACTCTGCTGTTAAAGTTTTATTTCCAATTTTATTAAACTCTGCACACAAATATTCCATTATTATGATGTGGAATATTTTTTTTGTTGAGTTTTTTGCATATTTTTAAAAAACAATAAATCACATTTATGTAAGTTAGTATTTAAGTGTAGAATTTGTGGAAAGAGATTAATTTAATAGAGCTTGGAATAAGATTGAGACATAACCATGTGTGGGAAAAGTGGAGCACTGTGAATAATTTCTCAATATACCACACATTTGTTAGTAACAATTTTAAAGTACATAACTTGATAGCATATGTAAAAAGCTCCAAATTTCTTTGTAGAGATATTCAAGCAATTTTTAAATTAAAGAAATAATAATCTCCTCATGTCGTTAAGTTCTCAGAGAAGGTCCGGTTCATTCAGATGAGGAAATGATTGTGTACCGTGTAATTATAGTTTTTTTTTTTTTAAGACTACCAATATCTTTGAGCTTATGCCACTGTCGAGGTTTCATTACACATTGTAATAAAGTATTAATTGGATTTTAATCTCTGTGTCAAAATCCGATAGACTGCCGTCAGATTCTAATAAACTATCCACCAGCCCATCTCTGGAAAACTAATAACAAAGACCATAGACTCAGCTGGCTGTAGGTCTGATACTCGAGCGCAGCTGCTTTTTGTCACAGTGTTGTGTTATTTCAGTGACATGCAACTTACTCTTTTACTAAGCGCAGTTGGAGGGATTTTGTCCAGATGCTCCTGGTAAATGATGTTGCCTCATCTTTCTCAGTAAATCAATAATTTTATAGGAATTCTGTCCTTTCTTCTGCTACTTATCAGGGAAAATCTGGGGATTTGCTGTGACAGAGGACCTTTGTTTACTTTTTTTTTTTTTTGCTGTTTCTAAATTGAAAATATAGCATGCAAGCTCATGGTCACTTCATCAAATCCTGACGTCAGTTTAATGTTTCTGTTTCTCAGACAATTTGCCATCTTCTTCTAGCGGAGCATATTCATTATAATTGTTGACAGTGGCCAATTATTCAGCATTGTTCCTAAGAGCTGACACAACGTATTTGACGTCAAGCCATTACCAACCACAAGGATCCATTAGGACTACGAGAAGGGATGGCAAAACACAACGACTGACAGCTTGGGCTTTGAATCTAATTAAATGTGTCACAGGTTTCTGCCTATTTATGGCCTGGGAGAAGCAGTAGGGGCAGCCTGTGACTCTCGCCAGCACAGCAAGTAAATGTACTTAATTTAGTTCCCACTGTGCAGCAAACCCATTGGAAAAATTGAATGCTTGAAATGCAGAACTGAAAAGAGAACTTGTTTGCATAAGAAAATAAAATAGGGGAAGGATAAAATGCATTTTTCATGGTAATATGTTTACGGACAATACTCTTGAAACTTAAGTTTCTCTGGGCTTTATGGGATTTGTTTGTCTTGCTTCTTTGCAAGTAAAGGAAAAAAGTTGATGGGAAATAATGATGGCGCTAAAATGGATACGTAAAAACAATTCAAAGTCTCGACCCAAAATCAAAACGACCATCTGTGGCTCAACTTTTAATATGTATCACAGTTTTTTGGTGGCTGTGAACCACACACTTCAAATGCAAAAATTGCACTGTGTATTTGAGTGAGAAGCCATCCAGCACCAAGCAGCAGAGATTGTGTTTTCCAATAAGTGCCTACAGCTAGCAGGTCCAGATTTATGAGGATGTTGGCTCCTGGACTAAAGCAAACCTTAGTGCTGCTTGGATACACATTTAGTTACTGAATTTTGATAGCTGTACGCACATAAACTTCAAAGTTTGCAGATATTGCCCACAAAATTAGTTATTCTGAAACAATCTTAATATTTTTTATCAACACTTGATTAGAAAATTCTTGCCAACACATAAATTATTCAAACTGACTGAATTTAACTTAAAAATAAGACTCTTAGAGACTTAGACTATTGGGAGCCACAAGAGCTGACTCTGCTAAGTTAACTGAGACAAAAGGGGTGTATTTTTCACTTCCCCTCTCTAATCCTCACAGCATGATGCTGCCACTCCCATGCTTCTCAATGGGTTCATTGTAATGTGCAATGTTAGTTTTCCTCTGCAGATAGTACTGTACTTTGCTGTCAGACCTGAAGGTCAAAATCAAGTTTCATCTAATCAGAGCACATTCATTCACATATTTTGGGTGTCTACAAAATGTAATGTAACTTTAAATAGGACTTTTTAAGATTTTCTTTTTTTATTTTATTTCATTTTTTACAGTAGCGTTCTTTTTGCTCCCCTTCAGTAGAAAAGAGATTTGTGGATATTTTCAGATGATGAAAGCTTGGTGTATTGTTTTACAACCTGTTTTAAGCATCTCTACACATTTCCCATTAATATATATGTATCTATATATAGAATAAAGGGAGAAGAAAATGGTGAAAGAGGTGAAAGGAGAATAGATTTCTTTTGTGTGTTTTCATCACCACAGACAGGAGTACTTTGAGATTTGCAGCCTAAACCGGATCTTGCGATCCTGCTACTGAGGATTGTAAAATACCAGACAGGGTTAATTAATAAGGCATGAAGTGACAGAAACAGAACATCTGTAGCCAGCAGAGTCAGGTGGAGATTCTCTTTTCGTTTTACTGCCAGAAACCAGAAGAATAGGCGTGGGGGAAAGGTTTAATCAGTTTTTGTTGTTATTGTTGTTGTTTTTTGTCCCATGTTTATAAAGACTCTTGGCTGATTTCAGAGCCCTACAAGGAAGACAGTAATGAAAGGAAAAGCCATTAGCTGTGTGCATAAGAACCACCTCCCTGTTTATTTCATGAGTAGATAATCAGTTTGAAATCAGACAGAGATAATGTTTGCAGTCCATATTTCCATGGCAGCTGCCCAACAGAGCATTTTAGCATAATTTAATATTTGATAAGACTCCTATTGTAATGGAAACATCACACTTTGGATCCAACTGTTTGGAGAAGATTGTAACTGGGTAGACTGGGCCGCTGCCATATTATGGTGTCACACATTTCATAGAGTTTGAAGAAGACAAGAAGCAAAAATGAAAAGTAAAATCCAGCAATGTGGCATAAGTATTGATTTTCTCATCTTTATCCCAGAAGCTAATGAAAAACATCAAACTATTCAGAATCTCCATCTAAATTTAATTACTTATTGCTTTATATTGTATGCACCCCAGTGAGAGGCAATTTCTATGAGTACTGAGTAAAATCACATCCAATACCTAATGAATGGAAATCATCCAGTGCTGAGTTAATTATCAGTCACAAATAAATACATAATTGAACTTTGTACAGATGAACAAACAGTGGCCTGACACACCCATTTAGATGAAAGTAATGAAACCCAGACAGCTGGAGGCAAAACACGATGTCTCAATGATCTAATTATTTTCTTACGCACATCCTCCACAATTACAGTGCAGCTGCCTCCCCAAATCACTGCATGTTAGCATGTACCGTAACTCAGGTTGCAAATTTTACGACAGTACAAAAAAAGTGAACTCCCAAATACCTGCTTTAATTATGATATTTTATAATTTATATATATATATATAATCAGATAAGATTTTATGTTGCATTTTTGCTACCTTTTCATATACCATGCTATAAAAAGGGATTGCCTCCTTCCACAATTCTTCTATTTCAGATTTTTTTTTTTTTTTTTTTTTTTTTGTCACACTTCAATGTTTCAGATTACCAAAACAATTTAAAGGACTAAAAAAAAAACACAAATTATGAAGATGTGGTTGTGGCCTAGTCACAGCCAAACCTCAAACTGATCTAAATATGGAATGGCCTTAAGAGAACTGCATTGAAATGGTAAACTGACGCTGTGTTGTAGTCAAATGATAGGCACAATTACTCCCCAAAATTTCAACTGACAGAGTAAAAAGTTATTTCATCTATAAAACCTTGGTCATGATCCATTCAGCCCAGAACATCAATGCTTTTCATCTTATACCCAAAAGTTTATCTTGCATGTACTTATCAATATTTTTGATGTAAACATCCAGTTAAATTATTATATGTTCTTGTGTGTTATGCTTTAGTGGATGATATTTCAGAAAGAACTTCCTGTGTGGCTTGTGCCTTTGTAGACTATTAACACAGAAATGTTAAAGTTTGAACTGAAACTGTTTTCCACTCTTTCTGTAAGCTGGGTTAATCAACATATTCATAATTTTTTAACAGTTAAGCCATAGAAATGGCAAACAAGCAAAATAAATCTGCCTTTCACTGTTAGCAACCAAACAACTATGGTGGATTCATAATTAGGAATCACATGAGGAGCCCAAAGGATATTAAAAGTCAGAGATCACGCTGGCGGCTGCTTGGTTCTGATGCTGTCATCTGCTCAGAAGCATCAGCTGTCATATCTCTTGACTCTGAAGCAGTTTTTCCTAAAGTCATGAAAATATTTGACTCATCATAGACATCCAGATGGATCTGACCTGGTTGTTAAAGTTAGAAATGTATGTTGTGACTGAAAGTCAGGTAACAAATACATTTTGAATGCAATCCAAAAATATAGTTGTAATAATCTGAGCTACATAGCAGCAGTATTATGCTCATTTTGAAGATCCGAGCTGAGATGTGACAAAAAAAAAATAAAAATACACACACACACACACACACACACACACATATATATATATATATATATATATATATATATATATATATATATATATATATATATATATATATATATATATATATATATATATATATATATATATATATATATATTTTTTGAGATATATATATATATATATATATATATATATATATATATATATATATATGATGAGAGAAAATGTAAAAAAAAATTGAAGGGGTGGTAAAATTTTTGCTGTTCACAACATTGTGACACAGAGCTGTATTGATCATTTGTTAAGCAGAAGGTATAATTAAAATATAGGTTTCACCCACAGTGAAGCTTTTAAATATGTTGTCATTACTGATTAAACTCGGCTGCCACGATGACTTCAGTACCAATTAGAGGATACCTTGATGTTAAAATCCCAAAATCTTGGCTCCACATTATGGCAACAGTCCTCGGTACTTGTGCATGCTCGAGTAAGAAAAGCGCGCTTAGCCTGCATGCATAATTGATCAAGTCACCGGGTTAGATAAAAGACGAATATGCTTTTGTGCAAAGTGAGGAGGCGGATGAAAACACTTTCCTTTATATCATGTCTTAATGTGAAAGGAAATGGACACCCACTAATGGCAGTAACAGTACGAAGGATGCTGTGTAGCTTTTTCTGTCGCCAAAATGGCTACGCACTGGTGAAATGGTCAATAGGGTTAGTAAATGGAGCTCTCTACCAAACCTGACACAGAAGATCCAAGCACTTATTTAATTAAGACTGTTGTTTACAACAGCAGATACAGGAAGTTCCGAATCAGGGTGTTCCATGTTTTCAGAGCATCCTGAGGTTAAATTCTGCTGCATGTTGTGTGTTGTTGTACAATGATGCCATCATTCAATATCAAAACAAAAAAAAAAAATTAAAATAACTCAAAAGTTTATACAACTACAAACATTCTGATATATTTTAGATGGATTAAAATTGACACACTGAAGCAAAGTTGTACATTACTGAAGAGCAAAAAAAAAGTTTACTTACATTCTTATGGTAGATTAGAAGTTCAATTTTACTTTGGATGTTGAAGGACTTTAGAGTTTTAGAGCTTAATATTATTCACTGTGTGACTTTGCTGTTTACAGTTACCAAATTCCCATAAGACAGATGTTTGACTTTTTTCCATCCATTAGTCACTTTGTGACAAAATTTCCAGGAAAATCCATGAAAGCATGAATTTGATTTTATTTTCTCCAGCTAGAATTTTCAGAACTGTTTCTCATCCATCATCACAGTACTATAATAAATGTGCTTTTGTCCAGTCCTGTGCAAAACTGTCATTCTCATGCCCATTAGCTCTGTGTATTTTTGTTGATATTACACCATGTAGGGAATTTAGGCGGTATGTTGGAGATAAAAGTGCTTGGATAATGGTCTAAAATGTTTATTTTCCAACATTTTGCATATTGTTGCAGGAAAACTAAAGTAAAAGGAACAAAATTGGCAAATCAATATTTTCTTTTTCACTTAAAAATTATTTGTAGATTACAGTAATCAAATTAGAATAAATTATATTAGAGTAATAAATGTGAAGAATATTTTCCCTTGATAAATGGAGGATGTCTGCCTTTATTTGTAGCTCAGGGAAGTTCTGCAGCTACTGGCATGCACTTTCCACTCATCATATTGTGACAAAAAGACAAATTTACCAGTGTCGTGGCTTCTGGGCAAATGCAATTTGTCTGTGAACTCCTTCAGCTCTTCTATCTGTGTGTGTGGTGAGGCCTTTAAATCAAATAAATTGAATAAAGCTGAAAATTTGCATCATCAAAGCCATCAATTTGTGTCTGGTTTGCTGTTTGCTTTGGCTCTGCCTGGAACTATGAAACAGGTGAGATAATGGAAACTATTATTGCTGACAGATTGTTTCTGACCTTGATATGATAAATTCCCCGGATTTCAACCTGGAATATTGACGTCACATTTTACTTTAAGTGCTCAAGTACTACGACGTAGAGTTATTCCATAAAAGGTTAGGTTCCTTTTTTAATACTCTACACTTTGCTTAGTTTATAGGTGACATGTGTGATGGCCTTACTTTGGATTAATCACCACTAAAACTGTACTGTCATAAATGTTCTGATCCTATATGATGTAGAGGTTGCTCATTTCAAAAAGGCACACACAGTAGATACTGTATGTATTATTAAATAGAATCAGAGCAGACTTCAAACATCAATATGAATATGGGCAAAAATCTTGAATTAGTTTCTGTGGTTATTTCCCACTGAGTGGAGTACAAGCCCACATGATTCATAACAGAGTGTTTTTAATTCCCTGCACACCATGCCAGTTTGGTAGATCTTAAAAGCAGTTTTCTGTGACAAATCTCCTTACTTCCTGACATCCTCATTGGAGAAAGTGCCAAATACATGTTTACTAACTGACCTAAATTTGAATTTAGTTTTGGATTTCTGATTTTGGCATTGCAAAAAAACAAAAAAAAAACAAAAAAAAAACAACAAAAAAACACCGTCAGTGGATCTTCAGTTAGTGTTAGCTGTGTTTTTGCTGCTCTGTTAGCTTTTTACTTCCATACTTTTTCTACGATTTCTGAAATGGAAATGAATTTGATAATTGTGTGTTACAAGATCAACCAATATTTGAAAAAGAAACATTATAAAATTAAATTCTATGCATTAATAATTGCAAATGTTTAATCCAGTCACCGGGTTTCAAACAGCTGTGTACGTCGTCATTAAACACTTTTTTTCTCTAGTCCATGTCTTAAAGAGATTTTTGTGAGCATTTGCAGTCTCTACAATAAGGTCCAGTAAGAAAAACGTTTGTCCTTGTGCTTTCCCTCAAAAACATAGCCTAAGCTCTACTGAGATTACAAATTTTATTGAGGTTATTATTTTTAGCTGAGCAGGAGCAGCTAGGATGCAAAGCCTTGCTGGTAGTGGGATGTTTTCAGGTAAACAATTAGACACACTCTTCAAAATATTCTTTTTTAGAAAAATGCCACTTCCCTCCGGAAGAAATTAACATGCCATCCACAAGGCTGAGAATATCCACACAAGCAGTTAGCCTGTAATATATAAATGCTGGATTCCACCAAACGGAGAAAAAAAAAAGTGTTTTATCTGTGACCAGGCCACCAGAAATGTCTGTGACCTGTTGAAGCAGCGCCTGTGATTCCCTCAGGGAAGCCGTGGTACATTTTCAGAGGCATCCAAGAAGGTTTTTGTTACTCTCAACTGTGCTAAAAATATGTGCTCAGTTTATTTTCAATGGAAGCAGGGTGAAACTCCATATTTCAGATGACTCAGAGGAAGTCAGACAGATGATTCCCATATTGATTTCAGCCCATTTTGACATTTTTATGCAATACATAATGTAGAGACTTTTAAACATTTGTTAACTAGAACACCTAAAAGACTGGATGAGCTTAGAAATCAAACAAACAGAGGATGCTTATCATAGAAACATTTTCTTAATTCTGAACTTGGTAAATGTTGAACTTAAGAAAGCAATGAACTATGATGATTAATTTCCAGGAGTTGTGAAATGATAAATTTCTGTGATCTTTTTGTTTTACAAATTTCACCACATTAAAATTAATGGGCATAGTTTTGAGGGCATATGAGCTCAAAAATGTATGGATGGTGGAAGGGGATGAGACATCAGTAGATATTGATGTGTTGGTAGAGGATGTTTAAGCCTTGATTGACAACCCTCAGCTTAACCTTTAAAAATGAAGGAAACATTTCAATACAAGCCTCAGAAAAAAACTCTGTTGTCCTTAAACAATCATACACTTTTAAATACCTTAATATTAACATTAAACAGCCAATTTTTAAAATTGTAAGTTAGCTGTTAATCAGAATTAATGCATAAACAGAAATCTCTTTCACTTTCTTGATTAAAAAGAAAATCCAATCTGCGTGAATAATGAAAAAAATAATTATTAATTTTCCTTTCAGACCTCAAGGGCTCTGCTCTGCACGTATTGACAGCCACACATTTTCTTCAGGTCGTAATCTAGGATTCTATAGTTTTGCGGTCTGTACTTTAGAAGAGCAACGTCAAAGCTGTAACATTTTGAGAGGTGTATAAAACCAAAGCAGTGCTTACTGTGAAGTGGATGGAAATTGTTTTTAAACTTTATGCCAAATAAAGATCCGAAAAGATTCTTTTTTTTATTAAGTTTATTCTATCAACCATCTGAAAATGATAAGTGTATACCACATCTGCATAGGTACCAAGATGTGAACCACTAGTCTAAGCTGATAGGGCAAGAAGAGGATTGATCAGAAACTCGTGGTCATTCTGGAAAAGCTGCAGAGATAATGAAGACACAGCAAACCTGAGGAACAAAATGCTCTGGTTTATGTGAAGAAAAACATTCCATTCAACCCGCTCTTTTAAAACATAGTAGCAGCAGCATCATACTGTGTAAATGGTTTCTGTTGCAAAGACAGTTCACTTTCCAAAAGGAAAATGTCCACAAATATACAGTGAGAACTGCAATGGAATAGTTTAGTCTGAAACATTCATTTGCCAGACAGACAATTAAAAGTTTTGACCTAAATTCAATTGAGAATTAGCTTCCAAATTGATGTTCTTCATCAAATATCACTAATTTTAAACTATTTTAAAAAGGCAAATTTTTCACTCTACATTTTTTTTATTGTTTTAAAATTGTGCCCTACTTTTGTTCCATTTAATAGTCAATGATAATTTGTGGAACTGAGGATGTGGCATGACAAAATCAAAAAATGTTCCGTATGTTTAAAGCATTTTTAAGGCCTGTTTAAATCTTGTTAAAAACACATAACCAAAAACAAAGTAGGAGGATAAAATGCAAGAGGTAGAAGTGTCATGTGAATGCCACTAGATACCACAGAAAATCAGTTTTGCCTCGCTCAACTGAATAATTTCATTTGCATAGCTGAGTCGACAACATGCTGTGCAACTAAAATGGTTCAGATGTAACACGAAGAAGCATGAGGGATGGAGCTGAGCTGCTTTGTAGCAGATATATGGCACTTTTGCTTTTTTACAGTGGGTGGAGGTGAAAAAGTATAAACATAGCATTCTCACTTGTGAAATCAATAGCACACAATACAATTTCCTAGTTTCAAAGATAAAAAAAAAAAAACAAGACTGAAGGAAGAAAGAGAGCAGATTTCTGTGTGATGGATCATTCCTTTCATTTTAGTAAATCTCACTAACTTTATCGATCCTCTCTCTACGGAAACTAACTGGCTATGGTGAGAGATCCTCCTCTCTGCTGTTTTTCTCACAGAGCCGTGTGTGTTGCTGTCAGCTGCCAACCGCTGCAGTGATAATATGAATGTGGCAGACAGCTCAGTAGTGTCCCCATTTCCCCAAGCTTGGACTTGGTTGTGATCATAGCTCCCCAAGGCTGTGTGAGATTGGGATCGGCTATGTGAATGTCATGTTATGACTTTCTATCAGCACTTACAGGAAGAAGGCGGAAATAAGTGACCGAGTCCGTATATTATTATTTTTAACTAGACTGGTGTTTTACTGCCTGACAAAGAGAAAAAATCTGTTATGTGCCATTGCTCCTGTAACATCTGACTCCTAAGAACAGTGACTGCATTAAGTGGTGTATAAAAGGTTAACATCTCTGACATTAACGCCCCACTGAGGGATAAAAGATGGAATTAGAAAGAAAGTAAGTCTGTTTTTTTTTTATTAAAAAAAGGAAAATAAACAAACTTTTTTATTTAAATGTAGCTCTCCTAATCAGTATTTCATGCAACTCTGAAGCTTCAATGGAACAGACATTGAAACATGCTAGGCATTAAAAGGATCTTGCCAGGCTCCCAAATAGGAAATCCACTAGAAATCTTTCAGGAAAAAGACTTCAACAACAGCATTCCTGCACACACCTCCAAATTGTGCAGAGTTCATTTGCTGAGCCTGAATAATTTTTGAGTTATTCAGGCTGAAGTTTAGATGTCTCAATGATCTACCAAAGACAAGACTTGGCATTGTGTTTAGCCATAAAGAGAACAATGAAGGCAAGAAAATAAATGAGAGCATCACATATAAATATATATATATTTTTTTTCTTCTTTTTGTTTTTGTTTTCTGGAGAACAATTTTCAGATTAAGAGCCTTAGTGTGGAAAACAACCACATTCTGGGTTTAGTTTGACTGGATTTGCAAAGCTTATGACCAAAGTGCTCAGCATCGTCAAGTCAAAATTGTAGCAGCGTGGCCCCCTCAGCAATGCACAGCACTGTGGACAGACAACCTCATCAATTATTCTGTTACATTGATGATCAGGTATTGATGCACTCAGCGTTAAGGAGTAGAAACTTCATATATTCTTAGGGAAATTCCACGTTACTCGTGCATACCAATGCTAGTGCAATGAGATAGCAATTATGGTAAATAAAAGTACTGCTGGGAAATCAGCATATAAAAATGTTTTGATAAGTAAGGACAAGCCTGAGTGGTCAAAAATATGTCATCTAAGCTAAATTTAAACTTATGTCATTGTTTTTTTTATCAGAAAGTGTTGTAAAAACTGACTTTTCTATATTTTTCTGGCTTTGACAATTATTATTCAACTGGAACCATAAAGCATTAATGAAGCTCTCATCATCAAAACTACACAATGAGTAAAATTGACACTAATGTTGATTTCTGCGACTGCTGCTGGACGCAAAATTTGGGTAAAACAAAATTTGGAAAATGAGGCAAACAAAACCTTGATATTTAGTTAAAGCTTTTGAAAAAAAAAACTGCTTGTGCCACTGTTACTAAAGATAACAATTATTTGAAATTGTTCACTGAGCTTGGTTAATGCTATTTGACAATATCTAGGGCATGATATAAACATTCTCCATATCAGGATAGGATGCTCTTCAAAGTTGCGCCCATAAAAGCATCTCATATAGTGTATTCTCAAAGGAAGGTTAGCAATTGTCCAGCTTGTCTTGGAAGGTAGGCACATTAGTGTGCAAAGGTTGGAGATGGAGTTTGGAGACTGTAGGTGCTCACAACCAGTCCATTGACATCATCCATTAGCCTAATGTATTTTTTTCCACTCAGTACCCAATCCTCTCAGTGCTGGAAGGTCTGCTTTATCCTGTGCTCATCTCCCTTCACTTTCCTGTTTTGCTTACGGATATAAAATTAAAAAAAACAACAAACATTATATCGTAAAAGGGAGCTATGCCACTTCAGTCAACAAAAGTTAATATTCATATGCTCCAGATGCTTTCTCAACTTTGCAATATCACAAAGAAACTTGGAAGTATTTCAGTAGGGGCATTTTGAGGTGGAGGTATTTTGCAAATATAAATTGTAAGAAATTCTGTGTCTAGATGTAGAAAGCCAGTAGAAAAGTCACAACTACACCTTAAATATTTTTACTTGAGTCTCAGGTCATGTATCAATGTGAGTCCAAACTGAATTCAAAGTCAAGATGTCGAGTAAAGCCCAAGTCCTAAACTGTAAATTTTGAGCAAACAAGGTATTTGACTAAAAATTTAATCTGAACACAGAATAATACTTAATATTTCAAAACATTTAAAAATTATTATTATTATTATTATTATTATTATTATTATTATTATTATTATTATTATTATTATTATTATTATTATTATTATTATTATGTTAACCAGCGACAATACAAACATACTTGTGACAATCTATGAATCTAACTTTAGCTAAAGAAATGTATCAGTGTTACTTTGTTAAACACTTTAGAACTTCTAAATAAACAGCTGTATTTTGTTTAAGAACACAGTTAGCCTCTTAACTTTATGCATGGGAACAAAGGTAATTCCAAAGATTTGTTCCATCTATTCCCCTTTTTGAAAAACTGCACAGCGATTTTCAGCTCAAGAGTAATCAACCCTATATAACTGCATGGCTAGAAGTATTGGATTTGTTGACAAATCAATGCAACAACAAACAATAAAGTCAAAGAACAAATGCTATGTGAGTCACCCCTCTGCTTCAAAAGATGGGGAGTTGCGAGAGATATTTATGTATTTAATTTTGAAGAATAAACTTATAACAAGGCGATGTTTTACTATCCTCATCCACCGACGCATTGCCTACAACTTTTTGGCACCACTGGCATTCCAGTGGCAGTGGCATAAAATAGACAAATAGCGGTTGCCTATTTCTCCAGGCAACCGCTGGTAGCATTCACTTCACTGTCCACTTTCATAAGGAAAAATATACAGATATGTTGCTAAGAGCGATTTTATTTCTTTCTGAATATTTTTCACACATTTCAGATGTTTGATTAAAAAAACGTAAAACCATTTATCATTTTTCTTACACTTCAGAGTATACACTACTCTGAGGTGGTCTGTCACAAATAATCTACTGTTTTATAAACTTTTCTCAAATATAAAATCTGCATTCTTTTTATAGATATTATAGTAACTCTTCTGCTTCTTTAAAGTTGGGCAGATTTTTACTGTCTTCTACACAAATAACTCCCTAAATTATTAATAAGGAATTCCACTTTTGTTCATACAATATGACAGCCTGAGCGTCTCCACATGCGCAGTGGCTGCAGCAGCATATACTTCACAGATGTTGGTGCAGCTGTGTGGTCAGCTCTTAGTGCTTCTCATCATAAATATGCAAAGATGGGATGGATAAGCATACAAGACAGGAACTTCCCTTAGATAACCTTTATTTTTCTTCTGTGGTGCCAGATTAAGTTAGATGATGCATTCCTATGTGTGTTTGTTTGTTTTTCTCTGTTTTACTTTAATGGTAATGTTTGCCTACAGCTATGTTTTTACCTTTAAGTAATAGATAAAAACCTAGCAAAATGTTTCCTGTGTGAATAAAGACTGGGATGAAGACCCAGCTATAACAGCTAGTGTTACTAATCCTTACTGATGTTATAAGCCAAAATTAAAGAAATATAATTTTGCAACAATTGAGGTTTTGTCCGGCTTCAGTTTTAACCTTGATTCACAGACAAATAACAAACTCTGATCATTTAACCTCAGAGTTTTAGTGGTTTTACGGAGCAATAATGGACAGTTTGAAATATATACTCATATAAAATCCATTACATTCATTCTGATATTAACCACTACAGTCTAGCTCTATTTATTTTGCCAGTTGTTAGAAAGTTTTCTGAAGAAGGGAACCCTGCTGGTTGCAATGCCACTGACTTTGTGTTAATCCCTTCTAACTGGCTGTGCCTTGCTGCTAACTGTGTAGCAATCCTTTACTTTGTGGAAAAAAGAGAAACGGAAAGCTCCCCATTAAAAGAAGGAAACCTACAGCAAAACCTGGTTTAATGAGAATGTCCTTCTGCCACAACCGACTGGAGGTTTGAAAAGACAGAGCGGACACAGTAAATGCCTGAGCATGGTCTGCAAAATGGAACTGCTTTAGTAGCTTAATTTTGTATTTCTAAAAAAGCAAATACTAATTAATGAAATAATTAGAAATATCTTTGCGAGATTTGCTGAAGGCAACAGACATCTGTACCATGCAGAGTCTCTGAATCTTGACCAGGAAGGCTTGGAGAATTAACATTTCCCCCCAGAGAAGAAGACACAACAGCTGAGGCCGGTTTGTCAGATTACCTCGCAGCTGTGGAAATGGGAACATACTTAATAACCCCAGAGTTTTGCTTTCCCATTAGTTACATTTACAATCCATATTCCTGTTTTTGTGGAGTGTCAGCTCATTTATTTCACAGGTGTTGATGCCCTGTTAGTTACAAAATAGGACAGCTTTTACTTTAATGACTCTTATTTGAAGACTAATTTTCTTTTCCAAGCCACATGTGATAAAAGTAAAT
This sequence comes from Gambusia affinis, assembly GCF_019740435.1. Classification (NCBI taxonomy): domain Eukaryota; kingdom Metazoa; phylum Chordata; class Actinopteri; order Cyprinodontiformes; family Poeciliidae; genus Gambusia; species Gambusia affinis. Next base: position 18,871,052 of record NC_057884.1, on the reverse strand, counting down.
GTCAGTAACTCCGCTGCTTCCAGAGAAAACTGACAATTATCAGGAGGTTGTGTAATAAACAGTCACATTATACAATATTGCATGCATCATACTGTAAGTAATGGAAATGCTGACATTAAATACTTTTTTGCTCAAAGTCAAAGTCATTTTAGACTTTTGATGTCAGCAAGTCATCTCAAAAACTTCCAATTTATATCAAATTACACTGAAACATATGTAATATTCTATATTACTATTTTGGTTATAGTGGGAGCCATTAGGACTGTCCAAACTGATGTTTGTCCTTTGCAATAATAAAACATACTAGACATTTTATTGACACATGTTTGGTACTCCCAAAGGGGGAATGTATGGCATCTTTGAAGAAACGGCCTTTGAAGGTAATATGGTAAATGTATATTGCTATATTGTGGTGGCCTGAAGGAAACTGTGACATCTTTTTTTGAGTCTGCAAGCCACTGAGTTCTTCTCTTTGTGGCCTTTTTCATAGATAGGTCTGTGATTTGTCCTGACAGGAAGAGCGCAGGTGTAGCACAAAACATTAACAATGGATCCCTTCTGTGTGCCAGAAATCCCCGACACGACCAGCGCCAGGCTGGTGGAACTGGACCTTGTTAAATCTGCTAGATGAGCAGTCTTCTGTCAAAAAGATTCTGCAATAAACCTTTCTTTTCTCTTCAACATAAAAGAAATTGTTCACCAGCTGCCATTATTTCCTGAACTCCACATACTGCTGGCTTAGTAACCAGCCTTCTGTAATCAGTAGCTGTTTGTCATTTTGCATTGTAGCCATTTGACATTTTACCTGCAGTTTTCTGTGTTCTGCCCTTTGATTTTTTCTAAAATATTTTCATTTGGATCCTAGTGTTGATATATATATATATATATTTTTTTTTTTATTTATTTTTTTTTTTTAATGTAATCTTTAGACTCAACAGTGTTGAAATGAACAACAAATCCCTCAAATCTATTTTTGTTGTTGTTTTCCACAAAAGTTTTCTTCTTTTTGTTGTTGTTTGTTTTTAGCAGATATTTCATCAGCCTTTGCCATTGTGGTTTTCTTGTTTACTTTGATAACAGTTGGGCAGATTAGCTGCTTCATGCACAGTTTATCCCTATTAAATTGCAAGCTGCTTTTACTGACATTCTAGCTCAGCCATTAAGGAGCATTTCTCACAGCCCCAAAGGAAACAACAAAAGAGGCTCAGTAGTTTTCTCCCTGGCACAATAAAGACAAGTTTTCTAAATTGTCTGCATCCAAATATTTGGTTCAGTGTTGGGGTGGAAGTGAAGGGGAATATCTGCTAATGATACACAGTGCCCTATAGTGCCCAAAACTACTATAGTCAATAGTAGTTTTGGGCTATTTTGTAACCACACACTGCAATTTGTTTTATTGGGATTTTACATGAAGCATCAACAATATAATATAGCAAATATATTTGAGAACTGGAGAGAAATTAAAATGTGCGATGCACTGTGGTCGTCTTTAAGATACTGGTGTGATGACGCTTCAGGAAATACAATTGCTTGCAGGGTTTCAGTCGAACAGTGAAGATTTCATTTCAAACTGTAGCCCAACCAGGTCGTGAGTTAATCTTACCCCAATTGTAGAAAATCTACACACAGTCGCTTAAAGAGAAATTCTTGCAACACAAATTCATTATAGTATTTGGAATTTCCCATCCTTACAGAGGTTTTCACATTCATACTTTCCATTGCTGGATCTCTTCAGTTCCAACATGTTGACCGTCTCCTGATTGTGCAAGTATTTCCTTTTTTGATCAGTCCCAAGGTACAGTTTATTTGCTGAGAAAGTTTTTCAAGGACAGTGGGATGACTCGCTAAACATGGTTTAAAATATTTGTAAAAATACAACTCTGAAAAGTGCGGTATAAATTAAATACTCGCTTCTTCTGAGTCAAAAATCTGTAGAGCCTCCTTTTGTTTCAAATACAGCTGAAAGTCTTTTGTGGCGGTACGCTCCCCCACCTTCTTTGCTTTGCAAAATAGCTACAGCTCTCTCAGATTGGAATAAGAGGACCTGTGAACATCAGTTTTCAAGTTGTGTGGCGGATTCTTAATAAGATTTAAGTCTGGAATTTGAAAGTCATCAAACACAAGAATTTGATTTGGTAAAAACCTTTTAACTGTCCAGTTGCTCTTGCTGTAAGTTTAAGGTAGAGTATGGTATAACATTGTAATTCCATTAAATTTAAATTAGTTTGTCTATAAGTATAAAGACTTTATAATAAAATGTAAAAAAAAACAAAAAAAAAAAAAAAAAAAAAAAAAAAACCTTATTACTAAGACTGGAATGCAGAGTAATGATTTTTCTAACCTAAGAGAATCCTACCAGTGCGGGTCTCATATAGCTTCAAGCGTTACATTGGCTTTAGATAAGTAATCTTAGTATTTCTTTTTTCACTGGAAATGTAAACACGGGTTTTTGTAGAATCTTTTCTTCCTAACGGCTATGTAACGTGGCAAAACACTTTCTTGTGTGTGCCTCTGAGAGCTGAGTCAGTGTGCAACCAAGTGATAAGGCTATGGTGTGAAGAGCCAGAGCCCCTGGACGAGAATAAAGCTGAACTAACCCGGTCTGAATAAACTTGGTTAAAAGCTGTGTGTTGTTTTTATTAACTGGAACGTTCTTTATTCTTTTAGCAAGATACATTTTCTTGTTTCTCCTTGGTCCTACATTATAAGAGAGGAAGAGTCAAACATTCACTGACCTAACATCCTGAGCAAAAGCTTAACTTGGTTCCCAGAGCGAACAGCTTCTGACCCACCTGGATGATCTCTATGTTTTCTCCTTAAGGCTGTTTACTGGCACCTCCAAGATTTCTTCTGCTGGGAATCCTCTCATGAATTCTTCTGCACTTTCCACTAGATTCCAGACAGAAAATCCAAATTATGTGCTTTTGCTGTGTTTCCCTTTTCACTGAGAGAGAAAAGGTAAATCTTTACCAACAAAACAAACCTAAACAATTCTTCTCTAACTCATTCACAAACATGCTTCTGTTGGTATTGTGATTGTGAGAATACATAGTTTTTTTTAAATAATATATTTATATCTATGTCGTAACTAAGTTATTCACAGACAGCAGACAGACTACTTGAACTAAACATTTGCTTCAAAACAGATTGCTGTGAATGTTTGGTGTCAGAGTAAAAGGGGTCAATGTAAATGCACACTAAGATATTCAGATATTTATTTGTAAAATCTTAGAAATTATATTTCATGTTTCCTTAAGATATGTAAATGCATTTAAGAAAATAATGCATTGACATTTGTAGTTGTAATGTGAAAAAAATGAAGAAACGTAAATGGGTAAGAACTGTACATTTATATGTGCTTTACAGATTCATTTATTCATAAAAGACATGAAAAATCTGTGAAATATTGTTTCCCAGAATAAATAAACTTACTAAATACATTACTTTTGCTCATTTGCATAAAACATCACGGTAATAAAAACACTTCAATTGGATTTTATTTGTTCTTGTTGGATTCAGTGCAGTGAACTCATGTTTTTTGGAATCAGTTTAAGACGAGAAAAAGAATTTCAACAAGTATCTGTCATGTTTTGTTTTTTTTCTTGTTCTTTCTTGCTGTCTTTCCTCATCATCTGCTAACACAGCAGCTCAGTCCTCAGTTCCACGACCTTTAAAGAAAGGGAAACAGAGAAAAGCTGAGTCCTCCTACATGCAAGGGAATCCTCATTGGTTTTTAAAAGAGGTCACCAACTGTTTTCACCACTCACACACACATCAGTGGATGAAAACAACAAATCTCAGATTAAGACTCATATTCACATTCAAAGTGTCTCTGTTCATGATAACATAGTTCTTCATAAGATATATATATATATATATATATATATATATATATAAATAAATATATATATATATAAATATATATATATCTATATATATATAAAGATATATATACATATTTGTCTGTCATTTCTGGAAAAACATTGATAAAAAAAGAAAGAACACGAAGACCAGCTAAATGTTTTAAAGGAGGTTATACTATCATTGGATTAAGAAACAAATGTTGTGTAGACTTAATGCAACAGGTTTGATGGAAAACAAATATCAAGTAGTGGTAAGAGTTATATTTAGTGGCTGCTTACCAACACTTTCCATTTTGAGAATCAGAGCTTGATAATCAGAGATTCTGGCAAATCTTGACTCAGTGATACGTGATCTCCTAATCACATTTCACCATTTAGGTCCAAATTACGGTAAACATTTCCTTTTCAGTGCTTAATTGTTTTGTCAGAGGTTTACTTGGATCTGGTCCATCACCTCCAACACTGATAGTTTATTGCTGCCATCTTGTGGAGGGACCAAAAACAGTGGTTGCTCAGTATTTTACTTGGAAATACTGTAACTTTTAGTTTTACCAAATAAATAAAGTACAATTCAGGCAATTCAGACAGGTGCTCACATTTTACTATAAATTAGAGACTCTATTGTTTTATTTTATTTTATTTTTTACAGTGCAGTGTCCGCCATGCTTAGAAATATCTCTACTTGATTCAGGAGATTAACTTTTGGGATAATTCTTGATCTGATTTAGTCGTCAGAGACCACCACATCTTTTTTGTCTTCTGTTTATCAACCAGCTTTCACTGACCAAGGTTTATTTTTATGTGAAATGTTTTCTAGTCAAAGGCTCATAGTTGTTGTTTTATATCAGCATGTCTCATTCTCAATAATTAGGACTGTTTTTGTGAACTGATTTCTTTTATTATGTTTTGAGATCTACTTTCTGGCCTAAATCACTTTAATAAGCATTAGCAATGTCCTCCTCCTGTTCAAGCTGAGTATGGACATTTTAGTTTTATGTTTGCTTGTTATTCCTACTTTTATTTTCTTATTTCTGCCTTTGTCTACTGATGTTTATTGTTTTTTTTTATCACATTCTTAATATAAACATGCTACAGATTTAGAATATACTTTTATTTTTTTCTGTGGAAGTTGTATTTAGTCTGTCATTATTAATGGCATTCTGACATGTGAAATTTAAAATGAATATTTGTTTTTAGCAGCAGGAAAACTTATCATGTTTCGTTCCATGATAAATCTTTGAGCTGCTGCTTGTATACATGCTATATCAGTTCAATTGTTTTAAGCCCATGTTTTATTTAACTACAGAAAAGGCAAATTTTAACATTTTCTTGAAGTATCATTTGCTTTATTAGACTTGTATTTAATAAAACATTGACATGACAGAAACTTTCACAACTTTTTATAATTACTTTAACACTTTATTTTACAAAAGTCATTTGTTTTTTCTTTACTATAAAACTGGCAACTTATTACACCATGTAAATTAATTGTAATTTTTTATCTATTCTGAGTCTCTGCTCTGCTGTCTTCTGCCTGTGAACACACACTCTGCTGTGGTTCCTCCTCTGAGCTCCTCTTGATAGTCAGCTCTCTCTCCGTCCCCTCAATACAAGGAACTTTGGCTGCCTGGATGTGGAGCTTTCCATCTGGAGAAAGGTGGCAGCTGACGTTTTCATGGTTCACCCCTTCAGGCAGATCAAACTCCTGTTTGAACTCCTGCAGGCTGTAAGAGTAGGAGCCTTTCCCGTCCTCTTGTTTCTTCTCTGTCTTCCCGCTGACTCTCAGCTTTCTGCCCACCTGCCGGACTGACAGATCTTCTGGAGAAAAGCCCTGAGTGTCCAGGGTTAGGCCAAAGTGCTCTCCCTCTTTGTCCAGCTGGTAGGAGACTGGCTGCAGAGCCACGCTGCTCCTGAAAGGCTCTGTGTCCTCAAGGATCTGCCGTTGAAGTTTGTCCATCAGCTGCAGGCTGCTGCGTAGCTCCTGCAGGTCTCTCTGCATGACATGCTGCTGGTAGAACAGAGGTCTGACCTCTGGCCACAGACTGCGTACAGGCCAGGAGAAGTCCATGAATGGACTGAGAGCAGCCGGGAATCCATGAGAGCACAGCATCTTTCTTCTGTTTAGTCTTGAGTCTTCTTGTTGTTCAGGCGTTTCTTCACTCCTGTGTTTCTTGTGTAGTTTTCTGTCAGTCAGTGGGGCTCTCCCAGCTTTATATTTTAGCAGGAGGCGCTCCAGAGGCTTCCGGAAGATTCTGGTAATGACTACATATCTCCAGTGGGTGGAGCTGTTTGACTGGGTCGATGATATCACTCTTCCAGACCTAGGCGTCTTTATGTGACTATTGATATCAACAGATACACAGTACCATTTTAAATAGTCATTATTCATAATTTACTCTTGCCAAATTTGCAATTGGTTAGTTTCTTTCTTCTCTTTTTGTCAAATACATCATTTTTGGACAACTAAAAATGATTTATTTGAATAGATTTGAATATTAAATAGATTTCTAATAAAAAGAAGTCTATTTAATAGATTTCTTTTCTTAAAAAAAACATGACGTCACCTGTAGTTAAATTAGCTATGAACTGATAACATCTGAATAAATTGTACATCAAAATCAAAATAAGTCATATTTCAGATGAAAATTAATGTAATAATCAATGAGACACAATTTGCAGACAGCAGAGGATTCTTAAACGCCAGTTCTTCCCTCATTTCATCAATGAAATCAGTTCCCCGTGACTAAGTTCAGCCAATGAGCTGATCGCACCTGCAGCCACTCACAGCTTTTTAGGAGCAATTAGGAGCTTCCATTCACTGACTGCTGGGGCAGACAGGAGCCGGGATCCACGGTAGTGTGCTGCAGGAGGCATTCACACGCGTTTAAACGGGACTCGGGTTTAGTTGAACACTGTTATGCAGCTGAAAAATAACCCGATGGAAAAACACATGGACCTGGCCTCGCTGTTCTGCATGATCGGGCGCCACGGACCCGCCGTGGCCGTGGCTGTGATTGCCATGGTATCTGTAGTGGCCGGGTTCATTATCTACCGGACCGTGAAGGGGAAGCGGAGGAAGGCCGAGGCTGAACCCGGAGCCGGAGACGTGAGCGGCGGTGGCGGCAGCAGCAGCCAGGGAGCGCCGAGAGACGCGGTGCAGCCGGAGAAGGAGCCGAGTCCAGAGCATGAGGCAGGCAGCCGTGTGGAGTCAACAGGTACAGTCACTAGTGAAAGGGGAACTGTTGCCTTTAAAATATAACAATATTATAGGTTTTTGTTTAAATGTCTTTTGAACTACATGGGTCATTTATACCCTAAAACTATACTCCCCCTTGTCTCTGAGCATGATGGAAGTGGTGAAAGGTTGCTTAATTTTTTTTAACTATTAATTTTAACTGACTGATTATCCACGGCAAACGTTCTCTTATTTATTTAGTTTTTTCTCACTCTACTCTTGTGAGTTGGCACGAACCCAATTTGGGCTTCTGCTTTGGTCTCCTTACACGTGAAGTTATCCATTTCCTCCTTGAACATGTGTATTTCAAATGCTCAAGGAAAACGATATGGATTACAACTATTTAAAGTAGTTACGTGGTTGTAACTTTCATATTAACTTTTCAAGTAAATATGGAATATTTTTAGCTAATATTTTTTGTTGCTCAGCAAATAGTATGTGAAAACCCACCCCAGGACAAATGGCATACAGAGTCTTCTCTTGGCAAACAATTGAAGCAAACCTTGGCTCACTTTTTGATTTAAATCCATTTATTTTGTGGTCTTAAATACAGAGGCAACTTGCATATTTTTTTTTTTTTTTTTTTTTTTTTTTTTCAAAAGCTGTGCAAATAACATTTGCATATTGAACAGACTGAGTCAAATATATTGTCAAAAGGATGCAATATGATTAAAAAGTATCCTAACATGGCAATTTCTTTCTTTGCTGTAGACCTAATTTGTCATTCCTCAAAAGAAACTGAAGTTACAATTTGCTTCTGAAAAAAAAGCTTGTCGTAACGTTTGATGCCCTGCCATGATATTTGCTAAAGATTTTCAATGTTAAAAGTTGGGTAATGCCAATATTTCATAAACTTGCAGTTTTAATCAAATTGAGTACTGATTTTTATAAATGCACAGAAAATAAATGATGCAATTGACCCCCATTTGTTAAAGTAGCAAATAACTTTTGATGAATACAATCTTCATTTGCTCCAGTTAAAATTATTTATTTATAGCTTCATAATTAGGAGTGGGTAATATTTTAAACTTTATTCTTCTAGAAACTTCGACATTGTCACAAATCTGAAACTGGACAACCTTTGATGTAGATTGAGTTGAATATATGGGTTAAATTGAAGTCCAAACGGTCACCACAGCTGAAGTTGTGGTCTCAAGATTGCAAACTAAACATCTTTTGAAGTTAAAATGGGTTCCATTTTATCTTCTAGATGTGATTGAGGAGGTTTCAAATGCGAGGGATGGAGCTGTAATTCGAAGTCGGCATAAACTGAAGAATCGCCAGGCCACCGCTGAAAAAAGTCCTCAGTCTTCTAGCCCACCAATCGTAGTGGAACCAGAGAAACTCCAGAATGCCTCGCATGTGAAGCACACTTCCGGGTTTACTCAAACGGATGTGGAGGAGATCATTAAGAGCCTGCAAGATGACACTTGTGAAGTGAGGAATTTAAATATGGAAGATGAAGGCTACAAACACAATCTTGTTGAAAGGCCAAATGATGCAGAAGGAAAACACAGTGACTCCTTGGAGCCTGTAGTGGTTTGTGAGATTCTTGCAAATGAAGAAAAGGTGAGTACCAAATTTAGATAATTGTCATGAGCTGATGTTGAGACCAATTGTGCACTGTAGTATACTGTAACTGATTGGGTGTAAATTTTTGCTGTTTAGGTACAAAAATCACAGAAAATGGAGGTGACTATGGAAGATGTGTCAACTGAAATTCCCTGTCAGGATGAAGAAACTTTGTGTGCTTTGAACAGTCCAATCTGCCTTGAAGAAAATGCTTCATTAAGTTTAAATGGAAACTATAAACCAAATCAGGCTACCTCAGATTCAATCAAGGCTGGGGGTTACTTTGAAGAGCCTTTTGTAGACATGGATGAGTCCCTTTCTACCAAAAATGAAGATGAGATTTCAGTACCTGACATCGCTAGCTTAAAGAAACCACACCTTGCCAGTGAAGACTCTCAAAATGTGGCACTGCAGAAACGCATCAGTAACCAATGTATAACTAGCTCAAGTCCAGCCATTGATTGTGCAGCTTCTGACCATAGTCCAAATAGTGATGTGACTGAAAACAATCCTGTAGACCTGTCGGCTAACTGTGCTGTGCTACTGATTAACAAAGAACTTAAACATGAACAAGATTCTTCTACCTGCAGTAAGAATGTTGAGGATGTTAAGATGGCTTCATTTAGTGAACCACAGGAAACTGCTGTTGTGTTCAGTCCTGTCCTATCATGTTTGTCAGTTGAGCCAGAAACTATTAATCATGAATACCAAGCCCAGCCACTGGTTTGTCTACAGCCAGAAGACCACATTAAAGATGTTGTTACTTCTGAATTGGCTAAAGCAACAATTGATGCCCTCTGTGGTCTTGCATATCCTCACAGTGAAGTTGATGAAACTATAAATGATATCGTGGTTTCTAAAGAAAATGTGAAAATTCTGTCTTCACCTGATGCAGTTGTTAGTAATGTCAGTTCTTCTGCATCTGTGTCAACAGAAATGTCTTGTCCAGATGACTCTAACTTCCGAGATCAAGAAGGTGAACAAATGCAAAATGCAGTTCTTGAGGTCCCTAATGATCCTGCCCCTGTCATGGCTGAGACTGTGGAACCTCTGCCTGATGAAGTCCAACTGTTTTATAAAAATCCATGCAATTTAACTTTGTGCTCTCCTGATGTTGGAGTAGAGAGCGGGATTTCGAGCATGGCCGTCAGCCCTGATTTGCCTGATGTTGAGAATCCCTTAATCTCTGAAATCTTGTTGCCAGTGACATTGGGTGTTTCTCTTCAGTCTGGGGGCCAGGCTGAACTTCAAACTACAATGGCTGAGTCATATGCTGTCATCAAAGAACCAGCAGATGCAATACCTGAATCTTCAAATGATTCACAACTCCATATCAAGAACACTGATGAAGCTAATGATGACTCTTGTACAGTCAGTGGGATGTGCATTGAGATTGAAAGTTTCAACACAACAGTTGGGAAACTTGCAAAAGAAGCAACCACTGATTTCTGCTTTAATGAAGACCTGGGAAAGATGAGCACAAAGATTGTCATTGAAGGTAAGTGTGAGGTAGAAAGCAAGGAAGAGGATAAAACCACAGAAATTAATATCATGGAGGCAACAATGGACAACAATGAGTGGATTACAGATGGTACTGATCAAGTCCTTCCTTGGATGAAGCCTTCCAGTCCAGAAATCAATCCAGTGTCTATTGAAAATTTTCAAGCTTCTACTACTGTAAATGCTGCTTGCACATATGCAGATGTTCCACCTGTCAATAAGTGTGAAGAAGAAAACATTGTTGCCCTTTCTGACGAAGCCACAGAAACTAGCAAGAGGGTGCTGGCCGTTCAACCTATGCCCCAAAATGTCAGCGTGACCTTCCAGATCCACTATCTCACGCACTCTCCATTCCAGAAGGTGGCTATCACAGGGAACCATCTTGAGTTGGGGAATTGGAAGGATTTTGTTCCCCTGGAAAAGGTGAAAAATGGGTTTTGGGCTACTGTTGTCAGCCTGCCTGCAGAGAGTCATGTGGAGTGGAAGTTTGTAATAGTGGAGAGGGGAGAAGTGTGCCGGTGGGAGGAATGTGGCAATCGCTTCTTGGATACAGGCAACAGAGAGACCTTGTTTGTACACAAATCCTGGGGTTTCTTGTAAAAGGTGTCAAAGCAAAAACTGAAGACATGAACACTGAGGCTAAAAGGGTCAATGAGCTTATGGACTGGACCAGGTAAATGATTTATTTACTCATTGATTTTTAACTATCAAGCATTGGTTTTTGAGTAACATTTCCTGATAACTGGGCCAGATCTGGTTGAAAGAATTATCTGGCTTGCTTATAAACATTATTTCAAAGGTTAAGTTGGTGTATTTTAGGGCTCAATCAATTACACTCACAATAGTTTTTATAACTTTCAACATTTATTTGAGTTGTCTTAGACTGCACTTGTTCTACCAGTAGGAATGATTTTATAGATGTATGATCAAATTTCCATAATTTTGACTTAATATACACTTTTTCTTGAGTTGTATTTTTATAATGGTACATTTTGTTTTTCTACTGTACATTTCAACCAGACTTGGCCTTTTTTAACAGTGTTAAAAAGGAATATCTCTACATGCCCTACCAATTCTGCACATTGAGAAGAAGGGTTCTGTCTGGTAACGTACTACAAAGTCTCTGCTGTGACAATATCTACAATTATGCAAACTGTTCTTTTTAAAGTGTCTTGCAAGTATTTAGTTTCAGTCTGTGTTCTACATGCTGCTTCAATACTTACTGTGAGAAATGCACATAGTTCACTTTTTTTCAGCAATAATCAAAGCAATAATTGTTCTATATACTGTGACGGGTGTTAAATCAGGTCCAGTGTGTTTACCACTAAACTGTGGAGGTGCAACTACTGCTTTTATTTAATGGGATCTTGTGCATGTACATATATCCCCCTGTTCTGTAGGTGTGCCTTTAAAAAAAAATGTTTTGCCAATACAACTTTATTGAACTACTGTTAATATTTGCCCTTGTCTTAGAATATGTTGAATGTAATTAAACTTAAATAAACTAATCTTTTCAAACGTGCATGTTGTCACTGAAACTTAACTGGAAGAGTCCAATTTTAGGTTTTAATACTTGCATTACTTAAGCAGCTTTAGAAATATGCAACTCATTAAACTAACCATAGTCACCAAATGAACTCTGGTTTTAACCTTTACACTGCTTGATAGGTGGGGTATGGGATCTCTAATGCAAAGCTATTAAAGTGCCAACATGAGCTGATGCGTCTGAAGAACAGAAAATTATTAACCAATGTCGAAATGGACTAACACAATCCCAAACAAACATTGTGAGCTGACTTGCTAAGAAAACCTCAGCCAATAATATTCAAACCAAGGGACATGGTTCTGTCCTTGTTTTGAGTCCAGCTGGCATGGAAAATGCTCATGAAAGGAGAGACCGTAATTGGCAAATATTTTCATGTCCTGCTCAAATCTTCTGCATGCCAAAGGTAACCATCAGGGAGAGGAAAAGTGCTTTTTCTAACTAGGTTGCCTGGAGTACTTATGTAGTTAGTTTTTAGAGTTGGATGCATGATAAATTCCATGCATTTATCAAAGGGTACAAAACTACTGAATTTTAAATAACCCAAAAGTGAAAAGTTTCTATTTTTAGTTTTCCAGCAAACTAGTTGGGAACTCATGCACAATAATTCCAAACAAAAGCCTTTCAAAGTGTTTCAAATCTTCACTGTTCAATGAGGGAAGTGGTAGGAAAAACAATCCTTTTATAAAGGGCCTGCAATTTGTGTGGTGTCAACATGTGTTCAGTCTGTGAGATGTGATATTTTTTAGTGGTTCACACTTGGAAGTCTCCTAGGTCCAAAGGGAGCTCCCCCTCTAAGACCAATCAATATTAAGCAACTCTCAGCCAAGCAAGGCCTCAGAATCTTTTGACCTCATTTCAAATGAGGACATGGCCTGGCTGGTAGTCACCTGATTCTTCTGGTCATTTGGGTTTCATGCTTTTATTTATCTAGACTTCTTTAGAGGCATTCACTTTAGAGTGCTTCAATAGAAATGACAAAGGTAGATAATGTAAATTTAAAAACTGATAAATGGGATGGCTCTGTGCACAACAAAAAAATCAAATTTAACCCCAGGATTTGAAATTACATGAACTTGCATGCTAATTGGAAGAAAAGGCTGAAGGAACCTTTGCGGCATGGAAAGAGGCAGGTGAATAAAAACATGTTTTATAGAAGTGATAAAACCAATTGATGAAAATGTATGCTTAAAATATTAGATTTGAGGTTTTTTTTTATTTAAGTCCCGACTGCAAAGAAAAGTACAAATGAATGAAATGTCACAAGTGACGCAATGCAAGTAAAAAAATAAAAATACTCTTCTACATGAATGCTGATTTTGTATATGGATCAATCCCCCCACTCACCCCTGGCTGGTGCTAATGTGGCAGGTGGTTGGGTTGTCTTTCCACAGCTAATGGTAAATGGTGCAAGGATTACAGCTGACATTTGTATTCACTTTCTCTCGTCTATATTTATACATCTCTTCTGTCATAGAGACTTCTTAGGCCTTTGTCAATGCATTGGTTAATCTCAGAGCAATTAATAAAGGAGTCTTCCCTTCTCTCCCCTTTTTTCCTCCTCTTTACATCCAGATTTAGACTTTTAAGAGGGAACAAAGCCCTCAAATTGACACCCTAAAATAATTTTTTCAGCTGTTGTGCACCCCTGTCATTGGTATCCATGTGTGTCAAGTTTTCTGGCCTCTACAAATCACCTTAGCTTCTGCCCAAACTTGACAAGGGCTTGCTCCCTTCAAAGAAATCCAGGACCAACTCTTCTCAGTGTCATCTTTTCATTTTATTTATCTTTTTTCTTTAAATCACTGTACTTTCCAATACATGACACCCAAGCAGGTTGAAAACCTACAAACAAACAAATTACAAATTACTTTTAAGTGATCAAAAAAACAAAACAAAACAAAATAAACTACTTTCATAAATCCATTTTTGTAAAGCCAGCTAAGTCCTCCGAATACAGGTTTATAGTTCAGTTCCTACCAGTGGTGTTTCTGCAGGAGCTTAAAGATGAGGTCTTTGTTTGTAGAGATTATTTCAACACAGGTGTGCTGAGTTGCCTTATAGGCTCTTGAAGGCCTGAGTGAGAGACAGGTGTGCTTGATTTTCTGTGAGCCACGTGCCAGCTGGGTGGAGATGGTACTGCACTCACACAAATACACCATTTGACAATGTGCCATGGAGTATAAATAGTGCATCACATGTAAATGCAGCTATTTGAGACTATGGTTTACAATTATTGTGAAAGGGAATCCTCCAAATGGCATCTAATAAAATGTGGATGAGAAAAAAGCGGAACTGATTCAGTTAGCTTTGATCAAATTGAATGTAAATTCAGCAATACTGCTTTCAGAAAAATTTTGGAAAAATCTGGAATATTTTACCAATGCTTTCAGTAAGATGAGAAACTGACTTCTCAAATTTTATCCAAGAATTGTATCAATGTAGACCTGATGCAGAATTTGTCTAAGCTCTCTATGTTGGTATTTAATGTTCACCTTTGTCTTCCTTTAATAGATCCAGTTATTTACCAACAGGAATCTCCGAATATCATTCCAAGATTACCAATCAAGGCCGTCTTAAATTATTTGTTTCAGTCTATGACTAAACTCAACTCCCAAACTTGTTATTGGAATACCATGAACAGACTGGGTTATTGGAATTAATCGATTTTAAGGTGCATAGCCTGAAAATATGCATTACTGGCCATCCACATATTCTTGATCAAACAAAACTGAGTTTTCCAAACCGTCGTGATGTTTTTCCACCTTTACAATGACAATCATTGTAACAGAGAGACCATATTGGTTGGTTCAAGTTAATGTGTGTCAGTGATGTGACCTGCACTGTGCAAAATTTGCCAAAGTTGATTTAACACAAAGTACATGCATATATATCGGAACAATATTTTTTCCCCAGTTTTGTCCACAGATGACTGATTCACCCTCTCTCTCCTTTGTCTGATAAAGGCCACTGAATGCAGGTTAACTCAACAAAATATTTAATTTTATTATGAGAATTATCAGTTCTTATCTTTTCAGTGGTCTTCTTCTACTACAGAAAAACAATAAATGAGGAAAAAAAACAAACAAAAAATAGCATTTGGTATAAACTTTGAATATGAATGACCCGACTATGTTTTCACAGTCTAATATTGTTTCCTCAGAGTAGCTCCCTCTTCTAGTGAGGCTATAATATATCAGTCCAGCTTGGACTTCTGCTATGTGTGAAATTCTCTTTCTCTTATATATAAGACCACTGTATCTTCTTACACTCACTAAAAACCAGGCTGCTGCTTTTCTCTTGATCTTTGACCTGGACGGATTGTGTAATACTACCAGAGAGACTCCATGTACATGGGTGTTCATGTTCATTTGGACTTTACTTTGTCATTGCAGTATGTTGCCTTTGGTTTCCCCCCCTCCCTCCCAAAAAAAAGAAACTGATGTTGAAACTCTCTTTCAGTCTCCCTTTTTTTCTATCTATCCTACTTTCTGAAGCTGTAAGGTGGTATTTTAAGAGACATGAATAATTTTCTTCCAGGTTACAATAGCATAGTAAAACCCATAAAATTATATTTGATTTGCTATATTTACAATGCTTCATTTGGAAAAATGAGGAAGATTGCTGTTGTAATTCATGTCATCGTTAGGGAAGTTCTACACGTGGAGGCTATTAATACAACATGCCAGTTCTCATTCCTATTTCATTCTGGGGGATCACACAGTGACCTTCACTGGAGACAGTCAAGCCTGCTGACAGTGCTACATGACCCGATGTGAAGGAGTAATGAGTGGGGCTTAAGCTAAATGGGAAAAAAAATGTTATATAAATTCCTGAAAAACATTTAACATTTTTGTATTTGTCAGTGTTTTTATTGCTAGACGACATATAAACCTTGATGCTGGTGTCTTTTGTCTGCCAACCGAGACCTCGCTGTGTTTCTTCATTATGCATGTCTGCACAGCACCATGAAGTGTGATCTACACCATCTGCTCTGGTGAAGCTGCAAACAAAATGAAAGCTCTTCTGGATGTTTGCCATAGCGGGACAGCTTCCACCAGTGAGGTCATCACTTACTGGCTTAGAGGACACTGCAGTTGTGGGCTGAATGGAGTTATGAGCAGCTCTGCAAATGCACAGTGCAGTAAGGATATGTGGGAGGAGATGAAGGGAACAGAGTGAGTGGGAGAGGAGGAGAAAGAACAGGGAAGAGCGCTTGTAGCTGCATGCAGTATGCAAAAAAGCCTAGCAGAGCTGTGTGTATTGGTTTTCCAAACAATATCTTGTTTGTAAATCTTTATAACAAAACAAATTTCCGGTGCTTTCATCAGTCAGCCTACATCAATGGAGAAAACAAAAACGATTATGTGGAAGAAGAAAAAACATTTTCATGTATAAGCTTCAGATAAAACGTGTAGTAAATGTGATAGCTTTATAATTCAATAAAAAATGAGTCAGTAAAAGTGGCAACATATTAGTTTCTGTATGAAACAAAGATTTATGATGAAAAAAGATTGAACATACATTCAATTAGAAGAATGAGATGCAGTCTGTTGGAGGTATTATTTTAACAGCATGAAAATTAAACTTTAGTTCATCTACATTCCGATGTAATAGGCTTAAAATTGAGTTGAAAAGACAACACTGCCCCCTGTCTGTACTTTAGAAACACAATCACTGTTCTACATGGTCACATTACAACTTCTTTAACAGTATTACCTAGATAAGAATAAACAAAATAAAAATGCAAAACATTAAAACACAGTTGTATCTCAAGTATTATTAGGAACAAGAAATGCTATTTTTATAGAGTCTGGTATGTTTTAAAAAAAAATTAGCAGTGATGTACTCTACAGGAAATGGAAGTTAAACCAGTAAAAAACAAACCATACCAGAGCTAACACTTAAGGCGTTAGGTTTTCACAGTGATGCCATTCATTGAAAAAGAAACGTTAAGCATAAAGCGTTGCGACCAATGTACCCTGTACATAAATACTATTATCAGTTTTCTGCAAGATGTTAGTTCCTACATGATTTTTCCTAATTCTGGGAGCTCTGTGACCCCTCTTGCGCCTCTGGAATTGGACGGAAGAGCTTAGGCTGAGGCCTGTCTGTTTGGACAGAAAGGGCAAGAAGACTTTTCAGGGGTTGCTTAAACAGGAATCTTTCTGAAGTGACCAAAGCACCGTAGCCTTGAGAATGGGAGAAGGCGTAGCCTGATCGGCGGGTGCTGACACGCCTCACTTGACGGCGAGGAGCAGGTGCTGGCGGCGCTTCCACTTGAGTCTTATATCTCACCTGTAGAAGAATTAGAAGTAATAAGACTTTCTGTAAAAACACAACTTTTCTTAGGTTTGTTGTGGCTGTATTCATAACCACAGAATGCATAAACAATATTCAGTCTCAGGTGTTTTTTTCACCTTGTCATTGATAGTTGGACGAATCTGTATGAGGATGAAGCGCAGAGCCACCACAGGCAGCACGCAGAGAAGGGAACTCAGGAATATGGTCAACCAGACGTTTGGCTGATTTAAGGAATTCCTTACAGTTCCTAAACTCAATGAAACAAAAGCCAAGAAAAAAAAAAAGAACATATGTCCTTAAGCATTATGAAATTACCAGGCATAAAAAAGCAGTTCCAATCAACCCTTTATTATTTAGGCAAGAGCTCAATAATTTTGTTACTTTCTGATATGCTCTCGTTAAGATAAGTTATCTTAAATTACTTAAGTATTGGACATATTGAACTTGGACTTGAAAATTGATTAGAATTGATCGAAAGGTCTGGTATAGGAAGTATCAATATTTCAGTATTAATCCGCTCATCACTAGTTGTGAAGTGGTTGAAGGTGCTGCAAAACTAAAGGTTAAAGCTTTCAAATTCCAACCAAATGAATAATAATTTTGCATACACAGTGGCTGAGTGACTGCTTTTAAATTTAGTGTCCATAAATCATAACCTTTGCTTTATATTGTAATAAGAAATAATAGAGCAAAGAGTGATCAGACATTTAAAGTACAAGTTACATTCCATATTCCTGTTTTATATTTACTTGTAACTGCATATATGTTAAAACCAGTTCAGAATTTTTATTTTATTTTGGTAGGAATTCTTGTCTATTATGACACTTTTTTTACACACTTGAATACTAATGTTTGCTTACAGTAAACTTAAAAAATCCCTTTGTCATGTCTTGAAAATATCCTTTGCTGATCAGGAAGAACGTCATAAAACAAAACATATACAGATTCTCGAGGTTATTTTCTCATATACAAACTGATGTGCCAGAAGCTATTGTTATATGATGTTTGTGCTAAATGTACTCACCAATGAAGGGAAAAATGGAGGTGAAGATCAGAAACATGCCATTGCTGTACATGGTGAACGTGATAGCAAAGTAGGCAGCCAAGCTACCCCACACAGAAAACTGGTTTACGGTTGTCCAGGAATAGGTGTCAATACACAGCTGAAATATTAAAGTTGGAGTTGTTCAATCTTTTTTTTTAAATATCATTTGTTACATGCACAGAATATTTCTGAGGCTAAGCATTACACGGGCCATTTGAAAAATGCTAGTTTTCACAAAACAGTTGTTGCCAAAGATTTTGAGACTTAAGGAAATCTTGCGCAATACAAACATCATAACATTACTTTGCATTGACCTTAGGTTGCAAAGACATTACAGAAAATACAGGAAATCTGCAGCAAACAATGCTTCCATTCCTGATTTAAAGCACCCAACAATTTATGCACATTCCACATTTTCAGGGAGTTGGTTCTTGAGTCTGAAGAGAAAAGACAGTAAATACTGCCTCCATTTGTGTATAACAGCTTTGGCTTCAACTGTGTCTTTTCCGTAACACTCGTCTTTCAACTCTCATCATCATCATTTAGAATGTCCCGAGACAAGAACTGTTTTTTCTCACCTGAATGCTCACCACGACAAGCAGGCAGGTTTGTGCCAGCAAAGCAAATGACTGATAGTCTGCAAGATCTCTGCCGTCATCTCTGACTGTATCGTGAATTGCTCCCCAGGGGATAAAGAAGAGGACCAGGGAGCAGTAGCAGCTGTGCAACATGCAGTGCACGAATGCCTTTTTACTGAAGTACATGTTGAGTTGGCCAGGAGAGTAGAGCTGAGGATACTCAAAACTCCAGCGGTCATTTACATCCTGCAGAAAATAGAAAAAAGAATGTTAAACCTTGAATAAATTATGAAATTTCTCATAATTTTCAGGAAATTACTTATTTTCTATTTGGTGTATACCTGGTCAAATAGGCCCAAGCTGAGGATTGGGAGAGATGTGTAGATCAAGTTGTACAAAGTGATGAACCATTCATCATACACAGTCTAACAAAGACATTTAAATCATTAGTAAACATTAGCTTTATAGATCTTATTTGGAGTCCAGTTTTTGTAGAAAGAGATTTCAAATATTTGCAGTTTTGTAATACTATGCCATAGTGTAACATGTGACATATCTTACATTATGACAATAATATGAACCTTAAAGCTAAACCTCAGCATGTTTCACTTACCTGGGCAGAGAATCCACAAAAGAAGGCATACCAGAAGTGCACAAATGTGAAGGTGAAGTTTTTGTAAAAGAAATATTGTAGGAACTTGCACATGCGAAGGTACGACCAGCGCCCGTGCACAAGCAGGAGGCGTTGAAGGTAACGGAACTGGGCAAAGGAGAAATCACTAGAGAGAACTGCCTGCATACCCTCTTGACCACTAATTCCTACACCTATATGAGCAGCTGAAAGACAAAAGAACACAATTATGTAACGGGTAGATTATAAGATTTGCCATAGCCTTTTGGCACAACTGAAAATATAAATTTTACCCTTGATCATGCTGACATCATTAGCTCCATCTCCAATAGCCAGAGTGATGGCCTGCTTGTATTTCTTGACCAGCTCAACAACCTGGGCTTTCTGAAGAGGAGTGACCCTGCAGCAAATCACTGTCTGACACATGCATGCTGTTCTCAGCAATTCTAACTCCAAGTTCTTCTCCAGTGCAAAGGCCTGAAGGTGAAACAGGAAGAGGACATACAATTATACAGATTTAATATTAGGGAGGTAAAGAGATTTAAAAATCTGCAGGAATGACATGTGTCTAGGACAGTGCGGTCTGATTACTATCATGATCTGTGGTGAGCTAAGTCTAAGCCCATTAATGTTCTGCTAGTAAACACTTCACCATCCACGTCTCCAAGTAGCATTAAAGGATTAGATGAGTACAGGCCCTTTGCCCTGACATCTGTGATCATGTAATTCATTTGAGCGACTGGTGTTGAACCACCTGAAGAACATTACAGGGCACCTGCTGGTTACAGTGCAGTTTGCATCAAGGGCAAACAGGTCAGCGGATTATGCAGTCAATTTGGGATAACATGTTTTCTTTCACCACCTTAACCACCCAGGAATGTACACCAGGATCCTTTTTGTGTTTGTCAACTTAAAGCCTTCAACATCATCAAGAAGAAATTTACCTAGGATGGCAATCCAACATAGTTTGACACACTATTGACTTGGATAGTTTTAAACACCTGTTTGGATATTTAAAGACAAATAAAACAAAATTGTATATCTACCAAGCTGTGTCCATTTATTATCAGAGCGTAATCCCCTTCAGCTTGTTCATCCTGCACCGTCTCTGTTTTCTGAAGCCAAAACAGGCCTGCACGAGCTTTAGTCACTGATGGCTCCTCTGCTGATCCGGGACACATTTTCCTTCTGGCATACCTAGAAAAAGTTGTCTTGTTTTACAAACAATTACTCAACATAAATTATTCTGTTGGAGTTCAATTTTTGGGTATTTTGTGGTGTTTTTATCTTTAGAAGAACTAGGTATCTAATTATGAAATAAACTTAATTTGCAGTGTTTCATTCAAACATTTTTTTGGAGTACAGGCTTAGTGGGGCTAAGACAACATTTTCTTTAAATGTTACACACTCGCTTTATGGCAATAGGAAGTTAAGGCTTGACTTACTGGAGCTCCTGTTTGACCCCTTCAGGTGTATTGGCAGCCACAATAAAAACCTCCTTCATCTCCTCCCTTAGCATGTTGCAAGAATAACCAATGTTTTCTGCTGTCTCTGTTTAAGAATGACAATGAAAGTAATTGTGGTTATGTTTTATTTTTTAATGCACCGTGTATAGGTTCCGACCACATTATTATTTATACAGCGCTCTTACTTCCGCCTGGGTTGTTGACAAAAGCTAAGTGCTTGCAGCATAATGTCCAATTTTCAAGTTCAACCTGGGAGGATTTTATTGATTCATGATAATGTAATTTGTCATTTTTTCAGGGGACCAATAAGCATCCTTAAAATGACGGGAGCGATGCTAGGAGTATGACAGCTTTTCTCCTCCCAGAGCATAGCATTACTGACTAACTGGAAAAAATTTCATATCATTCCGGTCGCAGCAAATGGTGACATAGCACATTGTGATGGTACATAGCTGGTAGATGTGTTTCTGCGCAGCCAGGTGTCAAATCCTGTCACTAACATGGACACAAAAGCTATAAATGGCTGGGAAAGGTGAGAGTTAATCTATTAAATTGACTGAAGATGAATACAGAAACCAAAATCTGGAGTATAAACATTTTTTATAAGCATATTTGTGAGCTTGCCTCTTTATTATTAAATTGAATATAATTTCATATCTTTGTATAACTTTTCTTCAGGTTAACTTAGAATGTTAGATTTACCAATGTTGTATATTATCCTTTTAAAAAAAATCAGATTACTTGATTAATTGTAAGAATAATTGATAGAGTACTCGATTGCTAAAATATTTGTTTGCAATAGCCCTGATATGTAGCAACTCCTACCTTGTTTATCACCAGTCAGCACCCAGATTTTGATGTCAGCTTTAGCCAGCTGCTCAATAGTCTGTGGTACACCGTCTTGCAACTTGTCTTCAACAGCTGTTGCTCCCAACAGCTGGAAACCAAAGGTTAACAGTAAGTGAGATCATGATGGAAATTCGGTTAAGTCTTTTATTACAACTATTTAACCCTCCTGAAGTCCTAAAATAACATTTAGTGAATCTTTTAGTGAAACTCCCCAAAGATCCATTAACATGTAGTGGATCTTTGGGGAGTTTTAACACAGTGGCAGGTCATTTTGACCCGAGGACAACAGGACGGTTAAACCTTTAGTCCTCAATGTAGTTGGCAGATGAACTAACAATCATGTCTTTCTCAATCTCTTCATAAAGTTCATCGAGTCTCTCCTCTCGTCCTTCCAGGGCTGTGCTAGCCTCATGGTGGCGCTTTGTCCACTCCTCCATGTAGTTCTCCTTTAAGTGCTTGTAGGCCAGAACAAGAGTGCGTAGCCCATCTCCTGCATATTCCTAGATTGTTTATAGAATTCAGAGGACTTAAAAAGAAGCAAAACATATAAAAAGTTTAAATGAGAATCACAAAAAAATGCTTAGCTTACATTTAGGTGTCCTGTAGTAACTTCCATCAACTTTTTACAAGAGTGATCTAATCTTTCATAGATGATGGTGTCAGCGCCTTTGCAGTACAATGTCATCTTGCCATCAGGGCTGCGTACTAAGAAGATTAACAAAAAATACTTGACAAAAATATGAAAAAATACTGTGATTCTGATTATTCTTTTTACTTTAAAACTGTTGAACGCTACATAATACTTCTTACATAGACGTGATAAAATCAGAAAATGTATTTTCACTACATAAAAAAAATGAAAAAAATTTTCTGACCTATTACTGACATCCTCTTCCGTACATTATTAAAGTCCAGAACAGCCAGAAGTTCGTATGTGACTTTCTCGCCCATTTCCATGATGGTGATGGTCTCAGGTGTGCGAGAGCGGAACACAAATCCAAAGTTCCTTGCTGCCGTGACCAGAGAGCCCTCATCAGGAGACTGTGCCTGGTAGTTTAGCTCACCTACCAGGTTGATAAGAAGACAAGACAGGAAACTTATAGAGGAGAGAGGCCCAAAAAATGTTGAAGTTCTATATTTTAAAATTGTACTAGACTGCACTTATTCTGTAAAAACTACAATTGTATTAAAGGCTTCTCTCACTAAATATAACTTTTACGGTGCACTGTCAGGTAATTTATTCCACCAGATAAGTTGCAAAAAGTTTTAAAGGATTTAATGTAGTAGGGCTGAACATTTCTAAACAAAAATGTTTCTATGTGTATTTACTCTTTGACCCCTTTTTAAATGTCTTTAATATTGACTTCAAGCAATTTCTCCTTTTAAAAAGTGTTGTTTATAAAATCTGTGATAATCTGACCCTCTTTCTTTTCTTCAGGCATGACGGTGTGACACAGAGCCAGCAGGCGGAAGAAGGCCTGAGCTTCAGGGTTTCCCTCTCTTACAGTCTCCAGCAGACTATAATCATGGAAGTCAAACTTTGGGTCTGCCAGCTTGTTCCAGGAGAAGTCCACTTTTTGGGTCTTCTACAAAAAAAAAAGGTATAAGTAGGCAATATTGTTAGATCCTGTTGAATACATTCATAAAGAAACATTGGAATGTGCCTACTTGCCTCTGTTATTTCAACTCTTTGTCCAGAAAAATCATACAGGTCCCCTAAATAAGAGAGACATGCTGCATGTTAAAGAATCAGACATCCAACGAATCTCAGTGTGACTTTGGTGTTTATTCAAACTGCCTACCATAGTTTTTTCCATTGATGGAGCACTTGTTGAATGTCATGATGTTCTGTGTCAGAGTGCCGGTCTTGTCACTGAAGATGTATTTAATCTGGCCTAACTCCTCGTTGAGTGTGGTGGTCCTCGCCTGAGCAGGAGTGTCATTCTTGGGATAATACATCTTCCTGTCCCAGTTTATAAAGAAGCTGTTCCCAAGACGGATAACCTCCACACTGACATTCATGCACAACCAGATGTTAAAATCTCAGATACATAAATGGAAAAGTAAAATAAGGACTAAATTCACAACTTGTTACTGTTTGACTTCAATCTCTTTCTGTTTTAAAGTGTACCTGACGTAGAGGGAAATGGGCACCACTGCATTGAGGACAATGACATAGGACCAGAAGGAGAGGAAGGAGGAGAGAGCAGCATTGACACCCGGTTCCCGTGGAAGGAACACGGTGAACGCAGAGCCCTCTTTTACCTCCCAGATCGCATTGCCGATGGCCAGAATGAAGCACAAGGTAAACAGGAAACCAAAGATCTAATGAAGAAGACACACTGCTAAACTTATTATTGTTCAAAAATGAAAAATAAAAAAATGTACAGCTCACAAAGATAATTTTAACTTCATTTCATAGTGTTGAGAAGACATCCGTAAGGTGTAAATAACAATTTTATATTAGTTAACTGTTTAGGGTAAATGCTTAGTGGCACAGAAAATCAATAGTTTCAGTGTATTTGTATGTGCAGACACTTACACACAACACAAGAACGTTCATCAGATGATCGATGCTGGTGCGTTTGAATTTTGTCTTTCCGCTGTTTTGCATTAGCTTGGTGTCAGGACCTAAGAACATTCTCCGTTAGGATCAGACATACACATGATTCTGCAGAGGACGTCCAATCCTTTTTTCTGCTAGTAATTTTATGTTTTTGTTAAATATAGAATAAAATTACCATCTTTTTGCCTTTTATTACTGGTCTCTAATGAGAACACAACACTCAAAAACATTTATAGATTGATCTGCTCAGCACTTGATGAGTTTACTTGTTTCCATATTTCCAAAGTTTCCAAAGACAAGTGAGTATACATTTAATATTTTTGTATTCAAACATAAAAAAAAAAAAAAACATCCCTTGAATTATTGCCTCTTAATTTCTACCTTAATTGATTCCTCAAAAGCACATGGGCATTCAAGTATAGCATTAGTGCCCTCTGGTGGGCTTATGTAGATTTGTAGACTTCTTTCCCCACATTAGGATTGCCAAGATTCTTATCTTAAACAGCGAGGCTCAAACAAGTATATCTCTCAGCGAAATGAGACACTACACAACAAATTCACTTGAGGAATTTTGACTTTGCACAGTAGGACAAGCAGGTGTGTTAATGAGGGCTACATTTCAGTAGATTTACCTCCAAAGATGACCAGACCGAAGCACCACTCTGTGTTTCTCAGAGTGCATCCTCTCAGCAGTATCTTATCATTGTCCAGGCCATAATTCTGTCCATTCACGGTCAAGGTTCCCTTGAATTTGTCTAAGCGATTGTTTGGAGGCTCACATCGCACTTCACCTGAAAACCATAGGTGTCAGCAATATGTTGCACACAACAGTTAGCAAGTCTAACATTTATGTACTTAGCATTGCTCCAAATACCAGGAAAGTCCTAATAATTTGGTCTGTATCTTGAAGAAAAAGGTTCATTTCTCCTTTTATTGATCGTGTTTTATTATCTTTAAAATGTAGGTCAGATTTATATGTAGTACATCATTGATTAATTATTTTATTTTTGCCTTGATATATGTTTTGAATATTGAATGCATAATTACATGAGGTGATTTCTTACCTTTGAAGGCAGAAAGAGCTTCAATGGAGTCTCCCATCTCTCCTGTGAGAGTCAAGGCTTGTTTCACTTTCAGGTTTGTTTCACTGGGGATTACCAATATGGGATGTAAGACGTTTTCAACTAAAGGGAAATCATATAATCTGTGAAAGGAAAGCAACTTGCACCATACTCACCCATCTAACTCAGCCGTTTCCACATAGACTAGATTGAGTGGTTCACTGCTGGATAGCAACAGGAGGTCTGCCTGGAAGATAATAATCTTCATGAAAGCTTTTATTGAAACTTAAAAGAAAGTTTGGTTGACATTAATAAAGTCAGTATTGTAGGGTGAGAGACATGGGTTAACTTTTTCTTAAAAAATTAAATCTCTTTTCCAAGTTTGATTAAGCAAATACTTACTGTAACAAACTGATTGCTCTCAAGTTTAACTATGTCCCCAACCTGAACATTCATCCATTTTTCATTTTTCAGTCTGTAAACAAAAAGCAAAACAAGTTCAAATCATTCTTCAAAAAGGTACTAAACGCATCCCCTTTAATAAATACTTCCTCATAAACTGTAAATAATTAACACATCTGTAATCTAATGTTTGACTATTAAAATGACTCACACTCCATCGATGAGGACGTTCACCATGCGGTTATTCACTTGCCTATCACTTTTGTGTCTGTTCTGTTCAGTTGGAAGAAAAAAAAAATAAAATATTTGCTCAGATGTTTGTTCTTTTGGCTTTGAGCAGGTTACACTTAGAACAATGCTTTTATCTTACTATGTCATCACTGGCATCTTTGACCGCTGTCATGGACAGCACCAAAATTAACGGCAGAGCTGTCGTAAACCAGGACAGAGAGGAAATTTGTGGGATTAACTGTGAATACAGGAAACAACGCAGAGTTAGTACTTTACTCCATTTACAGCAAATGTAAACACTAAGAGAAAATGCGAAATTTGTTAAGTTGAAATAAAAACAGTTTCACTCACAAAATTATCAATTTATGCTTATGTTAGAAAATGTTTCTTTGAAAATACAGAAACTAATTTGTATCAATAATCAGTGGCACACTGGCATTTAATGATAATGTTAGATGTTGAAATGCAGAGATAGAAAAAGGGAAAAAGGTACCTGAAGGAGGAGGAGGAAGAGGAAGTAGGCATTAGCCAGCCTCCTGAACTGCTCAAACAGATTAAGAGGCAAAAAGGTGAATATGTTGTACTTGGAGGTCCGGATGGCATTGTTCTGAGAAAGAGGAAGTGACATAATAGTCAGCTCATCAGAAAATACCTACAGCACACATCATAGTATGAATACTTAGGAGTTTTCAAAAGTATTTATGCCCCACTAACCTTTGACATTTTGCTACAAACGTGAACTATTTTGACATTTTATGCAGCAAAGAGACCCAAAATATTGGATAATTGCGCACTGCAAGGAATATATGGTTTTTACTTTTTTTTTTTTTTTTTTTTTTAAAGAAAGTCTTGAATGTGGGTTTCTACCCATGTGCTTGAGTCTTTGCAAATAATTTGAAGCTCTGTCATAATGGGTAGAGAAAATCTGAATATTTTTTTCCCCAGTTGGATTTAGGTTAGGACTTTGACTGAGCCACCTGAGCACACTCAATTTTTCTATCGTAGCTCTGGCTGTTTAGGATCTTTGTCATGCAAAAAAATTTACTTCTGTTTCACTTTCAAGAGTTTTGTAATCTTTAGCAGCTTTTCTTCCAGGTTTGCCCTTATTTTCCCAGTGTGTGCAGATTGAAATCCAGGCTTATTTTTCCTTTTAACTATTGAATTCCATTAAGCGGGAACAGATTAAAGGCTGAATAGAAATACATGCCACACTTTTCGGATTTTCTATTTCTAAATAGATCAGTAAAGTCCACCAAAAGATGTGATTTTATGAAGACAAATTGAGAAATCGGCATTGCAGCTAAAAAAATTTGAATTAAATGTTAAAAGTGTAAATACTTCCAGTAGTGAGGACGTACAGCATAGTTGTAAGACAGGTTGGAATGTCTGTCGTTGGCTCGAACATATCTCTCCTCCTCTGAGAAAAACATGAGAGCAACAGTGGGATTAAGGTGCTTTAGAGCAGCAGCAGGAAAACAAATGCTAATTTTAATCTCAGCTGACAGAAGTTTACTATGTCAGTCAAAAGCCTTATGTCAGTGATGCATACTTAATTGACATGTAATACAAAAGTAGATCTTACCTTGCTTTTTCTCTTTTACACACAAGCTGCCAAAATATGACTGCACTGATCCCATCTTCAGATCAGATTTCCATTATTTACCACTAAAAATGCATAAGCGTTCACATCAGACATATTAGAATTACATGGCACAAGACATTGTGATCTGAGGCATCTGCAGTTTTGGAAGTGACTGATCGCTCTACTTCTTCTTTAAGAACGATAGAAAAATTTACGTTTGAATTCTTACCATATAGAGTGGAGTAGTAATGCCCTACACATACCAAACAACAGTTCTATTGGAAATAAAACCTTTCACAATGCCTTCGGCTAAACAGAAAGCAATAACTATAACCTGGACATACTTTTCATCACTTTCTCTTGATCTTTCGACTTCTCAGAAAAATCAATGCTAACTCAAACCCAATCTCAAGTTTTAGACATTGTATGACTCAGACAATTCAGGATGATGACTTATCACAATATATGACATCAATATTTTTCTAGAATTCTGAACTAATTAAAGTCATTGTCTTACCTCAAGAAAAAAATGTGGATTTCCTTTCAGACATGTGCACATGGGCACTGGGTCAAACAAAGATGAGGAAGTGTTTCAGGTCTCCACCCTTCCTTTGCTTGTGTCTGGCACAAAAAGGAAGGTCTGGCACAAAATTGGCTCCGCACGGTAAAATGTCTTTTTACTGACCCTCTGGCAAAATCTGAGATGGTGCGGTCAAATGCTGAGATGCTACAGAGGTCAATAAGAGCACCTTACGAGTTGGACGAGCAAAGAACCAGAATCCTTCTGCCCCTAGCAGCTCGGGCCTAATGCAAACAGTGCAGCGATCTTTGGACCAGGATGGTGAGTCAGTGGAAAGGCGGTAACAGAAGAGAAAGAGTGAAGTGCTGTGGCCAATCAGAGCCAACACCTTGCTTGCAGTCAGGTTGGTCAGGTGTGTCATTCACCCTTTGAACGACACGCATGCTCAGACTGCTGTAATGAACTAATTTTACAACAAGCTTCAACAGTTTAAATACTTATCCCTGAAAACACTGTCACAGTGTTAAAAACAAAATATATCTAAAAAACGTTCTAAAAAAATCACATTAAGAAGCACCTTAGCAGTAAACTATGCTGTTTAAAGCTGTTCTGCAGAGCGCTGGACTGAGAAGCATTTTCCATGATAAGCTCAACGGATGTGCACTTCCTCCAGGTGTTTGCTAATAGCTGCTGCTGCTAGTCTAGAGGAGCTTGTTTGGAAAAGGTGTGGGGGAAGGGTTCTCTGTGCGGCATAGGCAGTGCTTTGTGTGAGGAAGTGTTTTTATCTGTGAGTGGTTGCCACAGGAGATTCAAGAATTTATCCCCCAAAATGTAGGCTATATTTGACAAACTGGCACATTTTAAGCATTGACTATATTCTTAAATAGGGTTTTGTAGGCTATAGAATTTACTCACTTTCTGAAATCTGAAAAGGGAAATGTGGAGGCATGGAGCAAGAAGAAAAGTAATTTCATAAGCCTGTCTACAGCTCATTGAAGTAAGACAGTGGCATTTTTTATTCTCGGTTAGTATGTACAATATTATAACTACCTCTGACTGTCTTTTAATTCAGTCATTTTGATGTTAGATCTTGTTCATTGCACTTTAACCTTAATTTATTTATTTTATGAGGATACATGAATTCATTTTATTTGCAGAGTCCTGACAAGTAATAAAATTAAATGGTCTTAGAATGCCAGGGTTCTACCCAATGTGTCCTTTCACACTTTGCAATTAATAAATTGTTCACAATATTTGCTTTGTGAAATTAAGATTTAATTATGTGATTCCCTGTGTCAAAATGTGTCAAAGTTCACAAACATAAAGTGGTAGCATCTAGTTTTCTTCTAAGCTTTGTGGACATTAAATAGATCATATTTGTTCAATATATTGAACAAATTTATTTGTTCAATATATTATATATATTCAGGGGAACTGTGTTTCATCTTAATTAGAAATCCAATTTGGATCTTGGATATGTACTTTAAGAACTTGTGGGCAGAATCAAAGTTCTAGTGATCAATAAATGGCCACTAGATGTCAGGCATATGCAAACGTCTCATCAGGAGAGCTGTAAAACTTCTCCAGAACTTGTAAAACAACTGCCTGAAATGGCGAAATAACACTGAGCAACCTCTCCCACTGGAGGTCATGGGACTTTTACAGTTTCCATTAAAAAAACCCACTAATATTAGAAACTAAGTTTTTGTATTCAAAATTGTACACTTTTCCCCCCCTTGAGTCAGTTTTGCGTCACTACATCTCAGATAGAAACTTTCTTACAGATATCAGCTTTTTTGTTTTTTTTTTCCTCACGACACAATTAAATTATTCAGGACAATACTCAGAAGTTTAATCCCTGATGGGAACACCCATTGCTTCTCGCAACACAAAATAACACGACCCTCCCATTTTTCTCTGACTTGAACTTCATTGTTCCAAAGTTAATGTCAGCCATTACCACGGGTGCTTTGGCTCTCTCTGGCTCCCATCAGGCCGCCAGGGCTTGTCTGTTCCAAGAATAGATGGATTGCCCCGTAAACGTGGCAGAACTGAGTTGGATGAGGGGAACTGCGTTTAGTTCCAGCTTTCAATGTATTTTCTATTTGTGGAACTGGCCTTTGTTTGTCACTACGGTGCTGGTGGAGGGTTTATTTTATACTTTTAGATATCAGAATTCTGTTTTTTTCCTCACTTTCTCCATTTCTCCCAGTGGAGTATTTTTTCCCTACCTCCTTGCATGTACTCTGCTGTCAGTACATTCAGGAAATCAGATCTACATCACTGC
Source organism: Gambusia affinis (assembly GCF_019740435.1). Lineage (NCBI taxonomy): Eukaryota > Metazoa > Chordata > Actinopteri > Cyprinodontiformes > Poeciliidae > Gambusia > Gambusia affinis. The sequence goes on along the minus strand of NC_057884.1, from coordinate 18,840,817 downwards.
TCAGTCTTGCAGGTTACTTTTTTTTTTTTTTTTTTTTTTTTGCTATTCACTTGCAACATTATGAGTTTTTTTAAATATTTTCAGATGTCTTCTGCCACTTTCCTCTAAAATTAAATATTTATCCTATCACCCCGTTTCTTAAATAAAAGTCACATTATCAATATTTTCTCACCTCTTTTGCCTTTTTACCCTGTGGTTTTAGACATGCGTTTGAGCCAGACAGCTTTTATTCACGGTACAAACCTCCATGTGTCAAACTTGTTTTTAACAGTGCAGTTTTGTGTGGTTTCTGTCCTTACTTATAAACAGTTATTAAGATAGCATGGGAAAACTATGCCAGATGGCATACAGTTCAGTGTTCGCAGTTCACATCTGAAGTTGTCCCCAAAGCATGTGAAATGGGGCCCACAGTTCCGAATGCATAAAAAGCCAGAAAAACCTGCAGTCTGACACATGCTCTTTGCAGTTTGATGACCAATATCACACCTAATAAAGCCGTCAGTTTGGCTTTCCTCCAGAAAGGTGACGAGAACAATAAAAGGCTTGAATGTTTGTGAACTGTGTCAGAGGGAAGTGTAATGTTGCATGTCTTCAGATTATCGTCTTGTGGAAACAGTTCTCATCGTAGCTCACAGAATTCTGTGAATTTTCTTCAGCTTTACCAAGTAAATGATAGGTGAAGAATTAACACATCTCTCCCACTCTCATGATATTTGAAAGGGATCTCGACACAAGGGAATGAAAATATATTAAAAACATAAACTGTTACTTTATTCTTCATTGTATTCAAAATGTGTACTTTCACTGGGAGTCAACACACTCTTAAAAAGTACGTAACAAATACATAGCTCTGTCCAGCATATTGAAGACCTGAACAAAAACATTATGAAAAATAACCCACACCCACAAAATAATTAAATTAATAAAACACAAGCCAGATACATTTTATGTAACTGGAATAAACAGTCAAATACAGGGCAACCAGCTGCTTTCAGGATTCACTTAATAAGTATAATTTCATCTTAGTAAAAATACAGCTCTACTGTAAAGGCCCCAGAAATCTCTTTGAGGACATTTATGAACACACATCATAGAGATCAGGAAACACACTAATGCTGCATATCAAGAGGTTTAATTGCTTTACATTTACTTAAGTAACTTTTGTAAAAAAAAAATAAAAAAAAAAATAAATACATTTTTTTAAAATTACTTGACATTGTATTTCTTTTGTCTGCATAATTCTCACAAAACACATAAGATAAAATTACCAGTTTCCCAGTGTTTGAGAAACTTGCTTTACAAAACTTTTTTTTTTTTTTTTCGTGGGTACTTTGTTGGATGGCTAACTTGTACATCTGCTTGAAAAATCTATCAGATTTTTTTGAAAGGATTCAAAGTTTTGATGTTTAAGCTTAGATTTAATAAAAGTCATTCAGAAAGGAATATTTTGAAATAGTCATGTGACCTAGACACAGCCTGTAGAGAACAATAGGGTGGTAAATGTAGCCATACAACAACATTTATTTTTAAACAAATAGGTCATTCTCTATCGACCAGTACTGCTATGCAGGGTTAGATGAAAACCTACTTCCATCATGGGAGGAAATGTGAAGGTGGTAGAGAAAAATAAATACCGTGTTGTTCATCTGGACAAAAGACTGGACTGAAGACCCAACAGTGAAGCATCTGCAAGAAAGGACAAAGCCGTCTGTACATTTTGAGGAAGCCAAGATCCTTCAAGGCTTGCACCAAGATGCTCCTTTTATAAGTTTGTTGTTGAGTGTGTGATCTCTTCGAGTGTCACCTGCTGAGAGTCACAGCATCAGCATTATCTGTGCTGGGGACAACTGCAGAACATCTGGAGATGATGGTACAAAGAAGGATTTTACATCAAGACAATTATAGATATCCTTGAGCATTCTCTTCATAGGAGTGTCAGGAAAAACAATGTGTCTTCAGTCAGAGGTTTCTTCTGTAATACAAAAGATGCTACTTGCCCACAGCTGTCAATGTTTACAAAAACTATTTGAAAAATCTTGAATTAATATGAGTTACATTTATTTTCCCTTTGGAATCAAGAAAGTATTTTTGAATGAAACTCAGTTTAATTGAGCTGCCCTTGATCATCTCTTTTGGTTTATGCTTAATAAACATCATATTAATATATCTGCACAGTGCTCTAGCTGTTTGACTTTATTTCTTTGCACCACTGCTGTTGTTTCATTTGCTAATTTACAATACTTTTTTCTCACGCATCTCATCTGTTCGCAGTGTGAACTGTAGTGAACGAGGCACACAACTCTGAGGGGTCCCAGTGCCCACCATGAAGGATTTGGAGATGTTATTTCAAGTAAGGAATGACTGTGGTTTCATAGTAGCAAAGTTAAGAATCAAGAGACAAGGAGCAGTGTTCAGACTAAAGAAAAGTTTCAAAGTGACCTTTAGTTGTCAGTAATGTGCTTTCTCAGCATTAGTGTGCGATTTTTCTTTCACCACATGTAGATAACTGGTTTTCTTTAGCTTTGTGGGAACAGGTTGTGCAGAGAAAGGTCAAATAATTTTATAATCTGCTCTCACAAAGAACCTATTCTGTATCATTCACACACACATGCATATATGTGCTCTCATTTCCTGTGAGGCTTTGACAGCCTTTGGTATTTGAACAGATGTGGGCAGACTAAGTGTGGGTATATCTCCCCTCCTTTCTGACCTGAAGGTGCACTTCCTGCTCCGAAAGCTAACACCCAGAGAGAACAATCATAGTCTGTACCTTCTGAACACACACTCACACACGCCGGGTGCCTAAACACCGGCAGTCAATGTCGCATATTGGGACGCTATGTGCAAGCCATAAACACACGCAAAAACGATCTTTTACAAAGGAGTTACTGTGTATACATTTTCATGAGGTGGAAGTCAGAGGGAATAGGAATTACTCTCCCAAGATGCTCTCCTCACGTTTCATTATGCAATATTCTTTTTTTTTTTATTAACTATTTGTGGGACGTCTGTTGAGCTTTGTGGTTTTGAACTCAAATATAGAGACAAAAACACCTCAAGTTTGTGCTCATATTTACTTTGGCTTCTGTTAAATGTCAAGGGAAATTTGTAGTGGCTGACATGATTCAGCTCGCTTCCACAGTAAACAGAAGCAAATTGTACTGTACCAGCACAGAGAGTAAAGAAAACTGAAGCAAGGGAGGCGGCACCAATTTAAAAAACCACCTAACCAGGTCAAAGAAGCTTTCTCCCTCCTTCTGATCAGCCACTCTTAACATTCTACAAATGTGCTGCTAAAATCACTACGACATTCCATTGAGTCAATATAATTTTATAATCTGCTTTGTCAATTGACTAGGCCATTTGACTCTAATGGCCTAGTCAAAACATTTCCCTTGAGACTTTTTAGTTTTGTAGAGCCATTTTGCCCCCCAAAATTCTGAATCAGTAATTACATCAAAAAGGCCTTCTAGAAAGTATTGACACATGGTGGGCACAGGCATTTATATGCCACACTTTAAGATTTTGATTTCAAGATATTTAAATAATATATAATAACGAGGAATATTTTTATTGCTTAAATTTCATATTAAATGTATTGAACTTCAAAGTTGCAATGTGAAACAATGTGAGATGTTAAATCATAAGGTTTTCCTCCGTAAATGATTCCACTTGTTTGTGTTTTGAGAATGGAAAGAATGAAGAGAAGAATAACCAAGAACACTTGAGGTTGCAGCATGTGGAGAGATGGTCCCCAGAAAGAGTGTGAGCAGAGCAGAGAAGAAGAAAAACAAACTTTGAAAGAAAACAACATATGATATAAAATTACGTAGAAAATCAGAATTAAATAAGATTAGATAAGTTTGAAAAAAGAGACAAAAACAAAGAAGAATATGAAAAAATAAAGGAAAACCACAAGCAGCAGAAACATAAGAAAGAGGTCATGGACTGTAAAATAAAACTATGGCAGTTGAGGGAATTTAAATGTTTGGTCCAACAACAACAGAAGGGAAAAAAAATTAACAGCATAAAGATATAAGCAGAAGAAAGAGCAGGGGGAAATGACTGGAGCAGGATGCAGGCCAATCTTGGAAGACAACTTGTTAGAGACTCTAGTGGAACAGATCAAAGGGTTGTTCATGGCATTACTTCCACTGTCATGAAGGCAGATGTAACTTTTCAGTAAGAGAAAAACATCTTGTCAGAGCAAATATCTGACAAAACCAAACTTAAATGTTTGAGCCTCAATTCCAACATTTTGGTTCAAAGACAACACACTATATCACAGAAGGAACCAATATTCTGCTTCTTTAAGTGATTAACTACCTTATTTTCCAGTTTTTTTGCTAATTGTCACTGGATCATTAGATCTTCAAATTCAACCTCAAATTAAGGCAGTTTCAAACAGTTGTAGCAAGTAGCAAAGTATTTCTATAAAGTGCTTATAACATTATTTATAAATGGCAGAACGTTGACAGGAAAATGGTTGCTTCCATTAAGTGCTTTTAATTTCAGATTACTGAAGTCAATTATTCAAGTATTTCACACTTGTTTAATTTACTAATTAAGAATCCATTTTTGTATCACATTGTGTTTATTCTCATGTTCATCTGGTGTTTCAGTTGTGCCATTTTATCTATTGTGTTACGCTATTGTGCCTTTCTTGCAAATTTTCTCAAATTTTAAAATACTTTGCAATTTCTCAAATATAGGATAAGTTAACTTTAATGTTGCTTGAATTTTAAAATGATTTATGATTTAACAAATGCATATATTTCAGTTAAAAAGAAAACAACTCTCCTCTTTTTATTACATATTCTAATATGTAACCATTTCTTAAATATTAAGGAGGCTATGAATTAATCCTGCAAGCACTTTATATATATAATTCCAGTCTGACACTAATATGCTATGTCTCAATAAAGAGGCAGTGACTCATCCTGACTGTGATGTACAATTTATGTATATTTCATATCTATATCACTGGACATTATATTTCCCAAAATAGTAAATTGCTGCACCAAAAAACCACAGACTCCAGACAATTGGACAAAAGCAAAAATAATAAAAATTTTGAGGACTGCATTTCATATTTTGTTCAAATACTAATGTCATAACATTAAAAAATACCGTTTACTCCTTGGATAACAGACTATTTTTCTGTGGCTATGCACTCTCAGAATAATTGCATTGTGAAACATTCTTCCACAAACACTGTAATAAAGTCTCCAACAATAAAACAAGGCTACAGCTCAGCTGAAGGCTATGTTAATGACATTAACAGAGTGTTTTCTAGAAGAGGCTGATTTATACAGACAATGCCTGTGTGTTTGCGCATGCTTGAGTGCGTGAGAGACTGAAAAGTAGATTACCGTGACATCACTGTTTTCCACAGGAAATCATGTTTCCAAAACCCTGGTTTTTCACTCATGGCCTACCTCATCCACAACCTTTTTCTCTGACTATATTCTCTTCCCTGGGAATATTGTTGCACAGTAGATCATGTATCTCAGATTTCTTAAGCTCAGTCAGCAGAGATGATGATGATGATGATGGAAAGTTTTCTTTTTTATGTGTGTAAAAAACAAGACCCCCTTCAGACTTATTCCTACTGCTAGTAAAGATGTGTGCAGACTTGATACCAATCAAGCTTTTTTGAAGTGTTAGACTTTAACATAAAATAATAATTAAAAAAAAAACTGTTAAGTTCTAAAAAGAATCCAGACTCTAATGCAATACTTTCTGTGAAATAAATGTTACATAAAACATTACAAGTTTATTATGTAATCCTTGATGTGCTCATCATACAAATTACTTCTCAGTCCAACTCTCCTCATAATTGAAAGTCATTGTTGTCATGACGTTTTGAAGGCGGGGTCTTGGGAAAGAGCAGGAGTTTCTTAAAGTAACAATTTCAAGCCATCAAATTGCAAAGTCAAATTTCTAAGTAATGTTTGACATATATACAGCATTTTTAGAACAACTTAAGGTAACATAGTTATTTAATTGTGCTATAAAATGATACTACGTGCCTGGAAAATACATAATACTGCCCCTTTAACATCTGCCAGACAGCTGAAAATAGGTTTCTAATGGGTCTTTCAGTAGAACATGGTCCTCTGGTTCATCAGACAGAAAACTAATATCATTCTGTGGTCATCCACCTCCTCAAGTTCCTAACCCCAAAAGATTCCTCCTCTTGTCTGGACAAGGAAAAACACACCAATAATACCTTTCACAGCATATTATTTTCATGTGCAACAGCAATTTGAAAATAAATTAGTTTTGTGATATTTTATTTTACATTTTCACCAACAGCATCAATGATTTTGTAAGGGACATTAATAAAGGAATTTCATATTAATTTTTCTCTTTTTAATTTTTTTTCACAGAAGACATTTTAATTAGTGATGGGAGAGAATGTAGAGTATATGCATTTCATATTTCTGACATAGTTTTTTCTAACTCTTACATAAACAGCAGAGACATGAATACAACAAATTGATTTGTGACTGATGGTCCATTAAGTCCTAGTCGAAACAAATCCTGGATATCTGTCATTTGTGTATGAAGCTCACATATAAAATGGAACCTACAATCACTTGACCAAGTAATGAATGCTTAGTTCATCCTAGTAACACTTCAATAATATCTGGTTACTTTGTGCAGCTGATTCAGGGGTTTCTTTTCTGTGAAAGATGAGCTCTGAGTGAGACATGGCAGATGGTGGTGGAAAGTAAAACAGAGGGGAAGGGAGGGTGGAGCACATTCAGCTAAATGAGTGGCGTCCTGTCCTGTAGTTCCTGACACAGCAACTGATTGAACACTTAAAAGTGTCTCCAGAGTGGCAACTGAGGAGAATCTCAAAGGGAAACCAGATGTATCCTCTAAAAAGTGGGGTGGAAAAAAACAACCAAATAACAAAACAGCAGGAACAAGAAAAATAACGTTACAGTGGGATAGCTACACGATTACTCAAGATATTTTAATAAAATTCATTTTTTTATTACACTTTCTTAGTTTTGCCCATATTTTTTGATTTATGTACAGACTTTTTCTTTTTTGATGCAAAAAAGGTTACAAGATTACAAGATTTATACTGTTTCTTTTAAACTGTATTGGATGTTAATTACACAATATCCATATCAATAAATATCAACAAAACTTGCATACTCGTATATTGTTAATCCTTTATCTTTGTATTGCATTTGATAATCTAAAGATTTTACACACAAAAATATTTACATACTCTAGAAAATGTTATAAATTGGTAAAAAGAAAAAAAAAATACATGAAATGCTTTACAATCTTTCCATGTTTGTCTGCAAATCATTCTTATAGCACTTCCTCCATTAATGACAGATTCTTTTTATTTATTTATTTATTTTTTTTTATATGCGTTTGCATCTTCTCAATACAATACTAGTAGCAGAGATTATTTAGAAAGGACAGTTTTAATATGCCCGGGGTTGCCTGCTGTGTGTAGCTCCCTCACTGTGAGGTTAGGCTGTAAAACAGTATTCCTGTAATTATCCTTGGGTTTGCTGTGTGCGTGTGGTCTTCTTGCTGTTAGATAAAATAGCTAAATCAAAAGCAACACAGCATTCTGCCTGAATGATGTACTTTAAAATAAAACAGCTCCATGAGTGTAACTTGCAAAAAAAAAAAAAAAAAAAAAAAAAAAAAAAGTCATTTCCACTGTGATGATGACTTCATAAGTTATCATGGCTGTTATATCTGTTCTGATACATTCACCTACCTACAGAACACACCAACATGTGTTCACCAAGATGTTGGTGAACACATCTTCATAAAATTTTATTCAGACCATCCATGTTAGGTTCACTTTAATTCTATGTTTATGGAATCCATTTTGGTACAACACCATAGTGCTTATCTTATAAGGCTGTCAGTGGCACTCCTATGTTCCCAATTATGAGAAAGCTCATACAACGGATGAATAAATATAGATGGAAGGTCAGGTTTCTGTCTGGATGGACTTCCGGAAAGCAAATGCGCATACAGGAAACTAAGCTGGGAAGGATGCATAAATTTTCTTCTGTAAATATTTACAGTTCTGCTATATAACTCGATTGTTGTAGCCACAAAGAATTGTTTGGGACAAACAGACTTTCAAGCCAAACCCTAAACTCGGCTAACCTAATAAGATTTCCTTTCTAATTGAATCTATGTTTGCTATGAGTTGCTCTGGGACAAAAGTTTGTCTTGCTTGGACGCTTTCAGTACGATGTGCAACAATATGATCTGGTTCCTGGGGAATCTAAAGTGGTTTAGCACAATCCAAAGGATAAATTACAACATTTCATTTGTGTCCCTCAAGTGGGACTGAACACAGATTTAGAACCATATTTTGGGCTTTCTGGAGGTTGTATAAAGGTTTTTCAGTGCGATTGGCTGTCTCGGAGGTATGGACATTTTGTTGGCTTAGCCTCTTAAGACCAAGCTGTAAGATACTGAAAAGAAGCAGTGTTGCTGCAATGAAAATAAAGAAAGGCAATGAGACAAAAGGTACAGTCTCGAAGGTATTCCTTATTGAAATGACTGTTGGAACAGGAACAACACTGTAACCCCATGTTTGCCTCTTTAATCTGTGTGCGTAAATGGGAATAAATCGGTCAGTTGTTGCAATATTCATGGAAAACTTTCTAGGTAGTATTGGAGGCTCATTTTAACCTACTTCCTTCCTCTTCTCTAATAAAGACCTCACACTTGCAAACACACATATGCAAAAGAATGAGTGACATTCTCTTCTCCACTTTGTCAGTGGGTGTTCTGACCGTGTTGACCTCTTATTGAAGCAAAGAGCAAAATGTCAACACTTTGATGTATCGGCAAAGCCCCTCCTTTGCTTGTGCGTGTGTGTGTGTAAAAACTGATGCCTACAGAACAATCGAACTATTTGTAAATATTCTTACCAATTTTGGGATGCCATAGAAAAACATGACTACATGACTCCTGAGGCATACCCCAGATGGACTAGTCCAGACTTGGTCTCTATAGAATCAATCTTTTTGAACAATAGAGATCAAGGATGCTACAAACAGACTGTACTCAAAAGAAGATAAGTGGCCTTTTTCTGCATTCTTATAAGTTGTTGTCCCAAGCAAGAACCTACAAGCCAGAAACTCCTAAATCCTTAGAAAAGCAAGAAGGCCTTCTGTTCAGGCTCGTGAGATTAGTTCTGATATCATTTTAGGTACTGCTGGCAGTCAACCCAAGTTAGTCCAATTGACTGGCCTGCCTAGGAGCATTTTTATCCTCTCTGAAACACTGCAGGGAAGGAAAATCTCTCAGCAGTTGTTTGATCTAGCAATCTTATACGTAAGACGTGTCTTGAATCCTCAAATCTGTTCTATTTTGTTTACTTTTCTAAGCATCAGTTTGATTTATACACATTATTTTACCCAATATATTGAATTTAGGTGGCATTTTAAATAAAACGTTGCTGAATGCTATGCATCTAAAGCAACAAAATACTAAATCACAGGGCTTGGTTAATCAGTTTAAACTGTATGTTTAGCTGGGTATTATTTCTGAAGTTCACTGATGAACTGAAGTGACATCAAATATTTATTTTTCAGCCAGGCAAATTCATTCTGCCATCTTACATAGAACTTGTCAAATTTGTCTTTTAGAGAATAAGACCAACAATATCTTCTTGTATTTAGTGATGCTGAAACAAATATAAAACACTGGGAAAAGTGGAATAAGTGAAAACCTGTACTAAAGTGACTAAATTAGAAGAGAGCTGAAATGTTACTTTGTTGAAACAGACAAGGGTTTCTTTTACCTCTTTGGGCAGGGATCATTTCCTCTTCCCCCTCTTCTCCTCCTTCCTTCTTCTCACACTCCCATAATTTCTCTTTTAAATCTGTCGGCTCCTTAAACCTTTTTTGTGCCATCTGCCATCTATTGACTTAAAGTCATCCTGTATCTGTCAGCATTTTGATAGGCTGACTCCGTTTAGTTGGCTGGCATACATGCAGAGAATCTAAACTTAAGTCAATGGGCTCTCTGTAAGATTGTGTGGGTTGGTTAGATGTTCTGAGGTTGGTTCAACTTCAAAGCTGAAACTGCAGACTTTCCACCGTCTGCGACTTCTCTCTTTATCTCATTAACTATATGGCAGGGAACACATAAATTTACCTGATCACAGCCACTACAAAGAAGCAGGGGAGGACTTGGTACAAAGTATATCAGAATGCAAACAAATACTGTAGGAAGATGCAACGAGGTGGAGGATAAACCAAAATTTAAATCCAAGAGAGGGTCAGTCTAGAATTAAATAGAGAAGATGAAAGAGTAGTGTAACATGAGAAAAAAGCCAGTCTTTCATTAAATTTCCCATAGAATAAACAGGGTGTTGCCAGTCAAGCCCTAAGTAACTTTATTTTTGCAGCAAGAATCTCACTACTTCTATGTTACTATGCAGCCAAATGAAACATATCTTGTGGGACATAAAGGCAAAACCATTTCTGCTCATGTGAGATAAAGCAAAATCATGGATAGTATTTGAATCATTCATCCTGAGCATCTGTGGCAAAACTAACCTTTATATTTACACATATTCTTAATCCAATTTTTAGTCTAATTTGACCATGTTTGTACAATTTTGTAAAAACATAATGTCCACGAACATTATGCTCTAAATGTGAAAATCTAGGGATACACCCTCAAACAGATTACCAGCCACACTTTTTAGATTGCATGTTCTTGTAAGAAGAAAAGTTGAATGCCTCTATCATTTTCTTTCCATATCGTAATCCTGCAGTCCTTTGTGATGGTGTGTCACAGTGAAATACATGATGTTTTCGTTGCAATTTTACAACATGTGTAAAAGTTCAAGAGGTGTGACTACTTTTTTCCAGCTGTTTCTGAGCAGTGTACGTGGAGTCGAGTGTTTGCAAAGTACATTTTTAAGGGCCAATTTTCAACACACATTATCAGAGAACTGCAGAAGTCAGCAGACAAACACAATGGGAGGTAGATACACATCCACCCGTCTGCTAGTAAAACAGCTGCTCTTTGTCCAAAATATGGTGTGTGTTTACGTGAGTGCTTTTTTTTCTGAAGGAAAGGTTTATAAAATAGTACTTGGTCTGTACTTGAAATATAGAGTGCCTTTAGTATTTCAGTATGTTTCTTTAAACACACAGATCTGTTTTTAATTTGAATTTATTTACTCTGACTCAAACCCAGGAGAAGAGGGTGAAATGAAAGGATAACATAACAAAATGTAAAGCTCCTTGTTAAGTCTTTTTATTGTAATTTTTAAGTGACAAATACATATTTCAAATTTTAAGCTGTGTCTTCGCCATCAGAGCTGGTAGGAAATCTTCACATCAAATGAAAAAAAGGAAACAGAGCCACTTTGCCAATTAAAGCAAAAGAAAGAAGAAATGACAAAGAATCATAGACAGAACAGTAAGTGCTATGTGGAATTTGAGAATTGCCACAACTATACCACAGAGTGGTACGCTCGTTGCTCACATGCTACCAAACCACAAGGCTTTTTGCCACAGATTGCCACAGAACTTCTCCATGTGTCTTGGTGTGCAGTCTATCCAGTTTTACTGAAGCAGTGACCACATGTAAACCCTTTGATTTTATAGCTAAAACCCTGTTTTGGCTAAGTTAGGGGCTAATTTACTTTCCCAGGCAAGTGAAGTCTGGGCCACAAGGCCTTCCGGTCGTGTGTCAATCATTAATGATGCTGCTAAAAGCCAGTGTGTTTGGAATTTTCACCAGAAATAGAATCATAATTGTATAGTTTGCATGTGAGCCAATATGATGTTAGGAAGTATTTTATTTTTTAAGAAAATTGATTAACAATATAACTTAAGTTCAGATTTCTTGTAAAGATTTGTGCAAAAGTATAAAAATATGTTGTACTTATCCTTCTTCAGTGATGCCATGATGCAAAAATCCTTTGTCTTTTCCCATAGAGCAGGCTTCACCTCAGTCCTTTGGCACATTTTAAAAAGTATTTCATAACCTATTTTGGGGGCATTTGCCTTCTAAATGTGTCGTTGTTAAAATAATTTATGACCCAAACTGATGTTGTCCTAGGATTTTTGGGTTCTCCAAAATGTGCTAGTTGGACATCACTATGGTGACACTTGAAAAGGCTCATTCAACCAGTATTTTAGACTTTGTGACTTTTGCACATGTCCTCACAGAAAGAAATTATCAACAGACAGGAAGAGCTTACACAATATTTCCAAGAAGTGGTTAATCCCATGTACTGACAAAGCATGTTGACCTTCATAAGAGATGTGAAGAATGTTGTGTGAAAGTTTGTGTTAAACTAAAACAATCAGCTAAATTGCATTCGACCAAGTGTTCAGCATAAAGAACACTTTATCTCCTATTGGGAGAGCAGGTGGAAGCTCAGTGTGAAGGACATGCTTAGTTTCTGCAGATCACCAGTTAGAAATTAGCATTAGAGATTTACTTTACCTAATTTAGTCATTTAGCACTGTCACACAGAGAAAGGTTAGGAATACAATCAATAATTTATTTTTTTATTTATTTTTTTTTTTACAATTGAAGCTTGGGAAAAAAGAAACTTTTAGTAAAAAAAAGAAAAAAAGTCAGTTGCATATCGGGTCCAGAAAGAGGTGTTCACTCAGAGCAACATTCATGCAAAAACCTCTAATTAGATGTTATAACGCAGAAATCTTAAGCAGTGTAAAAAATGTCCGGTTTGGTGGAACAGGAGAAAATTGGAAAAGTCTGGAACTACTTACAATTGAAAAAAAAAAAAAAAAAAAAAAAAAATTAAGGGAAACATATAGTGTAAGGTGAGCTAGCAGGACAGGGTGGGGTAGCAAAGAGTGAAAGCACATTTTAGGGAGAGACAGGAAGGAAGAAGGAGGGTTTGCTTAAAAAATGTAGAGCCAGCAGGACAGAAGGCAACAGACAGGGAAGAAGACAGGAAGGAAAAGAAGGAACACTGCTGAGAGACAAAGAAAAGGTGGGGGAGGGATGCAGAAGAAGGTAGACGTGGGGCGGGAGGAGGGCTCTGCATCTGCTCTCTGAAGACGGCAGTTGTAGGTAATTGATTCCTGATGTGAACCTGAGCTCAGCTCTCCAAATAAAAGGCCTTTCTATCAGCTGTAATGGATTTTCCATGCCACACTGCTCTAGAGGGGGCTATGTTAGAACCTTTGGCTGGCAATAAGAGAAAGACAGAGAAAAACCCGCTCCCATTGGCATGATTAGCATCTTGCTCTGATGACGTTATCGAACATAGTGGTAACTAGGTAAATTGTTGAAGCATTACTTCAGATACGGCTGAGGAACAAAATACAGCTGCTACGACACAGCATTGATGGACTCTACAGGTTTTGTTGCTATGTTTGGTGTTTTGTAGTGAAGCATTGTTTGATTCAACAAGGGGAAAGTTTATTATGTCATCAGAAAAGATGGATGGGAGGAATGTCAAGTTTGTTTGTTTGCGGATGGCCTGTGAAAATGATCGAAAGAAAAAACTGTTACAAAACCTAACAAACCTGCAGTTTTTTTTGTCCTGATTTGTCAGTATCTCTATAGGAATATGCCTGTACTGTGATGCCTCTACATTACACCAATAATTACATATTTTCATGTTGTCAAAATACGTAATCATGTAATATTTCTGATAGCATGAAGACAGTTTCTTGTTTTATGCTTCATATGTAAAAACTATTAGGATAAATAAAATAAAATATTTGAATTGAAGTCACTGTTTTAATTCAGGCACAGGCTGGGAATGCTATATTCTGAAATATTTAAAAAGGAAATGGATAAGCGTGTGTGAACATTACACACACACTAAAGTGAAGTGACCCCGAAGCCACAATGAAAGTTTGAGCCACAAACACCAGACCCCACTGACCTCACTGACTCAATAACAAACAGCTGTCATGCCAGCAGCCTGGGTGTGTGTTTAAGTGTGTGCAGTAGTGTGTATTCACACGTGGTTAAGGGCTTGCGTTCTTCACTGTGAATCCAAATAATGAACAAGCTGCACATATATGCACCTTTATGTTTTTGAATAGAAGAAAGTAAAAAAAATTGATCATGTGATAAAGCTGGTCATTTTTCTGGTGTCAGAAGAAATAACACAGTTATAAATCAGTTTTAGTGATGAAAAATGTCTGCAAGAAATCATTTTAAAACATTTAACATATGATGTGACATTTATAGTATTATACAATGACATTTATGCAAGTGGAGGTCCTGAGTCTTCCAAACAATAATGCAAAATGGCACAAAACTGATAAAGACTCTCCCGTTTATTTTATTTTTTTTAGAATATAATGTGCTCATGTAAAAGAAAATATAAAGCATAAAGAGAAATATGAGTTTTGAGCCAGTAGTAAAATCGATAAGATGATAAACAGAGAACATTAGCACTCAGTTTAGCATAGAAAGACAGCACATATTTTAAAGCACAGCTAGCACTTGTTGGAAATTCTTCTAACTCTTCAGCGCTGCCATGGCACTCTGGGCAACCTCCCTAAACACTTTCAGGCTCATCTTTACTTGGTGTAAGGGAAATGCTTCATATATTTACTGGGCTTCACTTTAACAGGGATGTTGAACACATTGGGGAGCCGTGGTACGGTAGGTTTTTGATAACAATGCAATAAAACTAAACTTGACTTGGAAAAATCAAAATGGCTTTCATGTAAATTTTTATCCATTTTGTGGTTTATAGATTCCATTCCACATCAGTTTTAGCTGGCCTTTTTTTCTTTCACAGTGACACAATGGAGATGAAAACAACAATAAAGGAAAACCGTTACAACATCGACATACTGCTTCATTTAAATTTTCCATACAACACGAGAAGTAGATCCACTGATGGCTATTTGAACTGCCACCTAAATCTTGAAGAAAAAAAAAAAAAAGTTCCTAAGGCAAACACAGAAAGATGGAAAAGTTCATGCAACACATAAATCATGGCACAACAAAATCAGCTTCGGCAAAGCGGAAATTATTAATGTCATATTTGCATTGTTTCCAAGTCCTTTGAGAGCAGAGCTTCTACCCACAAGTCCTCTTCGTCAAGAACCGTAAATTATTTAATCTATTGCTTAGAACAAAAAATATGAAGAACAATAAACCTTCATTTGGAATCACGCATGAGGTCATAAACCACATTAGACATAATGATGATGACATTGGCTCTTTGTTCTTCTGGACTTATTACCCACCGCTTTCCATAACCAAACACATACATGATAGCTCAAATTCACAATTTTTTTCAGTTCTGGCGCAGAGTTTTGTTTACATTGTGATGTCATTCACCCCACTGCTCCTGAGTTGTTTATGTACCCCCACACCCCTCCTTTTTACTCCCTCCATTTCACCCAAACTAACCCCCTCTGCTCTTTGAGACAGAAACTCAACTCTCTTTCCAAACCTCTGAGCCTCTGTCTCTTTTTTCATCTCTCGCTGGTCTAGACTAATTTAAACTCTGTATGCTTTTCCTTTGAGTTATCTCATGGTCAGTATGGTGTCAATGTGTCATGTTAATTGATACCTGCCTTTTAAAGCACACAATTACGACCTAACTTATCTCTGAGAACTGCAGTAGAGTTATGATGATCAGAACTGTAGCTAAATCCAAGGAAGAGACCTTCAATATAAACACTGAAAATGTCAACTGCTTGTGTGTAGATAAATGTCGCAAAGAGAGAGCAAGACGGAGAATGAGCACCTTTTTAAGACATTATGTTTGTGTGAGCAACACACAGTGAGCAAAAAGATACATTAATAATCACAAACTCCTCTCCGTTTTACTATATTGGGACTTTATGTAATAAGCCAATGCAAAGGAGTGCACTTTTGTGAAGCAAAAACAACAATTCCTTTGACAGAAGAAAAATCTGAAAACTGTGGCGTGACTCAATATTTAGCCCAGCTTGGTTAATGCTTTTGAAACAATGTTTAGCTGTGTTAAAAGTAAGTCTGTAAATGTTGTCCCAAGTTATTTTTAGCTTTTCTTCCATGATTGTCCCATATTTAGTTCCATCCCTCTTCCTGTTAACTTTGATGAGCTTCCTGGTTGCTAAGTTAAAAGTTTTGCCATTGTGTCATCCTCTCTATGTTTGGGTGATGAAATAAACTTAAGATTTTCAGGCTTAGCAATACAATCACCTGGCTGCACTGGATTTTGTTTTGTTTAGGAGCATCTTTAAAATCTTTATTTGCATGTGAAAGATTAATTTTGAAGGTGTTGCAGCTGTCTATTGCTTATTTGTCTTGGGCCTCTTAAAGCCAGTGGATTATTAAAGATATGGTTCAAAAGTACAGATTTAAGAGCTAAACCAACACTTCCTTAAAAGCACCTGTGCTACTACACTAGACCAGGAAATTGTTTAAAAAGAGTTTTTTTGACTGAATATTTGCAAGACTAAGACAAAGTGAAAGCTGGAAATCCCCAAAAATATATAGTTAAATAAATGTTCATACACAAAAGTTGCATTTCATAATACAAAATGAGGCAACAAGACATAACTCAGTAAAAAAAAAAAAAAAAGCAGCCAAGCTCCAGTCAATCTTAAAAGCAGGAACAAAAAACATGCAAGGAGAAGAAACAGCAAAGTTCCTGCAGTGCTGAGGCAACAGCACAACATTTCCAACAGTCTTTATTCCTGGCCTAGTGTTTACTAGGTGATTTAGTGAACCATACATAATGGCTTGTTTTTCCACCATCTGCTCAAACTGAGGGTTAATGCCCAGTGGCCCTTACTATTTATTAAGAGCTGCATACAATAGGGAGCTAAAGACAAGAAAACTGTATCTTCTCAATAAAAAAAAAAAAACATGTTTTAGCTATTTTGTTTTTTTAGATCTACGGTATTGGCAGTATTTCACAAAGTGCAGTTAGTGGTTTTGAGTAACAAATAACATAGTGTCATTCAATAACATCATCTCAATTGCCTTCCACTAGAGCTCCTAATGGAGTAAAAGAGGTTATGTGGAGATATATATTTTTTTCCATGTTGAGATTTATATCAGCAAGTCAAACTGAATCAAATAAGGATCTGGAATCTATTTTATTTTTTAATAGAGAACTATTACAGACAAATCATCTCAAACAAACTACGGTGTATGTCTTATTGGCCTTGAATAAAAACCGTACCGTTTCTTTTTTTTGGCGTAACAAGGATCCTTTTCTTCTAGTAAATGAATCTCATTCTTTGAGGCGTACAACTGTTCTCTTAGATTCTTGAAATTATGGTGGTTTTATTTACTACCAACACTTCTATAAATGTTACCAGATGCTGCAAATGTCAGTGGGTGTGCCGCCTTAGAAACAATACATGTACTTGGGGCTACTGATCCATGTGTCTGCAGAAGAATGCCTGGCTTCCTCGATAACTATTTTAACCACAATCTAATGTAAAAGGTCTTCATTACTGAAACTGTCCTCACACAAAACTCAGTGTCCATCAAATTTTACACAGCATGGCGTCTTTTAGGTCTAGACTAGCAGTCGTTGTGGGAGTGGCTCATTTTAAAGATCTCAAAATGGTGGAAGGAAGTAATATGAACCTTCCTTTCTTCAGCTGTAGAGCTTATGTTCCAGAAACCATAACAGTATGTGAGTTCACTCCCTGCACAGGCATGACAGAAGGCCAGCAGCAGTTTATTGTTGAGATTGTTTTTCCTCAGGACACGCAGAAAATCTATCACTTGCTGGACCTTAACAAAGGCCTTGGTGCTGTGGGACCAGTAGAGTCTGGCTGAGATGAGGGTGCTCGGGAATCTGAGGTTATGAGAGTTTCCAAATGCTCTCCAGTTTCAAGGAAGGGTTGTCTCTTCTTTCTGATGTCTGTGGTAAATTATTTTGGTTTATGAATTTGAAGATTCAGGTTGTTTTCTGGACACCAGACAAATGGTTTTTCCTCCTTAAGCCCTTGGACCACCTAATTTCAGAGACAAAGCTAAACCCAGTGGTATTTGTTGATGGCTGTGTTTGTGTGTGCTGAATATTAAAGATAGCCAAAGTAAATACAAGACTTCAAATGATGATTTTATTGATGAAAAACTACCAAAACGCCAATGTAAAAGAAAATATTTTCTTGTCAACCTTAGTTTATCATGTTGACAGGTAAAAAAATAATTCTGCATTAGGAAACCCAGTCAACTGAATTGAGTGATAGACTTTCTAGAAATCCCCACCCCAATCTGTTAGTGAGAGTAATCATTGTATTTCATCAGGTGATTAACTTTGAGAAATTCCCTCATACTATGCAAACACTGCAGCATGAATTTGAATTTGAAGCATCCTGTGTGAGATTAGGATTCTTCAAAAAACATTCATTTGATTTCAAGACAAGTTTTATATTTATAATGGGCATAAACTATAGAATATATAATGCAACTGTTATTTGTGTAATCTTACATTCATTTTTTTATTATTATTATTTGCACCTTTCAGGAACCAAATTTCAAATCTTCTAAATGTTGATGTCCTAATGTTTCAATTTTGTTCACAAAGATTTTCTATAAATTTTGCAGAACACATTTGCCATACATACACAAACTCCATATTCCTCATTTAAAAGAAGTCATTAATAGTCAAGTTCTGCTTCACACTATTTCTGGAATGTAGCTGGGTAATAATAATTTCAGAAAAAAAGTTACATTTCTACAGGAGCACAGCTTAGCATACATAGGCCTGCAGCAGTGTGAGCATGGGCTTCAACTAGCACAGTAGGTGGGATTATTCTGTGGCCAACACATAGATGTTTGCCTTTCATTGTGGGACACCATGGTTTAAATTTGGTCTGTTAGACTTATGTGAAATAGTGGGGCTTCTGTGACAACACAAGCCTAAATGCAGCACAGTGGTTATGGAAGTATTTCTACAAATCACTCAAAGCAAACAAATCCCCCCACAGCCTCCCCTTCTGAAATCCCCATCATCACTGACTTCTTTGTGGTTGCTTTCATTCCTTTGCAAACCTTGGCTGTACTTCATTACACTTCAAGTGACTTTGCAGAGTATGCCATCCAATGTTTGGCATTCACATTTTGTGAAATGTATTGTGATATTGTATCTTTTCCCAAACTGTATTTTGCCATTTTCACAATGCAAACTTCTATAGGTCTTGAGCCAAACCACAAATTAATACAAGAAAAGATGAAGGCCACAAACTGAAGTCACACTGGTTTTTGGGCTGAGTTCAGAGAGATTTAGATTCTAAAAATAGCATTTTTGTCAGAATCTGTTCCGTTTTTATTGTTGATTCTATGTTGCATTGTGTTTTTGTGTTTGATTTGATGTAAAGCACTTTGAAATGCCTTGCTGCTGAAATGTGCTATACAAATAAAATTTGATTGATTGATTGATTGATTGATTGAGATGAAGTGATCTCTGTACTTCTACTTAGAAGACTTATAAAATACATACTATGGCATTCCATAAAGTCCTGAGAAAAACAAAGTCCACCCTTACTTATTACAACAAACTTAAGACTGGAAGAAGCAGCCAGATGCTGTTAAACAAATGCACTTTAATTACCTACCATTAGAAGATGTGACAACATAATGCTGTGAAGGAAAGACATCAGCTTCTCAGACCTATGAGAAGCAATGACAAACTTATGTACCAGTATATAGACAGTACCCATGTTTGTAGGTAGAGTTAAAAAAAGAGGCATTCTCACATATAATATTAAATACCAAATATATGTTTCCCATTTCTCTGTTAAGGTGCAGTTTTGTTGCCTGAAATTGTAGAAAATGCAAATATTATGAAAGCAATTCAAATGCAAAGTCTTTCAATACAGAGAGCTTCTCACAAGGTTTGACTGCAGATTGCCATGTTATCAAGAAAAAAATGCAACAAATCAACACCTCATACTAAATATTTCCCGCAGTGGAAGATGTATGGTCATCTATATGTAAAATTGCCTCTGATGCACAAAATTGTTGGTTGGTTTAGTCCTAACACCTCACTAAGTGTTCACAGATGGTATGAATTGTGCAGACATAGCTGTTCTTGCCAAACACCCTCTGAGATCTCCACATGTGAAAGTTTCACCTTCAGAGACACCAAATCCAGGCTGATGGACACTTTATAAAACAATCATAATAAAAAGGTTAATTTGTCAGTTTATGTCTTTAAAGCTCCCTGTGTAAATCTCATGTTTGCTTTTCATCTCTTTCTCACTCCACCCCTCTTAGCCATCTTCCTGTATTTTTTTTTTCTTTACAAGTTGCTGACAAAATGTGTTTCCAATTAGGCAGGGAGAAGAAAACGACTCTCAGATATTCTCTTGGTAGCCGGACTTTTGCGTCATTGACAACGTCTATGCACTTGTTGCTTATGTCTTCACCTGTGTTAACTTGGATTTATAACAAGCTCTCTTTTATAGACATAAAAAAGGCAAATGAAAAGAGGTGTTTTGCCCATTAAACTGATTACATAAAATAAAGGTGCGCAACGATCCTCAGCTGTGGCATCTTTAATTACCCTATGCAAGTGTGTGTATGTGACGTCACGTGCAGACCCTTCTCGTGCTCTCTGTATCTGTGCGTGTGTGTCTTGTGTAGGCGTGTGTGTGCGTGCTTGTGAACGCACACACACACTGTGTGGCAGTCGTTCAGTGAGGAAAGGAGAGAGACGCGCCAGCACAGAGAGGCACGGAGCCGGAGCGGAGAGCATCAAGTAGATCGCATTTGGGGAAAATTCTAAACCAGCGTAGGAATCAAGAAAAGTAACACAAATACTAACGACTCTAATGCACCAATTGGACGCGTTAGTGTGGGGACTGTGTTGGTATTTGGAAGTAAAATGAAAGGTTTACCTGTCTCTTTATTGGATTTGGAGTCCTATTTGCGGCGGCTTTGACAGAGGAGTTGTGCATGCAGAGTGGGCTTTCGAATCGAATTTGACTTGGACATCCAGGATCCCTAAACGTCCTTAAAAACCCGCTGGACATCATTAAACTGTAAGCATTAATATTCAATTTCAATAACTTAACTTCTGACGAATTTACATAAAGTACGGAAAATAGTTGTTCTCTTTTAATTGATGTTGTTTTTTCTGCATTTGAAACTACTTAATCTTCTGTCGTACAGCCTGCATGAATATTGTAGGCATCTGTAGATAATCAAAGCATACCTGCCACGTAGACGCAGCGAGGCAGTGTGCGGTTCAGATAAGGATTTTAATGCCACCAGCAGGTACTTGATGGGCGAACCGTTATTTTAGCATGGGATGTGGTGTGCCACGGCGAGTGAGACTCTTTTCTGAGGACTTGTTGCGCCAGACCATGGCTCTTCCTCAAACCTCTGGGAGTAGAACAGCACTTGAATGAGGGAGTAAGCGGAGGGAGGAAAAGAAAAAACGAGCTCTGGGACTTCAAAAAAAGTTGACATCTGTCTGTTTTTTGTGCAGAAAGGAATTTGTTTTAAACATATTTTCTCAGTTTCCTACTCTGCTAAATGCACGAGCCATCCCGGAGTTGTAAAAATATGTTTTTTTCAAACATTCAGCATTAGTTAGCCAAGAGGAAACCCTTGGTGGTGGGCTGAAAAATCACAGAATCACAATAGTCATGCCAGAAACATCTCTAAACTCCTTCTTGTGGTGCTGGGACCCCCTTTATACTGTCAACTGTTTGTGGGAGTTAGAAAACCCTAACCGCCCCGTGTAATTTAACCATTTTATGAACTGTTTTTCATTACAGTCAGTTGGAATTGCAGCACAGCTAAAACTGACTGACATTTCTTTGAAGTCAAGATAAAGAACTCAAGATGTATGAGTCAGCAAGAAAAGCTGGCCAGGATGGAATAAGGATAGAGATAACTAGAGCTTCCTCCTATTTCACAAAGGTGATTCTTAAATATTTCTAGATCAGTCTTAGTGTAGTAATGAAACACTTTTATTTATTAAAGAATAAAATGCTGTGTTGGATCCCGTTTCCCCTTCAGATATGCCTCAATAAAGGTGATGGACACATTATGGACAGCAAAAACAATCATGCAGGCTGTGGTGTTTGAACAATGCTTTGTTGGTACCAAGAGGCTCAGAGTGCCAACAAAATAACTATTACATCACCACATCCTCTACCACTGATGCAGCGCAAGGTGGAATACAATTGATATTATTTTTTTTAATTACATTTTTTCTGTTGTTCTGATGAGACTGTGCCACTGTAGCCTTAGTTTCCTGTTCTTAGCAGTCAGGAGTGGCACTCAGTGTGGTCTCTGTCTGCTGTCGCTCATCTGCTTCCAAGTACGACATGTAGTGCGTTCTGAGTTGGTGGTCTGCATATCTTGATTGTGACAAACGGCTATTTGAAATTTTTATTTTTATTTTTTAACCAATCTCCCCAATTCTCTTTGATCTCTGATTTTAATGAGGTATTTTAGTTAACACAACTGTTAACAAATTTACCATTTTTGGATCATTCTGTAAAACCAAGGGATTGTTGTGTGTTGAAAGTCCCAGTATAGTTTCTAAACTTCTCACATCACCAACAACCAACCCATGTTCAAAGTAAATTTATCCCCTTTTTCACAAGTCTGATGCTCTTTTTTTCCATTTCTCTTTCCCATTTTTACTTCAGCAAATCATCTGTACTATCTCTAGATGCACCAAGTTGGATTCAAGTGTCTGACTGATTGGGTATTTTTCAAAAAAAGCCACAGAACAAACCCAATAAAAACACTGTTGAGTGAATATCATTGATCTTCTTTCATTAGAGTGGAAGAAGGTTAAAAAAAGCATGGCTACTGAGAAGTCAGTAGAGGGTTTAGATGTGATCAGTAAACCAACTCAACCTCTGTGATAACGTCAGTAGCATAAAACACGCTAGATATTTATGCTTGATAGTGAAGTTTGATTGCATATTGGTGAGGAATAAAGAAACGGTTTTGAAAGTTTGGGAATTCAGGTCAATATAAATGTGCATTTTCCACAAAAGAGACTGAACATTTTTGTGTAACACAAAAAAATCAAAGGCTAGATGAAGAAAAACAGTTCTGTAAAAAAAAATCTGCAGCCAATTGTTTTCCCAGCAGGAGTTTGTCTTGCTGTTGCGGAGTTGTCGTATATCATTTCAAATTAGCGCGCCTGGAATGCGCAGATGTTTGCAGAACTATCCATGACTAAATGTCAGAATTAATAAAGCTATGGGAACATCTGCAAAACTCTGTACGTCCACATAAAGGGATGCAAGAAATGTGTTTGTATGTGATATCCCATTGTTTGATGCTTCAAGCTGTGATGTGAATTACAACCATGTCTCACCTTTGGGTAAGAGTTTGCCTGGTCATGCATTCCAAAAACAAACAATTGCCATATTTTCTTGCTGGAAACTTGAGGAGTCTCAACATTGATGCAACAGAAATATGTTTTCCTCATTGTGAAGAGTTAGTTTCCTGTAGCATCAGTCACTTCTGATCTCTCAGTTGCCAGCTTATTGTTAATTTTTCAACAAATTAATCTCTTGGCTCACAAAAAAGCAAAAAAACAAACTGTGTGGTGTATCTCACATGTTGCTTTCTGTAGGTAAAATTAGGTTGAATATCACAACATCAGAAAAATATATGTATGCTCAGTTTCATCTGTAAGTGTTAGCATTTAACAAATTTCATAACATAGTGAATTCCCAGTATTGTCAGCTTAGGCTTGCTGTCTACTATACTCATTATTTTTGATGTAACCTAATGAGTGTTATCTCTTCATGACCTTAAGCAGTACTTGTTCAAATAGCTTAGTGTGTTTATTAGTTTGTTCACAAGAGAACGAGAGGACACTGTTTTCCACCACCCACTGCCAAAGACCGCAGGGGGTCTTTGATGCCACAGGCGTCTGTGAGGGTCATTTGCACTTTGGCAGATAAAGTAGGTCAGTCACTTTCAAGCTGGTTTAATTAGATGTTAAATGATTTATTTCTCATATTATCCACATTTGTTCACATTGGTTTTGAAGTTAAAGCGAGTGAGCTATAAAAACATTTTGAGTTATATTACCTGTAGTTTGAAGGAGAATATGTCACTCTGGAATCATTTCTTTGGCTTTTTCAACATTAAAAAGCATTTCACCTTTTTTGACAATTTTGACCTATTGGGACATTTCTAAGATATAATTAATGCTACTGGCCAATTGATGACAAGTTCTGTTACTAAACAGACATTTACAGTACCTTGCTGAATGCACAGGCACAAATTACAGTGTATTTTTCTGTAATTGGCCAGTACAAAGTACTTTTGAAGTGAAAATAAATAATGCATGTGTGTTAGGGTTCTTTGTTTTGCCATTTGGTCATCTAGGGACCAAATTGTTTCCCATATATTTTTAGTAAAATCCATGTCATGCCTTTTAGATTTTTATTTGTTGAAAAAAATACCTCAATCCATTTCCTTTATTTTCAGAATTAGTTTTCCTTTTTATTGTATCTCTCGTAAAATAACAGTTGCATAAATTGAAGTTTGTGGTTGGTATACGACAAAAAAATGTAACAAGTCTTAATTACTGGTGAATTAGCCCTTTACTACCATCTCAGCCATTGTGGAGGTTCATAAAAATAGAACATGGAGTAAGTGAGAGGTAGAGTGGATAAGGCATGTTTTTTTTTTTTTCTTTTTTTAGTATTTCACAGGGCATGTCTTGGTAATGTTATATTTTTTATAACCTTGTAAACAGTTAGGTGTCTTATATTCCACATGTGAGAAAAAAAAAACATTAAGTGGCTAATGCAGATGGGGTCAGGATACTATGCAGCAGCTCATTGGTTTCCTGATTTGCTATTGAGCAATACAGGCAGCGAGTCCTTAACATTCTCGCCGGAAGACCTGAAAGGATTACAAATGCGTGCTCATCTGGGAGTTATTCTGAAACTTGCACGAGGCTTTAAAAGGAAAACAAAATTCGAAGAGTGAAGTTGATGCTTCTGACTTTTGACCTTCTTACCGAGGCTAAACAGAACTCCTGTTGCAAAGATGTGGTATCTCCCCTGCAGACAACTGCTTTATGTTTCCTTACATGAGCCCTGACATTTGTCAAGCAAAAGGTTCCTTGAACCATCTGTGTTGTGATTGCTGAAGAGCTTGATCTTTCCTCCCCCTTGTCTAAAAACTTGCATTCCACCCATTCTTATGCCAGAGGTCCAGATTACTTCGGCACTCATGCAGGTAAGAGTGCCTTTTGTGAGCAAGTGTTGCAAAATTAGATTTCCCTCAAGAGCAGGGGGATGACTCAGGGAAAATGCTTCCTTTGCAAGTAAAATCCATTTAAGACATGCCAAGTAGTTTCACTTCCATGTTCATATTCTCATTAGAATACTTACATTTACAATGCTGTAAAATTACCAGATACTGATATTGTCGAACAACTTCGGCTTAGTTTTAGTTGATTACAACAGGTGTTTTCCATCTACAATGAAATGATGTAATAAACTCTATACTGAATTCATTCATTCATCATCTTTATGCTGCTGACAGAGTTCTCTACTCGCCAGACGTAAGTGTTGAATAACTTCAGCTTAGTATCAGAAGACTACAACAAGCTTTTCCCAAATTGCATCTACAGGTGAAGTCGTGTGGTTTGGCGAGAATGACTGTCAAAACTCCCAGGTGTCTCCACTCATGACGGGATTCCTCTGTGCTAGATTACTGGGTTATAGACTGACAAATAATAAACCAAAGTTAAACCAAGATCAAACTAGAAACTTAACTTTTCCACTTCTTCTAGTAAAAAAAAACAAAACATTTATTTAAAGACCATCCTCTCCATTTTAGATTATGGTGATGTTATGTACAAAGCAGCATGTAAACACTGAAAACACAACCTCCTGGAACAGACTGCCATTTGGTTTTTAGCTCTCTTCGAAACTTGCTACTGTACTCTATATTCTTTCTTTGGCTGGTTATTAAGACCTTCTAGAACATTATGAAACTTTTCATGGACAAACGTGGTTGTTCAGACTGCTAGCCCACTGTTTCTTGGTCTATTTGGTTGACTGTATATGTTTTTATTGTCTTTGGTAATGATTGCTTTGTGTAATGTTTCTATTCTTTTGTTTGCTGTTGACATTTTGTCTGCTCTCACAGTTTATAGACATTTCCTGCTTTTTGCCTGGCTGCAATTGCAAGTGCCAAATTGTTCTGAATATATCCTGCCTGCATGTATGCATAGATTATGTGACATCAGTTCTTAGTTGTCGTTTGTATCATTTCAAAGTGAAACACCTGACGTTAACTGATAGTTTTTGCTGCCAAAATATATTGCACCTAAATTTTACATTACATAAACTCCTATGTGTCCTATGTATTTATTGGTATTCTAGGAGATGGAGGAATTGGCCTTCGCTTGTAAACATATAAATAGACATCACAATGGTGAAACATTTGGTCGAAGTGTACAGAAATTCACATCTTGATGACAGAAATCGCAAATAGCGAACCAGTACATTTCATGCAGATAAAGTATATTTGCATTAAGAGCACAACTGCTATGGTGTGATATTGGCAAGCAGTGGACCAAATGAGCTGCTTATTTCAATGCCTCAAATCTTGTGGTTTGACAGTGCTTTAAAGTTACCTTTTTGTAAATAAGAACATATTTTATCAGATTCCTTAATCTTTAAACAAAACAAAAAACTGACATCCCAAAAGTTTAATTTCCAGCGGTTGCTTTGGCACAGGAAGTTGACCATCTACAATTTGGAATGTTGATGGTTTTGTCTTCCATGTGTTGAAGTGTGCATCCGCGAGATACTGACTGCCCTGCTGCCCCTTCATGTTTGTGAAAACAACTTGTTTTGTAGAGGGTTATTGTTCTGCTCCATTAGTGCTCAAAGAAAGCTCCTGACTGCGCAAAGACACATTGATAGTTTCTCCATGGGTACCAGGCCTTGTTTTGTAGGATGATTATGCAGGTAAATAAGTTAGAACTGCAACATAACAACTACAGTCTCGTGACTTTTGTCATTTCGTGTCTTTGTCATGTGAAGCTCAGTCAAATGCTGCAAATTAGATTGTAGTGGAAATAAGATGTATCAATATCCTGATAGTTAAGTTCATAGTAGGCAAATTTTATGACTAAATTCATGCTAAGAATGGGTAAAATTTCGGGAGATTGAAATTTGATCAGAGTGTGACATCTTTGTCTTTTGTTACACTGTAGTTGCAGAAACATTACTGTGTGAGCACTCTTGGCAACAAATTATCTTGTACATATTTCTCTTTTAACTTTTTCAACAAGAATTTAGACAGTTATAGTAAACATCTCTTTAACACAAACTGTAATTCATAGGCTTTATACCATGGAAAACTTTCGTCTTTGTAAGTATTTGTGTTTGGAAGACATGTTGTTATTTTTTTTTTCTTTGGTTGATAAAATGTAGAGCATGTGTATATAATTTATTGAGTGTAGCATAAAGATATGTGCATCAGCTAGTAATATATTTTTCTTTCTGCTATGTTTCAGTTGCAACAATACTTTGAGTGTTTCATAAAGATGAGTATATTAGCTAGACAGTAATATATTTTTCCCTTCTCTTGTATTTCAGGAACAAAAATCCATTTCTAAAAGATATTCAGCTATTCAGGATTCCTTGTGTAGAGAGAGCTTTTATTAGTTGTTTGCTGGCTGCTTGCCTACACACAGTCCCGTATTGTGACAGACCCAGACTCCAAAATCAGTTTGAGATAATGACTACTTTACTCTGTTTGTGAAAACACAAAAGGGAGAATTCTTCTTATTTTTTGGCAATTTGACTACCTTGAAATTAGATAAGTATAACCATATATAGACTGGAATATAGTACTTTAATTAGATGTCAGGTTATAAGGTTTGTTTAGTTGACTCTAAGATATTACTAGAATGTTTTCAAGTCTTGGGAACTTAACATTGTGTGTCTTCTTGTCTCTTCAGTTAAATGTTGTGCAATTGAAAATAGTAAGTAGCTTTGTGTCTTTTGTGTATATTTAAGAATGTTAGACACACTTATCAATTCTTATCATGATATATTCTGTTTCTCTTTTACATAAAAATTCCTCTTGTCTGTCCCTAAGCCTTACCAAACTTAACCTTTTGAATCTCAGCCCTATTGCAGAACTTCACATTTTTACTTACTGAAAAGCAGTTGTCCTTTTGAAAAGCTAGAGCATTACTTGAGTGGTGAATATGAATACTTTGGAGTCAAACATTTTGTGGGATACATCACTGATGCAATGCTTTATTGCATCCAGGCTCATGTGATGTAATCTGTGGAATCTGTCAGAGTGTGATTTCAATACAGGGTGGCTGAGCACACCCTACAATAAACTGAGGTTGAACATGACGCATATGGTAAAAGCTGTTTATTAGAAGAATTGTGGTTGTAATCTAGTAGATGGAAGGATCTGAAATTCCAGATTTCAGACTGGAGAAAATTGCCTTTGCACACCTTTATATTGCTCAAACTAGCTGCCACAGATGTTATGTTTTAGTGTATAGTGTCCTAAAAAAAAAATCCCAGTATTGTCTGCTTATGTATTGTGTGGCTGGCAAAAGGTTGTTCTGGAAAATTCCCAGTGAACATGTGCATTTCTGCAAGGTGTTTCATGTGTTTCATTTCTCAGTTCCCTGCTTCTAGGGTTTTTCCATACTGATGAATGATTTTGTTAATGGGTTTTTTTGTTGTTTTTTTTTTTTTCATGCACGTTGAGCAAACAGAGCTACCTCAAGAGTCAAATGTAAGCACTTTTTGTACTTTGTCCATAATTTAATATGAAACATTGGTTAAAATACAAGGCACAGAGAGAAAATCTTCAAAAAATAAACCAAAAGCTTTGATAGATGATGTCACTAGATAATATTATTTGGTATTTGCCATTTTCCCTGTTGTGTAAATTATATTGCTTTTCTCACAAGACAGAAAACTTAAACATTTTGTCCTGTAGTAGGACAATGTAAATTCAACATTTTTGAGTTTTAGATTATGTAATTATGTTATTCCCTCATCAAAAACATACCTAAAGTGTCATTGGATTCTTTCATGCATATTTGAAAAATTAGGTCATTGTGATTGATCATTTGTACTGCATCTCACTCACTGCTGGTATTTAATGTAAATGGAGGGGGGGAGGATATTTTGGAAATAGCAGCTAGTAGCTAACATATAAGGGGATGCTTATATTGTTGTTTGTCATGATTGTCAGTCAAAAGCTGCATAAATGTCACAATGTTCAACCAAAGTGGAGTTCTTTTTCACGGAATAAGTTCTCATTCCCCTCGCTGGCTGCCTTTTAGACTTAAAGCCTGCTTGACACAAACATTTGAAACAGATGGGCCTGACTGTAGTGAAAACATGTTTTAAACTCTACTCTGGTGATAATAAACTGCAAGTTTTGTTATCGCTTTCCCAAGTGATGATACTTGAGAGAATAAATGCAGGATTTATTTATTTTTTTAAGTAACCCACTCTGTCTGTGACCTTGGACAAACCAATGCTACACTGAATCTAACAAACCTCATCTACGTGCAGCTACAAGGTAACTCCTCTTCTATCAAGAATAACATTTTATCTTGCCAGAATGCATCCAAGGAATGCTCCCAATGAGCTACTGTTTTTGAAGGATGACAATATTGTAATTTAATGGCCTGCAGTGAGATTCCACTTGATCAAACAGGACTTTATTTTTCATAGCTACAAAATGGGTTTTGTCACTTCATAATGGTAATTATTTATGGCTTTGGCTCCCTCACCACTCACAAACCAATAGTGCTTAAAATAGATCTAGCCTCTTCCCAGCAATAAGTCACTTTGTGTTCTATTTGAAGTAGTCACATTTAATGACAGTTCCATGCTTTATGTATTGAAGTGCTCTAGCGTTAGCAGGATATCATCCACAGACATGCAGTGACTCAGCAGCCGCTCCATGACTCTGTGCCAACTCTCTATCCATTCCTTGTCTGGGGTTTTTTCACCGCATTCCAAGTGTCTGACAGTGTATGCTGGTGTGAGATGGTTGGGTGCATGTTGTTAAAGAGAAAGTTGTAGAATGAAAGCTTCTATGTGAGCATTTGAGTTATGTGCTTGCAGACATCCTTTTTTCTTTGCTTTCTGGGGAACGACCGAGGGAACAATGGGCACATTGTGTGGACTGCTGGCAAACGGCAGGAAGAGAGGGGGAGACGTCGGGGTGATGTGTAGAAGACTAGTGAAAACTTTAGAAGAGTGAAATGACATAAGATTTTATAGGCCATGAAGGGGACGCATGAAAAGACACTTGAAAAGAGATGAAAACGGAAGACAGAGGGAAAATAAATGTTCACTTTTACCTCATGTACCGCATTCAGGTTGTCATTACTGTACTTGGTTAAAATAATGTCAAATAAAATTGCACGTCCATAAAGGGTTTACATATACTGATTAGAGCAATTAACGTCATTTTGCTCCTTAAATTATGCATTTGAGCTGTGATGCTTGAAACATCTTCGGTTAATTTTTTATCTATTTGTCTTGTAGGAGCTCTCTTCTGTTTCCAAGTTACAAAAATTTAGCTGTTTCAAATGAAGCCAAGTAATTTAGAAGTAGTCTTTGTTCATTATGCCGTCCATTGATTAATGAACCAGTATCACTTGCAGTAAAACAGCCCCACAGCATGATACTCCCATCACCATGCTTGACAGATGGTACAATGTTTTCAAATTTAAGTGTCTTACCAGAGTTTCTAAAAACATACGGCTTCTGGGTGCGGCCAAATGGATCACACTCATATGATCCTTTTGTTTTGTGATAATATTCTCTTTAAACAGTGAAATGGATAAAAATTTCAATTATCTTCTGATTTAAGATGTTTTACAAATTTTATGGAATGACTGAAGTAAAGGTTGTGTAGTAGCAGGGCAATGTCAGAGATAGAGACATGCCCCAATACCAATAATTCAAATGCCCTGGTCATGATCGAGATCCAATATTTTGGAAAGCTTGTTGCAACTATTCATGCATGTAAAACTTTGGTTATAGCTGTAGCTTAGAAGTATTGAGTCTGAAATATTTTCATTTCCATGTTGTTTTTTTGGAACTTATTGTGACCTTATTTGGGTCGTTTTTTGTTTTGTTTGTTTTCCCCTCTAGCCATCTGGACTTCTTGTTTACTTTTTTGCCATCATAATTTTATTCTCAGAGGATTTAAAAGAGGAAGGAGATTTTTTTCCTTACTTTCTAATTAATACTACTTATTTTTGTTATTTAATAAAGTCTAGACCTATTTTTTATTTTTTTTTATTTTTATTTTTTTCTCCAAGATACCCAAACAACTGTCCACATAATCAGAAGTTGTGTTTACCGACTTTAGATAAATTAAGTTTCTTGTTCCAGGAAAAGTCATAGAGCTTGAAATGATATTTCCTTTTGAGTAGAATAATTCATAATTCTTTATGTTTTCTGCAGTTGTTTTGAGAGACATAGTCTCAGACATTTCTATGGAGTCGGTTTTAAACAGCACAGCTGCAGGCTAAGTTGGAGACTTATTACCAACAGACTGGATGAAGTTCCTGTTTTGTTTTTACACACATTATAGAGTCGCTGTAACTTTTTTGTATGTTGAATTTTACAGCATGCCCCCAATTTTGTAAACTCATCTAGTTATAACATACATGTACTTTGCACAGATTGTACTGCAAAAAAGCATTCTTATATTTGCTGTGCAGCGAGTATAAGAGTGTATGATTTTAACTACTTTCTGTGTAAAATACAAATATTTCTGTGAGCAGCTTGTCTACACTAAGCATTTAGATCAGGGCTGCTCAATACGTCGATTGACCGGGGGGTGGGGAGAGAGAGAGGGGTTTTGAGTTGGTCACCTGTTTGGGTTATTTTACCTTTGTTTACTTTTGCTGTGGCATTACAGCCGCTGTAGTTTCTGTTCAATAAACGACAAACTTAGACTAATTACGCTACCTCGTTCGCTGGTGAGTATACGTCATTCACAACAAACATCAAATAGGACAAATATATTTCACTAAATTTTAACAAACAAATGGCTTCTACCGCGATAATTATGTGAAATTAAATTAATTATATTCCAACTTTAGAAGCTGCTATGTGCATTAATTTAGAATAGAGATGTTTTACTTGTTACAAAATATAGTAAATTGCAAATGTAAACACATCTACAGAACAGTTTGGAGCTCTACAAATGAGCTATAGAGGCGGTGTAAATAAAAAAATATTAAGAAACATAAATACTTACTTTTTTAATTTGCAAGTTGCACTTGTGTAAAAATGTTACCCTTGGCATAGCTTTGAAATGAATCCTCACCATCTTATCTGTAAGAGCACTGTGACCCAAAGCTTCTAAAAGGTCCAATATTAAAAATTTTTAGATTAAAAGATTATTAAAATGTCAAAACTATTTCAGGAGTGTCTGAAACACCAGCTGGCACGTTGTTGCCCCTCCATCACCTGCTGCTGTATCCAAACATAGTCTAAGCAGAAACATCAGAAGTGCTTGATTAGCTTATTTGATGTTTCCTTATAGATTTTCAGCATAATTTTGACATCAGTAGACATTATACCAGGGCGCTAGAGATAACCAAACAATATCATACTTTTTACCTGTTGAACGAGTTTGATAGTCATCTCAATCTCATAATCTGTTGATGACGATGACAAATACATCTTATCTTATCAATATGGTTCCTAAGACGGTATCTGTTTCAACACAAACTGAAACAACAAGCCAAGTGAAAGTAATAAAACATTAATAATAACTAATGATAAACATGGGGGGTTTCATTGTCAAAATCTAGTCATTATGACAAACATTTAATATGCATGACTTTTAGATTAATGCCATCTTCTCAAGTAACAATTTATTGGTGTTTAAAGCCCAATAAAATCCAGCATTTTTACAGAATTCATAGAAATGAAAATATATTTCAGTAAAACCAGAAAATAATGCTAACGTTTTTTTTTTTTTTTTTTTTTTTTTTGTTTTTTTTACTATGCCACCAATTCTACATCATGTAAAAATTCTTAAATAATAAAGGCCACACAATGTCTTTTTGGTCTTGTGTATTGTTGACAGTTTTGTCTTCTGTGTCTTACCAATAAATCTTTGCTTTTACTTTACAATGAAAGGTTGACAGACCATTGCCATAACTGACATGCTCAACATGATATTCTGTTTCAGCCAGAGAGATGATTGTTACATTTATTTTTTGAGTGAGACAAAAGTAGATCATGTTGCATATTTTGTTTTATGTTTTAATGCAGTGCCGTGTGTATTCTGCAAATCAGAAACATCCGCAAGAACAACAAGATGGGTTTTTTGTTGTTATCTATCAGTGGATAATGACTACAAACAGTTAATGTGAACTACCAGGTACACAAGATTTTAGTTTCCTTTTATATGCAACCTTTAGGAAAGCACAAGCATAAAAATTCACACTGTGAAGCTATGATGACATGTGTGTGTGAGTGTGAATTGTCCTTAATGTTCAGATGCAGCCTTGCTGTCAGTGCTTGAGTAATGATCTCACTCTTTTGGATTCTAAAGTGGTCCTTTCATAGCCCGTTAGACACACACACTTCCACACACAAAACACACTTGCCCCCTTTCTTCCACCTAGCCAGAGATTAGCAAACCTCACCAACAAGTATGAAGTGTGTACACATAATAAAATCTAATAACACTGATTCTCTCACTTCTACAAAATGTCTTCTTTCAAAAAAAAAACCCATCAGGTTACACCTAAATATGTCTCTGAAATTGTCATTTTTAAAACATGTACATGCACACACCCAGGTTGGAGAAAGTTGTGGAAACCAAAATCCCCTTTCTTGCTTGGCCCGTGCCTTGCACAATCACTCTCTCTTTTACAAGACACACTCCCCAGCTGTTGGACACAAACACAATGACATGATCTGCTTTTGCAGGCTCCAAGAGGCTGATGAAAGTTTCGGGAATGTGCACCATAAGGCCACTGACACTTCATCCAGTTTGTACTGCTGACTTTTGACCTATATCAAGCGTCCAACACCTCCCTGACTCCTCCCAGATGTTTAGTGGCCTTACACCACACAAGACAAGCAGAAAAGATTTGCTTTTATCTGCTCTGGTAGTTGTCACTAAGGCTCCTTTGTTCTGGATTTATAGCGGGTTCTGGTTGCTGATATTATTCAGATGCTGCTTGTGCCGTCTTCTAATTGCTGATGCTGCTTCAGCAAGATATAACGGTTATGTGAAAACCTCAAAATTACTTACAGATTAAGAAATGCCTGGTATAAAAAATATTTAATAAAGATTACTACAGTCTCTATAAAGAGACAAAATTAAAGGACACATAGGAAAAAGATTATGAATCTATATATTGAGAGTCATACTTTGAGAAATTAAAAGGTTGGAGATTTTTGATATTTAATTTTATTTGCAGCAGCTTCAGCTATATTTGTATTTTTGTTCATCTCTGTTTATGTACACAATTTAGAAATCCATATTAAGAGAAAGTGAATCTTGAGACTATGGAGCTTATTCCCTATATGTATCTCTGAAATGTGGAAAAAACTCTACTGTACTAGCCTGAGAAAAGACAAAAGCTGATTGAATTTTCAGTGCTGCCAGGCTTCCTGCAAACAGCTCAAGAGAACAAATTCTTTTCAGCAAGGGTAACAATTAATTTAAAATATGTAAATTCATTCATCACTAGGGGAAATGACAACCCACATCTGGGTCTTTTAACCACAGTATAGTGCAACATGAACACAACTTCCTAAACAGCTGAAGACAAGCTATTTAAAGATGCACTCAAGAGGCCCGTTGTTTCTCTAGAGAAGTTGTAAAAATCTGGGAGAGTCTGTCAACATTAGAAGTATTCGCTCCACAAATTTGACATTTTGAAAGAATGGTGCATCACTGTTGAAAAAAATAATG
Source organism: Gambusia affinis (assembly GCF_019740435.1). Lineage (NCBI taxonomy): Eukaryota > Metazoa > Chordata > Actinopteri > Cyprinodontiformes > Poeciliidae > Gambusia > Gambusia affinis. The sequence goes on along the minus strand of NC_057884.1, from coordinate 18,805,915 downwards.
TAATATAAGAACAATATAATATAGAATAAATAATATTTGTTTGTTTGTTATTTTGCATTAAGATATGGTAAAATAAAATCCAATCATTTATAAAACCAATTCCCATACTCTGAAGGTTCCTCTCTTGCCTTGTGACCTATGGAGATAGTAGTTATAGATGACTGATGGGTGGAATTCCAACATGTTTGCATATATCTGAATGTACCATATAAATCATATAGTATTACACCGACGTCCTAATCAAATGCATCTGCAGATGTTTCACACAAGCCAGGAAATATGAGAAATGAACTGCATCTGCAAAGCCCTGATTTGACTTACTTGGACTTCCTTCATACTGCCATTGGGGCATTTCAGTGCCTAAACACTTGTTACAGGTCAGCAGAGTAAGCATTTTTTCCACAGTGTCAATATGCTGAGGACGTTTATAGCTCATGCAGCGCTGATTTCAACTTAGAGGCTTCAGACTGTATTAGATTTTGTTTATGCAGCACTGGCCCCTGAGGAAGAGGTTGTGACCTCTATTGTGGGTTAAAGTCACTTTTCTGACCTGTGTGACAATTCCCCTCCAAAACATTTCCTAGAAATGACATTTGCACCTAAGGTTAAGGATAATTATCGGCACACTTCAGCCTGTGTTCTCTGTTGATTTTGTAATGCTAACATGTTTTCAGCAAGCAATGCAGCCTTTATAGATTTTCATATCCATAAAGGAAACTTATGTTTAAACACAAACACTGGCATTTGACAAAAAACCTTTAAATCTAATCTTCTAATCTTGCCTTTCTATTCCCCTTCATTTTTTGCAATGCTGTCATCACTGCACACTCTTTGCCTGTCTGATTTACACATAAACAAACCAACCCTCTTCCAGCCCTGAGATCCTGGTTCCGGTCTGGGGTGTGTGAGAGAGCAGCCTACGTCTGTGTAGGACTGGAGCTTATTACACCGGCACACACACACACGTTTCTGCGTGCTTTGTTTGTTTGCGTGAGTGAACTGACACAAAGCAGTAGGCTCCTGGTTCTGCTTAGTTTTCCTTAGGGTCCTGAGAAGCATCTTACAAGGAATAGATGCTCACAATCTTAGACTTGATGAGAAAAACATTTATAGCTCAATTTTACACCAAAGTTTATTGACACAACTCATACACGTGCAACTCAAACTACACACGTAGCCACAAGTTTATGGCTTGTCACACATACTGGGGATGCATCCATGCACAAAAACACACCAGTCTTTTGCAGCGTTGCTGTAAACTTTGACTTGCAGACAGAAGCCGTTTGGTCTTAGACAATCATTTCAGACGCCTTGCTCTTATAAAGCTACTGCTTCTGACTTAATGGTGGCTGTTTTCCATATGTGAAGCAGTCAGGGTACCACGCACACAATGGCTCACATTAACAGCAAGCAAATAAATAAAGTGTAATGCCAGAAGGATTTTTTAATATTTTTTTTTCATGCCTAAGGTCTGGCTTACCAATATGTACAGAAAATTGTACCTAATGAAGAAGGATTCTCTTTCCCTGAAAAGAAACAAAATCATAGTTTAAGAAAAGTTAGTCAGTGAAAAACTGACATTTTGACAGCTATTACTGGATTTAAAATATTTAGTCTGAATACACTTTTTAACCATATGACAAACATGGACTGAAAATAATGGGATAAAGGGAGATTCACAAGATTATTCTAGTAAACTTGTATCAGACTAGTACAGACTCAGAAATTGAGATGCTCAATTACTTTGTCACTAATAGTATACTGGTTTCTAGTATTATATACTTAGCCCTGCTCAAACTAATTATTATTATCAACGTCTGTGACTAACTACTCTGTATTTACACTGAATAAAAAAATAAACATGCCTGGAACATTTTAGCAGTGAGGCTTCCTTGAGGAATCCTAACCAGAGGCCCAAGCCAATATTGAATCAAAAGATTTTCATTAGGACAGGGTACTAATCCCAATGAAATGGTCCTAAATGTCCTTTTTTTTTCTTTTTTTTTAAAAACAAGTCAGGTTCTATGGAGGTAATACCAGCAGTTGAAGTACTTGCATTGGATGTATCATCCAAAATCAAAATTTGACTTGTTTGATGAAGACAATATGTATTTATTGCCAAGGAAAACACAAAAAAGATATTCTGCTTTATACTAAAGTGAATGATAACTTCCCCTTTTTGTGAATCCCAAATGTTGAAATATAAAAGCATTACTTATTTATTTAAATGTCAATGAACCTCAATTGTTTTTTTGGTTTCTTTATCCTTTCAGCAACAATCACCACCACCATGGATGAAGAGCAGTGCTACTACAATGAGACCATTGCCTTTTTCTACAACCGCAGTGAAAAGCACCTGGCTACCACCTGGAACACCGTGAGCAGGCTGGTGATGGGGCTCGGCGTCACTGTGTGCATCTTCATCATGCTCGCCAACCTTCTGGTAATGGTTGCCATCTACATCAACAGGAGATTCCACTTCCCAATCTACTACCTGATGGCCAACCTAGCAGCTGCTGACTTTTTTGCTGGACTGGCCTACTTGTACTTAATGTTCAACACAGGACCAAACACAAGGTGGCTGAGTGTTTCAACATGGTTGTTGCGTCAAGGCTTGATCGATACCAGTCTTACAGCTTCGGTGGCCAACCTGCTGGCCATCGCCATAGAGCGTCACATCACTGTCTTCCGCATGCAGCTACATACGCGTATGAGCAACCGACGTGTAGTGGTGGTGATCGTTATAATCTGGACTATGTCCATAGTGATGGGGGCAATCCCCAGTTTGGGCTGGAACTGTATCTGCGCCCTGCAAAGTTGCTCTAGTATGGCACCGCTTTACAGCAACTCCTACTTGATCTTCTGGGCGGTGTTTAACCTGGTGACGTTTGTCGTGATGGTGACTCTTTACGCCCACATTTTTGTCTATGTGCGGCAGAGGACCATGAGGATGTCGCGGCACAGCTCTGGGCCACGGCGCAACCGAGACACAATGATGTCTCTGCTCAAAACTGTGGTCATCGTGTTGGGTAAGAATTATCTCTTAACATTTCCTTTCCTGTTCCTCTTCATCTACCCATAGTGCCTTCCAAGACTATTTATGCTTCCCAAGTTGTTTTATCTTATCACGTTACACCACAATGAGCACGAACTAAGTTTCCATCCAATGTTTTTTTACTTTCTTGCTGGACTGTCATAAGAATATTGAAGGAACTTTTAAAATGTCTCAAAAATAAGAAAAAAAAAACATTTATAGTAGTCATGTTTTCATCTACTGCTTTGGAACAAAGGAGAGCTCTATTCAATAACTTTGAAAGCATTTGTCTTATTGTTTTGATGAAAAGGTACACATATAAGGTTTGAACACATTGTCACATTTCTTAAATTTGTGTTTAGACAGAAAATAATTTGAAATCAAGCAACATGTTCACAATTATGGAAAATGTTGTGTTAATCTCTTCCATAAAAACTTAGTAAAATATACTTAAGTGTGTGTTTGCAATTAAAATCTCAAAAGGTCGAAATGTCATGAAAACCTTTTCAAGCCAATACAATGATCTGTCTTTGTATTTTAATTGCATATATTATTTCTATTGTTTTTTTTTGGGGGGGGGGGGTTTCAAAGAAAGGATCATTTTAAGACCTCCATCCTTTAATGGAACATTATTCTGAGGTGAGGATACCATGTTCCTGCTCAAAATACGTTTATGAAGCTGATTACATAGAATGTCAGACAGCATTTTCAGCCAACATCCCTCTGGATTCACAACAATAATGAGACAGCCCATACTCAGTTTTCTGTCGATTCCCTGTGATGCTGAAAGATCTATATTTATCTGTTGATGTTCATTTAGCAGTGAATGTCTGCATCTCTGCTTGTTAGATATTTTGTTTATCGTTCTAGCAGTGAGTGCAACTACTGTCATCAGTTTCACCAAAACAATGAAAGTGTTGAATGGTTCATCTGCAAAGCTTCGGCATTCAGACCAAACACAGTGTCTGCCTAGTACGAATGCAGGCGTCACATACAGTGATCTCATTCTGTGCTGTCTTCTCTCAAATATGTCACAGTGTTGGGATTCAGCCTGAGCAGTTAACAATGAATGTGTTCTCAATGTGTTGGGGTTTTTATAAGAACACTTTTCGTTGCTATTTATCAGTGTAAGTCCAGTTACAGTCTCAAGTAAAGTATTTTAGACACACGTGAAATGGGACAGATTCATAGTCGAGACCTCTTTTATCCAAAATGTTAAATGTTTTAGTACAAAACTGATCAAATAATTAGTTTCACCTGTGACATGTGAAGCCATGTACCAAGTTGGCAATCCCAACGTACTTAGAAAAAGGCGCGAATAGAAAACGTCATAATTTACATAATACTGTCCTATCTTGGTATTTTGGTCCATAGTATTTGCAACAGTTACAAAAACACATTGAAACATGTACAGTTTCTCATCATAACACACAAAGAAACCAAAGACAAAAAATGAAAAACCTTTCTTTCCCCATTTTAACAGCATACCTCCCAAACATAAAAGAACAGCAAAATAAAACCAACTGTTCAGGGCTGTATTGTACAGAACTACCCCAGGCCATAAAGATGTCACACGCTTTCTTCAGCATGTGCAGCAGAGTTCCTCCAGCTTATCCAAAGCAGACACAACCCCCCCTTCAGAAGGCCAAAACCATTACTTCACCATAACCACTGTTCAAATGTGCGAATCCCTGATCTCCTACTGAGAGATCTCAAGACACACACTCCGGTGTGGAAAATTTCTGCACTACTGTAGCACTGAAAGCTCATTGTTCCTTCCTTTCAAATGCAGTTCTAGATTGTAGTATATTCATTTTATATGTCAAGTTTTGTGGCAAGAAATCGCCAGCACTTGTTAAATTGCCTACATGCTAATCATGACCTTGTTGCTTAGTATGTTTAAATAGTCTAATTCAGTGGCACCACAGATCAATTACATTGCATGGTTTTAAGTAAACAGTGATTCTTAGGAATCCTGACTTCAGTCACTAAAAATAATTCAGAAAGGAGGAACTTTAGTTAGTTTAGTTTACTTCTGTTTGTTTGTTCCCATTTCCTTTTGAAATCCACAATTTTCTTTTTCCTTTTTGAGCTCAGGTCTACTGAGATGGCCTAGATATGTATTAATTATATTTTTGCAATTGGAGAAAAAAAGAATGGAAATCATTAATCAAACATGACGTGCAAAACATGCTGTGAAATAGAAATATGGTCTTAAAGCTCAATATACTTAAACTGATCAATTCCAGTCCAACTAAGAAGCCTGTTATTGTGCCTTAGATTTAGACAAACTAAATATTCATAAAGTTACATCATCACCATATCAATTGTGAAGTCATCACTTTGGATAAAAATAACTTCTCTAGCCATTGGATGTGATTATTCATTACAATATGTTTTGTGTAATAACCTTCCAGTCTTACGAATTATGCTATAAAGTACTAAAAGGACATTTTACCTAATATTGTTGTGTCCAAGTTGATTTTGTGCCTCCCAGCGCATGAGTTAGATGGCATCCACTTCTAATAAACATGGGCTGTTTTTTATTTAAGTTCAGAAGTAAGCAGAGCCTGACATTTACCACAGCAGTGTTTCCATGTTCAAGGCCCCAGGACTCTTTAGTGTATAAGATTGTTTTTTGTCTTATTTTATTAATTTATCTTTTAGATTCACTCAGACCTCATAGTCGACCAACTCAGTGGCTGCAAAGTAAGTTGGTGCAAGATTTGTGGGAAAAAGGGCTTTGTAATGCCTGAAAACAGGATATGTTGGTCCCAGACAAAACATACCAAAGGATTCCACACGATTTGTCTCCGGTGTTCTATGTTATCTCATCCTGATGCATTTGTTGTCTTTACAGCCAGTTTTAATACAAAACAGTGGAGAGCAGAATGTTCTCTCAGTAGAAGCAGAAAACATATATTCTCAGCTGCTTGAGAGATGCTTGGTTTTATTTTTGCTTGTTTAACCCAAGAGGAAAGGGGTTTCACTTTCTGCCTGATGGTGTGTTCTCTTTATGTTTGTGGGGTCCAGATGTGGCAAAATATTAAATATGAAACATGTGAGTGCTTTTTTTGTGCACTGCACTTTGAAAATGTAAGCGGATGGTGAAAGAAAATATACCATAGTCTGTGTTAAGGGACTAACAGTTACCGCTTTCTCTTTTGTCGCATCTTCTTTTGAAATTCTTTCAGTGAAACTTTACAAAAACTCACTAGAAACATTACAGATTGGGGTAAATGAGAATCTAAACTCATCTCCGCGTCACTCCAGCTGCTTCTGCCTTCAGCGTTCCAAATGCCTTTGTGAATCAGTTACCCTTGAAGCAATGCTAAAAATTTCCTGATAAATTATTGCACACATGTTCCAGATTCAGAGCAAACAGCTGTTGATTCCTGAAAATAGAACTTTTGGTTCATGATATATATATATATATATATATATTTTTTTTTTTTTTGTCTTATTAGACGCTAAATTTTAACATAACTGATTTGTGATAATTTGGTAGAATCTGATTATGCTTTTACATTTTGGCAAGGACCTTTTCTTTTCTATGCAGATTAATTATTTCCCGCTGCTACTTGAAACTGTTGTACCAAAAAAGATGTTTTACTTGATCAAATTTTCTTCAGTAATGTGAATTAAAAACCCCTCCTGGGTTGAGATTGAACACTTATTAAAGAACAAAACAAAGCCTAGATAATAAAATAAAATAAAATAAAATTTTAACCAGTTTGTTTTATTTTGCAAACTTGTGGCAATCACAATTTATGTTTGATTAATAAAATTAAATATACCCTTAAGACTTGAACTATATCCTATCTCAAACTCATTTGAAAATTTGCTGCATTTTATGACTTTTAGATTTCATTATCTAAATGATTACACAGATAATTTATAGCAAATTTACTAAGAAAAGTGCTCATATTCTAATGTTTTTCAAAATCAAGATGCATAATGGTTTAATTTCAAGCCTTCTATTTTGAAGTGTTGATTTTCTGAAAGCCTTTATGTTTCAGTTGGCCAGTACAGGGATTGAACCCATAAAGCATAATTTTTTACAGTAGTGTGTAGTATAATGCTGTATTTGGAGAAGATCAAACATCACAAGTAACAAGACTTTATACATAAAACTGCTTATACAAAAGGAACGGACCAGTGTTACTTTATTTTTTGATTTAAAGCAAGATTCTACAAAGTCACACTTATTGTATGTCACTGCAAGTCAAATATTACTGGCAAATTAAAGCTTCCCAGAGTGGGTGTGATCGGTTGTTATTCAGCCAGGAATCCTCTCCAGGTTCTGAGTGAGTTCATTTAAAAATACCACAGGGGATGCTGAATATTATGTCTTCTGCTCTATCTATCACTCGCCTCTGCCAACTTTGACTATGAGTAGTGAGTCACATATGTATTAACATTGCTCCTGGACTCTTTGACAGGCATTAGAGGATTTATTAAAGCAAAAAAATATCACATGATTTCAAATCTCCTGTGATGTAACAACCTTATGTTACTGGTTTTGATAATTGCTTTTCAGAGAAGAAGTGCTCTAACTTCTCCTATAATCATTGCTGCCCTCCTGACTTTTGTCCTTCCTTCAGTTGTCTCTTGGGGAAACTGAAGAAAAAAATAGTATTTTGGTTACACAAATGCGCACATCTGCATAAACAGTGGTAGAAAAAAGCATGCAAATTCAAAGTCTCCCACAGTCACATAAACCTCTGAGCTTAATAGAGAACAGTCCAACAACAGATTGGCTTCATTCACATAAAACTGATTAGAAAAATAGAAAAACAAAACCACAATGTAGGTTGTTTATCTGTGTTGTTCACGTAACAGATGAATGCACATCTGGAAATAAAACATAAACACACGTTAAAATAAATACATGAAGAAAATGGGGGAAAAAAATTTTGGACTTTTGAAAATACTTTGTTGCTTTATAAAGGTCGAAATGGTAGAGTTATCGAGTCTTGCAGTTTTATTTGAAGAAAGATTATACAATCACTCTGTGAACAGAATTACATGGTAGTGGAAGATTTTACAGCTCATGTTGACTCATTAAGATGCAAGTCATTCATCTAGCAGAGAGGACACATCAACAATATCCATTCACTGTTTTCATCAAAGAGGAAAGATGAGAAGGAAATATAAATGGATCAGGAGGTTGAGCTTTATCTATAAAATCTATTTCTATCTTTATGAGATGATTCAAGTTGTTTAAAAGAGCTTTGTAAATAGAATAAAGAGAGTGGAGCAAACAGTGGTGTTAAAGATGGATTAGTAGGTTGAGTGGAGTGAAAAGGGGTCAGAGGTGGATGAGAGGGATGGTTGCAATAAAGAGGGTTCGTAAAGAAGGATTTGGCAGATGAAAGTGGGATGAAGAAGGATCGTAAAGAGGAATGATGAGAATGAGTAAAACAAAAGTAGAAGTGGAAAAGAGCGGTCTTAAAAAAGAGAACAAGAATGAGTACAAAGAAAAGGGGTCAAATGGAATATAGTCGGGTCACACAGGTCATATTCAGCTTTCCTTCTCTTTTTTTTTCTTAGCCATCGCAAAATCTATGCTAAACATAGTCCAGCCGTACTTTCTATTAATATCTAAGCAGAGTATATTTTTTCAACTTTATATCTTCATAGGATCACTGCATGCAAAATAACATTTAGATTACAGTTAGCTAATTTAAAGGTACTGCACATTAAGGCTGTCTATGTGAGTGACATATTTTGTACTTTTTGTTGTTTAATGTAGGAAATGTTTTAGGTGGACATGAAGATGTTCTCATGCAGTAATTTATAAACGGCAAGTAAGTTATATCATTGCTAAAATTGCAGATGTAACCATATATAGTGCTTTTATATGTACAATGAACAAACAATGATACTTTGGTTGTGACTTTTACGATTTAGTGTCAGTTTTTTTTAAAATCCAAGTCTCTGGTTGCAGCTTCAGTTTTGACTGAAAATCTTGCTTTGCGTGAAAACGCAAAACGGTCCAAAATGACAAATCTGTATCACAAGAAAATTAAAGTTCTGAAATGCCAAACACTTGGTAAATCTAACTACAGTTGAAGTAGATTAGTTGACAGCAATATTGTTATAGAAGCAAACTTTTGCTGGCATATTCATCCAGTGAGGCAACCCTTTTACAATAGGACAGTTCCACATCCCACTGCTACAATTTGGCAATCCATCATGAGAACATTTTTTTTGAATGACCTGAACAGATACCCTTTACATTCATCTCCAATGACCCAACAACTGACACACAGCCTACAGCGTCTGTGTGTCAGTTGTTGGTCATTGCAAGGGTCTTTTTTGTGAATGATTTGATTATCTTAAAGCTTATGGTGCAGTATACAGTCACAGTATCAGCCAATGTGGCATGCCAAGTCATACCATCCCCAAACACATGCAGCCAGATGGCATATCACTAACTTACATTTGTTTCAAAATCTCTCAGTTTGACTGAACAGAAACAAACCAAGAACTCTTTTAAGTCTGGATTCCAAAGGGAGAACTGAAAGAAATTGTTAGATGGTCCCAAATGTGTCTTCCAGATCCAGGCAATTATGTGATTTCTTTGCTATAGTTGCATATGTGGTTTCTGGCAAACTGAGACCTGAACCAATCAAGGCTGCTTGCAAGCCAAGCTCTACAATCCAGCATAAGCGTTCAAATGCGCCTGGTATGTTGATCATAATGTCACCTGTTTTCTGTGTGCTTCTGTGAATGTTTGGGTGTTGCCAAGAAGTCTTTTTTTGCACAGCGAGGCTTTTCTAATCTCTAACAATGGCTGCATCTGTCTGTTAGAGTCCTGTTTCAGCAGCATCAGTCGCTCATTTTGCCAAACTCCAAGTGCTGCCTGAACATTGATGTGGTTCTTATAGTTTTCATAGAAAATTCAGTGTGTTTTGCGTCAAATCTTGAACCACTGTAAGATATTTTAATAATTTGGGAATAAATATTTGGTTTACAATTAATCTCCCCAATTTGCTGTATTGACTGCAAACTGACTCAGGTTGTTGTTTTTTTTCTTAGATTCGTTTTGACAGCATATTTTACAGATATTTAGGTAAAATGTATACTTTTTATACTGTTGTTGAAATAGAAATAAACAGCTGGCCACTTTAAGAATAAGATTTTTAACTCTGTAAATAATTCATATGTTATGAGATCTATTTTAACTTTGATAACCGATGGTATTGGTTAAGTTAATCAAGTTAAAGTTATTTAAAGAGGCGGATAATTTCTGATTGGTATAAGCTCTGAACATCCTGAATTGATTAGGTTTTAAAGGCAGACAGCATGATCTTCTGAACTTTGTTGGGTTATTTACATTATGTTGTTCCATCTTATGTTCCTGATTAACAATCATACCTTTACCTAAATGCCCCAGTTTCCTGCCCTTGTACACCTGTTTTCCATCTGCTCATTTATTTCACCTGTGTTGCATCCAGTAATCAAGTCCTTAGTAAATAACCACTCTACAGTTTGTTCACTCGATGTCTGATCCTCCTGTTTTCCTCATTCTGTCCTACATGATTTGTTATTAAAATATTTAAATATTCTTTACCATCTATGCCATCACCACCTGGGTCTTTTGGGGCTCTCCACAATTCCATTGACTCAAAAAGTTACAGAAAAGTGTTTTGATATGTAGGCAAAAATTGAAGTAGTGGTTCAAATCACCTTTGCAAAATGGTCACAATTTGGGAGCCATATTTGTTGAACACAAAAGATAACATTACTCTGAATTTGTTTTTGTTTGCTTGTTTTGAACAAAAAGACAGAAGTCGGGTTCAAAAACCAGAAGCTTCACTTGCAGATGAGTCACTGCTGAGCAACAACTCTGCAGATAAATTATGGACTCAGAGGAAGAACAAAATATTACTATGAAGGAAGTCGGTGTACTTAGAGCCAAAACAGGATTCTGAGTTTGACACTTTGTTCATTGGTGAAAAAACTACAGAAACCCCCTCTCACAGCCCACCACAATCCACTTTATTATTAACTAAACACCCAGTGACTAAATATGAACTCTTATTTAAGCTTCATTTTGTTTGGAAACCCTGATACAGAAAAGAGTAGGAAAGAGAGAAAAAAAAAACACTTCTGCAGAGAAGCCACTGAGCTATATAGAGATGATGGTCACAACCACAGAGGATAGCTTGGTTTTAAAAAATGAGCTAAATTGAGAGTGAGATATAGACAAAAAAATGACAGAATGGGCCAAAAGGTTATGGACAAGGAAGTAACTTGAGTAGGCAGGGGATGACATGAATAACTGAAAATACAAAAGCAAGCAGTAGATAAGACAGGAAACCAAAGCAGCTGCGGAAAAGAGGCAGAAAACAGCAAACAAAAATATAAGTGGAAGGAGAACAAGAGAGCAGTAATGCAATAATGAGTTCTTGTGGGTTTAAGAGCACAGTAATCACTTTAGCTGAAACCTTAGCTAACATGATGACAATTGGAAAGCTTCATTAAGGGAAAATATTGCCAAGATAACAGTTTGAGTCAAAAGCTCTTCTTTGACTCAAGCTTGTATTTTATGTTTCACATTAACTTATTTGATTTTTGAGTTAGAAATTAAAATTATTTGTATATTGACAATATGGATTAGCTTTGGAAAACATGGAGGATTAGATTCTGCCAAGCTACGCAAATCCTAAGCACATCTTTTCATAATTCTATAAAAACACTTATCAGCACATATCTTTGTATATAACATAACAGGAGCAAAGGGAGTTTAGCTCACTGGACCTACCAGATCTGATTAACTGTCAACATTAATGTCCTTTGCCATGACCACGATGTTTTCCAGTTATTTGCAGGGTAATATGTGCCTGGTTCAGACCGTTAGCTGCAGGGCACTGACAATAGAAGTTGGGATGGATGTTTGTTACACAATGGATGCAACATCTGCACTGCCTTATAGTGATTATCATGGATTTTGCTTCAGACAAAGATTGTCAAATATTTCCCCGTAATGCCACGGAACACATGCAGCACTGCATTACTTGACAAATTCTGTTGTATTTTCTTCTTTCACAACCACAGCCCACTGCATAAATAACTTGTAAGTGAATTTCTGCAACTGTTGGCTGAGTTCAACACTTTATGCTTAGCCATTTTTAAAGCCTCTTGGTATTAAGGAAATTAAAATCTACTATAACATGAAGTTAAATATTGTAGCTCACATCATCCAAGTAGCTAGAAAATGATTTTCATGGATGGTGATTTTGTGGGCAGAAAGATTTTCCAGTAATAGTCAGTCTTGCGCTGTTGTTGGCAAACACTGCTAATCCACCTCATTTGCTTTTGCAGATCCTCACTGTTTCTGTATCTCTCTCTCTGGTCGTGTGGTTAGAAGGCCGGGCAGAGATGCTGTTTGTCGGGGATATGATCCTCACCCATGTTCAATGAAAATGATAGCTGGAACTTCATTCTTGTCTCTCCGGTACCGATCTACATCCAAGAATAATCATTTTCAACTTATCTTATTGCCACTGTTGCACATCATCACAATTTTATAAATCAAGTTTGAACTGATACAAAATTCAGTTGAACCCCCGAACATGCCTGTTACCATCCCAACCTAAAACTTTCTAAAAGTGCACAATCAGGACCAACATATAGTGACTTGCAAAACCAATCACGTCCCTTGAACCTTTTTCACATTTTGCCTCAACCACAAATTTCTATGCATTTTATTGTAATTTTACATTCTATTACAAACCAAGAGAGTAAGTAGCAGTATTAAGCAATGGGTTATTTTATCTTTAATTTGTTTTAAAGGCCAACAAGGTAAAATAAAAAAAAAATAAATAAATGTCATAGCAAAGAGTATGTGACTGTAAATCAAGAGATGAGCAATTTATTTGCTAAATAGCTACAGTGTCTGGTAGCAGCACTTATTAGGCCTAACAACGGATTGTCTATTGGATTTTAAGCCACACTTTGAGTTGTCTGATCTCTCTTGACCGTTTTTTTAAAAATCCTAATAAAACACTTTGAAAATACATGTAGTTATGTGGCATAACATGTAAAGGTTGAAGGTGTATAGACAGCTTTGCACTCAAACATTCTTGAAGCTTTGCCAAACAGATATCTTCCATATTCTTGGGGTATTTCAGGAAACAAAAGACTGATGTCTCGTAAAAGAAAAAATAAATGCATTCCTGAAATATGAGCGGTCACTGTGACTGAACTGAACCACATTTCAGTAACAGATAAGACATCCCAATGATCAAAAGCAGAAGAAACACAATGATTCAGCCATAAGAGAAAAACTGTTGCGATCAGGGCCAAAACAAATCTCCTTTTAACAGCAGCAATAACGGTTTAGTGATTAATTTTCCAATGAAACAAAGATTTATCTGATATCTGTACAACCTGCAGATGTTCTTCCATCTCTGTATGCGTCATATTTTTGCATCACTTCAGTTCAGAAAGTGCTGCTGTATTTTAATAGGTTTTGACTGCATGATGTTATATCACATTGGTCTCTATTATTTATGTAACATCATGCCCACTTCTGTTTAATATTTATTCATTTTGAGTTTTCTTCTGTCAATGTTGCTTTCAAAGTAGTTCAGGTCTTTTCTAAGAAGCTCTAAAGGTTCTTTCCAGACACTAACATCATGCAAAGTAGATTACCATACATTTCAACATTTTCCCCGCCAGCTTCACCATGTTTATTTACTTTTCTCCAGTGACTTTCCACTTACCCTGCCCCTTTTCCATCCTTGCAGCATTTTCAAGAGGCAAAAGAAGAAAAAAAGTGTTGTTTTTTTCTTTACACTTTAAGAGGAAAGATACTTTTTTTATTATATATTACAAGGCAAAAAAAACTCATTGTAAATATTTGATTAAAAGTTGTCTTTTATTTTATTCCAAAAGATAAACATGTTGCATTCATTTGCAGTGCAAGAGTACACTATGAGGATTCTTTTCTTTTCCTTATTCATTTCTTTATTTTTGACCATGTTGTGTTCAAACGTAAGATGTTTCATTGGTGATCCAAATAGTACTTGAGATATTTTGTATACTGGGTTGTGAAGCATTCAGGAAATGCAACTAGTTCTGCAGAATCTGGAGAGTCTGCTTGCATAGCTGGGAAGTGAGATCAAGCCTTTTCCTGCAGCTGCTGCCTGAACAGCGCAAACAGATAACAGGCCGGCCTGTCAACTCTCTTTCCCAATTCTTTCTCCACTTGCACAATTCCTAATTGAGTTTTTCTTTTATAGTCTCAAGAGACTAATGTCCTTGTGGAAATGACAGACATGACAGAAATAACGGATCTAAAACAATGGAATTGGAAAAAAAGATGCAACAGTAAAAGAATGTTTGAAAATTGTTTGAAAACAACATGCATTTGAATAATAGTAGAACAAGGTAGAAATCCAGATTTATTATGTCTTAAAGTGCTAGAAGTGTCTATTATTCAAAATGTTTCATCTCAGTGGGTTATGAAGACTCAAAAGTTTAAAAGGCTGGTAGCATTCAAGCAGTTTGTGGAAAATGACACTTTCTATATTATACTACCCTCAATCAGCTTCAGTGTACACAGGTTGCACATATGTAAACAATTTCACAGAATTATCCCAGAAGAAAACAACTGAGCTGTCCAAAAAAAAGGGTAAAACATGGGCTGTGTCCATTCTTTACTAGTTACAAGAAAAGCTTTCAGTGTTGTTTTGCACTTATGGAGCATTATAAATACCCACTAATGTACTGCAGCCATAATTCAAAACATTTCAAAGGAACTTTGAAACAAAAGCACTTTCCTTTCATTCTACGTTATTAGAAGTGGCTCACATGAAGTCAGAGAGTGTCGCAGATTTCTTGTATTGTCAATTAATAACAATGTGGTTATTAAGTGGTGGAGATCTATTAAAAATAGCCTTGTTTGCTAGCAACAGACTAAGAAAAAGAATTTCCTTAGTCAATACTGTGGCTTCTTGTTGACTGACACCTAAATCGTTTTTTGGAAGAATGTTCTCTATTACTACAAATGAATCTGATCTGTTACCTTAGAGCACACTCCGAATGATAGCTTTGACACTTGGACACTCGTCTAATACATACTTTGTGTCTTTAGGTGCCTTTATAATCTGTTGGACCCCAGGCTTGGTCCTCATACTTCTCGATGTCTTCTGCTCCAGCTGCACCGTCCTCAACTATGAGAAGTTCTTCCTGCTCCTTGCCGAGTTCAACTCGGCTATGAATCCTATCATCTACTCATACCGGGACAAGGAGATGAGCGCCACCTTCAAGCAAATCTTGTGCTGCCAGCGGCAGGAAAACGTCAATGGGGCGGTGGTGGACGGATCTGACCGCTCGGCATCTTCGGTCAACCATACGGTGCTGGGCGCAGGCGGCGTCCATCACCATCACAATGAGCACTCGGTGGTTTGAAATGATTGCAAAAAGGAAGTCTGAAAGTTGCAGCTGTTCTGCCTGAGACTAGGTAAATACTAAACGAGGGATGTGAATGTGACGGATCATAGACTGCTGTTTGAATTTACAAACAGATGAGACAAACTGATTATCAGCATGATGGAGAGATCAATGAAGAAACAGCAGAAAAAGAAGAAGAATGGAAGTAAAAAAGAATGATGGAAAGACCATATGAAGGAAGAGAGGAAGTCTATTGTTCGGGGACTCTGACAGGGTGTTCGTATTTTTATTTAGCTGTATGTTGGTTTTTTTGTGTTAAATGTGTTTTTTTTTTTTTTTACAAGCAAAGATCATATGAATTATTTAAGTAATCTGTGAAATGGTAATGCCAGTATAACCATTGTCTTTCTCCATTCAGGCTGATTAACTTTGGAACTACTACACTTCAAGAAACACCAACACAAAACTGTAGAGAGCCATTTCCATGTTGCCTTTCCCCATAACTGGCATAAACAAACTCCTCATGGATTCACCATCATTCTAGTATCTGAACAGAAGCTGCTTCATGATTATATCATGTGATGGAGCAGATGGACTGTACGGTGAATAATCAAAACGGTATCAACTTCACACATCATCAGTTTCAATCTTTTATCATTTTCAGACAGTCTTGAAAAAGTCTAGCATGTGTGAGATAAGATTAAAATTCACAATTAAACCAAAAGAAACCTAGATTTTTTTTTTCTTTAGTTTTGTTGCACAGTTTTGATTAGTCCAATATATTTGTTGCATTGATTAGCTCAAGACTCCAGAGAAAGATAGTCTTTTCATTTGCAGAACCAGCAGAGTGAATTTAGAGGCATTTGTATCCATTTGCTGCCATTTTGCTCTTTACTTAACCTATTTCATTTCTATGTTCATAAGCCGTTGAATAAAATTTTATTTCTTTGCAAGTAAGTAAAGACCAAATATTTTCATACAGAGTATAAACACAAGCATATTTTTCCCCACTGTCTGACAATAAACCAGACTTTAATTTCCCCTACCTATATCAGTTAGAATAATCAAAATTATTTCTTATTCCAGCATTTGGCAAATGGTAAAAATTGTATGGTTATTTCAGATTTATCACAGTTCTTGTTCAGATGGTGTCAAAATATATATATTTTTTTTTCCTTTTTACTATGCTGGCCTTACAACCACAGTGTATAAAGATTCAGTTGTGTATGTTTCTTCATGCTAGTAATGAAAACAATAAGGGATTCCACTGCATTGCAGTAAAATGCAGTGACAAGTTAATATCTTAGATGGCAACAAATTGGTAAATGTGCTCAGTTGGCTACATCATTAGACCTGTTCTGATGTATTTTTTACCTCTAGAGATAAACATGGCTATGCTCCTAGTGTTTTTTAATCTGATTTAACCCACTGGTCTGTATATTTTAAAGAAATATTGGTTACTCCAATACCTATAACTTGGTTATTGCAACTTATAGGTCAGTTTATACTTTTCCAAAGCTTTAACATTACATTTTTTATCATCCGTTTAGAAACAAACTGAAGATGATGCTGAGATGAAGCTCCGCTAAGACGTTTGTCTTAACATGACAGCAGGTTGAGTGAAATAAATAAGCCTAAACAAATTTGCACTCAGACAAAAATGACAAAATTCTCAGAAAATGGAAGGCTTATAAAGTCACCTCCTGGCAAAGCAGAAGCCTGACTAAGACTCTGCAGTCATACTTGGAGCTGTGTCACACTTACTTCAGACAGAGTGGTGCTGTGAGTGTGCCACTAGCAGAGCCAGTAAAACTCCAGTTACACATAGTTCTGATGAGCAATTTCCTCAAAGGTTTGCTATTTCAAGATGATTTGCAGTCAGTTAGTGTCGCAAACATTATGCCAGGCTTAAACAAAACCATTTCACCTTTCTGTGAAAATATACGTTCTACTTATGGTCTCAGCAACTGTTCCTCTGTTGAATGTTAAGTTACAAGAAAGGGAATTCCCTAAACTTTTGCTGCAACAGTGTTACTAATCACATAAGCAAGGTCACATGTATATAAAAGTATTTAGTTTGGTTAAGTAGCAGCAGATGAGATGACAAACTCTGCTAGACATCCTCTTACAGTATTCGTCAAACTAATTTGTTAAATTTGTGAAATACACTAATTATTGTCGAAGTTCTGACTTTACCTTGGTGTCGTGTGCTAGACTCTTGGATTGAAAGAATAAAATAGTCATTTGTTGTTGTCATTACTGAAAATAGACCATGAGAACATTTGTTTTTGAAAGACACGTAGACTGAATCAAAAGAGGGTCCAGTGAAAATAAATCTGTGAATAGGAGAGAGGTTTTTTTTTTATTTCTTCATTTTTTTTGCAGCTGTTCTGCATCAGGTACATTCTAAAGCATTGAAATGATTCCTAAATAGTCAGCTATGCCCCATTTTGTATCATAAAAACTTATGTATGAATAAAGTTTGTCTATTTCAAAAAGAATGGGTTTATTTTCCCCTCCTTCACCAATCTGTTACGACAGATGAATTATGGAGCCCAAAATGTTTTTGCTATTTTCAAGACTTCTTTTGTTTTTGCCATTTCTCAAGCCTAAATGATTCAGATTATTAATTTTAAACAAATATAACCCGAGTAAATACAAAAAAACTCTTCACATAATAATTTCATGTATTGTTAATTGCATCTAAGCCAATCTAACCCTAAATGTAATAACCAACATTGTGGAAGAATTTTGACCCTCCCTTCTCTACTGGATTGTTTTTTGTTGTTTTTTTCTTTTTTGTTCTTTTCCATCTCACTGAAGACTGAAAAAAGCATTTTAGAGCATAAGCATTTTAGGTAATGCTAAAAGATTATGTACATGAAAATTTAACATAGCTTGTCTAACTGATAGATTTGATGTTTTTAACTGTAATCTAAACCTCTAAAATATAAACTAAATAATCAATAGCAGTATGCAGTACCAACACAAAGCATTACACAGCTAATACTAATAGGTAAATTTGGTTTCATGGACATGCTTAAATTTCAGTTGAACATGTTCATGAAACCAACATGATTTTTAATTTCTGTTACTAAGCTAAACAGTAACATGATCAGTTGAAGTTTCCCAGATTTAGTCATGCGATGTTTAAAGACTTCAAATCCATGTGTCCAATTTATTTCAGCTTAGATTCTTTTCTTTCAGGTAAATTAAAGATGAAGCACTGTTGTGAATTGCACCTTACTCAAAGCTGTCAAGTTGTTGTTTTTTTCTCTTTCTGTTATGTCAAGATGACTGTTTTGGTGCTTTTTTTTTGTCTGATTATTTTTATACATTTAAAAGGGAGATTTTAAAAATCCCTTGTCTTTTTAAATAAAAATTAATTATCAAATTTGCCCCCTACCTGTTCATCTGGACATTGGTTTGCGCTCTTCACTTCAGTAACTGCTTACCTAAAGACCTTTTCTGTGCAGTCATCCTTCACATTCACAAAATTCATTCTGACTAATGAATTATTCAGCTTATTATAGCAAACAAAATAAACTGTCATTGCTTGTCTGTTTACTATTGTGTCACTCTTTGCATACCCTTGTAAGTATAATTGTACAGTTTTCTTAAATATATCTAAAATATGTTATTCCAAAGTTAATCGCAAAAAAGTGAAACATGTTTGTTGGATTTCATTGTCATATATTTGCCCAATGTACTGTAGGAATGTGTTTGTGGTTTGATGTCATCTATTTTCTGCTGTGAATTTTCTGATGGCCCTATAAAAATTATTTGTGAGTGCAGTGCATTCCAGTTTGTTTAGAAAAGTAACCCAACACTAGACTTGGTTGGTTGGAAGTCTCAAGCTTGCTTCACCTTCACACAAGTCCAACAGTGTTTCCATGTTACTACATCCTACAGTGGTTTCACAGAGCAGAGTGAGAAGTGAAACCCCTGGAGTTGAACGAGAACAGCAGGCTGTGTTAAGTTATCTTTACAGAGTCTGCTAGTAGTCCAGCGCTTTATTGGAGCAAGGAATGTTACTCTTAAGGGCAATGTATTTGTCTCAATACTCATTTTCTTCCGCAAATCTCTTTTTTTTTTCATGACCTGTCCATTTCTGGTTCTGTCATGTTGCGCCTCATTTGTAGTTTTGTGGTGAATCAGTATTTATTGTGGCCTTTTACTGCTGTCGTTTGGCACAGCTAGCTTGTGTAGCAAGTTTTACCAAGCGCAATTCCCAGATGCAGATCTCATTTTTTTATTTTTTACAAAAAAACACTACTTTAAATCCTTAAAAATGCCAAACCTTTCTGTACCAGTAGTTTTAGTGTGTAAATGTGACACACAAATGGAATCTCAATATCAATGCGTCAGACGTCAATGCTAATGAATATACACCCAAAGCAATTGTGTTGATATTTCAAAAACAATAAAACAAAACATTAGAAATATTCCAATTCATGTGTGCGTGGGGTTTGTGGTTTCATAAATGTGTTGAACAGAATAAAATGGGGAAAAAAAACATTGATTTTGCCAGGGTTGTCCCTCTGTTATCTCCTTCTGTTTCTGTTTCCATGACACCTAGTAAGCTCGGACATGGAACACTGAGGGTTGCTGACACACAGATGCAATAATGCATGAACCTTGAGCTAGTTCACACATTTTCGACAGCCTTGGTCTTCACCAGGTGTCTCTGCGCCAGTCTGCTTTGCATTTAAACACCTTGCAGCTTCAGGAGGAATATGCTGAAAAAAAAAGCTTCTGAAACAATTATTGGCTGGCATTTTAGACACGATTCACAATATGTAGCTTGAAAATGAATAATATGCTACTCTTGTGCAGAATGTGGTTATCAAAGTGACAGCATAACATTCTGGCTAGCATGCATGTACTGTATGTTAAAGGGGCAGTATTGTGTTTTTCAGCAACATATTGGCATTTTCCTGCACAGTCAATTAACTATTAACTTCAGCTGTTATACAAATTATACAAATATAGGAATAATAAAACATAAGACACTTGATTGTAAATTAATGCCTTGAATTGGGTCTCTGTCTCTTTAAGAAACACTTGCTTTTCTGGTGTTTCACCAGAAAAGCAAGTCATCACAACACCACTCCTCTATTAACCATTTAAAGATATTTTTTGCCAGTGTTTCACTCAGAAGTAGCTTGCATATTGAAATGAGCAGATTTGCAGTTCCATCAAGTGTTTGCTAATTGCTGGTGGCTAGTCTGAAGGAGCTGAGTGGGAGAGTCGCAGGAGCGGGGAGCTCTGTAAAACTTGTAACAATGGAATCCACATCTCCAAAGAGGAGCTTCATCCTCGAAGTCGGTGCTAGATAAAAAATGGGATTCACCTGCAATAGTGGTGAAAAATATCCTTTTTTATTTTTTATTTTTTTGTTTTTTAAAAAGGCAAAGATCAGTCAAAGTTTTGTTGCCTACAACAAGCAAAATCTTGTTGATTGTTTAGCATGACTGTCTCCAGTGTCCCATGAAGGGAGAAGAGAGACCTGGTTCTTACTCGTTATTCTAGGTGTAACTTGAGATGAATAAATGTTTATTTATGGCCAATTTGAGACTTGAAACCAAATCTGCATGGTACTGACAAGAACTAGACTGCTTGAGTGATTAACCCCCATGTTTAGACAGAAATGGTCAAGAACAGTTCTGTGTCCAGTGGCACAAAATGAAATACATCAGAGACCTTACCGCAGTCAATTTGTTTTTTTTTTTTGTTTTTTTTTGTGGAAAGAGTGATATGTGTTTGCGTGGGTGTCCACTATCTACTGTTTATTGTTCCACAGTTTTGGAGTGTTTGCCTCCAGCTGACTGATATATGCCTCCTTACTTCCTGTTGCTCCTGAATGGACCAATGAAAGCCAACATGGCCAAGCAGGAAATACCGCCGGTCGCTGACTGAAGGGGATGTCACATCACTGTCAGGTCAACATGGAGACTTTCCATGATTCTTATTATGGTTTGCTGAAAAGCAAAATTGCTCCCCCTGCTCAAAAATTCACAAGCTGAAAGGACAGAATTTCATATTTTCTTGCAACCTGCGGCACTCAGAAAGTCAGCGAGTTTATGACAACTGTACTTCAAAGATTCACTCGCCCAAAGGAGAATATTATTACGGCGAAACAGGAAGGGATTCTTAACTCTAATAATGTTGAGATGCCAAACTCCAAGAGCTGCTTTACTCAGCTGTGAAAAAGGTTAGAGCTTCATTTAAATAAACCTTTTGCTTGGAGGAGGAATGACAGTCTGACTCAGTGTGGATGAAGACCATTTAACCATCATATGTAGCTGTCCTGGTGATGCATTTTGACAAAAACATTTTGAAGAAAGAGAAGTAATGAGGACACAAAATTATCTGAAGTTAGACCAAAGAGCAAGGCAAGGCAAAGCAATGAAAGGAAAGGCAAGGCAAGAAAAAACCTGAAATAAGGTCCAGATGTTGAGGAGGTGAAAAGTGAGGCGACATAGGAGGAAGTGGGAGAGAGAGAGAATGAGCTGCAGTTTATGTCGAAAAGAAGAGGGATGACCGCTCCAAGGCCAAACTCCTTGCTGCCTTGTCCAAACAGTTTACACTGGGCATCCCCAATCTACATACACTCTTACACGCACCCCCACACGCAAACACACAGAGTGCACTGAATCCATGAAGCTTTCACAGGCACACCCATGCAGTGACAAAACATGTTGGCAAAGATGCAAAAAAAAACAGAACATTATGCAAGACATCTCATTTATTTGTGCATAGTTATGCAAACAAAAATTAAATTTACAAAGACATTGAATTGCACAGTCTTTTATTACTAAAGGCCGCCCTTACAATCCCTCTTGTGGAGAAAAATATCACTGCACGATGCAGATGTTAAAATGCTGGCCTTATGTGATTTCTGAAGGAATGCTTGTGGATTAATAAATAAGGACATCTGAAATAATTTCTTAGTGACTAAAAGGGCTTTTTCCACAATGTTGTATTTTTGATATGTACCTGCATGCATTCAGTTAAACTCAAATTTCTTCATACTTCTACACACTTCTTTTTAGATCTTAATTTTTTTTTCTTTGATCTTTTTTCACACATTATTATAAAATGCCATGTATGAATTTTGTAATACATTTCTCATCAATGTATTACTTGAATGTTCTTTATTGGGACCACATCAATCAATTTTTTTTTTTTTTTTTTTGGTATTTTAACTGGAATTTTGATGATTTATCTCTGGTGATGAGCTGCAACTTCTCACATCACCCAAATCATTAGAGTTGATGACTTGGGCTGGACCTGCCCAAGATGGACATGACAACTTGTCAGTAAAATTATAGGATTATTTTATTCCTAAATCAATTTCCCTAGGGTATGAGTAACAAGCGAAGGCTAAATAAATATCAGTATATCATGTACTACATGATACATGGAATATTTGTTTATTTATAGGTAATACAGACATACACACATGTAATGTATATTATTTCATAGAAATCAAAAAATACATACATAACAAACTTAAAGCAGTTTATGAATTGTAACAAATAAAAATAGCACACCACAAATAAAAAGGAATTAAGTGTGTCGGGCAATTGGAACTGAGAATTTAGAATAATTTGTTTTAAATTATGTAAATCTCTAATTTATTCAATTATTCCACAATGTATGTAAGAAAATTTAAAAAAATGTCACATGCAAAGTCTTGTCAGTTTGATATGAACTAAAGATTTTCTTTTAAAAAAAAAACAAAAAAAAACATTTAAAATCCATAAAAGTAGTTTCAGTTGCCTCTTTCAGACAAATGTTGGCTTATTCTTAGTCAACTAATGTTTAAGGAACCTAAATTAATGGATCTTGCCAAGTAGTTTTGTAAAACAACCATTAAACAAGTATTGAGACATTTTATGAACAAAACTCACTGAATTTTGTTTTTCTTGCAAACCTGAAAGACCATCAAAAACTAACAATGAAAACATAAAACCTCATAAAAATGGCTCAAACTGGAATAAAAACGTATATACTTTAACGATCAGTGTCAGTTAAAAGTGATTGTGTGCCACTGTGGAATAAACTGTTTCTTTCACAGTAAAGTTTTTAAAAAAGGTAGCATGATGTTCTCGAGCTACTGCCCTTTCTCTATTAAATGACATTGATCTGTTTTAAGCTTCAAAATTCAAAACAGAGAATAAAACTGTTAAAAACCAAACTGATAAAAAGCAAGATCTACACAACTCTTGTTGAAATTATTAAAAATGACCATACTTTTGTGATTCAAGTCTTTATAGTACATGACAAGGGACTACAACTAAGGACATGGTATTATATAAGAACTATTAAAAAACCACAAACATACATCTCCCAAACACTGTAAAAGATAAAAAATAAAAAAAAATAATAAAAAGGTTAATTCAGCTTCATTCAGAGCCTAACTTGTTTTCATCCCACACAGATAACCTCCTAGCCTTTTTAAAATAGTTATTAGAAATTGACTAACTAAATTGAGAATAAGTACAGTAGTCTAAATACAAATCCGCAATAAAATAATAAAGTATTGGATTGTTGTTTCTATTAATGCTTTTTCAAATGATCTGTGGAGTACTTGATGAAACGAGACTAGACACATGCTGCTTGTGTAATACATGGGGGTTTGTGAGTCACATCCCCAGTGTGGGATCCACAATACTGACTGGTGTGAGCCCCTCTATGTGACCAAGTCTGCACAGTGCTCAGATATTCTCAGATAGCTCTTGGTGTAGAAGAGAGCAGCTGAAACATTAGTCATTCAAGTTTATAATGATCAAGGCACAATATTTGCTCCTGTTGACAAGGCTTTCTTTAGGAGCCATGCTGATAGGCTAAAGTTAGCATGCTAGCCAACCCTTCCTTTCTGATGTGACTGATATTTTTCAGCTTGTAACTTATTTCTACATGCTTAAAATCAATTTTTTAAGAAAAGTTTTTCTCTTGATTCTAAAACTGTAGCAGTAGTATGTCTGGGCAAAAAAAAAAAATTGTAAAGCTAGACACAATTTGACAATATTTGATCAGAGCATTGGAAGTAGTATTCAAGTTCATAATTTTCTTTTGAAAAGCAGTTCAGAAGACTTGCTTATTTTTATATCTATATCTCTTCATGAAACCACTGTGGAGTAGCTCAGTTTATCCTGTAAATTGTCAATGGGAGGAATGATAGTTTCGCGTTTTGTCATCAGAAAAGTGCATGCAGATGCTGCTGCATTGTCTTCCAATCAGATTGGTCTTTTTGTCTTTGATCTGCTTTGTAGCATAGAAATGTACATGGGTGTGGACATCCTGTGATGTCTTCTAGCAATATTTTCAGCTCAGGTAAGCACTCACAAGTACTTTGATGTATTCCTCCCCCTGTCTCTGTTCTCCATCTCCATCTCAGAAATAGCTCCAGTCCTGGGTGGTTTACATGTCCCACCACTACTTAAAAAAAAAATTAAAAATACATGATCCATCTCTTAAACTTTACACCCAGTTATGCAACTGTCTGCTATTATGCAATTAATTCAAATCAGGTGGATCAAGCAGAGAGGCATTTTCTTATTTTAATAATATCTTTGATATTCTCCTATATAAGGCTGGTACATCTATGATTTCAGGCTCCAAAATGAAAAAAGTCAAGCAAAAAAGATTGAATAAAACATAGTTTGTCATTAAAACAGGATAGGGGTTAAACATATGATGCCCACAGAAGAAAAATAGGGCTAGCAAAGTCAACATTATCAAGTGTTACATTTATCCTTGTTCTCAGTGACAAATTATAACTACAATCCCGGTTTCATTGATGCTTTCCCTCACGCAACAATCACTTAAATAAAAATCATGAGTCAGCTTCAGGCTCTGCATTTGTACTCAGGCTGTTTATATGCATTCGCTCCAGTATCCGATGTATGCTGCTAAAGCTCGGCCTGTCTGATGGGTGTGTGCTCCAGCAAAGACGCATCAGATTATACAGCTCCAGGGGACAGTCCTCCGGACAGGAAAGGATGTGACCATCCCTCACGTAGTAAATAACCTCCTCATGACCCATTCCGTAATATGGCTGCATCCCGTGGGAGAAAATCTCCCATAACACCACACCGTAGGCCCACACATCAGATTCGGTTGTGTAGCGATTGTAGAAAATTGACTCCGGTGGCATCCAGCGGATGGGGATTGCATCGTTCTCATTGGCTTTGTAGTAATCAGCTGAATAGATGTTTCTGGAAAGGCCAAAGTCTGCAATCTTCACAATCATTTCTTCTCCAACCAGGCAGTTGCGTGTTGCAAGGTCCCGGTGGACAAACTTGCGCTCTGACAGATAGGCCATTCCCGCGGCGATCTGCTTAGAAACAGAGAGCTGTTCCGGACAGGTGAGAGACGCTGCTTCTCCGTTGGAGGAGAAACTGCGAGCTGATAGGCTAGCCCGGCTGATGGTGCGCACAGACTGGGTTGGAGATCGGCGACGTAGGAACTCATTGAGGTCCCCTTGGGCCATGTATTCAAACAACAGACACATCGGCTTACCCACAGCACAGACACCTGAGGAGAGAACAAACCACATCTTTATAATCAGAAAATAAGAATAGCGAAACCAAATATCAACAAAATAAACTTTAAACATAAAAAACACTTCATGTTATATTTAGTATTTGGAACCTGGTATTTAAGAGGGCAACATGCCAATTGATATTTTATTTCTGTTGTGCTGTTGAACCAGATTTGTCCTAAAGAGGGTTGAAAATACCCAACAGGGCCTTGAACTGCAGTTCTATTTTCTCTGGTCTGTACTCAGTTTACGACATTCCATAAACTAATAAAGTTTGTAGGTTGTTGCCTTAACGTGAACTGTGTCAAGAGTATCTATGATTGATTATATTTCTGTTTCTGTTTTTGCTTTTGAAATCAAAGGCTCAATGACCTGCTGGTAGAAAAGTTACTTGAAATGCTTTCAAATGTTGTTTTAACCCACAAAGGTTTACTTTAATTTCTTGTTTAGATTCCAAAGTCCTTCAGAATAAAATAATATCAGGCAGGAATCCACTGAGGAACTGGGTTATATTAGCAAAACGGTGTAGACTGAATTTCTGAAATTGTGAGTGTGAAAAAATATTTCTGCTTTTATTTTAAGCTATGATTGTAAATTCGATGTAGTATGTGTGTCATGGATAAAGATGGATGAAGTTCTCTGCATTATCTAATTATCTAGTCAACAGAACAAGTGAAAGAATCATGTTTTACTGGCTCTTCAGAGACCCACTTTCAGTTCAGAGCCATCTCTTGTAAACACATTGTAAGAAAGCTTTGCACAAACCAAACTCTCTAAAACTATAAGCTCAAGAAAGCAAGAGGCGAAAATTTGACACAAAAACAGGGTCATATAGAGTGGTCCCCAAGCACCGGGCTGCAGACTGGTACCGGGCCGCGCAAGAAATAATTATCCATTCCATGTATTGAGTCTGGGTGAGCTTTTATTTTGAAAATCCTAAACCGGATGCGGTTAAGTCTTGCGTGCCAACATGCAGTAGAATGAGTTGGAAACAACTGCATCTGTCCGATCGTGCAACCTTATTTTAAATGTTATTCAATCAATTCTTATCCTCAAAATTATACACAGAAGTACCCCACTACCATAATATAAGTTTTGGAGGGTTTTTATTATTATTATTATTATTATTATTATTATTATTATTATTATTATTATTATTTATTAAAAATAGAAAAGCAAAAACCCTACTTATGTGAATGTGATTTCTTTGTTTTCAATTATTAATAAATGAAAAAAGAAATCCTCAAATATATTTTGACAATTAATACTTGCTCTAAGAAAATATCCCAAAGGTATGAATACTTTTGCAAAAAAATGTTTTTATGCTAGGGAGGGTGCCAGTAGTAGACAGTATGGCTGAAACGATTCCTTGATTATTAAAATTATTCGACGAAAATGTACCTGCCTCGAAGCTTCAATTGATGTTTTATATTTTAGCGCACCGTGTTCCGGCCGGAACATTATTTGCGTTGCACGGAGCTCTCACTTCCGCCTCTGAGTTGTTTACTTAAGAAAGTGTTAGCAGCATAGTCCAGTTTTCAAGCTCGGCACGTGGGGATTTTATTGATTGATGATAATGCTCGGATTTTCATCGTTTTTGGAGGACCAATAGACATCCTTGAAATGAATGGCGCGATGTCTGGAGTACGGCAGCTTTTCTCCTCCGGGAGCTGCTGGTTGAAAGCGAACGGCGGAAGAGCGCTGCAGGAGTATTTATTCAAGTGAGCGGATAGACTGAACAAGGCGGGCGGCTGAGTAGTTAATGGTTACAGTATACAGTATTACGGACGAACCGCCCAATACATTTCATATCTTCCCGGACTCAACAAACGGGTGGCGGTACATGGCTGGTAGATGAGTTTTAGAGTGTGAGTCCCCTGGTCTATTTCCTCCCCTCCACCCCCGGTCCAGGCGACATTTCCCGTATTCTCAAACCCAAAGCTTGACAGGTATGGGCAAGGTGAGAATTTATCTATTAAACTCACCGAAGATGTATACATAAACTAAAAGATGGAGCATAGACATTTTTTATAAGCATATTTGTGAGCTTGCCTCTTTATTCTTAAATTGAATATAATTTCAGATCTTCGTATTACTTTTCTTCAGGTTAACTTAGAAAGTGAGCTATTATTGCTACAAGTTAGTTTTCCAAATTAGGGATGCTCAAAAATGGAAAGAAATTGGGCTGATATTGATGTCCGATAGGAACACCGGTGTTATGCCAGATTTACCAATATTGTTAGGAATTTATTAATCCATTTACTCGATTAATCGTAAGAATAAGTGGTAGATCACTTGATTACAAAAATATTTGTTTACAACAGTAAACAGTAGTAATCTTAGTTGAATGTCAGTTTAAATGCTTCACTCCATAGCTAAATATTTGAAACTTAAACTGCACACCTTCATGCATCAAAGCAAAGACATGCCATCATATGTCGTCTCTAAATTTGAGTCGTTCATCTTATGGAGACATATTTTTACACAACAGTTGCAGTGTATTATTAGCCTGGAGGGTAGTTTGAGGTTAAGGAAATAATCTTGTCATCGGGATTCTAATTTCTTGTTTAATCTATAGGAGAACTAATGAACATGAATGAGTCAGTCAAAGCTGAAGCGAAAGAACACATCAAACACTGTAGATCTCTGACATGGGGGTGAGTGAATGTTGTTTTAAAAATATTTCACAACCAGAGGAACTGTGGAACTAACCTTCATTGAACAGTCAATGACCGATGCCTCTGTTTATTCTGTGCAAGTACCAAAATGAGCATGCTGTGCCTCTAAATGTCTTCCTGAAAGTATGTTTAGATTTGAGCTGTTTGGCTTAGATAAGGTAGACTGAATTAGTGGAGATAATGTTTAATGGAGGCCATTTGTTTTAAATAGGTCAATAAAAGCACATTAGTTGTCTAGCTGCTTCATGACAAACATGAAGCAGCTGTCTGAAGTGCATTGATGCCCAAGTACTAACGATGTGGTAAAAGAGGACGCTGGAAACTAAACCAGTTTGAAGTGTTTCTAATCTTTTAGACAGTATAATTATTTATTTATTAATTTTTTTAATAGGGTTAGGGTTGATATTATTGCCTGGTTCGTATTCAAATTAAAATTTGAATTTGAATTGGTATCAAATAATTTTTCCTGAATAGTTTAAAGTCTGTTCTTAAGGTGGTTAAAAAGTACCTTGCTGCCATTTTCTTTTTTCTGAACACACAGTAGCCGTGTGTACAGAAATGTAAGTATTTTGTTTTAACTTGTCATGTTCCTTGACCTTGTTCTTTTATTTGCTTCATTCTTTCTGTCTCTTTTCTGTCCAACTGTTTCTGCTTCTCCGTTTCATTGTTTTTGTATTTGTGCCGTGTTTTTACTTGAAGCATACCAACTGCTTTAACAGATATCCAATGTAAATTCCAGCTGTGACTGCAGTCTGTTTGGAACACACTCTTCCCATCTCACTATTTTCCACAGAGACCTACTTACCCAACAGTCGAACAATGTTTGGATGGTCAAATTCGGCCATGAGCGCCGCCTCTCTCTGGAAGTCGTTCTGCATGTCAGCTGAGGCTTCCTCTTTCAGCATCTTCACAGCCACCATTGTGAAAGGTTCTGTTGGCAGGAGGCCCGGTGCTCTGCAAGTATTGGAATGCATTCATTAATGATTCATACAGATTGTTACAGAATTTTGTGTTTTCTGTTTCTACAAAATAAATTATCTAATTTATGCCCATTTTGCCTAACACTATGTTCTGTTTTAACATTTTTACATTTGCAAAAACTGCTGTAGGCACAGACAGAACTACTCTACAAATTAGCTTGAAATAACCTAATTCATAAATAAATATTTGAATGCTAAAATCATACATGTAATTTAATATATTGCAAGGATTCATGATACGACCTATTTGAATTAACTGTATTTCTCATATCCGTTTTCGCCAGTTGACCAGTTCACCTTATGACCCCTGCTTAAATCAACAGACTGACTTGCTCATTGCTCACTTCTGATAGACTTGATCACCAGGTTTGCTCTTTTATCTGATTTATGATTCCAGATCAGAAAAGAAGAAAAATAGTTCCAAAGAATAAAGGTATTTGCACCACTTTGTAAAATCTTCCTATGGGTAAATTACAGAATTGGAAATAAATTTGCCGTGATGCTTACAATCACAAACACTGAAAACAGCCTTTTAAGGTTCTTGGCCCAGTGTATATATTGTGCACACTCTATCCACTCTATTTAATTTCCGGCGTGGGTGTTGAGGTGGTTCTCCAATCCTCTGTATATAAAAAAACTAATATAATGAAAGATTAGCGTTATCAAGTTTCAGAGAAAGGATGTGGTTTTCGAATAAAGGCCATTTCCATTTCCTGGCAGGGGTTTTGGATTGCTATGACACGTGTTTGGTTTTGTTTTGTTTCAACACAGCCGAATCATATGATTGAATTACCTCTTTAGCAAGTCTGGCACTGGCATTGAGTTTGTAAAAGGAGTTTGCAATAAGCCATTCATTTGATTCAGGTGTATTGGAGCAGAATGCATCTAAAACCTGCAGGGCAGTAGCTCACAAGCACTGGATTTAGAAACTCCAGTGCTTAAGGGGCTTTATAGGTAGGAATTTTTTTTCAGTTCAATTTTGCATTTAAATCTATGTTTAACAGGTTTAATTTCCAGCCACTCGGCTTCACTAGTTTAGTTTTCAAAAATGAGTTTCTATAGAATAATGAAGATGGCATCCACTGCCCTGCGAGAAGAGAAATGCAGCTAAATATATTTCAGGTTTTAAATACACCCAGGTACAGCTTGAACATCGTTGACAAATCAGTTGTTGACAGATTTATGATACTGTAGGAATAAAACTGCCTTGTGACTCAGGTTTGGTTTTTGGTTTGATGAAGGATATCAGTGTGAGACTAATGCTATCCTGCTGAGGGTTCAAGGTAAAGTGAAGGTGACTCCTATAACAGCTCCCCTTGTGACTTTGTGAATGACGCATTGGTTCTCAAAATGACCAGTAGCCTGGCTGAGCTAAGATAACCTCTCATCTGTCTTAATCCTTCGCTCTTTCCTCTGTCTGAGAAATGTAAACGTTATCACGTAGAGCCCTCTTCTGCTGTCGGAATATTGCTTTATTATGTTGTTGTCCACTTGAACAGACGTTGTAGAAAGTACATGTTGCCCTCTTTATTGCTTTGATCATTCTGTCTTACCTGGCTTGAAAAACACGTCCAAACGCTCCCTCCCCAATGTCCCTGACATATTGGATGTTGTTGCGGGGATACTCGAGGGCTAGCAGCTTTGAATTCAGCAGCAACGGAACCCTCTGGTACATGGGATTAGGATGGAGTCGGTCCAACAAGAGCTCAGATGGAAGAGCGCTCAGTGTTGGGGTCCCAATCTTTCTTCTGACAGCAAGGGCATATGGGAAAGAAAAATCAGACAACATAACAGCATATTTTAAGTTTCTTGTCTCTTATATTTTTCTTACCTCTTTCTGTTCCTCCACTGCTTTCTCCTCCTATGACAGCCAAGGATGATAATTGTGAGGAAGACCGCGGTTGCCATTGAGGTTAGGACAATAACGATGACAGTCATGGAGTAGGCTGGCGATGATGATGTCGAGGTGGGAGGGGGACGAGGAATCTGATCAGGCGCTGTCAGTTCTGGCTTCCTCACTATGGAAAATAGAAGGAAAGTCGCCAGTCTATTGATGCACACAAAAGAATCTCATTCAAAACCCTTTGCAGGACTTCAAGAGGACATTACGTGCAAAGGCTTGTGAAGATTACCTATTCAATCATGGCATGCTAAGATTAACAAAAAGGGGATGACAGACAAATCCAGATGTATGAAACAATATCTACACATAAATCCATGCAGATTTTCTTTGTACTTGATAATCAACATGGAAATGAGTCCAATTAGGTCCTATTAGGACTCAGGGTATTCAGAAATACCAGTCGCCTGTACTGACATGTCAACATTTAAGTGAATAAATATAAAAAATATTGTGAATAAGTAGTTTGCTTTTATAATAATCAAAAATGATATTTATGTTACAAGAATGGGTACAATCAGCAGACAAATTGTCGCTGTGATGTCAGCAAGGTTCTGAAATGATTGTTCTTTGGAATCGAAGGCGGCTGAAGAGAGAGTCACAATGTTGGACCTTTCTATCTTTAAATTCACATTCTTTTTCCCTCTGTGCAATTTGAAATGCCTTCCAGGAAGGTTATAGTCATAGTTGTTAAAGGTATTTTCTAAATTTTCCCAGCGTTGACTCATACAGAAAACATTTCTTCATCATGGGTTAATGGTGGATAAAAATTGCTTTCCCATCAGGAACAGAATCCAGGCATAAGTTTCATATGCCAGCCAGTATATCTGGAAATTTGTTTGCGCCAGTCAGTAAGATACAATAGGATAGAATAGAATAGATAGAATAGGAGTTCAGACATTTTAGGGTCAACTCATTATTGATAAATCCTAAGATTGGAGTGTGATTTAAAGGGAAGAGTAAGAGAAGGTTAGAATATCAACTAATTAAGCAAATCACAATTAAAAGCAAAAGGACCTGGTGCTGTGATTATTTCCCCACACTGAGGCACTACGCAGTATTCCCAGCGTATATTAGGATCTGAGGTGTAACACCAAGGCTTGTCACTGGTTCCTCCAGGATTCCTACAGTGGTTATTTGAATTCATCAGCTCTGGAATGACATCCACCGATAGGCGGTGCTGGTGGGGAACCTACAGAAAAAAAAAAAATCAAATGTATTTTATAAGTAGAAAAAGATAGAACTAATGACATATTTGTAAAAGAGTGATAGTACAGTGATTTATCTGATTTTTCTGCTCAGGTTAGTTTAATCATGCACCATGATGTCATAAACAACTTTAGAAGGTGGTGTAATCTCACCACATTAGCCAGCTTGTATTACCTCATAATATCTGTAACTTAATCTGCTGAATAATTCTGAACACTTAAACTGTTCATCTTGTGCAAAATGAGAAATGTGCAGCTGAATGCATCAGTCTCTTTGAAGATGCAATTAGTGACTGTTCACCGCATTTTATTGGCTTCTTGAGTGCAGCAATTGTCTGGATGACTCATTAGATGTAATGGCAGAATGAGGAGAAATTTGTCAGATTTTCCACTTCTGCGTAGTGACATAGATACGACCCCATGCCAGTTTTTAACTTTATTATTCAGGCCAAAGAGATTGTATCCCACTGTACATAAAACACATGCCTTAATAGGAGCCAATTTTTACTTGATTTTACTTTGTAGGGTAAGAACTGTCCCTTGGTACAATAGCATGTTGGCTGGTGTTTATGTGTGGAATTTGCTTGAGGCTCGATAGATTAATGAAAAGACTAGCACACAATGTAAAACTAAATGAAAACAAAGGCTGACATGATTAAAACTTACATTATTTGCATATGGGATACTGTAGCTATCACACAAACTCAGCTGGATGGACTAACTGTTTTCTTCACCTCTGAAGGAAATTCTATATTAAAACAAGGAGCAAGCATGAGGTTGGCATTTTCTGTTTCAAATTAGCAAGAATGGGAAATCAGAGCATAATCTATTCATGCTGTTTTACAACCTATACACACCCAGCAAAAAAAAGCCAGTATTTTCTTTTGAGCATGAGAAAGTTCTAATCTTTGCTCAGTTACAACAAATGAAATGAAAGAGAGATTTAACTATTAATTTCATTCAAATTCTGTTTTTTAATAAAGTACAAAATATTTAATCCTCTAACACAGTGGTCCCCAACCTTTTTAGAACAGCGGACCGGTCAACCCTTTGTAAATTTTCTGCGGACGGGGGCGGGGTATGCGAGTTGTACGGATCGAGACCGATGCCATTGTTTGTTACGACGGGGGGGGGTGCGTTTTGATGTCGTTGTTTCTTATTTCTTACTCATTCTGCTGCATGTTGGCGCGCAAAACGTAATAGACAGCATCCGGTTTAGGATTTTCAAAATAAAAGCTCCTCCAGACGCAATACATAGAACGGACATATTTAATGATTTCTTGCGCGGACTGGTACCAATTGATCCGCGACCCGGTGAGTGGGGACCACTGCTCTAACCCATTCTTTCCTCCATCCATGCAGCCAGCAGCACTGTTGTTTTTATTATGCTTTTTTTCCCCCCACATCTCCCAGTTATATCCTGCAGGTGTTTTGCACACTTGAATTACTCCAGCAGGTTGACATACAAGAAAATAAATAAATGGTTTAGAGCTAAACAGTACTGAGATATTTCTTTTGTTTGTCTGTTTTGTTGTTTGCAATTACATAAAGAACTTCATATATGGTACAATTAAAGAACACAAAATAGTGATTAAGGAATGATTAGATCAAACAACACCCTTTGGAAAACTATTCCAGTAAAAATCAGCCCTCTGATGAGATTACAAAGCTTTTAAGGAGGAAATAAAGGCTTGGTGCTTGCCGAAAACATAGGGCTTGTCATTAATATGCATCAGTCAAGTT
Organism: Gambusia affinis; assembly: GCF_019740435.1. NCBI lineage: Eukaryota > Metazoa > Chordata > Actinopteri > Cyprinodontiformes > Poeciliidae > Gambusia > Gambusia affinis. The sequence goes on along the minus strand of NC_057884.1, from coordinate 18,771,412 downwards.
TGAAAGCCTTTATTCTCAACGCTTAGCTACAATATCACAACATATAAATAAAACTAAATAATAATTTTTTCATTTCATTGAAAAAACTGTTATTACATTTGGTATTCCTCGTTCATTTTAAGCAGAAAACAGCTAATTGTAACTGGGCTGACTTCAGTTGTCTACAGCAGATTATTTTTTTTATTTTTAATTAAAAAATAAATTACTGCCTATTTTAATAAGGTCACATTTATGTGCTCAAAATGAGTTTTAGAACTTAGTAACACATCAAAACTATTTTTGTTCTCATTTTACGTCACACTTGGCATTTTGAAAACATTTCCCAAAAGTAAAATTTTGGTCCTTTATGACCAGATCACTGCAACCCATATGCTTGCTGTGCTTGACTTGTGGCAAACAGAGACATTCAGCACTCTTTCATAAAAGCCAGAGTTTTAGAGTGTATTACTAACAGAGATTCATTTTAATTCACTACATCCCTCTTGTGTTGAATCTATACATACAAAAGTATTAGGTGTGTGTAAAGGAAGGAAAATTCGAGTAATATGTGAACACTGGTTCAAAGCAACAAAAGGTTACAGAGAATACACCAACATCTGGGTCATATTAGACAGCAATTGTTTCCTCAATTTAGCAAACGAATAGAAGTATAATGTTCTCTGCTATATGTGTGTATGTGTATGTATGTGTGTGTGTGTGTGTAGGAGAGAGCGGTTGTCCTGGAGTCTGTTTAACATATGCGTGTGAAAGCTAATTGCTTCCAGAGGCAGGATGTGACATGAGAAGCTCCTCCCTCTCTGCTGACCTGGCACCAACATACACTCCCTCACACACAATAGTGCACAGGAGAGTAGTAACAGCTCACCCAAAAAGACCCTATAAGTGAGGAAAGCCGTAAAAACATAAAGAGACTTTTGGGCAGCAGAGTGTGTTTGTGTTTTTAACCCATCCATGCCTATTTATATGCTTGCACTTGTCAGCGTTTTGTGTCCGTGTCAGTTTTTGGGTAGATTTCTTGGTATCTATATTGATATAAAACTGATCAAAGCATCTGGGAAAATCTTTTGGCTTTGGAATCTTGGAATCTCGGATATCATTATCCCAACAGTTTACCCACGCTCTTGTGAAAGCACCCAGCAGGTTTGGGGATTTTGAGAGGTTTAAGAGTTACCCAAATAAGAAGGGAAGGGGAGAAGCTAAAAGTAGTTTTTTATTCTTGTGCTTTTCTGAAGTAAAATATAATTTATCTAACTGAGATGTCATTGACCAGCTTCCTTTCCCACATATCAACTTATATCTGAGCAATACCAACTATATGTGTTGTATTTTCGAAATGTTAAGCTACAACTTTGTCATATAATGGTTTAAGTATTTTTCAACAGCTGCATGTTTGCTCTATGGTCCAAAACGATTTAATTTAAGAGATGCAGATGTCCTGAGGGGGTGATTGTCCAGCAACATATGTTTTGTGGATCTTGAGAAAGCTTACAACCTTTACTCCCAAGGCATTTTGTAACTTTGAGGGCAAGGGATGCTGGGAATGCTCCTAAAGTGTTGGTTCAGATTTTGTGAAGTTAATATTTAATGAAAACATATCTTATCCGTGTGAGTTTGTTAAAAGAGAAAATAAGTCAGAAGTGTTGGAAGCTAACTGCTTTTCAAAAATAGACTGCTTTCACTGATTAGCATTTTAAAACAATTTAAGCAGAAACTGTACATATCAGTTATATATAAAACTTTGTAAGCAAATACTATACGTCCAACATTTCACAAGGAATAATTATTTCAAAATGCTGCTGTTTTGTTTATCTGAACAACCATGTCTCTGCATGGAGTTGCCCTGGGTGTGTCCAAACTCTTGACCAATTCGACTGACGCAGGAAATGTAGGTCACAGCCTTCATGGACATCAAATATCAAATTTATTACCACCCATATCCCACATATATCCTGTTACCTAACAACCATAACAGCACTAAACATAAGCTGCCGAAAATCAGACTTGAAGTCTGGCTGAGTGGTTTTATTACTTAAGTACTTTTAATTATTTGATTAATTAAATTAATGTGTCCTTTGAAAGCATTCTTTGAATTTGGTCACACATTGATAATACCAGAACCGCCAATTGCTATGATAGCAGATTTGCTAAGTTGTTCATGTTTGCATACCTGTTTGTTCCAAGGTTGACATTGTATTCCTGATCTTGTGATATTCACACTGCCTTGGTAGAAGCGACCCCTGCCATCATAACATGTTGCTGTTGACAACAAAGAAAACACTGGGATTAGGACATTCAGTGTTTTATTGCCGAGTTGCTCTCTTCTGGTTTGTTTTTTCATACTTACTTGTTATCTTATCCTTTTGGAGATCTGAAATAAAATGGAGAAAAAAAACTGTCTAATGTCAAAAGGAAATGGCACTGGTAAACTCATTTTGACAACATAAACAATTATATTGAATTGTGATATTACACTAAGTGGTAGAAAACCAGAAATAGAATAGGATGTTGGAAATGATCTGCTTGAAATGTCTTTTTTGTTGTTTTCTTTTGTTTGTTTTTTCAAAAAAGCTATATGAAAAAGACATCTATGCTTAGGCTGTATTATCTATTAGTATTATATGCTGATGAAACTAAAATGGATATTTAAAACTCAGCCTATACCATCCTGGCCTTCAAGAAATTTAAATCTACTCACAATTACAACTATTACAAATATACTTACATGTAGAAAAACTATTAACTATCCTTTCAGCTGAAGTATCACTAAGGAACACTCATCACAGTTTTGAGATGTCATATCTTACCTGCAAAGGGGATATATGTACAACCATATGGGTCAGTGTGAAGACTTGGTAAGGCCTGACAGTTGGGTAGCAGTGACGTGAAAATTTGGGACCCGGTGACTGAACTTAAGAGTCCAGCCTGAACTGAACCAGTCCCCTCCAGTTTTAACCACTCCTTATGGCAATAGAGCTCCTTCACTGCCAGGCAGTGCTCTCTGTTCCAAAAGGGAAAAAATGAATTTAGATGACTACATGATCTAAATGTATTTACTGCTCTCCGCTTCTAGTTTAAAAACAGCCCAAAGGGAAATGTAGACCACACAGTACCTGCAGACCGGTTTAGGGGCCGAGCCACCTGATGGGTTGCAGTCAGGGAAGGCAGAGTGGCAGAGCAGTGAGAGTGCAGCTGGGTTGCACAGTCTGCTGAGGCCTTCCAGCTCAGCCAACCAGCTCTGAACCAGGTATTCCTGCATCGCTTCGGGGTCCGAGAGGGAGGAGTTGAAGAAAACCAGAGAATCGTCTTTAAGATTCGTTCGACACGCATCTCCACGATATGCACTGCAGTAGCCTGTGATGCTCTTATGACTGCCTGGTGTCTGTTGTTGCTGATGATGTCTGTTGGAAAGAGACAAACAATGTGTGAACAAGTATTTGTTCTCTTGTGTCTCTTTTTCAGTTTTTTTTGTTATTGTTTTTGGACAGTGTATGAGTTATAAGATAATCATCAAAATGTCATTGGTTTTAAGTTTGCACTTTAACTAGACCACTCCTAACAAAGTGTTTGTTTTAACTTTATAGAGGTAGACTTTTTGTTGTATCAGATTGTTGTTCAAGTACTAATGTCCCAATTTATAGCATAGTACCAAAGAGAAAATGTTTTCGTTCTCCAGCTCACCTAATGATGAACAAAAAAAATTAAAATAAAAAAAGCTGGGGCAGTCCCTCATTTACTGCTTTGGTAGACAGTTAGTGCAAAAATATTAGATGTTTTTCACCTGAAATATCTCAATATGATCCAGATGTTGATGATGAGAGTAGCTGTGGAAGGTTTTACGTGGATTGCATGCTGTCTGCTGGACTTCCTCGCTGCCTCATGAATGAACATCTGTCACATTTTATGTAAAAGTCTGCCTGTGTGCCAGACTCCCTCTATTCCTGTTTTTCTCCTGGTTTGATGTTTGCTATTACTTCTCCATTGCCTGTCATACCTTCAGGCATGGAAACACGTTTATCCCTGTTTGTCATTTTGACACCTCTAAACACCTAGAGCTAATGGCTTATTTTCAGACCCAGATTTTTTGTTGTCATTCGGTTTTACCACATTTGCAAATTCCAGATATCACCTCAGTGGAAGATTGATGCTTGTGCAAAGTTAAAGTCAAAGTCCATTTATCCTTGTTTTTTTTGTTTTTTTTCTCCTTTTTGATCTTCAATTTCTATGTTCAGATGTGGTGATAAGATGTCAAATCTTTTTTATGTGCATTAGTACAGCTACGATTGTCTCCAGAGTAACGTATTTAAACTCCAAAAAGTTAAAAATTTTGCATGAGGGTTCATAAAATAAAGTAAAAACTGTTTGGCACAGTCAAAAAAGAAAAGCAGCGAGATGGAAATCCCAATTTAAGAATAAGCAAACTAAAAATAATCTACAATGCCCTCAACATTTACTGACCCCTCCTGGAAAAACATATAAAAAGTCTTAAAATACATAAGTAATGAAGTGACTACCCACTATACAAAATGGGAAAGAACTGAGAACACATGATCCAAGTGAGGATGATTATGCTTACATGGATTGTTGATCTTAATAAATTAGAAAATACCAACATGAACCAAATTACTTACTCAACCTTTCACATTCTTTGTCAAAGGAATCATTAAAAGTTCAAAAACAACTGCAACAGTGACAAGTAAGTCTAGACGAAGACTTTACATGAATTTGGTGGAATTTCATAAAACGTACCTGAACTATAACTGGAATCCCAACTGATCTTAAAATTGGCTGTAACAAGACAAGAACTAAATTTGTAGAAAAGCACCTAACTCGCCCACTTTTGTAGTTGGTGGATCTGTGATGCTGTTTGCCCCAGTGCATGGCATCATGAACTATTTAAAACACCAGATGGTCTTAAAAATCAGTTGTACTGCACGAGTGAGCTTAAAATGGGTTCTCATTGTTCCTCAGAACCAAAATCAACCTTTTTTCCCCTTTTTATGACTTTCAGCTCAACCCTCAGAATTAAATTAGGACACACACTGGCCACTTTACTAGGTGCATCTGTTCAATTGCATATTTACAAAAACAGCAAATCACCAAATCACCCAGGTGCAGCTCGATGCATTAAGTCAACTAAACATAGGGTAGATATGCTTACGTTCAGCACAAAGTGAAAAGTTACTGAGTTGTAATGAGTTATACCCAAAATTAAAGGTTGTTTTTTTTTTTTTTTTTTTTTTTTAGTGTTTTGTCCAAAAATAACATGTAAAGTCTTTTAAAAAGCTTATTAAACATCTCTACTAGGGGTGCCAGACACATATACAAGGCTGTGTACAAAAACATTCAAAACATCAAGAAAAGACCTTAAACTGAAAGATAAAAAAGACATCTTTCTTACCTCCAGTCTATAGGAAAGAGGCAATGTCCAGAAGACACCAGTTGAATGAACCCGAGTTGAACAGTGAGAACAAAGACACAAGACAAGTGGAAAAGACAAAGTTGATTTGTATGTTTCAGTCTGGGAGAGCAAAAAGCAGCCATGGTGCTTTTCTCTTCAAGTGATGGTAATCTGTGAGGGGACTGAAGGACAACTAGGTGGGAGCAGAGTGTGGATGCAGGTATGGTCACTGTCATTTGAGGATGACTGAGCAGGGTGTGTTTAAAGCAAGAAACAGCTGAAGCAACATAAAGCACAACCATCTGGTGGCAGCTAGAACAACACAAATAAGCAGCTGGTCACAACAACCACTCATCAATAAAACAGTTCAAACTCCTAACTAATCAAAAGACTTCAAGTCTTTTTTGATGGGAGTTTGATGGCAATGAAAACTATTTTCTCTACATTACCTGTAACGGTGACTCTGGCACTTTTTTTAACATTGTTCGCTCCACCGCTGTGTCTGTTGGAGGCCACACATGTGTATAATGCCGACTTTGTCACCGTTACTTTAAGAACGGAGAGTATTACATTTCCCACCAAAGTCTCCTCCACAGAGGCACCTGACACCTGGAAATAAAATCATAGATGAGAGAAAGGTGTATTGGATACAGATCAGATAAGAAGTTTACGTCAAGACATAGATGTTGTTCTTTTTCAGTTTTTAGTAATTCATGTGAATAGTGTTTTAAAGTGATTTTTTTAATTTATTTTATTCAACATGAGTATGTACATGGATTCTCATTTTCATATAAAAGATGGATTCTCATTTTCATATAAAAGATTACAGATCATACTGTAATGAATCACAGTATGATTCATTCGTACATACTGTGGGAATGTACGAATGAATCAGACTAGGCTAGCTGCTGACATGTGGCTGTGTCTATGTTTGAAGTTGTTCTTCACACTGTCTGTTTTGGGACCCGGCCTCACTGATATTAATGGCCTTAACAAGCTGCCAGAAAATCACCTCCCAAAGTCATTTTAATCAGTACGCACAGACACGCAAACAGGCCTAGTATTTACAGCTTTTAAGGGCCTATAATCATGTTGTAACATCCTGGACTATAAAAGACCCAGACGGTATGTGATGTTAGTCATAAGCTTAATAGTTAGCATGAGGAAAGTCTTGTGTCCTTGTTAAAAATATTACCTATTTAACATTCTGCATTAGTTATAGTCAAAAACTTAGAGATTTCTTAGGCTTTGATTCAAGCGTTTACTTTGAAACACTTAGAGCCAATCATGAAACAAAATTCTCACATTGCTCTCTCATTTAATAAGACCAATATTATTATCTAACCCGATAATAATGGGTATTATTAGATAACTGCGAAGCAATCTCTTTAAACCTTTGTCGCCATGATGAGAACTCCCTGCCGTTATATCCCTGATCCCACCGCCCGTCTGAAAGCTCACTAACTGCTGAATCTGTGTGAATGCGAGTGCAAAAAGCAGATATCAAAAGCAACAAATGAAAGTGTAATTTCTGTTAGAGTTATTAAAGGTAAGGGATTCAACATCTGCGTTTCTACAATCTCACAACGGCTCATTCTGTTTTAGTTCTGACACAAATAAGTGAGCCCTTTTTTCTGCACCTTCAAAAGAAAAATATTAATGCCAGAACAGCTTACAGGTTGCATCAATCTCAATTAGTATTTTAATGAATGCTTACTACAGATTTACCCACTTCATACCAATGATGGGCCCAATAAATACTATTAATATCCCTCATAAAATGTGATACCGTTGTAACATGAAAAGGATTAGAAGGTGTTCACCACCAGAAATCAACTTCAAAGAGTAGATGTTTGAAGTAGAAGTCACACACAGCTCCTCTTGTATCCCAGGAGTGAGCATTGTGGAGCTTGTGAGAAACTACCATTGCCTGGGTTGATAGCTCTTTCTTCTAGCAATCTAAAGAAGACCTCAAAAGTACCGCTACTGTAGTTAGGGGATGTGATTGTACTGTTACGCTGTGGAAACACTTTGCTGAAGTAGTTTGGCCCTAGGGTCACTGAAAATTTACTACCTTTATTTGAATGAACATCTATATATCATAAGATTTTTATTTTTTCTTGAGATCATGAGCTATCAGGAGAAATGTGGTTTCCTAATTGTGGAGGACCAGAAGCTTACTGCGACCTAAAACTAACACTAGAAGAAAGGAAAACAAAATAAAATATGCGTTTACAAAACCCCACTAAAGGTTCAGTGATTGTGAGATTTTATAAAAGTTTGCAACAGCAGCGCCATGACAACAGCATCATGACAACAGCATCATGACAACAGCATCATTCCCCTTCCCCTTCCCCTTCCATGTAATTTTTTTTTTTAAATTACAATTTAAATCATTCATTCAACCACATATAGAAGCACTGAAGCGTCTCTTATTTTTTTAAAATTATTTGTAGATTTTTGTTTGTTTAATTAAATGTTATTGAGTGGCAAAAATCACTTTACATTCAAAATTACTAATAAATAAATAAAGATAACAATTATATACATTCTTTGTATAAATATGTTTCGGCATCATTACTTAAAGTAATAACACAACTGTATACTCCTCAATTTATTGTCTTCTGTTGTAAGACGACAATTACATAATTGTGCAGACAATAAGAATGAATTTTATCAAAAAAATGAAAAACAGAAGGATTCATTTTAAATGTGTTCATGTTCACATGCATATGCACATAAATTAAGTCCAACCACTCACAGTATTCCCATTTTCCAGCCAGGTGATGGTGGGAATAGGATTTCCAGTGGCATTGCACTCCAGGGTTATCTGGCTACCATAATCCGCTCTCTTCTCTTTTGGAACTCGCAGGAGTCGAGCTGGAGCTGAGCAGATACACAAACAGAGTGCTAGATTCATTTAAACATACCAATAGAAAAAACTCATAAATTCAGCTTGCTTGAAGTAAGTTTAACAATGCAAGCATAAAAAGTAAACATCATACTTTGTACTTCAATGGTGACAGGCTTCGAAAAGGCTAAACCAAAGCTGTTCCTTGCCACACAGCGGTACATCCCAGCATCCTCTGTCTGGATTCTATGAATTTTTAGTGCCCCATAATCAAGAATGGTGATGCGGTCGCTGATCTGGAAGAAATTTGTTGAAATTTGTCTAAAAAGTTTGTTTAAACTTTTCAGCATTCCAAGATCAGGTATGAGTCAGGAATAACATTATAACCATTCAAAAGTTAAGTGAACATCAAAGCTTCCTGTATTATAAGCACTGTGAGTGGGTGAGATGTATCAGGCAGCAAGGATTTTGCTGTCAAAGTGGATGTATTATTATGAGAAAATAAATGTGAAGCAAAAATATTTTGAGTTTGACAAGCATATTGGCTACATAGTAAAGCAGTCACGGTAAAAGCAGTTATGGTTGTGGTCTTTTTTATGATTAAAATGCAAAACAGCAAGCACGATTGACGATTTGAGAATAACAACAAACTTGCGGCGTTTATTTAATTGAGTATCTTTGGGATGCACATCAGCCAACAAGTCTGATCTGTCAACATCTCACACCTTACAGCATTTATAACATCTGCTAACATCTTGGTGCAAAACTCCAAAGCATGTCCTTAGATTTCTAGAGGAGTCCATGTTTCTTCAGTTTTGAGCTGTTCTAGCAGTAGAAGCAGGGCCCAATATCCTGTCAATCAGGTAGTCATAATGTAATGTGTCATTTGCCAAGCAAAGTCAAACAAAATATAACAAATAAATGGGTGGAAACTATGTTGCTAGTCTTCACGTAATTTCTCCCTTTGCAACAATTCTTCACTTCATTTCTAAAAGACACATTGGCCCACCATCCACTTTGACAGATATTGTGTTAAAGATACAGTACAGACCAAAAGTTTGGACACACTTTCTAACTGAATTCAATGAGAAGGTGTGTCCAAACTTTTGGTCTGTACTGTATATTGAAGGTGCTTACCTTGATCAGCTCATCGTCCTTGAGCCAGGTGACATCTGGTTTGGGATGCCCAAGGGTAACACAGGGCAGCACTGCTTTCGATTCTATCAGTAAAGTTACGTTGGTAGGTTGACGCTTGATCTGGGGCTCTGGTTTAGGGAAAACACACTATTTTAGGGTTCACAACGTTTTTACTTATAGTCTTTATTCTAAAACTATAAACTTTTAGAATAAAGCTTACTCATCTTCAGCTGAAGAGCTCCACAACTCTTTGTAGCTTCTCCGATGCCGTTGCTGGCAATGCAGCAGTACTCTCCATTGTCTGACTCTTTCACATGAGGGATGGTCAACATCTGGCCCTGCTCCTTGGTAATGTATCGGTTATCATAGTACCTGAGAGAGCAAAAAGGAGCCCTAAGGTCAATTTAGATTTTGTTGCAACTTCTGAATTTTCTATTTTTACATTTTACAGACCCGATGCATCACAGAACAACAGGTTGCATCTGCATTATTTTGACAAAAAGAATCTGTAGTCAGAGCATTTATGTGAGTCTTACTTTTAGTACATAGTCACATTAAACTTTAAACCTAGCAACCGAGATTACATTTTTATGATATAACTAAGCATCTGTGGCCTTTTACTAATTCTTCTAAATTAAAAGTAGAAGAGGTCTACGTTCATATTTCAGGTCTTAAATCTCTGTTGCAAAGTTTTGCTAAAATCCCGTTTTTCATATGATTGTTCACACTATAATTTTAATGTGATCAGCATCAGACTCCAATGTGAAAAGTCTGTGGCCCTTCAGTGACCTGCATTCGCAGGAGAACATGTGGAGTCTCATGCAGTATTTTGTGTTTATGCAAGTTAATGTGGCTGTCAGCATGGCTGTCCAAGTGCAAACTGACAAAATTATGACTAGCTCCATTAATGCTGTCTGCTGTAATGTTCATAAATACTGCTGTGGTACAATTTATTTTGGAGGAAACCAACTCTAGTAATAAGACACAACATCTCGATTTGATTAGCTTGAAGCACAACTGTTCTGCACAGACTGTAAATAATGAGATGCAGCTGAAACCTGCAAATCCAAAGGCAACAGCATGTAGTTATTAATGAAGTCAAAATATCCTGGCCTGAGTTTTATTGAAAAAAAAAGGACTTGTGCTGTCATGAAAAAATATGGTTCACATCTGTGTAAAACAACTGGAATATATTCACTGTTCACTCCAGCCTGCAGGACATCACCTGCACTGTAACAAATTGCCCTGTATTTTTACAGTATAATGCTGGCAGCAGGGTTGCCAGCATTATACTGTAAAAATACAGTACCCTTACTGTAATCAACTTTACAGTATATTACTGTCACAAAAGAAATCTTTTGATTACAGCACATTGCTGTTTTTATCAGATTTACAGTAGATTACTGGCAGCTGTGTTGCCAGTATATTACAGTTTTTCTATGGTATCATACTGTTGAATTCACATACAGCTTACTACTGTAAATTTCCAATACAAAATAGAAACATTAAAAAAAAAACACTTAGAAAATGTAAGTTCCATCATGTCAACCAACATTTATTTGGGAAAAAAAAAGCACCAACTCAAACATTAACTCATACACAGTCTTTAGTGGGCCACATAATAAAGAAGAAGGTTTTGAAACAACAACGTATGTGTGCCTTAAACCTAAACCTTTTCTACAAGTATGTTGAGGGTAAACTGTCCAAAGTAAGACGTATTCTGGAAAAACAGTAAGAAAATCCCCATCTATTTTGTAAAATAAATTTCTTATTAACTGATTTAAAGAGTTTTTGAATAAAGCATGAATTGTGGCCTTTTGATTAGTCTGAAATAAAATAAGTATGAAATAAATTATGAAATAATACATTGTACAACTCAGCACACTACTTTTTCAATACAAAATACTACTTTTAGTAGAAGTGAGGAACAATATGATGCAACATAAAACAAATGAAACATGTAACTTTCAATCTAAAGCATAGGAAAAAAATCGCAAATTTTAGTTTGATAAAAATTTAAATGAAACATTTAGACTTGAATTTCCTTTAGGGCAAAATCAGAGCTCCCACTTCAAATGATAAAACAATGAAACAATATTTGACAACACACTGCCAAGATAAGTTAAACATTGTGCCTGTACAGTCAAAATTACAAATTATATCTGAAGAACAGAAAGTGGGACCCTTAACAAAATTTATGCTATAAATTAAAAGAGATGTCTAAGATTATGCTGACCTTTAAACCAAAAAAAATCTCTCAAGAACACTCCTGTTCAGGGATAAGTTGCCTTCATGCCTGTATAGTTTTTTGTTTGTTTGTTTGTTTGTTTTTGCGCAGAGGGGCAACAATACTTATAGCCTGGTTAGAAAGTTCTCACTAACCTATATGAAATTCCACTCGAAGTCCATGAGGTTTTTTAGCTGAGTTGAAACACAGGGGTTGACAGTGACCAACTTCTTTTGAACAGTATTTCCTGTCCTCTTGGAGACGATCTTGCCACAGCTGGCCTTGGTCCCTCTTTCAGGGTTGATATCAAGAAAGGGCCTGAAAATGCAGTAATTTCAGATTAGCATATGATGCTTAAGGAGTTAGGGTTTAAGGTGTATTAGGTGGGAAAAGGGGGGGACGGACAGGCGGACACAAACCTTACCTCTGGATGAATTCAAGTGTACATGCAGCCTCTTCTTGATATTGTAGGTGTAGTACATTGAAAACAGTGCAGCAAGCCCTGTCACAAAGGTTGGTTGAATGCCCTCACATACAATATGGCTCTCAAGACTGATCATCCAGTGCCCAGCAGTCACATGGTCTTTTCCACCTGAAAAATAAAATTAAAATAATTATAACAAGTATTGTGACTTCTACAAATGACCTTTACCATTATTTCTAAAACAACATTCATTTAAAGATATTGTGTTTCATGCAATACAAATAAATCAAAACCTTGTGTCATCTGCATGTATTGTATTATCGTGAAAATCTTAAACCACAATGAGTTTTGTTTTTCTTTGCAAAGTTATGGCCATCTTTATTCATTCTCCAGTTAGGTCATCTTTAACATTTCTACTGACAACCCAAGAACGTATGAACTAAATCTTTAAAGAAAAGAAAAGAAGTTTCTACAGGCAAATAACTAAGTAACAATGAAAACGGATTACTTTAATTAATTACCTTCTTATCTACGAGATATATCAAATAATGTTATGCTAGCTTCCTTATTACAGCATGACAGATTAACTAAGCTAACTTAGTTAGCTACTAAGTTAACTTAGTAACTTTAAGCAGTACAGTCTGCTTAAAAATGACAACTGTATGACAACATCATCTAACAAATAAATTATGCTCCAACTTACCGGATTGGCTCATAAAATGCAGGATTCAAATGGATAGTCCTTGTAAAGAAAATTCTAGAGGTTGCTTCCACATGTCACAACAACGTGTCTTCTTGTGAAATACAGTAGCGTTCTGTTTAAAGAGAGTCTCCTTGCCGTTGAATCTAACATCATTCCCAAAATGCAATGCTACTCACAGTATATTACAGTATTTTATTAAAAACAGTAATAATTGCCCAGAATGCATTGTTTTTCACGGTGCAGTACCGTTTTCAATAGAAACAGTATGATACTGTTCAGTTTTGGCCGTTTTTATACAGCAATTTGTTACAGTGTGGGATTTACAGTTGTGATTTTGGATTTTTATATTGTAGCCTTTTATTGCTTTCCTGTAAATTATCAATGCTAACTAGTTATGTCTCTTCCTTCTTTTTTTCTACTATGTATGTAACAGAACATGTATATGATGTCACCATCAAAATGTGGTTACTTTTAGAAGAGAATGCCTAAAATGATCAAGAAACTGTAAACTTACATGATTGGCTGATTGTTTTTGGTCCATGTAATAGAAGCACTGGGACTTGAGTCCACCTCACAGATGAAGGTGGCGTTGTGATCAAGAAGAACGTCCACTGTTTCTAGTAAAGTGATGATACGAGGTGCTAGCCAATAAAGAAAAAAAAAAGAAAGCATTCTGTTACACAACAATCTACGGTAAATTCATTAGAACAGAGGAGATTCACACATTTGTTGAAGCAGCCGAAGTAAGTTGCTTCTGTACCACAGACTGACAATGTTTTATTTGGTACTTTTTCTTAGTCTGTTTTAATGTGTCATTTTAACCTGTCACAGTCATATCTAACGTCAATTTAGGATTTGAAAGGTACAGATGATAATGCCACATGGCAGTAAAATTCTTGAAATCACTGATATGTGGGACATGCATCAATCCTGCATTATGCCACCATGACTGAATCTCAAGTAGATATTAAGTACCAGTATATTTTATTTTAACTACATAATCAGAAGATGAAAAGCCATGTCGAGTCCATCCATTGTAAACAGTATGCGCTCTACATTTTGTTGTCAGACTGCCAAAATGTGAAATTTTAGTTTTATTTAATGAAGAATCATCTCTGTACCTCATACCATTTTTTTTCACTAAACCAAAACCAGAAATGCTTGATCATTTTTTTTATTATTATTTATTTCTGTTACATACATAAATGAAACAGCAGGAAACTTCTTAGAAAATGGTAGCTTGAAGACAATGCTCTTCAAGCGATAATAGTAACTGTTTACAGTTGGCCTCAGATCAGACACATTCGGATTTCCTTTCAACTTAGAAAAATCTAATACACTAACAGTTCAGAAAACAAGAGAGGAAGTGCACTGGGAGCAGCAGCAACAAGAAAACATATGAGAGAAAAAGATAACAGTATAAGGACATTGTTCTGTCTCTTTTGAAATAAAGATTTCTAAATGACTTAAGTGAAATAATTCAGCTCTCATCTTGAGGGTTTGGGTGCTGCTGGACTACTTGGTGCAAAAAAAAAAAAGTTAGTACCAAAGATTCTTCAACGAGCCTTTTTGTTGGCTCTAAAGATTACTACCATCTTAGCTTCCCAAGCTGCATTTTCTTTTGAATATTCTAAATATGCTCTGCAGAAAAAAGGAGAGAAAGTTGCAAAAAGGCAAGTTTTGCATGAATAATTTGGAGTTACATTCCACAGAAAAAGCCAGGAATAGGTCAACCTACAAATAGTAAGTCTTAAATAGGTGAATGTCCACTGTGTATTTTTTTAGGTTTTTTTTATAACCTATGAAGGTTTCAATCTTTTTGGACAATTTTATCAAAAGGTGTTGAAGAAATTATGGTGCAAGATATGATGCCATCTATTTAAAGCCTTTCTGACAAATGACTAATGTTGTTTGTTTTCGTGTGAGTAGTAATTTAAAACAGAGGCTGTTTTATATTTCTAAGACAAATGTGCAATCCATCTTTAGGTGAGCTCTCGTTGTTTAATCATTTTTTATTGTTTTTTTTATGTAGTGTCCATGTTAACTGATAATCCCAAAACCTCCTCCATGTCACTTATTGTACAGAAGCTCCTGTGGTTCTCCGTGGACAGAAAGGCCACCTGTTGCTCTCTGCAGCTTGCGTAGGTGCTCCACACTTTCTAAGCATGTCTGCCTGCAGGCTCATGAACTGTTTGTGCTAGCATTTGATATGGTGTTCATATCACATGTCTGTAATCCAGCGCTTCACTCACTGCTTCAGCAAGAGGATCTAACCGTGTTTGCTGTGATGCAGTTGCCTTGTATACAGCTGAAGTGCTATATATTAGAATGTGTGACACACCTGAGGCTTTCAATTTCCTCTGTCGCAAATTACAGACAGGGTATCCGAAGTTGCACGGAGGAAACGAAGTTAATCAAATTTTGGCTAAGTTGGCCTATTGGCACCAGCTCGTTTTTCATGCTGTGTATGAAGGTTATCGCTGCAGTTCACTGTAATTATACAAATATTTGTGAACAGTTGCAGGAAAACACCATTATCTTTAGGAAAAGACAAAAACACAGTGAAGCAACTGGGATCACTTAAGATTTCTGACTTACCTCTCTGTGTGCTGTAAGCTGAGGTGACCAGAATCATATGAAAGGCAAATATTTGCTCCAAAGTCTTCATTTTGGCTCCAAAATGATTAAACTGAGTAAAACATGTGGTCGAGGAAGCAAAATAACAAACTGCCAGCTAGAATCCCACAGCAGGTAAGGAGATGATCTTGTTGCTTCACTCTGTGCCGGGGACGACCATGAGCTCTCTCTGGGACAGCTCTGTCACTCGGCATGTGCACGCTTGTGTGTTTTAACTGGGTGATGGACAGTGGCAGCTGCTTAAGTACAGTCACTGGGATTTTGCAGCTATGCTCTGAGCTCAGATGGCTCCTAACACAGCATGCACAGTGGTCAACAACTCTGACAGGACACTTTGTATTTATTCAAAATAAATCACACTGGGATGTTTCTGTTCCATGTCAGGAATCTAGCAGAAGAGAAGCACAACAAATTTATTGAAGGATATAAATTCAGTTAAATCACAATTGTGCCTAAGCATTGCTATCAAACAATTTGACATCCATACCATTGATATTCTCTACAAACATGTATTCAGACAAGATTGTCATGAAACTCACCACTTAACAATCTGATAAGCACACATCCAGGATACACAGAATCCAGGAGACAGCCTTTGTGTCCACCTGTTGCCTGTCTGCCTGAACTTTCTGTTTTATTTTAAGAAAGGAATGGCATTTCACTTCATTCACTGCTCATCCATCCAGCATCGAGGGCACTTATCTATTGTACTCCAACAGGAAGTCTGTGTCTTTAAGTCATCATTAAGATGTGATTTTGTTTAGTTTTTTTTTTTTTTTTTTTTTTTTTTTTTATTTCAAGAATATATTAAAACAGTGGCAAAAATCACTTTTCTGATGTGTCAGCTTGCAATACTCTAAAAGCAGATGTGAATAGAATAGAAGTTTGTCTTGGCCAGTGGAAACCATAAAAATTATTTAAATAGAAGGGCTATGCATATAAATATTTTTCAGTTAAACAAGGATCTATTTATAATGAAAAAGGAAAGTAAATGTATTTACATATGTGTGCAATATTTATTTGCTTAGTAAATAACTCATGTTAAGATCAGAGAAAAGTCATTAAAAATTGGTATTTGGTGCAATACCTCCCATTTGGTGAAAACTATTTAAAGTAAACTTATTTGTTCTTCTTTTATTGTCCACTAGGTGATGCTGTCTGCTAAGCGATAGCTTAGTTTCTTTTTCGGTTATTCTGCAAGAAGCCAACAAAAGGGGGCGGGGAGAAGAGAAACACTGACAAATCTCATATCATATTAAAGATGACAGCACTGGAACTTAATAAGCAGAATAGAAACATGCACCGTGACAAAGTAACTTACCTCTCTAAACGCTCTGGCTTTAAAAATCATGAGAATGTTTAGAGATCCTCTGGCTCCCCCTGCTGATAGAACAGCAGTCACATATGAAACCAATTATTTTTTAATGTATATTGTACAAAATTCTAGCACTGTCTTTAGTCATTCAAAGGTCCTTTTTTATAGTACATACATGCTGTGGTGTTAAGTAAAAGACTTTTCCAGGCCTTCTGAAGATCCTTTAAAGATTTTGGTTGGAACTTGGACTGTGATTGATTTTAGCACAATTGTTCTTCTACTTAAAAGGTTTTAGAGGAATTGATTTTTTTGTTAAAGCAACACAATACTGCAGAGAAATAAGGAGCACCCAAGCTGAGGAATGTAACCTCGAGAGGCCCAGGGCCTTTGTACAGACAACTTATCAAACAATGCAAACTTTGTCATGAGCTATGGCTGTGAGATCTTCAGGTGTTTTTGCAGCAACTAGATGATTACCAAAGAACTACTTGCCAAAACTTGCCTAACACTTGCAGATGAATCTGTTCAGGGGAGACTCACCATTCAGTTCCAAGTCAGATCTATCCTGGACTTTCCTTTAAAGTATAAAAAGACACTTAATTCAAATACTGTCCAAGTAAAAAGGAGATAATTATATTTCCACAAATATTTATCCAATTTCATAAAGACTCGATGAGAAAGAAGGAAATAGGGGCGGAATGAAGGAAGGAAGAAAGCCCAAAAAAGTTATAAAACAAGTTAAAAAGCTAAGTTCAAAGCTAAGAAATACCAAGTCAAAACAGCTTATCATATTCTGAAGTTTACTAGTTGCTCAAGAATAGGATAAAACTTTGAGACTTCATAAAACTTCAAGACTTTTTTCTAAAATGTGGCACAAGATGACTACTGAGTTATGAAAATATACTTGGTATATTCTGGAAAACTTACCAATAAGTTTGCAAAGAATTCTTGATACGTTCTGGCAGAGAGACTTTTTATGTTTTATGAAGGTTCCAAGAAAGTGTCTAACAAGTTCTGGAAAGTCCCTTCTAGATTCTGGAGGCAACCTCTACGTTGTGGAAAATACCTGGACCCACAAAGAAATCTTGGACTATAAGTGACTTCATTTTAGGAAAAAGTCTTACATTACACATTAAAAGCCCTTTAGACCTTAGGAGAGCTCCTATAGTGGCATGTTGTCAGAGCAGAGAGAACTTTTAGCGAACCTAACGGTGTCTTAAGGGAAGACTAGAGAGATATTCTGTAAAATGGATATAGCTCTTTTCTTAATCTTGTCAATGTAGGATCAGATAACTTCTGTCAATTCCCTAGTGAGGGCGTGTTTTTTTATGTTATTTTGTTTTGAGCATCAACCAATCACTGTCCCTGGAGGATAGCATTATGCATAGCAACAGTCAATCGCACATCCTCACTAAGATAGCAGTTTCTATGCAGCTGGCCGAATAAATAATTCTTTGACTTTGAGAATTTAGACTCTGTTAAGTTGGGAGAAGGTGAACTGTGCATTCTGCAAAGTTGGCAGACATTTCAAAAGTGTACCTGGTAAGTTTCAAAACGTATCTTAATCATTCCTTTACATTCTAAACTTTGCTGTATAGAAATACAAATTGCCAGTTTAAAACTGAGTACTCGCTAAATTCTCTGAGGCCATAATTTTTATACCGTAATGTTTTACACTACCTTGTAACAAAGGAATGAAGGAAAAAGGGAAGTGTCTTTGAAATATCATAAAAAAGTTGTTTTAAAGTAACTTTTCCAAAGACCACAACAATAATCAAAGAAACCATGCCTCTAGCATGGCATAGCAGTCGATCGGACCTTCAGAGTTGTGATGTATTGATGAAGAATTTGCTTTGCATGTTTTAACATATGCTTGGTAAAGCAGTGTGAATTAAGCTGCTGAATTTAGCAGAAAGAAAGGCTTTGCTACTAGGAAGCTTTATCAGATTCAAAGATTTGAAAATCCTCGAGTCTCATTTTGTTTGTACATGTGATTTCGATCTCGCTGTCTCTATGCTTCCACCTCTCTCTCTTTACCTCTCTTTCTATCACCTTGTCTCTGCCATACATGCTCACATTCTAAAGTCAAGTCAGATCTGGTGTCAGTCAGCCACTCCCTCTGAGGATTGTCTCAACGTGTTCTGCAATAATTAACCAGCTGCTCTGGCGTTGCTACACAGCCTCACCTCCTGCAGCACCAACTGTACTTCAGACCTTTGAACGCAAACAAATGCACAAACATTCGACTTCTAAACATGTAGTGGAAATCTACATCATTCGTTTAGAAGATCAGACGAAAGACTGACCAGGTAGGCAGATCTTGTTTTTGATCTTTCATAGAGAACGATTTTGTGGCTTTCCACAGAACCAAACACTGAAAAGATGGAGGATTGGTATTGTTTATGTCATGTGAGTGGATTGGCAGTTTTTATTCCTTATTATCTTATTAAGGGATATAATTATTGAGGGTTTCAAACTAAATTGCTGTGATTAACATTGTGTTAGCAAAACAAAGGCTTTGAATTACTATCTATTGGATGTTAATTTTAAGAGGGAATAGGCACATGCACGACTTACAGGAAGACAATAAGATGAGTTACTGGGTGTGCACTGTGGCTTTTCACCCACCGGCCATGACTTTTTCTGATCAAAAGTTAATAATATAAAAGGTGTGCTTACATAGCCTTTCTCATGTAGATAATAACCAGTTTAAATGAAATACTTGCATTGGGCTTTTCTGAATTGAGGGAAGTGGCCATGACACAATTGGAAAACTGAAAAAATACTATTTATGTGTTATTAAAGCGTCTTTCTGTTTTAGGCACTAAAATTATTTTTATGTAACAGAATTTTCTTGTTAGTGAACCTAATCGTGTAGTTCAACTAGGTTGCTTATTGATGTACAACATCTTGGGTTTTGACCTGTTTTCATAGGAAAATGATCTATAATCTCCTTTTTTAGCCATAAAATGCAATAAGACTTTTTTTTTTTTTTTTTTACTAATTATGCATTTGATAATATGATTCTTTGACAAAGTGAAATTATACCGTAAAAGTGTTTTATTCTTTCAATCATTTTTAAGCTTTAATCATTTATAAAAATAAAAACATATGTCATGTTGTGGTGAGACATGAGGGTGGTATGCAAGAGTTGTGCTGGGGGCGATGCTTTTTTAATTTTTTTAATTTTTATTTATTTTATTTTTTTTGGCAGAAACAAGCCAGCTGGTCTGGTTTGGAGAGATCCATTGAGCTAAATGGATCTGCTGAGATCCTGAAAAAAAGACTGAAAGATTCTAAACTGTTGCAGGGACTCACCTTCTATGCTTATACTTCAACGATACTTAAAATTGAAATAAATAAATCTCTTTGAAACTTGAGTTTCTCTTTGAAACTCTAAAAACGATGGAGACAATTTAAAAATTGCCCCCATCTTCATTAAATTTAACAGAAATGACAACGAAGCAAATTCTGGGAACTGTATAAAACTTTATTGGGTTGTGCCAGACTCTGAGCACTTCTTTAGTTCAACTGTCAACCAGAAATGAATAGTTCAGATATTTCCTTCACCACAACAAACAGGTTGGGGCAGATGAAAATTCTAAGAACAAAAGAAAATGTCAATTAAATGAACCACTGCTGCTGTTACTTTTACACTGTCAAAGAAAAGCAGAGGAAATAAAAGAAGAGAAGGAGCAAAGACACTCCAGCAGTCACTTGTTCCAGTGGGAGGCTTCAGCGTCTGTGGTCAAAATATAAACAAATGGTTAGCCCTACGCTGTCATCACTGGTTACTGGGTGGAGCACTGTTATTAAATCTCTTGGAAACATGCAGGAAAAAAAAGAAAGTGAAAGAGTAAAGGGGCGGTTAGGGAGAACAGGATAAATTTAACTTCAGACAGAGAAAGAAAGAGCTGGAACATTTTTTTAAAGCACAGAAAGAAGAAATTGACTGGGACAAAGACAAAATCAAGAGGTGATCTCAGATTTTCAATGTTGGAGCGGGTAAGGCTTTTATTTTCTAGTAGCATTTTGAAAGGATTGACACTATGATGGCTGTACGAGTGCAGGAAGACCAGTTTTAGCATTGTCGTTTCACAGGTTTTGTGTTGTATACTGCTTGACGCTTTAGGATTCAGCATGGCTGCTTTGTATTTGTGCTGACAAGTGATCACAGTTGATCCTGTTGTTTGTTTTTTCTCGGCAGTAGCTGAACCGAGATGAATAAAGCTCCTCTGCCTGCAGTGATCCAAGCAGGCAGCGGGAGGACGTTGTCCAGGTGATTCAGAGCTTTCTGTTTTATGTTTTTGTTTAGTTTATGTTTCTGATATTTTGCTGAAAAATGTCTTAATTCTGCACAAAAAAAAAAACAAAAACAAAAAAAAACCTCACTAAAATCATTTTCCATTTACAATCTCTTGTAAAAGTATTCAGGTCCCTTGACCAAGATTTTCACATTTTGTCAGATACATCTTGAAGTGTTAGAAGAGAAAAAATTGTTTATGAACAAACAAATCTGAGAAGTGTGGCATGTATTTGATTGTAACATGTAGAAATGTGGGGGGGGGGCGGGAAGCCAATGGACATGAATACTTTCGCAAGGATGTTGCATTTCTCTGTTATTTATTTTGCTGTGCAACATATTTCATTCATTTATTCATTTCAGAGCAGAGTTTCTGTCACTTTTGAACACCTACAACTGCTACCTGAAGGACCAAACTCAGCTGCATCTCACCTGTTCTCAGGTGCGAGGCACTGCGTTTTAAATTGCTTCTGGTTTGTGAGAATAGTTAAAGTATAACCAAATGAGCCTTACAGAAAGATGTGAGCAGCACCACATGTCTGTGTGACAGGGGCATGGTGGACAGGTGATAGTAGAGGGCTATCTGAACATCTCCTGGGGAGTACGACGACCAATCAGACTGAAGATACAGGACGACAAACAGATTCTTCCTCTTGAGTCTCCAAATTCAGTTGATCCAACCAGTCAAAACAGCCCTCTTGGAAGCAAAAGGTTTTTTTTTTGTTGTTGTTGTCATTTTTATTTTTTTTACTTTGATCATTTTCACATGGAAAGGTAAAAACTTTTGTATGACTGTGGACTGATGTCATTTCCTGGGTGTGTTTCTGTGTAGTACTGTGTCACAATGGGGTGAACACAGTGAGGTTCACCATATAAAGGAGCCAGAGGCAACACAAGAAGCAATCTTCCCAGATCCTCTACCAGGTTAATTTTGGTCTTTTACACACCAGCACCATGCTGTCCCACTTTCTTCTTTCTTTCTAAATAAAAGCACCCTTACAGATTTCTTCTGTTCTTTTATTTTTTGTTTCAAATGTTTTAGATCCCGTGAGCCCAATCAGCCCGCTGGGGAGCAAAAGGTTCAGAGCTTTTAATATATTTTTTTTAACACAAATATTAATTTTAAACTGGCCTGAGGTTTATAAGGCAAGCAATGCTTACATAAAAAGGTAAAAACCTTTACAGGACTCTGGTATTAGTGATGTAATTTATTTCCTGGGTCTGTCTCTTTGCAGTACTATGTCACGATGGGGAGAATACAGTGAGCTTCACCAGATAGATGAGATGGCAGAGACAGAGGCAGCACAGGAAACAGTCGTCAAAGATCCTTTGCCAGGTTGGGTTTGACGTTTCTACGGTAACACTTTCTTTGAAGAGGTCTACACTGTCATAAACATGACATATCAAATGAAGTCTTCATGAACAGTTATTATGGTTATCATTGAGTGTCATTCAATAAATAATGAGATTTTTAATGCAAAATGGACACTTTTAATGTAAATTTGCATTACAAGTGTTATTATTTACCAACTTACAATAATGAAAGTATTTGGTTCACCAAGTAAAGTTTGGAGCCAACATCACAAGTGTGTGTTGTCACCTGACATATCACCACCACTAAATCTACAGAGTCATAGAACATAAAACAACTGGCTGCTGCACACAGGTCATTTTGAGCCAGGGGTGTGCAGATGTTTCTTCTAAAACTCGCCAAATTATTATGCCTGGTTGGCAAAAGGCAATAAAATGGCCAAAACATTGCATCAATAACAAACAAAACTAAATGTAAAATAAGAGACCTTTGTTGTCAGCTGCCCGATTTGAGAATTTAATTGTTTATATGAGAAATTTTGGTTAACCTCTTATTAAACTGTGTTACCTATGTGGTCATTTCAAAGGATTTTCTTTCCAAACAACTTGCACCATTAAAATGTGCCTTTCTTTTAGCATTTAGGGTAACCTTTTGTGGACACATTGCTATGTTGACTGTTTTAAGCAATGGTTGTCAATGTTTTCCAAAGTCCAATCTGGCTATTTTGGTCATTGTTGGTTCACAATTTTTCATACAATGCAGCTTGGGGACCTTTTAAAGGCATTGAATTATGAATTCTGTCTTTATAGAGATTGAGGCGCTCATTATGATCTACTAGATAATATGAAATAACCTGTTTAGTAATATGTATTGCCTTAATGAACATGCTATTGAAATTAGTGGCAATTTCCACTAAGTCTTTCAAACCCTGACATCTGCTGCCTGCAGTATCATTTAAACTGAAGTCCCTTGGTTATCCTGTTAGAATCTTCTTTGTCCTTCTGTTGACCGTTCTTTTGCAACTGAAAATAACTTTCTCTGCACCTAAATGGTGCTTGAAGGAAACCTTATTTTGTAAGATTGAAAAAGTTGTTTTTACGTCTCACAGGGCCTCCTGTTTATGAGACTGCCACCCTGCGTCCTATGAGGCACAGGAGCCCTGAGCTGGAGCCAGAGTCCAACCTAGTTCGTTGCATGAGCGATGTCTCGTTGGTGAAGAGGAGGAAGGGCAGGGGCAAGTCAGCAGCACAAAGAGAGAAAGAAAAACAGCATCGCTTTTCTATCAATGGACATTTTTACAACTACAAAGTAAGTAACGGGACCTGAATGAAGCTCTTTTACTTTAACACTGTCCACTGGTTTCTCACTCCACTTATTCATTGATGGGATTTTTCAGTGTGTTTTAGTGATGTTAATTTATCCGTCAATATTTTATGTTTAATATAAAACTCGGTTGGTGTCGTTATATTGTAGATTTCCAAAATGTTGGTGGTTTTAGCAGAAATGTTGCCTAGGGAAAGCCTCACTCCTCCCCTTCATCCTTAGTTAAACAGTGAACAGTTAAACATTACATTCAGAGGCAGATCGTTATAAATATTGATCAAGGAAAATAAGTGAAATTAAGGGAAACTAAGTAAAGTGAAATAATTTATTTACTATCACATAGAAATCCTTGAAAAACTTCAAAATCAAAATGTTACAACAGGACAAACTGAAAACGTTATACACAGACAGCTAACTGAGCTTCCAATCTTATCCCGCATGAAACCCTGAGCCACCACTTTTTTTTCATTGACTTTTGCAGACCTCTATATTCACTCCATCATTTGACACTTCAACTAAAGTTCGCATCTCTAGCAGGATGACCACAGACCAAGTCATCAAACAGCTGCTAAACAAGTTCAAGGCAGGTTTAGAAATCTCTCTTCTACAGCACATTTTTGTTTTTGCTCAGTCAGGAAATTAGTGAACAGACCACATGTTGAAGTATCTCATGTTTATCTTTTTATTTTTGTAATGCAGATAGAAAATGATCCCCAGGAGTTTGCATTGTACTGTGTTCACCAGAGTGGAGGTAAGGCTGAGTTGTTCAACCTGAAACCAATGAATAAATGAAAAAGAGTAAAGATGATCCAATGTCCTTGTTGTTTGTCCTAGAAAAAAGAAAGCTGAGTCACATAGATTATCCACTGTGGGAACGGATCCTGCAGGGTCCCTCTGATGACATCATGAAGATATTCCTGATGGACATGCATGAAGAAGAAGTCAGCATTGACGTAAGTTACATCTATGGCCAATGAGTTTTTAATGTAGATCTTACGTTAAATAAAACTTGCTTCATGATTGACTGTGATCCATTATTTACGTATTAGTGTTTTATGTTGATCACATTTTGCTACCATCCATTTTCTTTAAGAAAATTGACTACGGGTTGTCAATTAATTCCAGATTAGGAAATCTAAAATTTAGTGATGCTATGAGACAAGATATTCTTGCATCTTCTTCTCTGGTCAATAGCCTAATACCCTAATCCTAAAATTCAATGGAATTTGTGTTCTGATAAATTAACCTGTAGCATCTAAGAATTCAGGACTGTCATAAATAAAAATCAAGGAGAATATTACCAAAAATACACAAAGTGGATTAAACAGAAAACACATTTTCTTTATCTTTTTAAATCTTGGTATATCAATTATTGTAGAATATTTTGTATTTTATTCAATATTAAAGCTATGTTTGAGTGAAAGTCAGTCATAATTTTATTAAAACACCAAGTTCCTCTTTCCTGTGTTCAGGTTGCTCAGTATCTGAACTTGGAGCTCCCCATCTTGGATCAGTTTCTGCTCAAACTCAGAGAGGAGGAGAATAGAGAGATTCAAAAGGTCATCAACAAGTAAGAGGGTGATTTTATTCACAAAAAGGATTTTATGTTGCCACTGGTGTATTATTTTGAAAAATCCTTTAATTTACAAGTGCTGTATCGACACTGCAGTAACATTCTCATCTGTCTGTCACAGATGTGCTGCAGTTACATTTGCTGGCCTCATGGTGGGGCCAGACATCATTTTAACTAACGTTTTTTGATTCTCTTAATTTTTACTAATAACTTTCCTGCATTTGTGTTTGTGTCAGGTACCAACACCAGCACAGACTGCTGTCTCATATGTTGAGCTTTAAGATGTCCCCTCACATTGAAACCAGTGTCTGACCACTTCCAAACTCAGTGAAAGGAAGAAAAGTATCTCGGAGGAACCCTAAACATCTGAAAAACCTTTTCTTTTTCATAACATTTAGGCTATGAAAAAGAGTTTGTAAACAAAGACAACATAAAGGAACACATATGATACAGTACAGAATTCTATTTTGTCCTACAGAACAATTTAAATTTACATAATATGTTTTTGTAAGAAAAACTGTGAAGTAAATTTTGGTGCCAATATGTTTATTTCAGAGACTTGCTGAATTAAAAAGTGACAAATATAACCTTTTTGTGTTGTTGCTTCTCCAAGTTAAAATACAGATAACATACCACAAATTTATCATAGAATTGGTCAGTATTTATCAGATAGAACAGATGAAGATTAGATGCAATAAAGGTCTCACAAAAAATTGTGTGAAATCTAGAAGTTTTATAATCTCAGTCTTATAAAATAAAATATATGATTCATTTCATGTATTAAGTATTTGTGTTTCACAAGCTTGAGGGCCATTGAAAGTCAAATGGTAAAATAAGTAGAGTAGGTAAACACTGAAAGGAGGTAAACATTGTCACTGCAAAACTTCTAACCTACCAAACATCACAAATCTGTGTGTGTATTTTGCTGTAATGAAAACATTTGCTGATTTGGATTGGTACAAAGTATTTTTACATCCTCAATGCCTTAGCATTTTCATAGAGCCCGCAGCACTTCCTTCTGTCCACATAGTTAATCTTACTCTTGCAAAAGTAACATCTGTGGAACATTTACAGGTTTAATCACATTACAGTAACAAACTTCATTGGGAGTTTAAGCAATTTATTCACAAAGTAGCAAAAGTGGAAAGAAAACAAATATGGTTTTCCAGAACTTTTAAAATAGAAATCTGAAAAGTATCCATTGAGCTGAGCTGTTTGACAACAAAGAGAAACAATTTTAAAACTGCCTGCCCGACAACCTCATGTTAAAAACAGTGACATTTCCCCTAACATTTTAACCAATATGAATTATATTTAGTCACCATAAAACCAGATAGATATTCCTCATGGAATATGGAGCTCACTCTTCTATCAGAAATAGAAAAATACAGTGTAGCTTTACGTTCTGGCAAAGAAACAGAGTAGCTGATTTAGGTGATGAACATCTGAAAATACTAACACCACATTTTTCCTGTTTCTTGTGCTGCGCTTTTTGTTTTTGATCTTAGTAACAACAGAAGAAATTCAATATGCATGAATTTTATTGCAGGCTTTTGATATGCAATATTAATTTTATTGTGTTTAACTGAAGTTGGGGTAATAATTCTAGAAAGGGCAATTTGTGGCTATTTGTTGCAGGGCTGATGGGTTGGTACCCATTGCCATGACAGTCTTTTGCTATCTGTGGCTCTGGATCTTCTTCAGCTGCAGAATATTTTTTCATTTGGATTTTGGCTCAAAGCTGCCTGGAGGATCCAACCAAAAGTTCCTCTTTTGCATTGACCTTTATAGCCCTATAGATAAACTTGCATTGGCTGGCACTGTTGTCATGATTGTTTTATTGGCTGTCTGCTTGAATAGATGATCTGATATCCATCATTGTCTTAGAAACATTATGACCTGATATCTGAATTCATGCCCTGGTGTTGCTGAAAAGTCTCTCTAAACCCTTAACCTGCACAATTATTTTTCTTTCAACAGTTTGAGTTGCAACAATCAAAATCCAAATCAGCAAACTCTGAGGTGTTGGTCATCTCTGCTCTCTTTTATTTCCTCTTTTCCTTAATCCTTCACCTACTATCTACCTCCAATACAACATTAGTGATCTCTAATTACAGTTACACATTTTACATCATTTCAAGTTCATTATCAAAATCACATCAATAACCTCTTTATCTTCTGATTTAGCAGTCATTTATAATATTATTATAATCATGCCTTATTAGTTCCTTGTATTATAATCATAATCTAATTATAGATTTTCTTCTGACAAGAAAGCAGGGTTCATCCATTATTCTTATTCTTTGAAACTAAAGTTACAGTTGTTCATTCTATCAAGAGAAAACATTATTAATATAAGTGTTTTGCTTTGAGTTTTATTCAATTACTCAATTTGTTTAGACTTCATTCTTTAAAACTTTCTTGCATTGAAATAAGGAATAGTCCAAACTGTTTTTATTAATCCTCAGGATGGAAACTTTCTTCATCTTATCAGAAAGCCTGCTGTTCCTGTTTCATGGCTTGGCAACTCTCTCTGCCTAAATATAATATCTTATGATTAAATACAAAAAGAAATTTAATTTGAAAGTAAAACTTGCATGAGACAAAACAAACAGAGAACCTCACTGATTTTATTGAAGTTTGATTTTATCCTTGGGTATAGATGCTACTTTGTGTAATTAATTTTAAAGGCAAATTCATGTATTATGACTGTTAACTTAAAATCTCCAGCATGGAAATAACGGGATGATCCTGGCTTATCTTGACACTGTAAAAAAGAATTAACCACTCTTTTTAACTTTGTAGCATTTCTTGGATTTCAGGGAATATTTGCTATTGCTGGGGTTCAAAGACACAACAAACTGGCACAATAGTTGCTGTGAAAGAGAAGATGACAATAAGTGTTGAATGAAATTGAATCTTTTCTTTAATGGTTACATGAAGAACAGAGAGTGAACAGATTTACCTCTTTCTCCAAGATGCAGGTTTTCTCATCATGGTTTTTCCACTTAGGACATTTGGCTCTTTCGAACACTGCATCGATTTTATACTTGATCTTACTGCTTTTCTGCAGAAATAACCAAACAAAAAAGTGATTAGACGTATGCTTAGATAGGGTACATTAATTTGTTCTGAGAAAGATCAGTCCAACCTTGGATTTAGCACTTTTAATTGAGACCATCTTGAACAACATCTTGCCTTTTGCTTTAGTGTTGAAATTTTCCACAGCAAATTTAGCAGCCTTCTGAACATCTTCTGACTCAATAGGTTTTTCAGACCAAGACGCTAAAAAATGCACTGTTAAACAAAAATCACAGAATAGTGACAAAAACTGTTCAGCTTGATTCAAAGAAAGGGCAAGAAGGAGTCTTATCATTCTACCCACTCTGACCAGCAGTGCAGTGGCTTTGTTTCACATCACAGAACGTCTTTTACACATTGAAATAGGAAATTTAAAACCATCACCTTACAGCAGGACAACAACCATAATCAAACTATCTCAGCTACAGGACAATTGTAAACTTTCTATTAGAGTGTTTTGATTGTTTCCGATGAGTATTTTTCCAGTTACTTTACCCCTTTTTTTATTGTGGC
Source organism: Gambusia affinis (assembly GCF_019740435.1). Taxonomy (NCBI): domain Eukaryota; kingdom Metazoa; phylum Chordata; class Actinopteri; order Cyprinodontiformes; family Poeciliidae; genus Gambusia; species Gambusia affinis. The sequence goes on along the minus strand of NC_057884.1, from coordinate 18,742,615 downwards.
CCAGAGGTGCAAAACACTTCAACAAAATTCAACAACACAACAACATTAAGAAAGCACAATTACAACTTACAAAAACACTACAACATTAACATAACAGAAAGGGTATGTCCAAGTTGGAGACCTGAGAAATCGCTGATTGGACTACAGTGCTTTTGAACAGCACTGTAGTGCCGGCCACTGTTCAAAATCACAGTGGTCGGCCCGTTGTTGTGATACGCTGTAGAGTCCATATTGAAAGTGGCTTATCTGCCATCAAGCTAATACAACTAAATGGGCCGAACTTTGTAAACTGCCGTTCTGCAAAGTATTTTAAGTTAATTAATGTCACTGACACAATCTCTCACACACTATTATATTTAGGAATGAAAAGAACCAAGAAACTAAGGACATTTCAAACTTTTTGATCTGATTATTTAATTGTTTTGGGGCACAATAATTACATTTGATACAGCTGATTCTGATAAATTGTTTTTATTGATGAACACACGCACACACACACACACACACAGACCTTTACAGTGGTGTATTCATGGACATATTAACACAATTCCATAATTCAATGTGCATTTGCTAATTCAAGATATGAATAAAAAAACATAACTTAATTAAAATTTTTATGTATTTTATTGAAGAGACAAACTTTGATAATAGTTGTCCATCTTAGCTACATATTTTTACTTTAAAAAAATATTTATTACAGTGTAATATGTCAATTGTGCTATAGTCAGTAGTGTGAAGGAAATCTAACAGACTAAGTTATTTTTAATTTCTTAAACTCTCATAATACTGACGACCTGTCCAGGGTGTACCCCTCCTCTCACCCAGAATGTTAGCTGAAGATAGGCACCAGCACCCCTCTGACCCGCTAGGGACAAGGGCATTAGAAAGTGGATGGATGGATGGATGTCATAATACCCTAATACTTCAAATTGAGATATTTCACTTAAAATACACAAAAAGTGAAAGAAAAAAGTCTGCAGTACATTACAAATTTATTTATATCATAATGGCAACACAGAGCCAGGGGTTCAGTCTGCTGGTCAAGCTGGGAGCAGTTTGGTGACTGGGCCTTCTGAGGCATCTGGCTACCCACAGGTTAAAGCGAATGAAAAAAATAATCTAACAGTAATCTAACAGTCTAACAGAATAGGAAATACATCCCTGATTCATTCACACTCAGAAAGAATATATGTCATCACTATGTTGGGGAATTGACTTAGCATCTAAACACAGACATTGTGGAGATGAACTGTGAAACTGAAGTCTGAAGAAAAACAGCTCCGGCTCTGATCCTCATGGACCTGTCTTGATGAAATCCCCCAGTCTCTGTGCTGCTCTCTGGATAAATGTACTTTCAGGTTCGTTGTTATATTAAACAAATTATTTTAACCTACATAAATTACTGTGTAGATGCTACTGTGACATACTGTGGCGGGTACAATGTGTATATTTCACACCAGAATGTATACTCTTATTATGAAGAGGAGAAGGTGAGGTGAGACCAACAGTTGTCCTACATTCTATTTTCGTTTTGATTGGAAGACATTGAGAATAAAACAAGACTAAAATTATTATTTTTTTTTTGTCTTTTTCTGCTGACTTTCACAGTAACTTAAAGTAACAATGTTTGACCACAGACAAACAGCAACTTATCTTGCGAGCTTCTAGGTAACCATGGCAACAACACACAAATGGCAAAAGCACTTGTTACAGGTTTCTCATTGCCTCTCCCTCTTTAGCAAACACTGTATAAAAAAAAAAGTTAGCTAAGCTAAAAAAGGATCTGAGTAGTTAACTGGGGCAATTTAGTTATAAAGGAAATATTTCTCTGTTGCTTAGAAATTTGTTTCACCCCGAAAATGCACAGTACTAGCCACAAAGTCAAGAAATTCTGCTCGTAAATTTACGTTATTATCTTTAATTCTTTCCTGTGAAATGTAAAGGCAGTGGGTACACTTTGTACTGTAAAACGGTTGAAACGAGTCCACGCAGCACGTTCTTTCCACTGCTACTTTCAAGATGGTGGCGATGTCTGTAGGACTCAGCGTATACGTATTCATACCTGTTGTTCAACCAGCGATTTCTCAGGTCTCACATGGGGATATACCTCTTCCGTTTTGTTAATGTTGTAGCGTTTTGGTAATTTGTCATCGTGCTTCGTTAATGTTCATGGCTGAACAGTTAAAACTCATCAAACTCTAAACTTGGTTTTGAAATGCTTACATTTTCGCCACTTTATTGTGTTACATAACTAAACAGGTCTATTCAGGACACATAACATCCATATCTCTACTTACGTTCTCTACGGAGTCTGTTCTCAGGCTGAGATCCCAAACACAGCTGGAAGACTGACAGACATATCAGCAAGGACAATGGCAGAAACATGTTTGCCTTCCAACAACTTGTCAGCTACAGACGTTCCCAGGACGTTTGCAAGATTCTAATGAGTCCCGGTCCATTTTTTTAAGGAATGAAACATAAAAAAGAAACTACTAAATACAACAGAACAGAAGAAAAACAGATAAATATTAATTACTAACAGTAAAAAGTTCAACACCAACCTTATAGATGGATGTTGCTTCAGATGGGGGAAAATGGAGGAGAGAAAGAGTGAAACAGCTTCTGTGTTCTCTGAGTGAATGTGTGTGTGTGTGTGTCAGTATTCAGACTTTAGTAGGTTCAACCAGTCAGTGAAGACCACACCCACCTACTGCCTGGGAGTGACGCCATGGATGCTTCTAAGCCATCAGCAGCCTTGGTGAGCATTGGAGGCAAACTGCAGAGTGGATGTCTGGTGATGTCTCCCTGCTGCAGTTATTCAGGAAACTTCACGTTGTATATGTGGGCATGTCATGAGCAATGGGTACTGTCCAAGAGTACAAGGTTGTGGAGACAAGTGGCAAGAACACATTTCCTGTGTGTAGAAAACTTGTTTTGCCAAAAACTCTGAATGGGAATTCTTTAGACAAAAGATACATTTATTAACGCTAAAGAACAAACACGTCTGTCTTAACTTCCCTATAGGACAAAGTAGTGGACATTTTCTAGTCTGCTGACTGTTTTGCAAATCTTGTATAACAGTTCATCAAAGTCCACCTTTGGGGCATAGACTGACCTTTTGCAATAATAGTTGAGCTCACATTTGCAGGGTGTTTATTGTTTGGCTCAAAGACCAAGAATTGACATCTTGATTGCTTAGTATCTGAACTTGGATCTACCCATCTTGGATCAGTTTCTGCTCAAACTCAGAGAGGAGGAGAATAGAGAGATTCAAAAGGTCATCAACAAGTAAGAGGGCGATTTTATTCACAAAAAGGATTTTATGTTGCCACTGGTGTATTATCTTGAAAAATCCTTTAATTTACAAGTGCTGTATCGACACTGCAGTAATATTCTCATCCGTCTGTCACAGATGTGCTGCAGTTACATTTGCTGGCCTCTTGGTGGGGCTAAACATCATTTTAACTAACGTTTTTTGATTCTCTTAATTTTTACTGATAACTTTCCTGCATTTGTGTTTGTGTCAGGTACCAACACCAGCACAGACTGCTGTCTCATATGTTGAGCTTTAAGATGTCCCCTCACATTGAAACCAGTGTCTGACCACTTCCAAACTCAGTGAAAAGAAGAAAAGTATCTCGGAGGAACCCTAAACATCTGAAAAACCTTTTCTTTTTCATAACATTTAGGCTATGAAAAAGAGTTTGTAAACAAAGACAACATAAAGGAACACATATGATACAGTACAGAATTCTATTTTGTCCTACAGAACAATTTAAATTTACATAATATGTTTTTGTAAGAAAAACTGTGACGTAAATTTTGGTGCCACTGCCAATATGTTTATTTCAGAGACTTGCTGAATTAAAAAGTGACAAATATAACCTTTTTGTGTTGTTGCTTCTCCAAGTTAAAATACAGATAACATACCACAAATTTATAATAGAATTGGTCAGTATTTATCAGATAGAACAGATGAAGATTAGGTGCAATAAAAATCCCACAAAAATTTGTGTGAAATTTAGAAGGTTTCTCATCTCTGTCTTATAAAATAAAATATATGATTCATTTCACGTATTAAGTATTTGTGTTTCACAAGCTTGAGGGCCATTGAAAGTCAAATGGTAAAATAAGTAGAGTAGGTAAACACTGAAATGAGGTAAACATTGTCAGTGCAAAACTTCTAACCTACCAAACATCACAAATCTGTGTGTGTATTTTGTTGTAATGAAAACAGTTGCTGATTTGGATTGGTCCAAAGTATTTTTACATCCTCGATGCCTTAACATTTTCATAGAGCCCGTAGCACTTCCTTCTGTCCACATAGTTAATCTTAGACTTGCAAAAGTAACATCTGTGGAACATTTACAGGTTTAATCACATTACAGTAACAAACTTCATTGGGAGTTTAAGTAATTTATTCACAAAGTAGCAAAAGTGGAAAGAAAACAAATAGGGTTTTCCAGAACTTTTAAAATAGAAATCTGAAAAGTATCCATTGAGCTGAGCTGTTTGACAACAAAGAGAAACAATTTTAAAACTGCCTGCCCGCCAACCTCATGCTAAAAAACAGTGACATTTCCCCTAACATTTTAATCAATATGAATTATATTTAGTCACCATAAAACCAGATAGATATTCCACATGGAATATGGAGCTCACTCTTCTATCAGAAATGGAAAAATACAGTGTAGCTTTACGTTCTGGCAAAGAAACAGAGTAGCTGATTTAGGTGATGAACATCTGAAAAGAATCTCCATGACTAAAACCACATTTTTCCTGTTTCTTGTGCTGCCCTTTTTTAACTTAGAAACTATGGAAGAAGTTTATTATGCATGAATGTTATTGCAGACCTTTGATATGCAATACTAATTTTGTTGCGTCTATTTGAAGTTGGGGTAATTATTTCACACGTTTTGAAAAAGTAAAAGCCCAAGACAAGTCTAGGGCCCTTTAATGGTGGTTCTGATTGGCTTGAAGGATGAACACTGCCTTGGAGATATATTACTATCTTTTCAACTTTTTCACTGTGTATAATTTTGCAACCATGAAAGAATGTTGAGGTGACATATTAATTGAATGTCCACAACATCTTTTAGGTTTTTCTTTATGCTAAATATTTTATTAGTAAGACAATTTTGTGAGGGTCAGTAAAGCTTAATGCAAAAACAGAAATAATCAAACCAGAAATTATCAAATCAGAAATAATCAATCTATCCCGTCTTTCCCTAATGCTGACACTGAGCATTGAAAAGGAAACCTTTGAGAGATGGAATGTGTATGGAATTTCGAACACCAGAACCAGCCTGATTATGATGATGAACATGTTTCAGCAGGAGGAGACTCAGCGGTGATTGATGAGGGCAGGTGTTCCTGCAGGTTTGATGAGCTTTCATCTCTGCATGAATGTGAGGTCACACAGGACTTGGGTCCTGGCAGGAAGAGTCCTGATTTACAGCGGAAGGTCTTGGATCTTAGGTTGACTTCCTCATGCATGTAGAGGTCCTTCAAGATCTTTCTTGTCCATTGAGATGTAGGCAACCTGACCACAGGGAAGGAAGGCCTCAATTCTTCTTCTTCTTCTTTGCCTTTGGGGTCTTAATTTAGATGATGAGAGAATGGCAATTTGTGGCTATTTGTTGCAGGGCTGATGGGTTGGTACCCATTGCCATGACAGTCTTTTGCTATCTGTGGCTCTGGAACTTCTTCAGCTGCAGAATTTTTTTTTTTTCATTTGGATTTTGGCTCAAAGCTGCCTGGAGGATCCAACCAAAAGTTCCTCTTTTGCATTGACCTTTATAGCCCTATAGATAAACTTGCATTGGCTGGCACTGTTGTCATGATTGTTTTATTGGCTGTCTGCTTGAATAGATGATCTCCTATCCATCATTGTCTTAGAAACATTATGACCTGATATCTGAATTCATGCCCTGGTGTTGCTGAAAAGTCTCTCTACACCCTTAACCTGCACAATTATTTTTCTTTCAACAGTTTGAGTTGCAACAATCAAAATCCAAATCAGCAAACTCTGAGGTGTTGGTCATCTCTGCTCTCTTTTATTTCCTCTTTTCCCTAATCATTCACCTACTATCTACCTCCAATACAACATTAATGATCTCTAATTACAGTTACACATTTTACATCATTTCAAGTTCATTATCAAAATCACATCAATGACCTCTTTATCTTCTGATTTAGCAGTCATTTATAATATTATTATAATCATGCCTTATTAGTTCCTTGTATTATAATCATAATCTAAGTATAGATTTTCTTCTGACAAGAAAGCAGGGTTCATCCATTATTCTTATTCTTTGAAACTAAAGTTACAGTTGTTCATTCTATCAAGAGATGACATTATTAATATAAGTGTTTTGCTTTGAGTTTTATTCAATTACTCAATTTGTTTAGACTTCATTCCTTAAAACTTTCTTGCATTAAAATAAGGAATAGTCTAAACTGTTTTTATTAATCTTCAGGATGGAAACTTTCTTCATCTTATCAGAAAGCCTGCTGTTCCTGTTTCATGGCTGGGCAACTCTCTCTGCCTGAATATGATTTCTTATGATTAAATACAAAAAGAAATTTAATTTGAAAGTAAAACTTGCATGAGACAAAACAAACACAGATCCTCACTGATTTTATTGAAGTTTGATTTTATCCTTGGGTGTAGATGCTACTTTGTGTAATTAATTTTAAAGGCAACTTCATGTATTATGACTGTTAACCTAAAATCTCCAGCATGGAAATAATGGGATGATCTTGGTTTATCTTGACACTGTAAAAAATAATTAACCCTTTTCAACATTGTCGCATATCTTGGAGTTCAGTTCATATTTGTCGTTGAAGGGGTTTGAAGTTACAAAGAACTGACACTTTAGTTGCTGTGAAAGAGAAGATGACAATATGTGTTGTTGAAAATTGATACATTTTCTTAATAGTTCTATAAAGAACAGAGGGTGAACAGATTTACCTTGTTGTCCAAAATGCATCCTTTCAAGTCAAGGTTTCCCTCCTTTGGACAGTTGGTACTTCCGAGGATTGCATCGATTTCAAAGTTGATCCTATTGGTTACCTGCAGATAGAACCAGATGAAACAGTGATTAGACGGATGTTTTGATAGGGTACATTATATTGTTTTAAGGAAAATCAGTCCAACCTGGGATTTAGCACTGTTAACTGAGACGAGCTTGAACAACACCTTCTCCTTTGAATCTTTGTTGAACATTTCTACAGCATATTGAGCCGCCTCCTGAACATCCCCTGACTCAGGATGTTTTTCAAACCAACCCCCTAAAAGATGTGCCTTTTCTGAAAGACAAAGGTATGTCGACTGTCACATAAAGCATATCAGTAAAAATGCAAAAAATGATCACAAAAACTGTCGAGCTGGAGTCAATTTGTAGGGTTAAAGAAAGGCCAAAACGAGTCTCAACATGCTGCCCATTTTGATCAGCGGTGCAGTGACTTTTTTTCACATCATAGAACCTCTTTTACACAATGAAATAGGAAATTTAAAATGTTCTCCTTATAGTAGGACAACAACCATAAACAAACCGTCAGAGCTACAGGAGAATTGTAAACCTTCTAGTGGAGTGTTTTGATTGGATGCTGTGAGTATTTTTTCCATTTACTTTACTTGTTTAATCATGTTGTGAACTCTCTCATGCATGTAACTGGTGTTGACATGATTATGTCAAATTCACACAATTCCTGTGTCAAAAAGGTGGAAAGACTTGTTTGTACTGCCAGCTAGCAGCTGTTGCCTGTTCCATCCCCACCCAGTCCAAAACAAATTCTCATAACTAATGGCAATCTGAAAAACTGGGTGTTGATCACACCCAACTTTGTACTTCTTTATTCATCACCTTTGCTAGTCAGAACTTTGGAACAAAGAGGCAAACAAGGCTTTTCATCAAGCTTTATTTTGGATTTGATTAACTGCACCAATCCTATATGATTCCATTAATGTAAAATCCCAAACCTGTTAAGTCATTGTAAGATATTAGACTACCAAAAGGGAACCCTTTTTACATACAATTTAAAGTCTGCTACTGAGCAGCACTGTCTTTTGTTACTTCCAAAACTAACGTCCCGTCTGCCAAATTACACAGCACTTTGTCAATGATAAATTCATCTGATTTGTAGCTGAAACAAAACTTCTGACTCCACCGTACTGCAGTGAGGAGTCATCAGCTGTGGAATAAATCCACAAACACAAAACATATTTGACCATGTAGTCAGCAAGCCACACAGTTCTAGAACAACAGGTCCTTTCTTTTTGCAGAATCAGATTATTGTGTTTAAATTTAAAGAGAATTTTGTTACCTATCTTACCACTTAGATTCTATGTGATCACTAAGGAGTTTCACAGACTGATGGAAACAAACTGGCTTCTTTATCTAATATGGCTTATTCTTTTTTTAAAAAAGAAATAAAAAACAGGATTTAGTATTTTCACTCTTACATTTGACAATGTGTCAGAATGTTTACATGAAAACACAAAGTTATGTTTTGATGTTTGGTTTGCTTCTCGACTGTTGGCAGTGATTATGTGTTCATGGCTGAACTCATCAAACTCTAAACTTAGTTTTGATATACTTACATTTTTCACACTACATTGTGTTACAAAATTAGACATGTCTATTCAGGACACATTGCAGCCATATCTCTACTTACGTTTTTTAATGACTTCCTCCACAGGCTTACATCCCAAACACAGCTGGAAGACTGACAGACATATCAGCAAGGACAATGGCAGAGACATGTTTGCCTTCCAACAACTTGTCAGCTACAGACGATCCTTTGCAAGATACTGAAAAGTCCAGGTCCATTTTAAAGAAACAAAACATAAAAAAGAAACTATTAAATACCACAGAACAGACGAAAAACAGTTAAACAACAGTTACAGTTAAACTAACTGTAAAAAATCCAACACCAACCTTGTAGATGTTGATTCAGCTGGGGGAAAATGGAGCAGAGGCAGAGTGAAACAGCTTCTGCATTCTCTGAGTGAATGTGTGTGTGTCAGCATTCAGGCGTTGGCAGATTCAACCAGTCTGTGAAGACCACACCCACCTACTGCCTAGGGGTGACGCCATACATGCTTCTAAGCCACAGGTGTCAAACTCCAGTCCTCTTTACACAGTGAGTCAATGGAGAAAGTTTGATTCACATAGTGAATAGCAGTTCTTAGTTTTTACTTATCAAATGGTGGATTGGTGTGGCGTCTGCAGTGATGTGGTTGAGAGAGAGAGCTGCAACAATCCAAAATCTTTTATTTTTATTCACTTCCTCTGTTGCCCTAAACTCCGCCAAATTCTTTAAAGCCCCGCCTCCAGCGCAGAGTTGGAACATCCTCACCTGTTTCCACTGTAATTTTGGCTTATTCTTGCTGTCTTCCACACAAACTGATCCAAATCTTTGAACCTACTGATTTGATTGTCTGGTGAGTCTGTTATCTGACAGCAGTTTTGCGTTTACATGTGAAACTTCTGCTTGACTACTCATTGGAGCGTTGTTTAGCCAGAATTGTTGGTGGTGTTACCTGGAAGTAGTGATGGCCAAATGAAGCCTTGTGAAGCAATGAAGCTTCCCAGCCCATTGCTTTGCAGAAAGGTTCATTACTCAGTGATTCATTCATTTCGCATTAGTGACATCAGCTGTAGAAATTGTGGCAGCCTTGTCACTCAGATGGACTTGCATAAAAAAATTTGTATTGTCACAAAGTTTTTGTCAAACTCATGTTTAGTAACAGGAGTCAATTAAATCCTATTTAACTAATTTTTTTTAGTTATTAAAATTATTTGTAGCCAATCTCTGTATATGCTGACTGTCAGTGGCTGTTTTCTTATGTCATCGACTGATTTTACAATAGACATTTGTTTCAGTGTGTTTGGAGTGCAGTGTTTGTTGGGGCAGACAGTATTCTTTGAGTTTTGATTTCCCTCCTGAAAAACTAAAATTCTTCAAAAGTTTTATTTTTCTTGGATTTCTATTGTCTCTCTGATCCCTTATATTTTTACTCACCAGGCCAGAATTTTACTCTTCCAGCAGCTTTAAGTATGTTTCTGCTGTGCAAGACTGATATATATTTGCAGAATAAAGACATAATGGAAATTTCAAGAAGGTGAGAATTTATTTGCGTAGCAAATTCCAGCAACAATGCAGTTTCAAAGTGCTGTAGGCTACATAATAAAAACACACGAATATAAAATCACAAAATATACCATAATCAACAATTGAGAAAACCGGTAACAAACATAACATTTTGAGGAGAGCCATCATCAAAATTAATACACATGAATTATGTTGGTCAAAGTTCCTTTTATTTCGGCCACCGCTGAAAACAAATTCTCCTCTGATGCGCGATCAAATACAATAGCCCATGAATTTGCACGGCTCATCATTCTTTTATTTTGAAAACCGACACACAAAATGAAGCAGTCACGTGACTCATGTAATGAAATGCATGGTTTGTTGTCAGTCACGCGATTTTCAGCAAGACGTCACAAGCAGCTTGATCTGACACGCCCCCTTTTTTACTTGGCACGCCTCGAAGTCTGACTTCAGATGGCCATCACTACCTGGAGCGTCACCTGGATTCTGTCTCAGCTGATTGTGGCTAAGTACGCCCCGCTCTCTTTGAAAGGGCAACTAGTTTGCTGATTTTGTGCGTGTTCTGGCACTTTAAAATGCCGGTGAAATTGATCAGAACGGAATGTAGCTGCACTTTTAAGTTTAATATAGCGCAGTATATTTATTTATTTGATTTATTTTTGTTTTTTTCTCTCACTCTGCTTTAGTATTTGACAATTAATTTACTTTATTTTTCTTGATTGATATTTTGAAAGTGCATTTTAACTTTTGAATGATAACTTTAAATTGATAAGCTTGATATGATTGATACACGTTTTGTTTTACTTTATTTAAATTATGGTTAATTTGTAACCTGATTATTGAAATGTTTGATCTTGTCAAAATTATTAGAAATGTAATAATTGAATTTGCATTCAACATGCATAAACCAAATGTCCAAATTTTATATTTATTTCCTTTTGTATGTTTGTACATAATTGTTTGTGTTTTGATAAAACACTCTTTTCTGACCTTTTAGGCCTTTTTCTTTTTTTTTTTTTTTTTTTTTCCCTGTTAGACCAGATCTTCATCTGGATCTGAAGATGTCGAGCTAGCAAAAGGACAATGAACTTTATGATTTTGGAATTAATTCATTCTGAGTCAATTATCTTGTCTCTCATTGTGCTTCTGTAATTGTCTGTTTTTATTCAAATCGGGTATATACACCAAAATTAAAAGCACTGCCTCCTGTTTTTCATTCACAACTCAGGCTCTTATTTTAAAGAACAATCCCCTGGTGCTGCTTTTGTAGCCACATTTAGCTGCCAAGCCCCAAAATTGTTACATTACCAAGTATATTTAGTCTAGGTTCTAGTGCAAATATCTTAGCACACTTGAAATAAAACAAAACTAACTTAAAAGTAACTTTTTAGCAAGATACAGAGGGTTGTTGTTTTTTTCTTATCAATAATAATTATTCCTTAATATTGATGAAAAAGTACTTGTTCCATTGGCAGATTATTTTACTCATAACAAGATATGTTTCCCATGTTGTAACATATTTTGCTTTTACTGTCCAAAAGCAAAAGATCGTGGAGACTAATGGCAAAATCACATTTCCTGTGAGTAGGAAACACACAGTATGCTACTATTCAATTGCTTGATGAAGATTGACTAGAAGTTGTCAATTAGTTCAATATTTGGGGATGTAAAATTTAGTGACCTATAAGACAGAATATTCATGCATTTTCTCTTCTGGTCAATAGATTTCCTAGATGTCGCAAAAAAATGTAATGGGAATTCTTTAGACAAAAGATACATTTATTAACACCTAAGAACAAACACATCTGTCCTAACTTCCCTGTAGGACAAAGTAGTGGACATTTTCTAGTCTACTGACTGTTTTGCAAATTTTGCAAAAAAGTTAATCAAAGTCCACCTTCGGTGCACAGATTTACCTTTTGCAATAATAGGTGAGCTCACATTTGCAGGGTGTTTATTGTTTGGCTCAAAGACCAAGAATTGACATGTTGGGCCATATTGATTAAACATTCAAATGCTGGGAAACCATCTAAGGTTACTCTAAAATATTTTTTGGTTTTCTTTTGTCATCTATTGTGACAAAGTAGAAAAAAAACGTTTAATAAGAGGTATGTTTTGGTAACAAAGCATCTAAAAATGCCATGCTGTAAAAAATAATAAAATCAAGGAGGATATTACCAAAAACAGACCAAGTGGATGAAACAAAAGCTGCATTTGCCTTACCTTTTTTAAATCTTGGTATATCAATTATTGTAGAATATGTTCTATATTATTCAATATTAAAGCTATATTTGAGTGAAAGTCAGTTATATTTTTCTTAAAACACCAAGTTCCTCTTTCCTGTGTTCAGGCTGCTCAGTATCTGAACTTGGAGCTCCCCATCTTGGATCAGTGTCTGCTCAAACTCAGAGAGGAGGAAAATAGAGAGATTCAAAGGGTCATCAACAAGTAAGAGAGTGATTTTATTCACAAAAATGATTTTATGTTTTATATTATCTTGAAAAATCCTTAACTTTACAAGTGCTGCATCATCACTGCGTTAATATTTTCAGTACATCTGTCACAGATGTGCTGAAAGGTGCAATTACATTTGTTGGCCTCTTGATGGGGCTAGACATCATTTTAACCCGCATGTTTCGTGGATTTGTGTTTGCATCAGGTATCAACACCAGATGTCAATACTCTTGCAAAAGTAATAAAATCTGAAGAACATGTACAGGTTTAATCACATTACAGAAACAAACTTCAGTGTGACATTGGGAGTTTAAGCAATTTATTCACAAAGTGGCAAAAGTGAAATGATAACGTGGAAAGAAAATAGACATGGTCTTCCAGAACTTTTAAAATAGAAATCTAAAAAGTATCCATTGAGCTGAGCTTTTTAGCAACAAAGAGAAACAATTTTAAAACTGCCTGCCCGACAACCTCATGTTATAAAACAGTGAGGATAAATTTCCCCTAATGTTGTAACCAATATGAATTATATTTAGTCACCACAAAAGCAGACAGATATTCCAAATGGAATCTGGATGGAATTTAGTCTTCTGTCAGAAATTTGGTTTGAGAGTATTATTGCATTATCACTGGGCTAGGGTAGTGTTAAAACAAATAGCTACTAGACAAAGCTAGAGAACGCTTACACTAACGCTTATTTTTGCCAACAGTTATGAAAACTAAATGTATGACTTTTTGATTGTTCTCCCAAAAAATTAATCGGCACCCAGTTTTACTTTTTCCATTGAATTAGGTGCAATATGTTAGGGTGTGTCTTAAAGGTTTCTTAAAACCTATCATAGTTGTGAAGGTTCCTAAATCTGCTGGGTATTACCCTGTACAGAACTCAGGTAAACTCTGTTCAAGCTGGCCTATTGAGAAAGACTCACCTGGTTCCTGACGACCTCCATCCAGGTGCCCCACCCTTATCCCCCGGTGAGTTAGTCAGACTGAGCAGCCTGCAGACCACAACATGTGTGGTCTAGTTTCACAGACCACACATGTTAACAGTCGCTTTTTCTCTTTGTTACAACCTAAACTTGATACTAAACCAGGTTGGTTTTAGAGACTTAAGTGTGTTGTTTTACATGGTTTTGGGCTAAAAGGAATCTATGAAATGTTTTCCACCTCTTTCTCTCCAGAATCAAGCATCATAGCTACTTTACAACCATCATAGGTGACACATTAATTGAATGTGCACAACATCTGTCAGATTTTTCTTTATGCTACATATTTTATTAGTAATACAATTTTGCAAGGGTCAGTATAGCTTAATAAATAGTAGAAATAATCAAATCAGAAAAATCAATTATTTTACTTAGCCTATCTTGCACTGAAATAAGGAATAGTCTCACGTATTTCTGTATAACTGCAGGTTGGAAACTTTCTTCATTTTATCAGAAAGCCACTTGTTCCTGTTTCATGGGTTGGCATCTCTCTCTCTACCTGGATATGATTTCTTATGATTAAATACAAAAGAAAATATAATTTAATTCATTCTTATTCTTTGAAACTAAAGTTGCAGTTGTTCATTCTTTCAAGAGAAAACATTATTAATATAAGCATTTTGCTTTGAGTTTTATTCAATTACTCAATTTGTTTAGACTTCATTCTTTAAAACTTTCTCGCATTGAAATGAGGAATAGTCCAAGCTGTTTTTATTAATCTTCAGGATGGAAACTTTCTTCATCTTATCAGAAAGCCTGCTGTTCCTGTTTCATGGCTTGGCAACTCTCTCTGCCTGAATATGATTTCTTATGATTAAATAAAAAAAGAAATGTAATTTGAAAGTAAAACTTGCATGAGACAATCAAATGGTGGATTGGTGTGGCGACACCAGACATCCTTGGGTATAGATGCTACTAAGTAGCATCTACAAAGTAGCATCTATACCCAAAAATCTCCAGCATGGAAATAATGGGATGATCTCGGCTTATCTTGACACTGTAAAAAAGAATTAACCTTTCTTTGCAACTTTGTGGCATTTTGTTTTGTTCACCTCATATTTTCTGTTGTGGGTGTCTGAAGTCATAACAAACTGGCACTTTAGTTGCTGTGAAAGAGAAGACGACAATATGTGTTGTTGAAAATTGATACATTTTCTTAATGGTTCTATAAAGAACAGAGGGTGAACAGATTTACCTTGTTGTCCAAAATGCATCCTTTCAAGTCAAGGTTTCCCCCCTTAGGACAGTTGGTACTTCCGAGGATTGCAATGATTTTAAAGTTGATCCTATTGGTTACCTGCTGATAGAACCAGATGAAACAGTGATTAGACGGATGTTTTGATAGGGTACATTATATTGTTTTAAGGAAAATCAGTCCAACCTGGGATTTAGCACTGTTAACTGAGACGAGCTTGAACAACACCTTCTCCTTTGAATCTTTGTTGAACATTTCTACAGCATATTGAGCCGCCTTCTGAACGTTTTTTGACTCGGTACGTTTTTCAGACCAACCCCCTAAAAATGACAAAATGGACAAAGGTATGTCGACTGTAACATAAAGCATATCAGTAAAAATGTAGAAAATGATCACAGAATAGAGACAAAAACTGTCGAGCTGGAGTCAATTTGTAGGGTTAAAGAACGGCCAAAACGAGTCTCAACATGCTGCCCATTTTGATCAGCGGTGCAGTGACTTTTTTCACATCATAGAACCTCTTTTACACAATGAAATAGGAAATTTAAAATGGTCTCCTTATAGTAGGACAACAACCATAAACAAACCGTCAGAGCTACAGGAGAATTGTAAACCTTCTAGTGGAGTGTTTTGATTGGATGCTGTGAGTATTTTTTCCATTTACTTTACTCGTTTAATCATGTTGTGAACTCTCTCATGCATGTAACTGGTGTTGACATGATTATGCCAAATTCACACAATTCCTGTGTGTTAAAAAGGTGGAAAGCCTTGTTTGTACTGCCAGCTAGCAGCTGTTGCCTGTTCCATCCCCACCCAGTCCAAAACAAATTCTCATAACTAATGGCAATCTGAAAAACTGGGTGTTGATCACACCCAACTTTGTACTTCTTTATTCATCACCTTTGCTAGTCAGAACTTTGGAACAAAGAGGCAAACAAGGCTTTTCATCAAGCTTTATTTTGGATTTGGATTTGATTAACTGCACAAATTAACGTCACCACATGTATGATTTCATTAAGGTAAAACCTCAAAGGAGTTACGACATATTAAGGTATTAGACTACTAAAGACTTTGTCCTTTTTACACTCAATTTAAAGTCCTGCAAATTAGCTGCACTATCTTATTTCTTTTTTTCCAAAATTAGCGTCTCGTCTGTCAAAATACACAGCAGTCTGCCAACAATGAATTCATCTGAATTGTGGTTGAAGCAAAACTACTGACTTGCAGTACTCAGTCATATTGCAATGAGGAGTCATCAGCTGTGGAATAATTCCACACACACATATGATATTTGACCATGTAGTCAGCAAGCCACACAGTTCTAGAACAACAGGTCCTTTCTTTTTGCAGAATCAGATTATTGTGTTTAAATTTAAAGAGAATTTTGTTACCTATCTTACCATTTAGATTCTATGTGATCACTAAGGAGTTTCACAGACTGATGGAAACAAACTGGCTTCTTTATCTAATATGGGTTATTCTTTTTTTAAAAAAAAGAAATAAAAAACAGGATTTAGTATTTTCACTCTTACATTTGACAATGTGTCAGAATGTTTACATGAAAACACAGAGTTATGTTTTGTATCACTATATTGTTACAAAATTAAACATGTATATTCAGGACACATTGCATCCATATCTCTACTTACGTTCTCTAACGTGTCTCTTCTCAGGCTGAGCTCCCAAACACAGCTGGAAGACTAACAGACATATCAGCAAGGACAATGGCAGAGACATGTTTGCCTTCCAACAACTTGTCAGCTACAGACCTTCCCAGGACGTTTGCCAGATTCTAATGAGTCCAGATCCATTTCAAAGGATCAAAACATAAAAAAGAAATTATTAAATACAATTGATAATTGTATTTAACAGTTAAACATTGATTACTAACAGTAAAAAGTTCAACACCAACCTTATAGATAGATGTTGCTTCAGCTGGGGGAAAATGGAGCAGAGGAAGAGTGAAACAGCTTCTGTGTTCTCTGAGTGAATGTGTGTGTGTGTCAGTATTCAGACTTTAGTAGGTTCAACCAGACAGTGAAGACCACACCCACCTACTGCCTGGGAGTGACGCCATGAATGCTTCTAAGCCATCAGCAGCCTTGGTGAGCATTGGAGGCAAACTGCAGAGTGGGTGTCTGGTGATGTCTCCCTGCTGTAGTTATTCAGGAAACTTCATGCTGCATATGTGGGTATGTCATCTGTTAGTGCCATGTCCGTAAGGGTGTGCCTACATGGCTCTGCAAAATACAAGTGTGAGGATTCCTGGCCTCAACTACATTTTAAAGATTCTTTTTCAAAATTGTACATAATTTATTACTTAGCTCTAAGAAGAAAGGGAAGGTTTATTACATTTACATATTATTTTAGCTAATAAATGCTGAGGAATTTTTTTTCATTGTAGTTGAGCAAAAACATGTTGCTTTACACACTGAGTCAGGGGAGAAATACTGTATTGATTCACATAGTAATTAAGAGAACTTAGATTTTCCCATCAATTGGTGGGTTGGTGTGGCGTCTGCAGTGACGTGACTAGTCTGTAGTGGTTGAGAGAGAGCTCACTGCAAAAACACAAAATCTTACCAAGTATTTTTGATCTCGTTTCTATTGCAAATATGTTAGCACGCTTGAAATAATACAAAACTAACTAACTTGTGGATGCCACCGTGGTGAAGTCTTCTCAGAATTTTGCTCTAGGAGCAAAACCAGAAGAAAGTCCAGGACATGCTGAAGGGACACAACGGAATTGTGTCCTTTATGGAAGAGTACTGTGAAGAAATGACTTGTTGAAGCAGTCTTAAAAGTCTTGTAAATCTGTAAAGATTAAAATGTTTCAGGTAACTTGTCATAAAGAACAATAAGCATTTTCCTTCCATTGCACAATTATAATCTGCTTGTTTGGTATTCAATATTTCAATAAAATTTATAAGTTCTGTAAGAGCCTTTTAATTATAGATACATCTGGACCTTAAAGGTAAAAATATTGGCCCTCACTGGGATTCCAATACCATGTTGTGATGGCAATGAAGGGTCACTATTGTGATAATGGTGACATTACATGCTTTTATATTGAAAACAGAAACACTATTACATTAAACAGCTTACCCAGATTGATTGTAAGCCTGTTGTTCAAGTTTCACTTGAATTGGAATCCAAAACAAATTCAGGCCAAGCAGAGACACATACATAATGAGTCATTGTGGTTTGTGCAAAGTGAGCCTCAATGTTATCATTTCTGATAAGAATGTCTGGACACCTCACCCACGTGTTTATACCACAAATAGAATTGCTCACACAAAACTCCCCACTGCTGGAAGAATTTCAGAAAAATCTGTTTTCTTATCAAAAGCTGCTTTCATGACAATGACATAACACAGAAAAGAAAATAGAACTCTTCATTTTACAAAACCAGGGACAGAAAATTTCTCTTGGAAACACTTTTAAATTGTTTTGAACTAAACAATAACTACAGCACTCTAACATTCAGTATCTAGTTCAACCCCATTTTGCAAATAGGACAACATCTACTAAAACGCCATAATGTTGAAGCATGGAGAGGAATGTTTGTCCATTCCTGTTTTCATGACCCATGCTGGAATTTCTGTTGATGTGATCTAAAGAGAGAATCACTCTTTGCAATGCATCAGGACCACAGATTCTTTTCCAAGCTCAACAGTGGCCCTTTGGTGTTTATAACTTGCCATCAGGCTTAGTATCATCTGACCTGCTGAATTTAGCAAACTCCCCATTTCAATTTGCAACGGTCATGCAGAACGGGCATTTTTCTGCCATGCCTACCAGTTGGTATGTCAATAGCTAGTAATTAGTTGTTATGGAGACGAAGCACATCTGTTTTACAGCAACAGTAAAATGGGGGGAAAAAACTCATTCACTGAACAGCTTTTCTGGATCTTTAGTAGTTTAGACAAGTTCTGGTCTGAGAATGTTCATAAAACAGTAAAACAAAACACATATCATAGGCATCAGAGGAATAAATTCAAAAGACACCTAAAGGCAAAAAAAGAATGTCACAAAAGGGAAGATTTCAACTTGACTCTTGGTCAAGGTTTCTTTGTTGCTGTTCCAGTTTTGGCTAAGTCACTTACAGCTACGTTTATGAGTGTAGCTGTTCCCTTTTAGCCATCTTGTCATCAACAAAGACCACACATCACACATTTGTCTTATGTGAATGCCAAATTCTACTGTCTTTCCCATTTTGAAAAGATAAAATTAGCATTACAAAATATATGCATTTATACCAATAGTACCAATTTTTATGGTTGTAACACCTTCAGTATAGTTTTTCTCCAACTTATTAAATCCAGTTACATTAAACAGGTTAGATGTTTTTTCCTCCCCAAGGTTTAGACCATGCACGTGCATGAATTTAATCTACTAAATTTATGACTCTTTGCCAGAGGTGCCAAGAAGTGTGGTACATGCTATGAAAATTTAATTGCATCCGCAAACATAAAACCACATCAACCCTGTGTGTAAACACTCAAAATGTCCAGCGGAGGGCAGACAAAGACAGACTTTCACAGTCAAAACTCCATTTAAACTTGTGTCTGTATGAATAGAAACATTTTCTTTTATATAATTGCATATCCCACTGGCCCAAGGAATGTGGCTAAAGCAAAAAGAATCTTAAAATTGCATTTCTATTTTGCTATCTCATCTGTTATTTAAATGAGTCTTAATTAGCAACAAACATCATCCCAATTTAAAATTTTGTGGATAGTTGTTACAAGTGAAATTAAGCAATTTTGAGTCTGTGCTTTGAAGATTCCTCAGCATTTAGTAGCTAAAACAAGACATATGATTATGCAAATATAATAAACCCTTCCTTTCTTCTTTGAGTTAAATATTAGATTATATACAATGTTTAAAAACAATCTTTAAAATGTATTTGAGGCCAGGGATCCTGACACCTGTATTCTGCAGAGCCATGACAGGAGATGAATAATGTGAAGTAGGGAGACATCGATAAAGATAACTAACAGGATCTTAGAAAAGAAAAGTTTTGACTGGACAGGATATAAAAAGAAGAGGCATGAATGACGGCAGAGTTAGCCAGATGGGAACTGACTGACCGTTGCGATGTCTCATCTGCAGATGCACAAACAGAAAGATTCAGTGCTCAAACTCAAATTGAAAGACAAAGGACCTTTAGATGGCTGAGTGGTGAGAAAACGAGAAGCACCTGCAGTGCATGCTGTCCAACAAAGACACAAACTGATGCAGTGTACAGAACAAAGGCATTTTTATAAGTAGTGCACAATCTGACATGTAAAAATTTAATCTGCACTACATAACAGCTTATTGTAAGCTAATGTACCAAAATAAGTTAAATAGACAGCAAGTGATTTCTCCTTTTTCTCCTTTATGCATGGTTACTCAACACTGATCTCAAGCTTTTACTGAGATACTTTACTGAAACACTTCTATGCCACTGCATGACGGTCAGGGTCGTCTGGACAGTGGAAATCCCCTCTTCAGTGCAATAATTGATGTCAATATAGTTTGCTCAATGAACTGACTGAAATCCATTCAGCATGTTGAGTCTGTTAATCATAGAACTAGGTCAGTTTGGGGAACGGTCCCTCATTATTGCTCCCAAAGAGATTTAGGTTAAAGACTATTGGAAGAGGTGACAAAATCAAAGCACAGATTCTGCTGCTGCAGCATGCTAAAGTAGTTGCATTTTGTCACGTTAATGATTCAGAATCCTTAATGAATTGTCTTAATAATGTGTTGAGGCATTATTACAACTATTATAAAGCCAAAACCTTGTAGAAGTAACTTTTGCTGTAATTGCTGCAAATTTCAGATTTGTACTTGCTGAGTCTGAGTTTTTTTTTTTTTTGTTTTTATTTTTTTATTTTTTATTTTTTTTCTTTGTGAAATAGGTCCTTTTGAGTCAATTCAAAAGGTAATGGACCCAATTTAAATTTTGTGCATATTTATTATCGTACAAGTGAAAAAGTATGAGGCCATAAAAACTTCCGGAAAGCACTGTTGTTGCAGGATTTTTTTTTTACATATTGCTATTGCCATCATGTTCAAATTAAGCGATGCTATTCCAAACAATCACATCCTTTACATGAATTTGAAATTATATTAATGCCCGAAAGGAAATAGGACCTTTTGATGGAATCTTATATGACATCTTCACAATTAACAACAACTAACAGAAGATAGTGGGATTTTATTAGTTTACTTGCCGATGACAAATGTGTTTTTCCATCTCCACCTACATTTATCACGGAAGATAAAAGGTCACTGACTCAGATAATGAGATGCGACTGTCATTCTGTTTATTATCCACCAGAGCATAGAATGATGGAAGCGCTAATGGATTTTATTAGTGTGTGCACCCAGTGAGTAACAGGTGAGCCAGATAAATGAAGCGTAACAAGGTGCCATCTCACAGAAGAGGGTCAACATTTTGAACAGATTCGAGGAAAACATGGAAAAGCTGTTTGTGTTTCCATTCATGAAAAAACGGAAACAGAGTGTTCTAAATGAGTGGTTTTCAATCCGGAGAACCACCTGAGCTCTCACCAGCACTCGCAACTGGATTACCTCTTCTTTTGTCGGTCCTGTCTAGAGAAAAAATGTGCCACATTTCCTCACAGTTTAACAAGACGATCCTACAAAGACTTCACTGGGGCTGCTCTTAGTTTATCGTTATTCACTTTAGTTTCCACAGATGACCTTAAAATAGTTTCCTCTGCACTTCTCCTTCCGGTAGTCTCTGCCTGCCGTCAAGAAACGGAAAAGGCTTAACCCGCTCATATTTTTAGGGATGTCTGCTTTTTAGCCTTTCACCACTATTCAGAATGCAATATTGAATAAGGTCATTTAATTGTAAGTAATCAACACAAGTTGTACCGCTGGAGAGAGTGGATACTCAACACATCAACCCAAAGCCTGTTAATAGGTAGTAGTAGCACAATTTAAGAACCATGCATCTATACTTAATTTGCATTTGGTCAGTTATGTCTTCATTGTCTCCCTGATTCATGGAAATAAATCGTAAACTGTTAGAAAGTCTTTTTATTTCCTTTTAAGTCATACCATATTGTTAAGGAAAAACCATCTTCAGGTTGAGCAGCAGTGCTGAGCAGATAGGTTCTATACACAAAAAAACCTTGGAAAATCCTGCCAAAAAACGTTTTGGCTTTTGGTCATTGGAGGCTAACTCAATGCATGTAGTGATATCAAAATGAGTATCTGCACTCAAGAGGGAATTGAGTACAACCCTCTTGAACAAGTGTGAACAACTTTGGCGTGCTGTTCATGCAACAATACAAACTATTTGGCAGACTTGCAACAAATATTGGTTGTAGAATGGTCTGCTCTGTGTGACCAAACACATGAGGACGAGTTGCCTAAATACTGTACCTATGATTCTCACACACTACTTGATCCCCTTGCATGTTGACTGAAGAAACTAGTAAATTGCTGTCATGTCTTGTGTCTTCAAACTGCATCCATTCATTCCAGTAGCTGGCACAAACCAAGTAGCATAAGCTTTTGCCATTGTATATTGTATATTTTTTGTATATTTTTATATGTATATTTTTTGATGGCAGTAACCCACTTACTCAACATATCAACCCCAAAGAGTCACTGTTCTTGCAAATTTTCCCAGCTACAAAATAAAAGTGTTTTCTAGAAAACAAGAACACTGTTAACAGTCTATCTGCCCAGAAGTACTAGTGTGTAATTATTAGCAATAAGTATTGTTACAATAAAGAAATAACCAACCCCCAAAAATTTAATTATCATTTGTGCTAAAAAAAATTATTTCCAACTGGGTAGGATAACAGTGGGTGTCAGTTGGGAGGATTTAACTGTGATGTATGGCTGCAGGAAGACAGTATTTGTGTGCATTAGTGATTTAAGTACATTATTAGGCACAATTAGCTCATGTACAGTTTAATAAGGGCAAAGGATGGGACTTTGGGAAGAAGCTTAGCCTTCTAATTCTGATGTGTGTTTGGATGTGTAAACAGAAACACCCAATTGTTTACAGGTTTCAACTGCTATATGTTGATTCAGCAGAAGTTAATAATTTGAACATAGTACTTTTCCTTCAATCTGCACCCACTTTAGGTAATTCACCAAAACCGCAGGCAGTGAAATAACCTTACAGCATGTTGCTACAATCACCGTGCCTGGCAGTATGTGAAGTATTCTAATATTTGAAATCAGAAGATGTATTTATTGGTTTTAAATGATTGAACTAAACATTGGATCACTTGATAAATGGTTAGAATTTTGGCACATAATGTGCAACAATAAAATTAGTTCAAATACACATCCAAACTTGTCTTACAATGGGTACAGCACTAACATTAAGCTTCCGGAACGGCCCAAATCCCAATGTATGGACCTTTAATATAAAAACCTGATCAGTTTCAAGACATCCTGCAGTTTAAGCTCTATTTCTGATAAGAAACACACATGGCCAAACAAAAGTATACCAGATAATGGTTTATGGTTACAAAATGGATGTAGGTGGGGTCACAACTTGGTTAAGGGACATTTAAACAAATGGGGCTTACTTGCATATTATTTAGTCTTTCTAGTATTTGAACCCAGATCTTGCTTTCAGTTTTTAAATATTTTCTGAGGTTATATATTGCATGGTTATTCCACAATTTATAGTTTAATAAACCATTAACTAATTAATTAATACATTTATTGTATTTTTAGAAAAAAAACATAGCCATTTTTAAAAATTATGTATTTTTATACAAAATGAAGCTGACATTGTGTCACCAAGTTTAATTTCAAAAAATGTATTTGCTAAAACTAAACAAATTTTTTTTAACTATTCTGGGTTTTTTTTTTATTATTTTTTTTACTCCAAGCAGCCAGCTTGTTTTTCCTTTCCACTGAACTTCTGAATTAGGATCAGTCTCGATAATCCCTTTACAGTTAGGACTCGCCCACTCTTTCGGGTGATTTACAACAGAGCTCCTCCAATGAGAAAGCAGGATCTGTCTGACCTCGTTTTTGCCCTCCTCCTCCAACTCTTTCTCATCCCGTCTCATCTCGTTTGTCGCTCTCCAACCAACTAGTCCGACTGTACTCTCTCTTCGGAGAACTGCCCGCCGAAGTCACAGCCATGGAAGAAGACAACATAATAATGCCCGTTTGACCCACGGAGCTTGTCCAAGGTGAGTTTGCCGGGGGTTGTGAATCAGGAGAGATCGGGATTAGCGGCTATGGCTGTGTGGCTGTGTGGAGGGGGGAGCCGAAAAGTTTTATCCGCCTCTCTCCGCCGGACAGGAGGGAAATGTACTCCAGTGTTGCTCTGTGGGGGCGGTATGTCATGATGCTAGGTTGTGTTGGATCGCTTTTTGTTTTGGGTTTTAGACAATAAATAATTCCCTTTATTTGAGAGTTCTTAGCTTCTACATTATAATGCACAACAAATCAACTTCTAAAAATATATATTTTTTATGCGTTTTATTCAAGTGTTTATTTAGAGTATTAACTGTTTATTTCTTTTTGGATTTTACTTTAAACGTAAAACCGCTTTTAGTTAATAAAACATTTATTTAAAATAAACAACTTTTGGTTGGGAAAAAAAGTAACTTTTTAATGTTTATTAGTACAATTTAGGGAAAAAAAACAACTAATTATTTAGTATTTGATGACAAGAAAATAGTTAAACCCAGATAATATTCAGGTAAAAAAACCCAAAACAAAACAAAAAACAAATAAATGATAATAACAGATATATTCTTTGTAAAACGCAAGTGATTTGCATCCTTAAATGCAATTTGAAAACTGAAAATTTTTAAAACAAAACCATTAAAAATAATTTATTTCAAGTGTATTTTAGTATACATTACCAATAAACTTTGAGCCAATAAACGGCATGGCATATTATGTCTTTTTATTCACCCATAACAATGTTTGTTACAGTACATTTATGTATTTTCAACAGTAAAAAACAGATTCGTTTTTAAAGTAATTATTATAATTAAATGTTTCTAAACCTTCCAAGTTAATTATTTTTTAAAATTTAATTTGAATCTTGCATGAATTAATTTAGTATCTACTTATCTATCAAACTAGGTATTGTTATTTATCTAAATACTTGGGGAAAAAATATTAACAAACTTTTGGGCCATTTTAAGACTCTACTTGACTTTAGGTAAATAAAACTTAGCTTTATTGGGCCAAAAGATAAACAACGAGCTGTGACTATGTCTGGAACAAGAATGAAACAAAATGATAATGGATAATAATGAATGGACGTTCTTGAAACTCCTATCGTTAGTCTTGCCGATAACTAAAAACGTTACTTTTACTCAAGGTTGTCTTAATGTGTTAATATCACGCTGACCTGTGCACAACCACTACTTTTTCTCATTTACTTTTTTGGTTTCCAGCTCTCAAGTGCAGATGGTCTCTTGGCAGAGTATAAATGAGACTCTTAAATCAACCGAATGCACTTGCTGATGCAACAAACAAGATTACTCTCCATTCAGCTCTTTTCTGGTTGTATATTTATTCTTTTGTGCGGCCAGAGGTCCTGCAGGGCTACAGCACGCGAGTTGCAAACTCTATATGCAACTAGAAAGAAATACTGTGAGAATGATAGACACAATGGCATGGGGGTCTCTCTGCAGATGTGCTTTCCTTGTGCCAGTGCAGGGATACAGTCTTTAAATAGAGTACGGCAGGAATGCAAATACACCAAGCAGAAAGATGAACCCTGGGGGCGTCCCGGGAGTAAGAGCAGGAAGGTAAATATTAAAAAGAATAGATCAAACTCTGCTGCAAGATAAATTTATTTTTGATTTAGAATTGTTTCTTGCACTTTCTTCAATGTTTCCTAATGAATATGAGCATGTAGGTCAAAGTTCATGGTGCAGAATTACTCCTCTAAAGGGTAATGTTGTTAAGAAAGTTCTAGCTGCAATAAAGATGTAAGATTTCAATGTGGAACTGGACCCATCAGTGGTAAAATTTGATTTTGACAACAGATCTTGCTATGTGACGTCAGAACGCTTGTGTTTATACACCAGGCGCGTCTGTATTGCCTCAAAGAAATGATGCAGCTTGAAATGGAGTCAGAGGGTTCTTTATTTGCTAAGTGTTTACACAAATACGGGAACCGGGTCTGGTTTCTGGTACTGTTCAATGTATGGTCCGGAACAATGTGTTGGAATATACAGTGATGTGTTCTAAAGAAATTAGCTTCAGATTTGAATTCCAAGTTCTTGAATTATGTATTTCATTTTCTTTCTGTTTTGCACATAGGCTTCAATAAATTCAAGATTGGTGGATTTGAGTTTTCCCAGGGTTACCCAGCTGTTTTTATAATCTCTATAAGTAATTTTTTTACTTTTCTCAGACTGCGGGCTTATTTTTTGAAAGATGAGAGAAAAGAGGCAACACCCTGGAAGTAATTTGTAGCTGACATTCGATCACTTGTAACTCATTTTGGTGATTAACTTCTTTGTCGCAGTAACGTCTTTACTGCGACAAAGTCACAGTCAATAAAAAGCTCTAAAGCTTAACAATGCTCATTTCATTACAAACTATTTGTAAAAAAAAAATATATATCAAAACTTTTGGCCAGACTCTGAAATCTGTAGTTTGAGTTTTCAATCAGCTGTAGAAAAATGAATCAGCCCATTTAGACCTGTTGTCTTGAAGCTGCTTATACCATTGAGATGGGGTTGAGGAGGTACCCTAAACCCAGTGACACCATCCAGATATTTCTTGTAGATCCAATGTGCTTGCTGGCTAGAAGAGATACTCACCCCAGGAAGTTTGGGTTTTGACCCATCAAAACATGCCAGGAAATTATCCGAAGAGAGGTGCTCCACAATAATCCTGATCAAATTCCCTCACCACATCCACTGACTGAAAAGCAGCAGCTCCCCTTCGGTGCGCCTCACCATATGAGAAAGCTTATTTCATCCAAATGTGCCTGCTTTTTTGGCTAAGTTTTTTCTTCTGCATGGAAGACTGGAGTAGTCCCTGCATTCTACAGATGAGGCTGTATGTCATTCAATAAGACACTCAGAAACTTGAATTCCTTTACATGGGGGAAAGACTGATCTGTATGGAGGAGATTAATCCATAGAGCATATCTAGGGAATTCAATCACATCCAAGAAAACTTTGGTCAGTCAATTGATATGTTTGTGTGTGTGCTGGCTGCTGGCTATGGCTGGAAAAACAGCTATTCCATTGTTCCCTTCATTAAGTCTTTCTTTATTCCGGTGTTCCGACTGAGATGGAAAGCTGTAGTAGAAAACATTCTGTACTTCGTTACATTTTAGAGTTTGGACGATGGAATTAAGATGATTGCTATGTGGGGCATCCTTCAACAGAGTCTAATCTTAAACATGCTGGACTGTAAAAATAAATGTTTGCCTTTGGCTAAGAGGTTGGTTCTAAAGTAAGAAACATTTAGGGTATTTTTACTTGCAAACACTGAGGCTAAAAGGAAAAACAAAACTTTGGAAGTAGTTAAAATAAGCATATTAGTTACAAGTACAGGCTTTATAGGAGTCCTCAAAAAAGAAAAGAATCTGAAGGGTTTTTTAACCAGGCCTGCATCCAAATTCAGAAGTTGCATCCTTCGAAGGCCACATTTGAAGGGTCTGGTGTATCCTTAACAGCACACCTTATTCTAAGAATCATTGGTACATTTTTGTTTCTTTGACAATGGCGGTAGAAAAATTCAAGCAGTTTTGTCTTTTTTTGTCATTTATGCAAACATAGAATAGAATAGAAATCAACTTTATTGTCATTGCACTGTCACAAGTACAAGCAACGAAATGTAGCTTGCATCTATCCAGAAGTGCTATACAGGATATAAATATTTATTTACAGGTGTACAAGACTAAATATAAATAGAAATATCAGAGCTATGCGCACAGATTATACAAGAATGTTAGGAAATGGATTATATATGTATTAGTAGGTTTATAATACAAGGTAAATAATGGCAGATAAGATTTACAGATTGCATATGTGTGTGAGGAAAACAGTCTGTGGTGTGTGTGTGTGTGAGGATAGTCCATGTGTTATTGTTGTATGAGAGGATAGGGGAGTACAGTCCTTATAGTTTATGTTTTATGTCAGGAGGCGTTCAAAAGCGTGACAGCTGTGGGAAGGAAGCTGTTCCGGTGCCTGGAGGCTCTGGTCCGTAGGCTTCTGTAACGCCGCCCGGAGGGCAGGATGTATTTAACATAAATTTTTAATATTGTAATTTTTTTAATTTATTAAAAATCTTTTTTTTAATTTAAATTTCTGAGGTAAGTGTAGGAATAAATCTGAAGGCTTGACTGTACATTTTCTTACACCAACCATTTTTAAAGATGATAGTTTAGTTAGTTAAACCAAAACGAAACAAACGTACACCTTCCAACCTCCCACCCCCACAACCAAACAAAGAAAAAAAATATTAAGAGCCTATATCAAGACTAAAACTAAAGTTTGATTTTGCAAAATCCAGTTTTGTATCAGGGAGGGATTCTGAACTTGTCCAACTCAAATTAGTGAGTCGCCTTCTGAATTTACAGCAATTCATTGGAAGTCTTTCATCAAAAGAATTCTCTCTGGTTACTTGTTGGCATAATAGTTTTCATTATTTTTAAGATAAACTCCCAAAATGGACAAAATGAATGAAACAAATCAGTAAGAACACAGGAGGCACAGTAAAGGATTAAACATAGTATGAGCTTCTCTGTAAAAACCCAGAGTTCCCTCTCTTTCTCTGACATTGGTCTTGAACAAATAGTGTAATTTGGACGGCACAAGGACACTATCTGACTTATTTACTTTAGTTAAAGTTTGGAACAACTTACTTCATTGAAACTTACCTCCAGATAATTTATTCTGGATTTAGCAGCGTAATTATTCAGCTTTGCCTTTCACTTTCCCTGCAGACTGCTCTGAGTCTTTGCACTAGCTCTGGCCAAAAACCACATGTGCACAGGAAAAAAAACACTCTGGCTCCACATAGACCTTGATAGAAGCTCCACACAAGCACGTACAGTATACATGTAAAGACACAAACTCAGACTGGCCAGTGGCTTTGTGCCTGCACACTCGTATAATCAAATGCACACAGCCCTAAACGACGTCCAAGCCTCCATTCTCACTGCACTCTCATATTTCTCTAGTCACTCACAGAGGGCTCACAGCAATCAACTCCAAATTAGAGAGAAATCTGCTCCAAGAACTTGAGAGCAGCATGCCAGGTCTGAGGCCATACTGCACTTGGTGTGTATGTGAGAGATGGAGAAACAAAAGAGCCAGCCCTTGATATTAAACCAACTTTAAGGGGCCTTGAATGGGGTCTGTATCCCTCTGTGCTGCTGCTCATGCAGTTTCTACTTCAGTCAAACCTTTAGGAATCTCTGTTAACTCATGAAACGATCTTAACAAAGAGTTTCTCGTTATTTTTGGTCAATCCGGGTTTGTTGACCTTTGTTGACTTTGGACTTTTACAGTTGTCAGAACTTTTTACAAGCCACAGAGTCAAGTCGCTTCTGGGTTTTCTCACCTGTTTTATTACAACTCTTGTGTGTTCACCACACTACTTGTAGGTTGATACTTTAATAAATTGGACTTTTCAGTCATTTTATGCCAATATTTTGGCCTGTCCATTACTTTTATACTACAATATTGACACTTTTGTAAGGTAATCATGTTGTTTTCACAGCAGATTTCTAATGAGCAGACATATAATAGAATAGAAGTACTTTATTCATCCCAGCAGGGAAATTACTTCGCTGTTTCAGCATAAAGACAAGACACAGTAACAACTAGTTGTAGATAAAATAAAATAAATATAAAATATAAAATGCTACAAATTGTCACATTATAAAGTGCTGTAAAATATAAAATGCAACTTAAGAGCAGTCCTTACAGAGATTCAAAAAATGCAGATATGTATATGTAATATATGTACAGCAAGTGTGCCACAGTGCAGTTGTGCAAAATTGGGCTGATTAGTGCTTGATTTAGCTGATTTAGCTTTTATTGTACAGTGAGATGGCATGTGGCAGGAATGATTTCCTGTATCTGTCCCTACGACAGCAGAGCTGGAGCAGTCTATGTGAGAAGGTGCTCCGCTGTCTGTCCACTATGTGGTGGAGAGGGTGCTGTTTATTGTCCATGATATACAGTGTCCTCCTCTCCACCACAGTTTCCAGGGACTCCAGCCTTAGTCCCAGTACAGAGCTAGCTTTTCTGATGATTCTGTCCAGTCTAATAGAGTCGCTGGCTCTGATGCTGCTTCCCCAACACACAGCAGCAAAGAAGATGGCACCGGCAACAACACTGTGGTAGAAGGTCTCCAACATCTTGCTGCACACATTGAAGGATCTCAGCTTCCTTAGAAAATAGAGTCTGCTCATCCCCTTCATGCACACAGCGTCAGTGTTAGATGCCCAGTCCAGTTTGTTGCCGATTACAACTCCCAGGTATTTGTAGTCCTGGCTTGAATGATGTGCTGTTTATGCTGTTACTGATCTGATTCTCAAAGCCCAAAGTAATGTCAACATCAAGATACCAAATCTAGACAAGTTGAACAAGGACTGTCTGGGATAAAAGACTGATTCAAAGTGGAGAGCAAAGAGAAAGAATTTATCCCTAAAGAAATAGTCTTTGGTAATGTCTTGAAGATGTTTTAGTCAGTTAAAGTTAACAAAAGATACAAGTTCAAGTGAAGTTTTGGATAAATGTAAGAAATTTTAATAAAACGCCTAATAAACTTCAAAGGCTAGAAGAGATGAGTCTTCTCTTTATAGTGAGGTTTCTGTTATTCAAAGCTATTCTGAAGACACCAAAGCACTTTATACTAAGACTTTTTTTCCATTCTTCAATGTTGGCTTGGTTTGACTCTACTGATTCCACTTCAGTCAGGGAGTATTTTCACACCTTTAGTTTTATTTTTTCAAAGTTCAATTGTTGCCACATTTTCAACAAATTTGCAGCATTGTTTGAACTCTTACTTTTTATTGGCTTGCTTTATGTATTTACGTTTAAATTAATATGCGACTGAAGCAGCTGGAAAATATGAAAATGCTGGAGTGTTACGTTCTAGGCTTAGGTAAACACCTGTTTCTATAGTGGGAGAGTTCAGTTTTCACTATCTTATGTAATTAATCAATTTATTTTTGCTAAGATTTAAATTGTCTTGGTTAGGGAATGCAAGTAAAAAAAAAAGAAAACATTGTTCACTACCAGCTTCTTCAGGAGGATTTAAAAATATAGATCTGAATAGTTTGGGGGGGGGGACTCTTATAAATGACCATTATTGGCATTTTGTGTAAAATGCATTGCAACTCTGTAACATAAAAGCAAAAACAGTTGCTTCACATGACTTGGCCACAAACACCAGGACACATTAGGTACACAAAAGTTCATCTAACTAACTTAAGTTGATAAGTTAGCTACGTAATAGTAATAAGATATTGCGTAAGGAAGAAATTAGGTTGACTTACATTTCATAATTCATGTAGTTCTTACAAAGCACACTGGTCTGATGGTCTGATGAAAGGTCTTAAATTGAACTAACTGAAAGTTGCATAAACCATGTTTATATTTTGTCTATGTGGCTTGATGTTTTAGTGAATGAATGAAGGTTTTCTCTGTAAATAAATATGCATTTATTTCATGTTGACGGAAATATGTTACTTAACAGCCTCCACTAAGGAAGAAGTTTTTTATATTTTAATATAGTCAAATAACCCTGAAATGCAGACAGTCCCTGCTTTATTTTATCACCTTTTAAAGCGAAAAGGGCTTTTGTGAGATTTATGTGCCTGTTGCCTTAAACCAGAATTATTAGAAAAGATATGCACTTTCCAAAGAAAGAGAGTTCCCAGGAGAGGTTTTACACACACACATATATATTTTAGAACTAATGAAAATAGATCCAAGAAAAGATTATTCAAGATGTATAGTCTTTAATGGAAAAACTTTGTTGAAGGTGTTGGTTTCAAATTTTGTTCACTATTATTTACCAGATCAGCTTAAAGCAAGATTGTTTTTCAAAACGGTCAGGCAAAAATGCATCAGATTTTTTCAGTTTGTTGGTATTGACTTCCATCCTGCAGGTGGTCTTGCTTACTATTACTGTCATTTCTGAAATTTTCTATTTTAAAAATTTTATTTTATTTTATTTTTTTTTTAATCAAATTTGTCATTGAAGACTTCTTACTTTTGTAAATCAGTGAAGTATATTTTCAGATGGAGGCTGTGGATCTTTGAGCTAATAGGACAAGTCAAAGCTTTTTAAAATTCTTCTTTGTGTTGTGGTTTCCTGTCTCTCATTAGCATTTCTTGTAGTGACATTTGTACTTATCCCACGCTAAAATTTTCCGTTTATAGTTTTGGTTGTTATGTAACATACGTAATAGTAACTGGAAACCCTATTCTCACGCGGGGAAAGTTCATTTTTATTTAGAAAGTATGATGTATGCTTTAGTATTTTTATACACTAGGTTATACTTTCAATTGCTATTTTACTTAAAAGGTAAATTTTCATCTCATGGGAATTGTAGGCATGTTTCTACACACAAAAGCTTGTGTGTGTCTTTGCAACATTTGTCCCAACTGTGCAGAAGAGGAAGTGTGTTTTGCATATTCAAGTCTATAAAGACCATAACTTATCTATCTACTTTTATTGCTTTTTTGGTGGGATTCCTGTTTTTTGTTTGTTTTTTTTGTTTTTTTTGCAAACTATTTTTCATTTCTGAGCAACAGTAAAACTACATTTCATTGAAACTAAGACTCCAAAACTTGTAAAACATTTGATATTAGTATTTTTGCTAAGTAAGGCAATGTTGAAATTGGTTGTCATGAATGCAAATATTCTTTTCCTATCTCTTAAATTTTGTGTCAGTATGTTACCATCTGCTCTGTGAGCTTTATTTTGATCACTGCCCTCAATAGCATGCTAATTTTATTTTTAAAACAGAAAAGTGACAATTATTCATGCTAGTGCAAATAAAAATCTGCCAAATTAATTACTATGGTAATATGTTTATTTAGAAATTTTACTATTTTGATACAAAGACTGCACCAATTCTCTCTAAATATCATAGTAATTTCAAGTTCTTATGCTGAGCCGTATAAGTTATTTTTTTGCATTCCTTAATGAATGACACATGAAACAGGCTGATATTAGCAGAATGATTAGTTGGGCTATATGCTCAGGTAGCAGATGGCCTCAGCTATCTGCTATAGTTGGTTGCCTAAGGCTTATGAGTGATACTTCTTTAGTTTTGACAGTCGTTTTTTAATAACAGGAATATTTTTAAGTTGTTGTAAAGTTATTGTTGATGTTCTTCTACTACACAAACTTAATTTGATTTATTGTAAAATATGCTAGCTCTTCTTTTCATTGATATAGTGCCAGACCCACAGCATTTTGGGCCTTTTTCCTCTCAGCCTTTCTCCACCACACTTCATTTATTGAAACGTTGTGTGAGCACAGTTACTGTGAAAAGAAACAAGTGACTGCATGAAAAACCATAACGTCTGAATAGTATATAGATTCATGAAAAACACCAAGCTTGTTATCTTGTGCACTTTTTCGAAAAAATTGTTTCAGTCTGACTTTAAATTATGTAAAACACTAGGTGAGAAAGTATTGTGGTTTTAAAACTGTAAATGTAAAACTATAACTCAAAGCTTACAAAAACCATGCCTTCGTTCATATACTGATTCAGATGTGACTTTGAAAACTATTATGCCAACATGAAGTCATTGTAAAATAATGATTGTACTACGTTACTGGAGTGATTAAAAAGAAAACGAATCAGATTCACAGTAAAAGCAAAGCTGTAGTATGTGAATTGAAAACAGGCAAAGTTCACACAATTTCTGAAAGATAGGTAAACTCCAAATAGATTCTTTGCTAATAACCTTGATTATATGTGCATGCTTCTTTTGTAGTTATTTTAGTGCCTAATAGTGAATAGATAACAGATATAGTTCCCTGAGAAGTAACCATATTTCCTTCATGTGTCCTTCTTGTGAGGAAGTGACTATTTTCACTCTGATGGTGATATATATTTGATGGACTTGTCTGTTTAAATTATGTGACAGTCAGTTGGATTTTGCTAGCATGCCTAGAGGTGGAAAGTATGTGCTGTGATACAGCATACAGTAAATTAGTATGTGCATGATGCTCCAGTGGTACTACCCCTTTTCCTAGTTATATTTTATTCTCTTTTTGTCTTATTCTGTTTTCTTACATTTGCTCTCTCTCTCTCTCTCTCTCCTCTGTCATTCTCACCCTTTTTCCATCTTAGCACTGAACATCTGTCTACTCCCTCTCTTTTAGCTCTATCTGTGTTTGTTGTCTTTATGGAGCATTGACACACTTAAAGGATAAATGGATGCTATCGAGCATGATGATCATATCTGCTCTGGCAGACAGGTGACAAAAACAAATGAGCATAGAGTTATGGCTGCACTGGTGTTGCTTTGTTGTAGAATTACAGCTCTATTTGTTCAAATAGTTTTTGCAAACAAATAAACCAATTTTGTTTTTACAGGTTGGGGATGATGGATGTTTGCAAAATATGTATGTTTTTTAGGTTTTGTCAACTATTTTAGTTGATAAAACCTAGTCAATGGTTTATCTGGAAGAATTTCATTAAAATGCAGCTAGACCTTATTTAACCATAACCCTGGTGTGATATTTTGGTGTTCAGGTTGATCAGTGTTCTTTAACCTGCTGAATTCTGATGCTTTTCAGATTACTCATGTCAGGTGTGATTATGTTCTTTGGGAGGTGTGGGTACACTCTTTATTCTCTGACCTTGAAGTTTAAGAAGAGTCAGACTAAACTCTGTCAATAGTCATTTTTCTGCAGTATCACAATAGTGCTCTGTGCTCACTGAACTACATATGCAACACTTTTATTGTATTATATAACCGATGAGGTACATTATGTAAATTGACATCTCTACTCTATCATCTCTCTTGCTGAACAGATAATTATTAGAAAGCTTTTGATCTGAACTTGGTGGTATATTTTGGATTTTTAGCTTTTGGAAATTTTGGACTTGACTAATGTTAATGGATTACAATTTGCTATATTACCTGTTATCACAGTTAGCATTGAAATTACAGAAGTCTAACAGAAAACAGATAAACTTAAATTTCCAAAACCATCTTTATTCAAGGCAACAACTGAAAGCTCAAAAAACAACTTTGTTGTACTCTGTTCAGCTTTTTTGTCATCTTGATTTCCTCTGACATCTCTGTGCCTCTTCTCGCTTCATGTTGGAACACCTCACCAATACTAAAAATAGCAAACTGTCAGTATTCTCATCATCACTCAGCCACAGTGATGGCTGAGTGGTTGCAATATGAAGAGTTTTGTTGATATGGTAGCATGGTAGAATTACTAATTGAAAACAGATCATCTTTGGTTTCTGACCCACCAGTCACATGTCAACCAATTTCAATTTCATTCACCATCCAGTTTTTCTTCATAATAAACAATTAAGTTCAGAATTTTTCTTCTCATTAAGAATTGATGTATGCGTTAAACTTTCTTTTTTTTTTCTTTTTACGCTTCATGGCAGGTTTTAATCTGTTGAGTCTCACTTTTGTTTGATTTTCCAAACTTGCGGTAAATCAGAAATGACTAACTGAGTGCTGTTTTACTCGAAACAGATGTCAAAAAGCAGCGACAGCTTTGTTGGCTTGATGTATGGTGGCCTCTGCCTTTGCAGCCGACAACATTTTGTTAGATGTTTTTTTTTTTTTTTTTTCAGACAAAGAGAAAGCCCTGTTGACAGCTATGCAGCAGATGTTAAGGTTGTTTGTCAAAAAGACACCAGATCATTTCAGCAACAAAATGCAGTTGTTTGGAAAAACTGCATTTGGCAAGATAGCTTCAGTAAAGGATCTTTACTGAAGCCAGTAAAGTAATCAGATTAACATTTGTTTTAGATTGTGGTGAGTAATCATCAAGGCTGACAAAGTGCATTCTTTTCATACCACATCTACACTCAGATGTTTTTAATGCATATTAAACATAATTTAAAAAGCTGTCCCTTAGAGTTTCTAAATGGCTACATAAGACTTGTAGACTTGTCCCTTAAACATAACATGCTTAAAGGAACATGTTTAAAATGTTGAAAAATTAATTGTAAATAACTTTAAACATCCACAAACTATCACAGAAGAGAAGTGTTCCTCTCTGTTTCATGATAAACTTATCTGATTACCATATAACCTCCTTTTTGTCACTTGTTAAATAGTCTATTCCTTGTGTCAACATTTGCCTTAAGATTTAGATAAAGTTAAAGTGGGCGATGGTACTGAGCTCACCTGTGTTCAGTCTTGCACTTAAAAAAATAGAGAGAGATTAGAATCAAGTCCAGCTTCTATCAATTTACATTCACGTAATTCTTCATTTTTAAAACTGTCGTAGTTTTAAAAGAGTTTTAAAAAATATATAAATTAGAACTACAGGTGCAAACACATTGCAGTGTATTCTTACTGAGGTAAAAATCCTGTACATTTGCCTGGAATCTGACTTCTGAACTCAAACTCAGATTAATACCTCAAACTAGTGTGGTCATGTAGAGGGTTCTCTGGTTAAACTCCACCCTCCATCTGCTTCTGCCTTTGATCATGAACAGCCCTTTTAATCTTTCTCTTGGATCCCATCAACACACAAGGACATACACACGCTCACACACGCTTGTATGCACGTACACAAACAAACACCAAACATCTTAAAGTCAACAAACATCAACCAAATCATGGAGGTGCTCTGTAAATCAGCCTCTCTATCTCCTGTGCCATCTCAAGCTTGGATAATCTGCTCCCTGTGAAGCCAGCGTTATTCTTGGAGCCACGCAGTCTGATGAGGGGCCTTCTTGTAATTGGACATTTGTTCATGCTGAACGAAACATCATTGCGAGTTGTGTTGCATCTGCTTTTTATGAGCAATCTAAGAACTCTGTGAGGTTGTTTCTGGTTTGTTTCTGTAAAATGAGTATATAAAGCAAGAATTTAAAGTTCCTTTGTATTAGTTCAAATGTGACATGTTTGCTCTGCTGACTTGGTTTCACTGAAAAGTCAGAAAGTCTCCTGAGATTTCACTTCAGCTTGACATTTTTAGAATCCATTAGCCCCAAAGTCTGCCTTAAGTGTATAGTCTCACTTTAGACTCTACAATGGCTCAACTAGATTGATTAGATTGAGTTAGATGTTGAGTCTGTGAAGGTTGTTTATTGTGTGATTCTTTAGTCTGATCTTTGCTTCAGGAAGCTTTCTGCCACTCAGACCTACACCTGTCTACAAAAAAAAAAGAAAAAAAAAGAAACTTTTTATTTTGAATATCCCCTGAAACCATTAAAAAAGGAAAAATAAATATTTCAGGACACTGCATTTGTGCAAAAGTTGAGTCATAGTACGTAACTGTCTCCAATATCCTCCATAAATGAACAAGATACAACATCGACACCTTGGCTGTGTTTAAATAATTTAAACAGAGTTGCCAGTGCTCATTCACCAGTATACCACCTTGTGTTTACAGCCAAGGGGAGAAAAAAAAGGTAGTGAGCAGGTGTTGAGACCGTTCACAGCTGACTGGAGCAGAATGGG
Source organism: Gambusia affinis (assembly GCF_019740435.1). Lineage (NCBI taxonomy): Eukaryota > Metazoa > Chordata > Actinopteri > Cyprinodontiformes > Poeciliidae > Gambusia > Gambusia affinis. The sequence goes on along the minus strand of NC_057884.1, from coordinate 18,705,227 downwards.
AAGGGTCAACAATCATAAAGCCTGAGGGCCATTTGATATTTCAGCTAACATTTTGAAAGATTTTACTGCTGCTGACATGGAGGTAGATTTTTACAGAGAAATCTTAGTTGTCTGTAGCACAAAGAGGGCAATAAAAACTGCTTTTTCTAGATAGAGGGAATGCTTAAAGAGTGTCTGTAAAGAATATAACTAGACAATATACAAAAACATATATGGATATATTTAGATATCATAACAAGGAATAAAATATGCACAGTTTTGAGCTGATATTATATCAAGCTGCCCATATTGCTATGAAAACCACAGTCACCCATTTTAATGGAGTGCAGTGGATCCTTTAATTAGAACTTCCAACATTCCTCACACTACATCATGTTACTGGATGCCCTCTACAGTATTTTATCACTCCAGGAGAAAATGGATGTTGGTGCCAAGATTTTGTTCCCAGTGGCTGAAAGTGAAACTTTGTCTGTTCAGACAAGATTTTGGATGTATTTTTCAAAAGACCAAATGACTGTGTTTCAGAACACTAAGCAGTGGAGTCCCACAGGGATATGTACTCAGGCCCTTTGTCTTTACTTTGCTGATACATGATTATTTACCAGATTCAGGAAAAGCAGGTCATTGAGTATAGTTCAACCAGAATGATACTATTCATTAATAAGAATGAAGTACAGAGAAGAAGTGGAACAGGTTTTGAGTTGGTCTGTGGACAATACTCAGTCCCACACTGTCGAAACACTACTGAACTTATTTTGGGTCTGTGCATCAGTGTACATCCCAGTGGGGAGGGTCAGCACCACAAAATTTATGGGAATTTCTCTAGATACCCCCTTGTGTCTTAATACAGTACATGCGGGCAAGAAATCTAAACTGAAAATACATTTCCCCAGGAAGGTAAAGTGAAATGCTTTCTAGGCTACTATGCGGTCATACTGAATGTCATGTGAGAACTTGAGGTGTGATATGGTTAGCTGAGAAAGTCATGGGTGTCTCATTACCCTGTTTGAAGACCATCTTTAAGGAAAGATGCCAGCAGAACTTCTCAGTTTTACATAATTTCTTTCACCTCTTGGACATTTAACCTACCACCATTTAATACATTTTATATCAAATCAATAAAACATTACTAGAATCTAGAATTGCTTAAATCTAGTGTCTGTTATGCAGAAGAACTGCTATTTAAACTGAATGTAGATTTCATTATGACCGTTCTCTACCACCATCTGTGTATTTTTCTTCTTCCAACTGTATTTATGAGAGAGCAGTGAAGAAAGTTCAACTCTGATGTTTGTTTTCACATGGGAATTACATTTTTGTTCCACTTACTAGGTTTACATTCCTTTGCAAAGCACATTGAACTAATCTAAAGAGGGGAAAAAAAGCAACCTCTAGAAAACAATAGTATAATACACAGAGAAGAGGCTGCATAGTCCTGCCCGAGGATAGCGCTTTAGCTAATGCTGCTTGTGCTTGTAATCCAAGAGAGGAAGTGGTCAACTTCATTTGAAGTTGACAACTTCTTTGTAAGTTTTCTAAGTTTAAATAAAAAATAAAACTTCCATTCCCCTGAGGCTTTGTCAATCTTTAAATGCAACAATGGAAACCAAGATGTTTTCACCCCAGTTCACATTCGACTTCCTGGGATAAAATACAGTAAAACTCTGCCTTGTCTCTTCTCTTATCTTTCTAAATACTTTAATTTTTGCTCATAACTTCCTTTTGTCTTTTATTCCTCTTCTTACCTATTTCCATCGTCTTTCTGTTAGCGGCTCAACATGTCAGGACAGTCAGTCATCCAGTCTGTAGTAATGGGGAAAGCATGGAGTTCCCAGCAGAGTGACTCATGGTTCTAGCAAGCAGGGGTCGTGCAAGTGTGTGTGTATATGTGTGTGTGGGACAGCTGAAATATGTGTGGGGGGAGGGATAACTATATCACGTGTGGGTCTGTGGGTGTGTGGGTGTGGGGGGTGTGTGTGTGCCCAAACATGTTTATGTAATTTGGGTGTATGTTTGCCATGTTTTCCTTCCTGCTCGGTTCATGGTGAGAGATTTGTCGGTAGTGTAAAGGTCATTTGGTAGTCAAGAGTAAAGGACACATAAATCAGAGCTCAAATTAAAATGAGCCTTAGGAGGAAAAATAAACTTGTTTTATTTTCCTATACATATGGATATTTTTATCTCCCAGTAAACATATCAATCTTTGCATGTTGGACATATTTACCTATGACTCTCCTGTTTTGATTATTTCCTATTTTGTGGGCACTGTATTGTGAATTGACCTGGCAAACCCAAAGTATTTCTCTATCTTAAAGTATGCAAAAATGTTTTTTTTTATTCAAACATAGTGATGTTGCTAAAGCTGGCCATTAATATTTATCTAATAATTCTTATCAGTTATGTGAAAAGAATTTGTGATTGTGAAAGTATGAGTTGGAATGAATATGCCTAACATCCACTTTAATTCTTGGCTTTATTTTAGAAAAGTTCACTTCTATAAACAAAATTTCTGTGGAATATGATCAAAGAAAAAATTTTAAAATAACAAACGTGAAATTTGAATTAGTTTCAATTTACTGAGTAATGTTACATAATATATTGCATAAGTTTATTCTGTAGAGATGTTGACTCAAAAACTGTTATTATAATCTGAATTTTTTTGCCCCCTACTAATCCAAGTATGCATCATTAGAATGCTTGACACCCCTACAGCTCTACACTGTAGGGAATAACCTGTGTGTTTATCTTGTTCTCTGTTGTTTTCCCATAGTAACAAATGATCAAAATATCTATGGTGTCTCATATTTAGATGTTTGTATTTTAAATGACTTTTTTTACATTGGTGATTTGAAATGTAGCTCTATGCCAGCTTGAGAACCACTTACATTTTAGAAATGACCATTGAAATTGTCAGATTTTCTAATTAAAACTGTATCACGTTTTATCTGTATCTGTTTTAATGGATTCTGTAATACAGTGCATCTCATATAAAATCGAGATTCAGGAGTTGGGCGTATTCAGAGATTTCCATACCAATTACTTGATTCACTCTGAAAAATGAGGTAGGTAGGATTGGGCCATTCCAAATTGTTGAGTGTTAACTTTTGAATGTGTTCACGTGTGTTCAGTACCCAAGGGTGACATTAGGTTTTTCACTCACTCGAGGCACACTTTAACCCAGAAATGTTTGGATTTGAAATGCACCATTGAAGGGACTTGCATCAGCAGCTAGTCTGACCTTCCAGATGTTGATGTCAACTCTGACACCTATCCAACTTTGTAATTAAAATACAGTGTAAGCAAAACACTTGATTATGTGAAACAGTGTGTGACTTTCATTAGCAAACCAATGTTGCATGTTGAATATTTTATATAAGTCTTACTTTTGGTTAGAGATTATTCATTGTAATCCTTTCCAATTGACCCTGCAGTGGCAGAAGCAGGCAATGGAGACCACCAAACTAAGGTTGCCTTGTTGTAAATATGAAAAATGGCTCATCTTACCCCATTCTCACCTATACAAGTTGCTTAACATCACATTAAATCCCCTAAGGGGTCATTTAAAATTATATACAAAACCATCTTTGTTACTGTTGGGCAAAGGTGATAGTCCAGCATTAGGTGCATTTTCATTTCTAAGGTAGTGGTTGACATAATATGGAAACCCGAGAACACACCGTGTTGCAGTTTAGGCATTATGACAAAAACTTGGCATCTGACATGTCAGGGCTTAGACAGCTGAACATTTTTGTTTTGTTGGGTAAAACCTCAGAACACTTCTGTCATCACAGTTTTTACACTAATAATATAGTGTCAATGGAAGTAATACCTAATTTTTCTGAAGTGGAAACAATGCAGTTTATAATATTATGTGTATATGTTTATGCACATGAGAGCGTCTTAGTGTTGGATCAAACAGCAATCTTCAACTATCTGCTTTATGTCTTTATAATTACTTCCAGCAGTAGAGAGGCGCCAGTCTATGGTGCTAGTATGCGCACCCGGGCACAGGCACACACACAGATTCAAACACTCACAGCTTACCCAGTAGAGGAGCATGGCAGAGCAGAACTGGTCCAAGCTAACTAACCTTATTGCTTTTGAGTTTAACATCAGGCAACATTAACAAGCAATATGTGTGAGCTTTTCTGAGTCAGTTTCAGATGTAGGCAAACAGATATTTTGTTTGCTTACTATTAAATACAAAGAAAATGATTTTTCTAATTTAAATATTTTTAGATTTCATTGTCAAACCTGTAGCTGATGGTGGTGATCACAAATCATATTGTGCTGTATGTGTGCCTCTGTGTGTAACTTTTTTGGGGAGGATAACAGAGAGCATATGTGAAGGAGTAGTGTTTAAAGACCCTGTCATTGGCTCACACAGAGCAGATGTGTGTTGGACCATCATATTCCTTTTGGCCAGTAGCTGCACTGAGTCAAATGGTTCGGCTGTGTTTCACACGCTGAACAAGCAGCATAAACAAACTTCACAATATAAGGAGACAGAAAGCCAATTTATGCTAATAGATGCTGTCGTGAGGGTTGGGATTTATCAGAGCAGAGAGAGGTTGGCTTTTGGGTCAATGTGCGTATGGCTGGAAGTCTCTTGACTCCCAGGACACCATTGCTATGGTATTTTTCTAAACACTAATAAAATGGGGTTTACGGTAAAATTCTAATACTCCCAGCTGATGTCCGTTGAATGAACTGCAGACAATTAATCACTGGTAAAACAGATAAAGTTAAGAAAAACAATAAAATCACGTCTTCTGGTGATTTATGGTTTCAATTTCTTTTGTGGAAACTCCTCCTTTCTTGCTTTTTTCTGTTGTATTTATTTGCTGATGTGTGATGGTTCCTTTTCAAAAGAGTGTGAAGACATGTTAATTTAAAGTTTACCAAGGTCTAACAGTATTAAGTGAAGTAAAAAACATTTCTTATGGAGCATACCATCTTTCTTATATGAATAAGAAAGACACACCAAGTTTGATGTTAAAAATTTGGCATCTAGTTTGAGCAGTAGTAAACGAAATGAGGTAATATAATACTGAATGAGTGTAGTAAAATATGAACAACAGTAAAAAAATAATATGAATGAACACAAATGATTCTTCTAGTATGTTTTCTTAAGGTTATGGATGTTGCTCTTCACCATTCACATCTATTTATATCCTGGTAAAGACATGTAATGAAGTTTAAAATAGAAGTATATTTATTATAGTTGTTAAATCTTCCAGTAACAAAATTTAGAAAAACTTTGAACTAGAGGGGTATTTGGTAAGCGAAACATTTTTTCACTTTTTTTTTTTTGTGGTGATCAAAGTGTGTAGGTAATATATTGATTAATGCGTATTAGAAAGCCTTACTACGATTAGTAATCAAGGCCTTTCTGTTTTCTTGTGGCATATATAAGATAAGTACACCTAAAAATTCTTGATGCATACCGAATGGAGAAAAAATCTGTATAATTTGTTTTTATTGTGACTGTAAATATTACTAAAGTCAGAGTACATGCTGAAACAGTTGAAGATTCTCACTTTATGTGCTTTGTGAAATGATCCTAACATGATGGATTTATGTTTAGGAAAATTGTTATTTTTATTTTATTTTATTTTTTTATAAATACTGTGATTATCTTCTGGTGGATTTTATGTGTGATGGTTTACCATGGTATGTGAATGTAATACGTAGTTCCTGAGTATATGTGCCAACAAGCCTTTGAGATTCAACGCCCAGGGACACCTGAGGGTGTTAATCCGTCTTTGTTTCTCAAATTGGGAAAGATGAGAGAATTAGACATTGATGTTAAGCAGATGTGTGTTGATCTTAAGTCAGTAAAATGGCCTCAGAAAATCAACAATTGCTCACCTGACTTTGCTCAAAAGCTTAAACAACTGGAACCGTGACAAATAAGGCTGGGCAAAGACTCTACTTTATCTTTCCAAGACCAACAGTGAGGAGAACGGGAAACAGTTTTTATTGTAAAGCATTTTCTTTACTAGACCTGCGTGTGTGGATAGTGTTGAGCACATACAGACTGCATTTACCATGATGATGGAGCAGACAGTATAGAGCTGGAGCATCGATGCACCACAAAAACTGTGGGTTGTGTGGAACAATAGATACACTGTTAAAACTCAAGAAGAGGGCTTTCTTCTTGTTGGCAGTCATGAAGCTTCCATTGGACAACATCTGCTTGGCAACTCAGTTTGTGGTCATTTGGTTTTCTGGGCATAAAGGCTTCAGCCTTGCTAAACTGCAGTAATGTGTTCTAACTTTCCTGAGGGAAAAAATGAAAACTAAAGCTAAAGACCCATTTACAGGAGTGCTTAGTCAAACTTTAACTTTTTGTGGATTATCATTAATCAGTAGACCTTGCTAAGTTTCTGTACTTCCGTGTTTTATTTATTTATTTTTTACTAATACGTCGTCAGCCAGGCAGTGCTGTTGTTCGGTACGTATGAGGCCTGGTTGGTAATTACTACCACAGAAGTTAGAGATGAGCTGACAATTTTTGGTTTCCTTCAAAGTCTGACTTGCTAATTCTAATTTTGACAGCTATTTTTTGACCAGAGTGTATCAAGGGACAACTGGCTATTCCGAATCTGGTTCATCTTGACTAAAATTTAGACTAATTTGTACTGTGGAACAATTTTAAAAATGTTTAAGGAAATAAATGTCATTTCGAATCCTCACAACATTTTCACCATAATTGTATTTCAGTACTAAACTATAATATTATAAATACTACCATATAAGTAGAATATGGCCATGCATTTCACATGAAATACCTGTTCATAAATTGTGTCAAACGAACAAACAAACAAAAAAAAAAAAAAAATTACCGAACAAAAGAACAACAAATAAAATAAAAAGTAGCCTTATGTACAGCGATAATTTTCTTTTCACACAGGCTAAAAGGCCATGCATTTCACATGAAATGCATGGCTTCACTGAGTTTCTTCTTTAATATCTAACTGAAATATGTCAAGAATTAATGGCATTTTCCCCCTTTGAGGATGAGCCAGTTGGTTTTATTCTTTTTAACACTTCCTTGTTTTGGTTACTTATCTGAATCAAATCCTGGATTTAACACCTTTCAGTTCAAACAAAAGTCCCAATCAATACGTAAAAAGAAAAATAGGACATATGTTTTAGGAGTTCCAGGTTACGCTTATATATTTTTTTGTTTGGATGCTTTGGGTTCATCATTATAGTGGATTCATTGTAAAATCTTGCAGTAGATATTTATGCAACTAATTCATTGCATGGCAGGAATTTGTCACGGGAGGTTTATTCGCTGACGGTGTGAATATGTAAGTTTTTAATTTGTTGTAGTTGAGTAGTTGTCTTGAGATGTGTACTTCTTTGATGAGAAACACCAGCACAGAGTCTAAAGAGAAGCGTTTGTATGCAGATGTACTTCTGCTAAATCCAAACTCCCAACCCCCACTCCAAATGATGCAGTTCAGTACGTGTTTATTTATATGTTACATTGGCTTCAGTATTACAAACTTGAGTGCTCACAGGACTGCGGTCTTTGTGTGTGTGTGTATATATGTGTGTGTGTGCAAATAGCTGGCATATGGTAGCCATCTTGCCCTGGCGACAGAGATGGAGGAAATTCCAGCGTTATAGGGCTGAAGCCAAGATATCCTTACTGCCACAGACACTCACTCGCTCTCTCTCACTCACATACACACACACGCACCGATTGTGCCAAACCCACACTCACAAAGTAATATTTCTATGTTTAAAAGTATTGAAAAGTTAATGGAAAATTCTCCGATTGGAGCCAAAAGCTGTTTTGTATTTAAAGTTTCCACTCTTTCTGCCTTTCTGCCTCTTTCCCCCCTCTCCCTTTTTGTTTCACATATACATGTGTCTGCACACTCAAGGTCTAATCTGTAAATTGTCTTGGTGTTATCTCAGTACCCAGATGGAGCCTTTACTTCTTATGTTCTAAGGCTTGGGAAAAAGAAAGAAACAAGTTGAGAAACCTGTTAGCTGAATATTTCTGGCAAGTTCTTTTACAGTTCTCTTTTTTTAATTAACAGCATATTCCTAGATAAAGTTGTTTGTGCTCTTCACAGTCTATGCTGATTGCCTTTCTGGTTTTATCAATTATATTATCATCATCATAGTCTTAACCTTTTGTAAGTATGAAGTGCATTTAAGGAGTGAAAACATAACACTTAATTATTATGTTAATAATAATAATGAAAATAATTAGTATAAATTAATTATGTTAATTATGTTAATCATTTAATTAATAATGATATTTATGCATAGTAATACTTAATTACTATTACATTGTATTTGCTAAGTGAAATTCATTTTCACTTCATCATCTACTCCTATTACAAAAAATATACACAGATAAGACTTTTAATATTTTAAAATAGCACTGAAAAGACTTGAAATTTTGATCTGTGTTTTGCATCTTAAATTAGTAATTAGCAGTGAGTGTATGTAGCATTATAAAATTAGCAGTATCTCTATTCTAGTGAATAGAAATTTTTGTTTTAATTAGAGATTCTGAAAAGCTTGTCCATTTACAAATCCAGCATGTTCTATGACATGAAACAAATATGTTTAGCCTTTCTGTCCCAATCACCCGTAAATCAATTTATTGCATAATAAATTAAAATGAGTTCAATGATTTCCATTTGCATGATTTATCGTTTTTCTTTTTGAAAGACAGATTAGTTTACAGAGACTTCATAATTTATTTTATTTGATGTTTTGTGTATTTTTGGGGGGATATTCAAAATGTCTTGCAATTCTTGTATTAAACATTCATTAGAAAGTAAAGTTTATTGATTTTAGAGAATATATTCTTGTTTTTTTTGTTTGTTTATTTTTGCCATTATTTGAGACTGGTCTTCAAATAACTACAATTTTATGGTTTATCGCAATTACTTCTGGGACAATTTGCTATCATGGCAGGCCTAAGCCTTTCTATTATCTGCTAAATGCCCTGCACTCTCTGAGTCTACCACTGACTGACTGGGCCTCAGAAATGTCATTCAAGACATTTTCCTTTTGACTAGTTGTTTACATTTTTGCACTTCCTCTAAAATCTCTTTGAAAATTTAACCTGAACTTTACTTTCCCTTAGCAACAGGGCCCACTAAGAAGAGCTAAAAAATTCTTTGCTTTGGTTCTGGTCACCTAATTACAAATGACATGATTAAGAACTATCGGAATTCTTTGGTTCCCTAAGCTAGAAAATGCAAGCAAAAAGATCATTACAATTGGCACCACAGAAGGATTATGAGACTATTTGGAAACATTTCTGTCCTTATGTTTTTTTTGTGAGGATTATTCACTTGTGGAAATCATTATAGACATCCTCTATGTTCCCAAGAGTAGATTTGCTTGGAATTTCATCTAAGAACGAGATTGTGCAATGGTCAGTGAAGCTGCGAAAACCAAAGAGCTGTCTTGAACAGCACACATTTTGCTTAGTATGTACAACATTCCCTCTGATAACATTCATAATGTAGTTTGAACAAAGTTCAAACAATAACCTTTAGCTTGGAAGTTTGCCACAAATCAAAATATCTTCCTAAAAAAAAATGTAGAGAATGCAACTTGAACCACCAAACATCCTAAGCAACGTCCTTTAGACGGACATAGCTGAGGTTGAGATGTTTAGTGAAAACCAATCACGGCGTATCAAAACAAACATCTCATGCCAACTGGCAGCTGAAGCTTAGCAGAAACTGGGCCAAAGCACAAGACAATGATCTCAGGCACAGTAAAAGCTGGAACAAAATACCTTTAAAGGAAAAATAATAGAGGCATTGTATTTGCTAAGTGAAATTCTAGACCACCACCTGACTTGCTTGAAGTGCTGTGGCGGAACCTTAACCAGATATTAATGAAAATAAATCATGTTATAAAGATGAGTGAGCCAAAATTCCTTCACAATGACGTGAAACTGATTAAGTCATACGGAAGATAATTACTTCAAATTGGAAGGTGCCAATTTAATAATGAAGCAGTTCACTTTGACCTACTTCACATTCCTGTCTGTCTGCCCCCTTTTTTGGTAACATATTTACAACGCTGCTTGACCACTCCTGTTTCTGCCATGACCATGACCTCTCATTCCTCCCTACCACCTTGTTGTTTATCTCTTGGTGCTTGAGAGCTGTCAGCAGGTAATGTTGGCTTTGATGCCAAGCAGAAACTTATTTGTTTTCCTCTTTTGGTCCTCTTTTATTTAAATTAGATTAAAGCTGTGTAAAAAAAAAAAAAAAAAAGAAAAAGAAAAAATTCATTTGGGTAAATGTTAATTTTGAATGTAGATTTAGGGTGCATTCAGACCAGATAGTCTGGAAGACTTGGTTGGATTGGGGACTAAAATTGCAACATTTATTACATTTTCAGAACTGTAGTTTGCATTCACACTGCACTGTGTCAAATGACTAACTGTCAAACTAACTGAAAAACCTGTTCCCCTCCATCGCCTGTGGTGGTGTTCCCCCCACCACAGGCAATTTCTTCAGTAAAGAGTTACTGAAGAAATCGACAAAAAACTTTGTAAGACCAGCACAATTTCCTTCTTCACAAAAAGTAAACAAAAACGGAGTGGTGTCAGATTTTTGCAGGATTTCGTCATTCATATACATTATTGGTTTGGACATCGCCTGTTAACCGCTAATGATAGCAACGCTCCTGCAGGCGCCTTTACTATGCAGTGAGTCTGTCCACTAAACCAGGCTGTTCCAATGCGGGAGGAGCAGGAGTCACAAAATGTATTTCTTACCTGATTTCTATAAATTAAAGCTGAGAAAATTGCTGATGTTTGTAAGTATTTTCCCTCGATATAAAACCATTATCAATTTGGTTTCTATCAAGTTGACAGAGAGGACTAAGCAAATAGCTCTTTTATATTGGTGTATAATTACGTAATTGCTGCTGTTAATTTTATTAGTTTGTCAAAGTGTAAGAAACCATGACACATACTGTATATATGGGACATATGAAATATGTCATCCTATTTGATGATTAAATATTCAAAGAACCGAGGCAATTAGTCCCATTTTATTAAAGATTTAAATATGTTTAATATTTATTAAAGATTTTAAAATTACAGCAGCTGCAGAATGCCACAGCAACGGGGATTTAATCTGATGAACAAAATATAAACTTTAAATCATTTATATTCTGCTTTTCCTCAACACAGACCCGTTGCCATGACAACCGACACAAAAACTTTGTTAACCGACAGAGCAGAGAGTAATATATTGACCAGAATGTCCTGCACTGTTGCTAACTTCCTGCTTTTGGAACGGTCTCTAGTCAGGCTGCATTCAGACAGGTTTCCTACCGTTTTAGAGTTCACTTCAACCTGACCAAGACTGAGGTTTTTAGGCGGGTCAGAGTTCGCTTTTTAAGTCTGTTTTGGAATTCAAATTTGCATTCTGACCTCCCCCCAAAAATTGGACTTTCTAGACAAACGATTCAGGACTCTATCCTGGGTTGGTCTGAATGCAACCTTACATTACAAATATGTGTCCTGTCTAGAGCAGAGATTAAAGAAGCCGTGGATGTTGGTATTTGTGTTACTGCTAAGACAGTTTCCACTGGTTGTATTAATGCAAATTTATATATTTGGTGTGCAAACTATTAAAATGTGAGAGCCTCCTCTATTTTTAGTGAGGCTTCAAGTATTTGCGGATTTTAACCTTTCACAGGTGGTTGTGGTCACAAACCTCCTTAAATACTGGTGATCCACTGAATGCTAATATTTAGGATTTTTGTTTACCTTTTGTAAGAGATACAGAGGGAAAATAAGGTTGACACTTTAAATTGATCTATGTACATGCACAACACATATTCCATTCATATTTTGGCCAGTATCTGGCCTGCAGTGAATACTTTTGTTTTTGCTTCAATCTTATCTTCTCCCTTCTCTTGTTCCATTAGCTCATTCACACCTAGACTCCAACCAGCAAAGCAAGGAATTCACTGGCACTCATTTAAAGACTTCTGTAGTCTGTGTGTCAAAAAAGAAAGCCCTGCGCTTTGTCCGCTAACACGCTTTGAGCTGCTCCACATATGGAAATATACACAGACACACACGGATGTCAGTCAGCGGTGCTCTTATCGCCTGGAAAGGTCAGGAAGAGAGGGTGTGCAGAGATTGCCATGGTGACCTGGGTAAACACCAGCTCCATTGTAGTCCTTCCCCACCATCTTGGCTTAGCATCGTTACGTTGTTGGTTTAGTGCACGTACACGCACACACAGAGTGTATTTTTTCACTCCGTCTCATTCACACTCACACACAATGCACAGTTAAGTAATTTGAAACCCTGCAGTTTGTCATAATTTTACACTCTGAAATAGATGTGAGACACAAACAAGTAAACACACTTTGACTATTGTTGTGAAGGCTGGTGCGTTATTGAAACATCGGTCTTTGTTAATTTCTAATTTATGACATGTACTCTAATGATCTGTCCTTCCGTACAGGACATCCTGCAATGATTTATGTCACTGGCCAGCAAAGCATAGTGTACCTGACTGAGCAGTCCTTTTTCTTTTTCAAAGTGCAACTGTTCCAGTACTGTATTATTGGTGTACTTTAGGGATTTTCCCTACAACACCTAAGATCTGCTGTACTTTAAACAAGATTCACCAAATTCACTCCTCCTCCTACTGAACCCCCAGGCCTGGCGTTTTTTCCCCATGCCTTTCTCCTATTCTCGTTCTGTCTGTCCTTTCAGTGTCTTGTTTCTTCTCTTGTAAAGCTGCCTGAATGTGCAGTGGCATGCCAAAAACAGAGTGACTCACCACGTGGGATTGTGCTGCCATGGAGAACACTGGTTAATAAAACGCCTTTTTAAATGCGATCTTTGTCTGTCTTTGTCTTATTTTATCAAAACTTGAGAACCAATAAAGACATCTTCAACTGACCCCTCAGCACATAGGTGTTGTTTGAGTTTTGTCTTGATACATTGACTTTCACTTTTTACTATGTTTGAATTGGGCGGAACATTTTTCACCGAGAAAGTTTCTATGTCCCGGTTTAGCAATTACTTTTTATCACTTTGTAGTTAAAAGCTCTGAGAACACTTTCAGCTTTATTACTGGCTAACTTGTGCTTTGTGGTGGATTTACAACTTTTGTTGTTTTTCTGCTTTTACGAATTGCGAGTGCTTTCTTTAAAGATGCATCCTAGTGACAATGACCACATTCCCATGTCTGTAGAGAGGTTTGGTTTAGTATTCACAGTAGAAGGGTGACTGGAGGGTATGACTCAGGCTATTGGCTTGTGATTACACACTGACAAAGACACACACATGAAACCTGAAAAGAAAGCATGGCGAACACAGTCAATCTCTGTGACGCTTGATGTTGTCCATATGCTTTTTGTATTTATCATGTAGAGTGTCAGACTAGTTTTGCACAGATAATTACGGTAGATTTTGCTGTCTAGCAGAGAGTTCAAAAATGAAAAAGGAACTCTAGATGAATGCATTCATATAAAAACTAAGTGGAGACTTGGAGAGTAGTACTAAAGATCAGTACTGATTAGAAGCCTGGAAAGCAGTATTAATCACCAAATCTTCATCTTCGCCTGCCGACCTTTGACTTTATGTAGAAAGACACAGTCTCATCTTTACTCAGAGTTGCAATTAAACATGTTACAAACATAATATTCTAACTTTTTTCCCAATTCTGCTTTTAATAGAACTACTTTACTGAGTAATGGGTGTTTCTTTTGTTTCTGATCATAATCTGAGACATTTTTTTTAGTCCACAAGATGTTTCTTTATTAAAATAAGTGAAGTTTCAAAGGCACTGCTTTTCACTTTTTCTTTGCTTTTTTGTATGTATTCCTGCTGACTGTTGGTATCGACTGAACAATGTATGCCAGTGTTGCCACGTGTTGATTAAGAAGAACCAAATGGTTTAAGAAAATGTGTTTACTGAACTCTGTTCTGGCAGGGATTAAATTGTGGGAAAAGTGAATCAGACTGGGAGAAAGAACAGGAGCTTTCTAATTCCTCAGGGTCAGATACAGATAAGAACCAGCTGACTGGACCTGATAGAAGAATTATTTTTCACTAGGGATGTATAAAACAAAATATTAAAAAAAAAGGTGAGCCGCATATTTCATTTTTTAAGATGATCGAACAGCCAAGCTATACTAATAGAGCAATAGAAATCTGTGTGCTATACTTTGAACATTTTGATGTTCGAGTGATGAAGAGTCATCAAGTAGATGAGGTGGTGAAAGTGTCAAGGTCTAAAAAAAGAAAGCAACAGGCTGAAAGTGGAGGACAGCAGAAATCGTGTCTGAGATTTAACATCCGTCTAAGTGTTGCTGACAAGCTCCTACATTAATATTCCATTTGCACGTTTTAAACCATCAGCAGAAATGTTTCCTTTTAACTATCAGAATTTCCTTTTTATAACAGAATGAAAAAAAATACATTAAGATAGCACTTCCATTACACTGGAAACATTTATTCATGTGAAAAAAAGTGTTTTTTTTATGCTATTGAAAAAAGCAAAAATTCAAAAATGATGTAGAATGTAGGTCTTTTGCTTCTGAGCACAATAAACAATGTGAACTGTCAAAACTTTCTCTTAAAGATTAGTTGGTTTTGCTTGTCAAACTTTTTAAATAAATGAAAAACAAATATCATACATTAAAAACGTTGTCTGAGTGAGTCATCCCAGTCAACTTGACCATCTTGTGAATAAGTAATTGTGCTTTGCTTAGCTATGCTTATGTCACTGTGGCGGTGTTTTGACCTGCTCTTAGCAGATTTTGTTTAGGCCACATTGGAAGGATTTTCCTTGAACAAACTGTTTAAAATTGTGACACACCATCTCTTTTAGATTTATATCAGAATTTTACTAGACCACTAAGGAAAAAACAAAACAAAACACTTTTTAACCATAAAGAGGTGGACCTTCTAGTGTGCTTTGGATCACTGTTTTGCAGCATAACCCATGTGTAATTGAGGTTAGGGTCACACACTAATGGCCAGACATTCAATTACCTTTTCTCGTCACTGTATAACGTATGAATACCATCTAGAGTTTTGTTCATGGAATGTTTCTCAGCAGCTTAACAGTAAAAAGAGGAATGTAAGCAAGTGAGTGTGAAAGCTGTGAGATTTAAATTTGCCCTATACTCTGAGGTGGTGGTGGTGAATGTAACATGGCTGTGCTAACTCCTAGCATGGTAGACACAAGGGGGCTGACAAAGACATCAAGAATATTTTTGAACCAGTTTATGTAGAAACCACTTAATTTTTTCGTTTTGGTTGATTGCATGAATTATTTGGAGAAGGAGGTGGTCTGCTATTGTAAACTTTTATAACACAATGAACCTGTAATTAAATTGTTGATTACAAAATGTACGTCTGGAAAGCTAGGCTGCAGAGATTTCCAATGACTTATTGTGACTGAACCAATGATGCACAAGACTTATCACGGGTCGGTGTTTATTTAATGGGGTCAAACTGCATAAATGTGAGCTGTTATGTAGTCAAGTTGTGCCAATGTGTTTTGTTTATTTAACATTTACAACTGCTGGTCATATTAAAATGTGTTTTGAGGCCAATTGTATGGAGAAAACAATGAAACACCGACAGTTTTATTTCTGTTTGTCCATATGTTTCTGTCACGTTATCTTAAGAGTCCTCTTTGTAATATATTGTAAATAACTCTTTAAAAAACACTATTAATCAGTCACTAAGATGTAACACATTGCCTAGACGCTGGCAGCCTCAAACATAACACCTTGTCCTCCTGTTTACTTTGAGGTTTATATAACAGATGATCTGTTTGGCTGAGATGCTGTGAACCACATGTTGGAGTGTTATTCTCACTAAACCATAATGATCGCAGTTCAAGCGCCCATAAATAAACCTTCAAAATTCAGATTGTCTTTGCAGATGGCATGAGAGAAAAATCTGGTTTTGCAATGGTCAGTAATATTCATACAATAGATGTTAGGTTACTACCTATTAGGGAAGAACTGTTACAAAGTTTTCATGTGATAACAGGAATGAATATCTAGCTAACAGCGTTAGCTCAAAGATTTCAAATATAAATGTTACTGTTGCAAAAATAATCCAGATTACTACAGCTACAGTAATCGTATTTATACAATGTTTTGAAAATTTATATTTAGACTTTGGTAAAAAATAAATGCCTGCCTTGACTGAATACTGGCTTTACCAATCCAATATTTAAATTTTTAAGAGCTCCTTGTGCAGAAATATATATATATATATATATATATATATATATATATATATATATATATATATATATATATATATATATATATATATATATATATATATATATATATATATATATATATATATATATATATATATATATATATATATATATATATATATATATATATATATATATATATATATATATATTTGGTGTTTTTTTTTTGTTTTTTGTTTTTTTTTGTTTTTTTTTATATGCATAAACACATGTTTAATTTGTGAGTAGCTAGTTAATTAGATGGCTCTCTGCACAGATAACCAACCTGCAGTCTATTCCCTAGCATACATGTGTTTTGTTGTTTTCCAACTGTTGTGTTACCTTGATAAGAGTTGTAAGTGGTGCCTGAGTAGTTTCCACACTCTCACTATCCTTGAATTTTGTCAAGTGAATGACAGAAAAGTTTCAGCCGCCATTTTTCTGCCTCCTGACCAGCAGTGTGAAGCAACAAATCGGGGAGAAGGAGAGTCATCTCACTCTGATGACTCTCAGAGGTTGTGTAGGGACAGAGCCTCTGGCAATTTCTGCATCTTCTCATTAAAAGGGGATTTAAACCTTACGAATGGTGTGAAGGAATATGTTTGAGTTTTTAATAACCCTAGCCTTTTGTTGAAAGCCTTGCTATACCTTGATTCCGATATCTGACTCATACCTATGTGGCTGAAATCTTGGCAGAAGATGTTTAGCTTTGCAAAGTTTCTGTTGCATTTTTAAAGTCTTTCAAAGTATTCATCTTTATTTTAGATTTTTAGAATGTTTTATGTACATCCAGAAAGTTTTATGTAGTATTTATTATATCTTAAATGTTTTTTTTTTTCAATATTAATTTTCTGTGTTAATTGATGAACGCTAGTTTGGATTGTTTTCATGTGTCATTCACTTAACAATATATAACTCTGGTTAGATAGTACAGATAGTGCTGAATAAAAATTAATATGGATTAGCTGTGACATATTATGAAGGTTCAGATTATGGTACTGCAGGTTGAGAAATTTTTCTGGTCCAAACATGTCTAGTATGATTAAACAGAGTGAAAATAATGGTAATCAATATGTATGTTTTGATACTTTTATTATTCATTTCAAGGTGAATGACTAAATGTCATTTAGTTCAGACATTTCTGAACTAAATGTCTGTCGCTCATTATTTGCTCATACTTCGTCTCCTCTTTCGCTCCTGGTGAATGTTTGACATTGAAAGAAATGGTGTTTGTGTTCAGATAAAAAGAGTGGGTTCTTTATGCTTCGTGCTTCGTGCCAGTCAACCCACGGAAGATGTCTCATTGGGTTTCGGCATTGAGCAGCTTCATGAAAAACAAGACTGCTGAATTGATTTTATAAATAAATTATATATATATATATATATATATATATATATATATATATATATATATATATATATATATATATATATATATATATATATGTATATGGGGTTAGGGTTAGGGTTATTATATATATATATATATATATATATATATATAATATGCATTATATTTATAGTTTTCTAAAAAGTCTTTCCTGTAATAGACCACTGCTGCAGGATCTAAATAGGCTGCTATTCAATTTCATAATGAGGAAAGTATGTGTTTTGAATATATTTACATGGCAAACTCTTTCTAGACCTTCAGGATTTATCTCTCCATTAATACAATGCAGTTTTCTGTACTTATCTTATAGTCACTTTCTATATAAATTGTTATGAAAGTCTGTTATTTGACGTTGAAAAGCTCTTTCGCTGAAGCTTCTGCTGCTCGATTACTGCCGTTTCCTGTTTGAGGCATTAAACCCTGTAAAAGAGAACTACGAGCCATCAGTTGCCATATTTATCTTTTTTTCAGAAGCATAACCAGGAAATGGTTACTTTTGATTAAATTTTAAATAACTACCTCGTCCATCTGTGTCCCGCTGTCTTTCTAGATGCCAGGCCTTCTGTCCAGTCCTGTTTGTCTCACAGTCATCTGGTTTTTGTCTTGGTCACTGCCTCCCAGCCGTGCTCAGATTTGGACTGATGAAGGTAACATATGCGCACACACGCACACGCCTTAACACACTTTCGTTGCAAACAAAACTGACAGTTACATTTTTATGAGAATATATGTGGCTGCACATTTGTCTGGGAACATACCTTCGCGTCAACCCAGCAACAACACACACAGACGCACATCCTGTCGAGAGTCCAGCGTGGACTCCTCTGGATCCTTGACATTTGATGGCTTTACGTACATATAGAGCTTAGTGTAAGAATGAAAGAAAGTGTAAAATTTAATTCTTTATTGATAACTCCAGTGCTTGTCTTTCTTTTTTTGTGAAAGCAATTTCATAAGGTCAGAGCTTGTAATGTATGCTGTAATGGCTACAAACTCCCACACTAGGTAACTAATTTAGTTGCAAAGAAATCTGAGCGATGTGTCATGATGCCCTATAGGAAAGATCAATTAAATGAATAGCAGTACTTCTCACCTTTCCTGCTCTGATTATCCACAGATGATTACTTGAAGCTCCAGTTTTTGTTTTAAACTTATTACAGCACAACACCTTGAGTAATGTAAAAGCAGACTTTAATTAAACTCGATAAGCTGTAATGGTTTAAGGATGATGTAATTGTGTTGGATATGATTTTTTTTAATTATTTACTTTTTGCCTTTGTAAAATTCCACCTATAGTGACAGAGTCATGGATAACAGAGCCATAGTTCAGGATTTCAGCAGGTGTTAGAGTGAAACGTGTAATTATTTAAATGTGTTTGCAGTTTAGGCAGAACGTCCTAACTATCAAACAGGTGATTTTTCAGGTGTGTAGGAATGACTCGTGGTTGCCTCTTAGCCATCAAACACAGGTGCACATAGCAACCTGACCAACAAAGCAAATGGAGCAACAGTTTGTTTTTCAAAGCGAGATAGCAAACTTATGTTTTTTTTTTTTTTTTTCATTATGATCACTCTGTGCAGTCTGAAGCATAGCTCTCTATGGCGTGCGCCATGGCTGCATTAATAGTGAACTGCACAGATGTTATTTCATGAGCTGTTGTGATTAAGTGATTTTAAAAAATTGTCACCCATTTTATAACACAATCAGGTGCCTAAACTCATGTATATCTGCACATTCAAGTATGCGAATGTCAGCAAAGCAGTGCAGATATTTTATTTTCGTAACAACCCGATGTGTCATCCCTTTTCAGGAATTACAAGTCAGATTATTCTTAGAAAATTCGTTTTACTGTGACAATAAACTGTCTAAATGAAAGTCAGCCTTTTTTTTCTTAGCTCTGGGTGCATTGTTTTTTTTCTGATAGCCACCAGCAGAAAACTTCCTAATTCATATGTAATTTATCAAATCATATTGCAAATCACACCAGCAACAATGGCTATGTGAAGTCTAACTCCACTCATCCACTCATCCATTCATCCATTTGTCCTTCTGACAGTTTTTTTTATTTATTTTGTAGTTTTGTAATTAAAGCATAGCCTTGATAGTCAGAGCTACAGTAAATTATCATGGACTTCTGTATTTAAACTTTATAAACTAAGAAGGACTTAAAACTTTGCTAATTTGTGTCTGAAGAAGTTTTATTTGCCTCCGAAAATCAATCTTTCTTCCTTTCTCGTTGCTTGCATCCTTTCCTTTTTTGTCTTTTTTCTTTCTTTCTTTTTTCCTTCTTACTTTCTCCTTTCCATTCTTTCTTTTCTTTTTCCATATTAATTAGTGAACAAACTGACCTTCATATGAGGCTGTCCGTTCCACCCTGAGGCTCCTTTCTATTGTTTTGAAAATACTGAGTTTCATCCATCTTGCAGTTTCTGTGTCTGCTTTGCCATCTGATTTTAATGTCAAGACAAACCTGAAGCCTTTCTGTGCACATCGTTATGTGGATGTGTGTATGTGTGAGTGCGTGTCCATAAACACATGTTTGTGTATGAATGGATATGCTGTTGTATGTGTGTGTGTGTGTGCGCGCACATGTCGGCGTGCTCCTGCCAGAGGCAGAATCAGATATGAGTGGAACGCTGCGGGTTTGGGGAATAATGTACTTCACTGCCAATAAAACATGAATACACACATTCAGACCAGCCAACTCTTTGTGCTACACCAGGGCCCCAGGTACACACACACACACACACACATGCTCACATATATGCAGAAAAAAAAGGGATGGAGTGTGGTGAAAGGAAAAAAGAAAAATGTAGTTAAAATTGTTGATAGAGGCTCTGTATAAAATGACTAATTAAATGGAAAGACTGATGAGGAAAGTGAGACAATAAAAAAGAACAATGGTCTATTATAGGACAAACAAAACCACTTGTATACTTTAGTAATTGAAATGTTATAGACAGTGTAAGTCTAGATTTGTTCTGAACTCCTTCTTACCATGTGAGATAACTTTGTTGCATATTGTTCAAACCCAGAGGCTATTACATTGTTGTGTCGCCACAAGTTTCAGTTTCAGCCTCCAGTCTTCTTTAGTTGGAGTCTAACAGCGGGATTATGACGGGTCTCTTGTCCCCAGCCTCCTGGTGCGTCTAGTGAAAGCACGTGTGCTCTCATGGAAAATTTTCTTTAGGGCGTCGAATATTTTTGAGATTGCTTAAGTCACGAACAATAAAGTTCAATTATGAATTTGGTTGAAATAATTGTGGTGTTAGTCCTACTTAACACTTTGGCCTCCTCTGGTTCAGGTTGTTTATTGCAAATCTGAACAATTTTACATTTTCACAAAAAATATAGCCTGTAGTAGAGGTTGGATAATTTTATGCAATTGTATGCTTGCCGTGATGATTAGAAAAACACTGAATGCAATATCCCCTTTACTACGGCGTAAAATTGAGATTTTCCAGATTATTTTTAGTTTCATGCAAGTGAAATATGTGTAAAATACTTTGCTTCAAGTATGTGTTGTGTACATTTTTGTGCATGATCCTTTTTTATTTTTCTTAATGTATTAATGGTTTCTTATCTGAACTTTAAACTTACTGACTGAAACTTGGCTAATGTCACTCATTTCGGGAATTTTTTATTCACTTAGAAATACAGGAATCCAACAATTGCTCAAGCTCAATTAGTCAATTTTCGGCTTGACTGGTTTGACCCGTGGATGGCAGTTGCAGAACTCACAGATCAACTCACAGTTTTTTTTTCTGTGTAAAAATTCTTGTGTTGTTTCTTTGTTATGGTAACTTTTGACTTTTCAGGCAACCAGACATTAGTTTTATCGAAGTAGTTACCCTCTCACAAACTCCGTCTTGAAATTAACATTTATTGACCATGCCTTTTGTCATATGTGATTAGTTATGTCCTACACTCCACAGCATTATTAACAACTTTATTTCACTT
The DNA here is from genome assembly GCF_019740435.1 of Gambusia affinis. Taxonomy (NCBI): domain Eukaryota; kingdom Metazoa; phylum Chordata; class Actinopteri; order Cyprinodontiformes; family Poeciliidae; genus Gambusia; species Gambusia affinis. Next base: position 18,683,611 of record NC_057884.1, on the reverse strand, counting down.
TAGAAGGTCTCAATAGATTTCATTGTTCTCCTCCCCTTTCACCATTCATCTCTCACTCTTAGAAATCTAAATGCAAGCACAAAGTCCCTGTGAAACTCATTTCCAGCTGTTTCAGTTCATGCAGCCACCATCAGCAGAAAGAATTACGAAAAAAAAAAAAAGGGCTAAATACAAGCTGCCAGTGAAAACCAAGTTTGTTACAGATCTGCAGCAAACATTCATGAAATATTGGTTTATTGCAGACACATAGCAGATCCATAAACCGTTTTAGGTAGCACTAGTAATTAAAAAACTTTTCTGCAGTTCAGCAGTTTTTCTTTAAAATAGATTAGATAAAAACATAAAACTAAGGGTAGATTGTTTGCTGCTATGGTAGGAGAGGCCAGCAGGGAGTGTGCATGCCTCAGTGGCTGAGGTTGTGAATTAATGAAGCTGTTTGCGTGGCACACTGGCAGCCCAAACTATGCAGTTTTTTTTTCTTTCCTTTTTTTCACCCCAGATCTCTCGTAAATGCCAGCTTTCACGTTACAAAGCCAAGCTAAACATGTGCTCAAATACTCTCACACACACTAGATAGAATATCTTCTTTGCAAATTACTACAGCCACCACAAATATTTGCTCTAGTAAACACTACACTTGCTATACTTTAAATCAACACCACCCTTCAGTTTTATTTGAGTTGGCAAGTATTGACATTGAAGATTTCTCCACATATTAGTGATAGAAATCATCAAACTTTTGCAGTTAAGCTGCATCTGGCATTTTCTTTTTACTCAGCTTTGGTACCATTTACAGTTCAGTATTAATCCTGAAGTGATATAAAGATGTTGGATTGCTTATAAAGGCATTATCTGGTCCACTCTAATTCAAAAGGTGCATTTAATCTATACAGCACTGACCATAATTAGTAGCGCTACTAGAAAAAATGTCTGAAGCACATCAGCTGAGCTAAACTGCTTCTCATAGTCACGTTTATGTTGTATTGTGGGATACATGGAGTAAACAAACTAACTAATGGTTGTTTATCTTATGATCAGGCCTTCTCCAAGTTCCAACAAGGGTTCTTTTTTGGCATACCTTTCACATAAGTTTGAACAAGACAGCATTGAGAAACAAACTAATTAAATGATTAAATTCTCATTGTTTTCCATGAGCTCAGAGCACATCTGCTTCCTGTCCTGATCCAGTAATGATATCGGATATCAGTCCACATATGCTCTTTGTTTTTCCGCACAGCTACATAAATGTATGTGTCTAAATTACGCTTCTTTTAACATATATAACAAGTACATAAAGTATATTGTAGTTGGGGTACTGCTTCTGATTTTTTATTTACTTGTTTATTTTATAGCCTTTAAATAATAATACTTAATCCAGACACAAGACAGAGTATATTGTAGTCTATTCCTTTCGACTATTTGAGTTCTAAAGTGTAGCGTACTTTATTGGTCCCAGCGGGGCCCTACTTTTAAAATGGTTTCAAAGTGGATTTATTTGAAAGTCAGTAATATTTCCAAAATGACTACAACCAGCTTTAAAAGATAAAACACAAACACTCTGCAGCAGCCTTACGATGCGTGCCAAAGTCTCCTCAGTTTGCCGGATCCCGAACCGTGTATGGTCATGTTATTGTAACCCTGCTGACTGGGCTGTTAGTGATGGTGCTTGAATCACATTAACGTAGACAGTACAGACACATTGTATGTCAGACTGCTCGGTGTGCACTTTCTGGAAGCGAGCATGAAATGCTCTTTAATGTTTTATACGATGTCTGTGTTTGCAGTGTCGGACGTGCAGTTTGGGCGTTTGGAGTCGAACATCACACTGGCATGTGGGAAGTCACAAATCAGGTAGGAAAACCAGCACATTACAAGCACTAAGAGGAAGTTTCATCTTCATGAGCATTTTGGCAAAAATGATAAAGAATGCAGTTGATATGAAAGAACATCAGTTACCCATCCATCCATTGTCTGAACACCCTTCGTCCCTAATGGGGTCGGGAGGGTTGCTGGTGCCTATCTCCAGTTATGTTCCGGGCGAGAGGTGGGGTTCACCTTGGACAGGTCGCCAGTCTGTCGCAGAGAACATCAGTTACTACCATAAAAATTAATTAATTAACTTCCTCTGTCTAGTTTCCCTGTGGTGTGGCATCACAACCACAGCTCTGTGTTGTCGTGGCACCAAGTGACATTCAACGGAAGCTTAGTCCTGTTTCTCGTCGACCAATCAGCACAGGGCAACTACAGCTGCTATGACAACAACGGGCTCCTCCTCCACTCGGTCATACTCCGACTGGGCTGTAAGTGATGCTTTGACTTCTTCAGACATACGTAGATTTAGGAGTTAGAAGGTAGTACTACACAAATACAATGTCTTCTTGCAAAAGTATTCATTCCACTTAAACGTCAACGTGTTCCATGATATTATATGTGATATACTAACTGAAAGTAATGCATGGCTTTGAAGTGGATGAATACTGATTCATATTTTTTTCTTATTACTTTTTTGTAAACAAAAGTATCAAAACTGTTGTAAATTTTTCTTGAGGCCCCTTTTCTCCGACACTCCTAAACAAAATCTGGTGTTTTTTCGCTGTAGAAATTTAGCCATTCTACAGAAATTACACACAAACAGGGAGGTTTGTTTGAGAACATTGGTGCACAAATCATAAAGACCAAATGCAACACACCATACAGGTCAGCAGTATCGTTCATCATAAAACTGCAGTATGAAACATTTTCAAAAAATATATATATTTTTTTTAAAAAAGATATATATATGTCTGGCAGTACATGGACCTGCTAGAATGGTATAGCTTAAAGCACATTCATAATTCATGTTAGAATGGCTCAGTTAGTGCATACCAATAGATAATTAATAAATACGTTTGAGCATTTTTGAATTAAATAAACAAAATGGGTAATGAGCTAAAATGTCTACTTCTGGGTGTGCAAAGCTGAGAGAGCTATAAACTGAAAAACGTGCAAGTGTAATTCCAGTGAAAGGTCGTTGTATTATGAATGGTTTTTCTGTTTATAGTAAGATTACTTATAAAATCAGTGATAAATGGAACAGAGCTATTAGTCCCCAGAGGAAACTGGTCTTATCAGCCATCACAAAGCCATCCACATCCTGCCACTGTCTCAAACAGGAAGGGGCTTCCAACTGAGCTTCCTTCTAAGGAACTGGGAGTTTTGCCTTCTGTTGGTCAAAGCTCTCCTGATTATTTTGGTTCATAATGGGGACACTCTTGTTTGTCAGATCCCCCTGGACTGCTAAGCATTTCCTGCCGTGTACCCAATCACACACTTGTTCGCTGCTCCTGGAGGGACTCTGTGAAAACCTTCCTGCCGGCCAAGTACAACACCTCCTTCAGGTACTATACAGTTACTGCATCAGAACGGTCAAATTTGGAACGTTGTTTTTATTTATTTTTTTGAATAAATTTAAAAAATAATAATAATTAAACACTTTTGATCTTGTTTTCAAGAGGGAAGGAAGAGAAGGAGCCAACCAAATTGTGCATCGTGGATTCCACCAACAGGCACTGTGTTGTACAAGATCCAGCATTCTGGCAGACTATCCACACATTTGGAGTCACAGAGACAAACGCTCTTGGATCCCAGACATCTTACCACAAAATCAGACTAAATGAGCTTTGTAAGGCCACATAAGAAATCTGTGATTTTTATAAATTTTATTCTTGATTTTAAAGGGGAGCTATAACAGTGTCTCATAAACAGAAAGAGAAACAGAGTTGTCTTAATGTAATGCTAGAAGACACTGCCTGGTTCTAAATTACACTTTCTTTGTCCATTAAAGCTGAAACACTATTATATTTTTTTAAAGAAGAGATTTTTCTTTCTTCTGCAAAAAATGAAAAAAACAACAACTTTTTGTTCAGTTATTCACTTTCTAACGTTCTATTGTTCATGCTTTTTCAGTGAAACCAGACCCTCCACGGTCTGTGTTCATACAGGAAGTGGAAGGTTATCCATCAAAGTTATGGGTTTCATGGAAGAATCCATCGTCTTGGCCGGAGGACCGTTTCTTTCCCCTGAAATTTCATATTCGATACAGACCACAGGGATCCATGCATTGGTCAGAGGTAAGTCAATCAAACACTCACCCACATTATTGGCTCTTAATGCTGAACGGGTTCGCCACCCCTGGTCTATACAGTGTTGTGATTGTGCCATCAGTAGCATCCTTTTTGTCTCTCCAAAAACAGATAATGACAGAAGAGAATTCAATTGAAATACCTGATGCCACAGCACACCACTCCAACCAGGTTCAGGTTCGAGCCCGCGACGACGTCAGCCCGGAGAGCCAGTGGAGTGAATGGAGTGCCCTGAGTTTCCATATGCCCTGGCAAGGTGGGACACTATGTGACGGTGCGGTGGAAGACTGGAGGGGTTAGCCACTCTAACTCAAAACAGCAGGACGCACTGTTAAAGTTTTCCACACATCTTCTTTATTGTCACTCATAATCTCTACGTACACGTGGGAGACTAGTTCTTACTCTGTCACTCTTACAACCAAAGAAAAAGGGAATAGGCGCCCCCTTGTGGTGATACCTATTCATAACGAGGAACTAAGCAGTATAACTGTTACATATGCCCCCCAGGTAAACAAAGGCTGTCCTCAGCCGCACACGACTATAGACACCAGTACAGAATTTAACAAAGCAACACATAGCCGTAAAACTGCAGTTACACATGGGACAGGTATAAAATCACACCGGTATACATATCCGTGGATAACCATAAAACAAAGTCAGCTCAGGTTCCAAAAACCAAACATAAAATCAGTGTGGAATTCTTTTTTTTTTTTTTTTATGAACATAACCCTTCTAAAGAACAATTAAGGGACAAACAAAATTCTTCCTATGTGACTACGGTTGACAACAAAACCAACATCATCCCAAAGCATCAGAATTTCTCTTCTTATGGTTTGCAGCAAAAATTCCAACATAACACTTCTAACCGAAAATCACATGCATTCATTAACCTGAACAAATATAACCTTACATCCTGTCAAGCCTGTCAGTATGGTAGATATTTGTCCATTTATGATCTGACCAACCAGTCGTGATCCTGGGATGACGTCGGGCTCTCAGATTGTAATGTCCATCACATTCTGAAGCTTGGCCAGACTCAGTCTCATCAGCGTGGGCCTCACCGACCCCTTGAGGTTCCTGTAAGTGGCGAATATCATTCGGCACATCACAAAACACGTCACCTGGAGGGAGGTCAAGGATGGCGTCAGTCTGAGGGGAACCGTCCTCAAGGTCATCGTCCATGTGATCCACCTGTGCAGCTGCACTGGCAGTCTTTTGGCAGCTGGCAGAGTCCCAAGTATGGAAAGGTTGCATGTTCACAACATGGAAAACTCCTGCATCGGCTCCAGTTTCTACATCAATCAGTCTGTAGTTCACATCGCTGAGTTTCTGACTGACACGGAAGGGGCCTTTGAACAGCGGTGCCAGTTTAGCTGTAAAATTAGCCAAAGCATCCGATCTTGGGTGAGACTTCACTCGAACAAGATCACCAATCCCAAAAGCAGAATGGCGGCGTCTCAAGTCGTAGTAGTGTTTCTGTCTTTTGTGGCTGAGATCTAGCGCAGCCCTGGCGTGGTGATGAGCATCCCTGAGGGTGGCTCTCAGAGTCTCTGGATATTGCACATCTGGATCATCCAGTCCATCAGCGCTTGGTTGAATGATTAGGTCGAGAGGCGTGTCCAGCTCACGACCATACAACATCATGGATGGGCTAAGACCCGTGCTGTCATGCGGGGCTGTGCGAAGTGCAAAACAGATTTGTGGGAGAAACCTGTCCCAAGCGGTGTGTTTGTCATTCACATAGGCACGGATAGCTGTTTTAAGTGTCCTGTTCACACGCTCTGTCGCATTTGTTTGCGGGTGATAGGCTGTAGTAAGCCTGTGTGTTGAGCCTAGAGCTGACACAGTGTGTTCAAACAGCTCACTAACAAAAGGAGAGCCTCTGTCCGAAATGAGATAGGTGGGGCTACCATGCCTAGCAAATATTTCACTCAAGAACTTGCTAGCTGCAACCCGAGCTGTGGCCTCTCTAACTGCACACACCTCAATCCACTTAGAAAAATAGTCCACAAACACCAGCAAATAAGCATTTCCTGACTGAGTACGGGGCAAGGGACCCACAAAGTCCACTCCTGTGTATTCCCAGGGTTTCTTGGGCACAATAGGGACCATGAGACCAGCTTGCTTTTGTTGACTTGGTTTTGTGAATTGGCAGACCGAGCAAGAAGTGACATAGCGTTTGACATCACCTGCCATGCCAGGCCAAAAGAACCTGTGTCGTAGTCTCATTAGTGTTTTGGAAACACCGAGATGGCCAGCAGTGGGGTGGTCATGGAAATAGCTCAGCAGGGTGCCACGAAGAGATGTTGGGGCAAAAAGTTTAAGTTCTTTTAATGGATGTAAACTGCATACAGGCTTTCGGTCCCTGTAATACAGCAAACTGTCATAGACAGTATATTGTTCTTGGCATTCACTGTCCATTTGAACCGATGAGTCTGATTCAATGTCTCTGAGGAGTGGACCCGTCACAGGGTCGTCCATTTGCAGCTGCCTCATGTGCGAACGATCCGACAATAACACTGGGGGCAAGGAACGGAGGTCCAAACTGCCTATAACAGCATGTTCTGGCAGGATATCAGTGGGCATGTCACTTTGATTTGGCAGGGGATTCCTGGAAAGAGCATCAGGAACTGCATTGTGTTGTCCTGGTTTGTGGACGATTGAAAAGTCAAAGTCTTGCAGTCTCAAAGACCATCTAGCCAGCCGGCCAGAGGGGTTTGGGCGAGACATAAGCCACCTAAGGCTGTTGTGGTCTGTGAAAACAGTCACGTGAAGGCCCTCAACATATGGCCTGAAGTGTTCCAGAGCCCAAATGACGGCCAAACATTCTTTTTCAGGGGTTGAGTATGGTTTTTCAGCCTTGTGTAGAGAACGACTTGCATACGAGACCACAATATCTCGGCCTTCTTCATCTTTTTGCATCAAAGCAGCGCCCAGTCCTAGATCACAGGCATCAACATGAACATAGAAGGGCCTAGCAAAGTCTGGGAATCTTAACACAGGGGCTGATGTGATTCGGTCTTTCAAAACATTCATGGCTTGCTGACATTTGTCATCCCAGTGAAAAACAGTGTCTTTCTGTGTGAGCTTATGGAGTGGGTCAGCATGCCGGGCATAATCCTTGACAAAGCGCCGATAATAACCAGTCAGTCCCAGGAACTGTCTGACCTGTTTCACTGTGGATGGTGGCTGGAAATCAATGACAGCTTTGATTTTATCATGGTCAGGTTTTATGCCTGCAGGTGTGATGCGATAACCCAAAAATGTGAACTCACTCAGACAGAACTGACACTTTTTCAGTTTTAAAGTGAGGCCAGCTGCTTCCAGTCTGTTCAGGACCTCCTCCAAATCTTTCAAGTGCTGCTCGAATGAGGGAGATGCCACCACGATGTCATCAAGATACACCGCACATGTTTTGTAGATCAGGCCTGCTAATACAGAATTCATGAGCCTTTGAAATGTCGCTGGCGCATTGCATAAGCCGAACGGCAGCACACGGAACTGGTAGAGGCCACAGTGAGACACAAAAGCCGTTTTTGGTCGGGACTCCTCCGAAACAGCAACTTGCCAATATCCTCGAGCCAAATCCAGGGTTGAAATGTACTTTCCTCTAGCCAGAAAGTCGAGGGATTCGTCAATTCGTGGTAATGGATAAGAGTCCTTTTGTGTGACTTGGTTTAAACCCCTATAGTCCACACAGAATCTTGGATCAGAACCAGGTCTATTCACAATAACCACTGGAGCAGCCCATGGACTGGTAGAGGGTTCGATTATGTTGTCTTCCAGCATTTGTCGCACTTGATCCTCAATCAGCCGCTTTTTGGTTGGAGATGAGCGATAGGGAGGAAGATTTATGGGCTTGTCGGTTCGGGTATTTATCACATGTTCTGCCATTGAAGTGTGTCCAAGGTGTCCATCAAAAGTGGAGCTGTGGCGGGAAAGAAGATCATATAGATCTGATTTTTGCGTTTCCTCCAGGTTCGCCTCAGACACTTTTGACTCCATGGTGTCTGACAAAATGTTCAGAGACATAACAGTCTGTTCAACAGGAAACAGTTCAAGGTTGTGTTCCTCATTGTCATCCAAGGCAGGACAGGGACTGTCATCAATAAAAACTGTTCTTGTCGGTATGTGCATGGTTATTGAGGCTCTCATCATAAAATCCATCCCTAATATGAAAGGGGAAGACAGGTTATGGATGATGGCAAAGCGTTGATAAAAGCGCTTGTTCATAAAGCCGATACTCAGCCAAGCCACACCCTCTGGAAGGCAAGGAGCGTTGTCCGCTAGGCTCACTGGCGGCCCCTGCCACTGACGTACTTTCTGTGGACAAACCCCATTGAGATTAATGAGATCTGCACGTACAGCTGAAAGTGAAGCGCCTGTGTCCAGAGTCGCCTCGGTGCAGGTTCCATTAAAGTTCAGCTTAGTTTTAAATGGAGTGTTCCAGGCAGCATTAGACTCATTGTCCTCCACATGACCAAGGATGTGGAATGTATTTGCAGAAAAGTGAGGCTCAGTTAACGTCTGGAGGGAGGATTGCCTCGACGAAATATCCTCCCCCCCTTGAAGTTTCCCAACGGCCTTTGGGGTGCTGCATCTACAGGTGGGCTCGAGTTTCCATCGTTTGTTTCAGCTCCAGGTGTGTCAAAGGACGTAGTGGGAGTGATCTCATTATGGAACCGAGCCGACATGTGCTGTTGACTATGGTCCTGATTACAGGCAGGACACGTTTTCGATGTATATCCAGGGCTTGAGCACTTATAACAGCGTGGCTCAGCTCTCTGCTGCTTCCAATGTCTTTTTTGAAGATTCTGGTGGCTATCAGGTCCTAGTACAGCATGCAATTCATGAGCCCTGAGCAACAACTCCATCACAGAAGATACAGGCGAGCCATACAGAGCCACCCTGTATTTTTCAAGTGAATGTTTACATATTAATTGAATACGCTCTTTTTCAGGTGGTGGGCTACTTAGCTTATTAAACTCACTCAACATGTGAGCTACAAATGTCGGTAGTGGTTCATCATCTGACTGGACACGGTCAAGTATGCCTCTGAGAATTCTTTCCTGGTTGTCAGTGGGCAGAAAGACTGTTCGGAAAAGTTGGCAGAAGTGCACCCATGAGCTAATGTGTGAACGAAGGGCTTTAAACCACTTACTAGGCTCTTTCGTGAGAAAATGGGGCAACTCATTCAGAATCTGGACATCAGTTAAATTCAGAGTGGACTTGTATGCTGACACAGCCTGTAACCAGTCCTCTGCCTGCACTTCACCATCCCCAGCGAATACTGGTGGTTCCAGCTTGGCGTGATGTAGTGCAGCAGCAATCACTCTTGTGGTGTTGGTTAGCTCAGCTGAATGAGTCTGTAGGAAAGAGCTATGCAGGTCCCTCTGAGTTTCAGGATAAGGGCATGTGTCATTGGAATGCCTCGCACTGATATTCAGAGGAGGTACATATGGTGTTGAGGTGGCCACAGGAGCTGCTGGAGACTGTTGTGCAGAAGGTCCACCAGACTCACAGGAATTAACCTTATCCAGATGATTCAGCATTTTCTGTTGCAGGGACAACGTGTTTTGAAGGACATTCCTCAGCTGCTTGACATCATCCTTTAATTCTTGTACCTGCTGACAGAGGTCTGGAGCTCTCTGCTGCGGCGGTATAAATTGAAGAGAGTCAATATCCATGTCAGAGTCAAAAACAGAAAAATCTGGTTCAAATGCCATTTTTGTCTCTTTAACTTTTATGGTAGAGTCCAAAAAATGATGCAATATTCACACCAAAAACACTCGGGACCGTGAACAAAATCGTTTGTGTCCTTTAATGTTTAGTCCGTTTTACTTTTATTTTTATGTCAGCACTGGCAGTAGGGCTCATAGGCCAGAAAATGTCCAAATATAAAATATGATATCTTCTTAAACAGAGAAACAAACGAGCCCACGAGGATGTCTTGCTCTCGCTGCTACTGCTGTGCAGCACTGTCTGTCCGTATCCATCCGCTGGTCAACGAGTCAAAATCCACAAAATAGTCCGTATGACTGAACTCCACTGAATAATAATCCACAAAACTCACCCAGTCCTTAGAAATTGTGAGTTCATTTAGTTAACATGCGTTGGTCTTGTCGTTTAAACATAACCTCTTCAGCAGACTAGCAGGCGCAGAGCTCTCAGGAATTAAATCCGACCGGGACAGCTCATCACGACGTCCAGCGATATGCGAGCAATGAACGCTTCCAGCAAACTTTAACACTGATCACGACGTATTCCGCTCAGAAACTGTATCCACCCCGTGAAACAGACATCCACAAGGAACTCGTTAGCAATCACCTCTAGTCCAAAGCTGAATCGGTATCCAGGAGGGAAAAGGTCCAAAATACGTTCGGGCGCCAATTGTGACGGTGCGGTGGAAGACTGGAGGGGTTAGCCACTCTAACTCAAAACAGCAGGACGCACTGTTAAAGTTTTCCACACATCTTCTTTATTGTCACTCATAATCTCTACGTACACGTGGGAGACTAGTTCTTACTCTGTCACTCTTACAACCAAAGAAAAAGGGAATAGGCGCCCCCTGGTGGTGATACCTATTCATAACGAGGAACTAAGCAGTATAACTGTTACAACTAAATCCACAAGGAAGACTTTTTTTTTCATTAACGAATATTACATGGATATTTTTGATGACAAATGAAAATATATGGGTTGACTGAAATGACTGAATTGGACATAAATAGGTCAAAATAATGAGTGAAACCTTCTTTACATCTACGTTGATATTGTAATTTTTTGAGAGACTATGAAGTAAACATTCATTAGATCAAATCTACTAGAGAGTTGGACTCAAGACAACAATGTTTGGATAGAAAACTGGGGCGCAATAAAACTGGATGAATGGTGAAGTGCTCGAAATGAGCCGGTTCTAATTACTTGTGTCCAATGCACAGCAAGAAACACGTACAGAGTTCATTAAGTATAATTAACTTTGACTGTAGTTTCTTTTGTGGTTTGAGTCACAAGATTTGGTACATTGACGGCAAAGTTTGCATCTGTTTGTTTGCACTGCAGCGGCCACCACCACTCACTCCTCAGATGACCCAGACGATATCTGGGTCACCACAACGCCTGAAACCTTCACCTCCAAAACCCGCGGTAAGACCTGCTTGTCTCTTTAACATATCAGGCCCCTGGCAGACTTGTTCCTCATCAACAAACCGGGTGTAACAAAATGCCAGTTGTCGTCACGTTTATGCAATTCCCTCATTAACAGTCCTGCTTATGCTTGAAAGTATTTTCAATATAGAGCTAGCACACTACCTTTTCTCTTCCTGTTTTCCACATGCTTTTTTAATTAGGTGAATCACATTTCCTTCTATTTAAACTCTTTCTAAAATTATGTAGCCAGTGCAAGAATTTCCTACAAAAAAGCCTCTAGGATAATGGTGTCTTGGAAAAGTATTAACATAATTGTGAAGAGGATGGAAAATTATACGTAATTTTGTTAACTATTTCTGAAAATAGAAGTCTGAAAACTTTGGTGATTATTTAGTGTATTTCGTTTTGTCTATGAATAATTGCAGCTATTCTGAAAATGCCTTGGGGATTTGTTAAGGAATGTTGGTGAGCAAATAGCATCATGATTTGGCCCAGGATCATGTTGCATGCCTCTGGACTAACTTTTTGCACTGGCTGCACTGGTGAGCCTAGCTTTTCCCCACCAGCACAAAACTGAGTTGCACCCAAATGTTCAACTGCATCACATTAAACATTGCAGTTTTACAAGTTTGCTTTTTTCTTTTAATCACTGTTAGATACGGCAATATTTACTGATGAAAGATTAACAATTTAGCAAACATAAAGTGACTGAAAAAGGGTTCAAAGTGGTTCAGTGAGCTAAAATCTAAGCAAGGACTTCTCAAGATAAAATGAATGAATAAAGCGGTGAGATTTAAGAACTTGTAAAATGTGAGTTCAAATGTTTTAAAGGCTGAACATCTTATGGATATTTACAATGAATGCAGTGGGAAGGATTGGGAATAATTGATCACACAGATACATGCACTCAGAATAGTCTTGTGCTCTTAGGTTGGGGGAAAAATATAACACTATTATTATCATCAGTGCAATGCAGAGAGACCAGACTGGAAAAACCAAAACATCAAGATTTAAAACACCTACATGCTCCACAGCTCTGACAGACATATCCTGAGATGTGATGATGATGATTTTTAGATGACTCTGGCCTTAACTTTTCTACAACCTCTCTGTATATCTGACTAGCCTAGCCTGCTCACCTCTGGTCCACTGCAGTACACAACATTGACACGGTCTACCACAGCCAATCAGCGGGTGGGGGCCCACCCTGTGCTATTTCTGATTGCTTTAGACGAGGATGTGGGACTAATGCATGTCTGCTGTTGAACTACAGGAAGACTTTCAGTGTCAGTGACCTCTTTTTTTGAACATCTCATAGAGTGAGATGTTCACAGATTGAATATAAATGTGTGCTTTTCAGATTATTTTGTGGAACATTTTCTAAACTATATCCACTTTTCTTTCCACTTCACATTGAGCAACAACATTTTTCAGTCTCCCCGCATAATCACCAGAAAATATGCTACAGTATTTAACTGTAGAAATGTTCCAGTGTGGAAGGGTTCAAGGGTTGTGAATTACTTCAAAAGTTACTTTTGTACTTTGTAGCTTTGTTTTAGTTTTCTTGTAATGTGTGTGTGTATCTCTCCAAACTTTTTTATGTCACTACTTTTGCTTTTTGGCTGAACTGTTAATTATGTGTGACTGCATTTCATGAACTGTCTTTATCTAGGTAGAGGATGTGTACAGCTTGTGTCATTTCTCCTCATTCTTCTTTTGGATCTTTCGTTCTTAACTATTTATTGGCTTGATATCAAATAGAACTGCAGAATAATCTGCTTCATAGCTCTTCTGTTTGTTTTGGCAGCATATAAATGTCTAATCAGTCATTAACGCAGCTGAAAGCTCAGAGGGCATTATTTACAGTCATTACAGTCTAGATAAGACCAAAAATGTACCTTTTGTATGGTCCTATCCTCCATTACATATAATTGTAGTACATTGCTCCTACAGCTTGCCGTGTTCTTCCATGAAATTTTTGGATCCTGGATGAAACTTTAAGTAGATAGTAGCCCCCATATATCTGGGTAAAACAGAGCTGAAAGCAAACTGCAGTTGAAATTATCACTTCTAAACTGTACACATGCAGGGAACCTGCAAGTGTACACAGACACCCACATGTAAGGGACCAGTGAGTATGAAAGTGAATGGAACTAAAAGATGAGCCGAAAACTGATTTTCTGCAGGGGGTTTTTTCAGTCTGCATATACAATGTTGATAATGCATTTCAAACTGTTTGTTTTCAGTTCATTTGTGTCCATAAAAGAGTTTTGTTCCCCCACAAAAGTGTAATCAACGAATATTTTTTGTAAAATCTGGAACATCAATCCTCAGATTGACTTTGAACCCGAGAGCAATTAGATTCAGCAACATATCATCAGTGTTTCGGCAGTCTGTTTACTTTGTAAACAACCTACAAATTTGTGAAATCTCTTCTGTTTTTATTAAAACTCAGCTACACCCACTGGCTTTCCTTATCCTTTTGTTGTCACAATTTTCCTCAGTCGCACTCTGCTCTGTTTTCATCAACTTTCTGCTGCTTTGCATCTTCCACCCTGGTATACCCCCATACCCTGTGTTGCTTATATCTTCTGTTTTTCCCTTCCCACTTTCTTCCCACATTAGGTGTCGTACAAGGGGATGATGGTAATTTGGGTCTGGTGATCCTCTTGGTTTTGTTCTCCATCTTCATACTTACCACCATCCTTTCCCTGATTTTTGTCATATGGTAAGACACAAAGACACACACACATCCCAGAATGGATCACAGCTCTATGTTTGACTGAGACTTTACGTATTAGTGTTTTTTTATTATTATTATTTCTAGGATGAGACAGAAACGGCGGGAACATGCAACCAAACAGGAACTCGCCTCTATGGTCAAGATGAAATCTATGCCAATCTAATGAGACACTTACCTGGCAGCATTTAATGTGTCAAGGTAAGTTTTCTTTTTTTCTTTAAGGAAATATTTAACTTTTTAAAGCTGCGTATGTAGACAAAGACCAGACCTAAATCCAGTCAAATTCGATTTTTCATAGTAGCATGGTGTGACAAAAAAGTGAAAAAGTTCGGGACGTGTGAAAACCTTTGTGAACAGTTTTATATTGGAAAGACAGCGGAGGTCACAGCCATTTGTTTTTATTTAGTTTGTTCACCAGATTCATCTCCAAGTTTTGAAAAGAAGCAGCCTTCATCTTTGAATCCTATTAAAATCTTATTTTGGATGCTTTTTACTGTGATTTAAATAGCTCCACTGATGATCATCAAAAGCATGCTTAGCCAATGAGAAGACTTTTGTGGTTTTTTTCTGCTTTACTACGATGCAATATGGTTCAAAGAGTTGCTATAAACATCTTTGAGACAACCCTTCAGATAGTCTGCCAACTTTTGATTATAAGGCTGCCACACAAACACACACTCACACACGCACACCAACACAAACACAGATTATAACTACGTACGCCTGCATATCTTCCATTTATCTCTGCCATCCAAATATATGCTTTCAAACAAATTATGCTATGATTTATATGTTTTCTGCAGCTCAATTTTTTTCCCCCTTCTTCACCCTGTTTTTTTATGTGTTTTTCTACTCAAGTGTGTTTGAAGTGTCCACAACCTGTCAGCTTCAGCAGTGAGTAAACGTGTACTCCACACCACTGTGACATGCTGACCATCCATATTTCGGCTGGAATTATGAACAGAGCATTACTCCATCCAACTTCCAGGACAACAGGGACAAGAGTGGAATGGAGAATTTTTCGGTTTTTACCACATGACTGCAGGGGAAAGTTTTGGAAGCCTTGCTGGACTTATTCAGTGGCATCCAATTAACTGCACTACCCATAATGCATTACAGAGTTGTCAGGAGAAACCCGAGACCAAACTCTGCTTACTTAAGCCGTGATAACTCCTCAGAGGAATGAAAAATAACACAGCATCACAACAGTTCTACTTTCACAACCAATGCTGCTTCAGGTGGACTGACTCTCTGTGCCTTTTGAACATTTTTTTTTTTTTTTTACTGACAAAATAGGACAAGAAATTCAGCTGCCAAACACAAAGTGATAGGATTTTATTGTGGAACCGCTTGGCTCTTTCTCCCCAACCAGAACATTTCCATTTCTTTCATTTATTTTATGAGTCTCTCTGTGTGAATAAACACAATCATTCGTACGTTGACTGACTCAATGCTGTGAAGGAAGCAGAAGCTCTGCCAGTCTGTGTGAGTGTGTCTGATGCCAAAGCAGCAACAATGGGCATTACAGCCTCTGCTGGAGGGGGGTGGGAGGTGAAGGGGAGATTAGAAAACAATCTGTAACTAGCCTTGGACTTGAGGGACATTATGGGTTTTGGAGAATGAGGGCTGAGGAGGAAATGTTGGGTAGTAAGGACTTTATCTGATTTATAATGATCAATTTTATGTTGCATGATACCATGATATGTTGCATGATTGGTTTTACGTTGCATGATCCCATTATGATGTCTGTCACTTAAAGTACATGTATTTTCTTGTTCATTTATGTCTTTTATCCATCCATGGACAATTTGTATTTATGTGACTGAAAGACTGAGAAGGAAAAGAAGAGAGACTGGCCTTTCACAAATCACCAGCATTAAGACATCACTTACTTAGTCATATATAAAAGATCTTAGAAAGTTTTTGATACACAATTAAATTCCATCACAAGTTGAACCCATTGAAATTGAATTGAAAAACCATTGTAAACCACATTAAAACGTACAAAAATATTCACTTTTAGCAGACAATTTGCAGATAAAGCAAGAAATGTATAGTGTAATAAATATCAAGTCTTTTAAGGGCCCCTCTAAATTTCACTAAAACCAGTACATGATGTTAAAATGGTCTTTGCAGTGTGAGAGTTTCTCAACTGTTTGGTTCATTGTCATGGTGGCAGCCTGTTTCAGTGTTGCATGAAGGAGTCCTGCATTGGTAACCTTGTTCATGATATGTGGGCATTCTACACCACAGTTAGTTTGGTCATCAGAATTTGAGACACTGGCCTACAACCTAATTCTACTCAAACTCAACAAGTCAAGTAATTTATTACTTTGCAGACCAGCTGATATTCACACAAGGCTCTCCAGGCTGCAATCAATGGGATCTTACCAAACAGCTTAAACAAACACTCCATGCTAATTAATACACTTCCTCCTTGAACATAGATATGGTTTTGTACTGGGCATCAAACAAGGTCCCACAGCTGTGGAGAAGTGCACACAACTCCAAATTGTGCAAAACGTTTCTTGCTGCTGTTCAAAATGTTAAAAAAAAAACAAAACCATCGGGCTACCAGAAGCTGCTTCATAGTTGCATAAAAGTCATTGCAAGCATGAACACTCCAGTACCAATTACTTTAATTTCTCTCAGTTCATACAAATTGATCTGTTGAGATCTCAAGGCATGTGTGCTTTCAGAACATTAACCAAAGAAGCGTGGTTTACAACACCTGGCTTTTTATGAATCTGATGAGTCGAAGAGGAAATTCCTGCTAATCTTTGTGTCACATTTCCTATTCAGACTGCAATTGTAATACAGGTGAAGTTGCTGCTCACTATACTCAATGTTATGAACTGCTGACCAGCGTATTTTTCAGATTGTACAAAGACTGAAAGAAGATTATGTGATGGATCAGGAGGTGGATCAATGTACCACCTTTGAGAAAGCAGATTGACCACCGAAGAAAAGTTTGATTCGAAAGAAGCTGGCGATGAGTAAGGGGAAGGAGGAAAATTAAGCAGAAGTCAATAAGGTTAATACAAAATCATTACATGCAAGCACTACATAAACAATTGTGGCGCCACCTTCTCTGAAATAAGGCTGAAACTGAAGGTTGAGGTGCAGAAACCTCACATATAGAGTGGTGAAGATTAAACAAATTGTCAGAAGAGTAATAAAATAATTGGCCTCACAGTGAAATATGAAATCTGGGTAGGATTTGGCACAACCCAGTCTGAGAGATCATGAGGGTTTTAGAGACCATGAGATGGTTTTAACCCAGTCAGGCCTTACAAAATTCTGGAAGTTGTTATTAAAGCCTTTATTAAAGAAAAAGATAATCTAAAGAAAAAGGTTTACAGTTATCACCGTCATGTAGAAAGAGAAGAAAGTTTAACATCCTATGTGAAGTAAAAAAAAAATTTCTTCTGTATGTTAAGATAGTTGATTACAAAATGAAATTATTAGACATTTAATGCCCAAGAGAAGGAAACGAAAATCAAAGCATTTCATTTAACAGTAAAACTGAGATGAAAGCATCTTCCTTAGAAGTCTACTAAAGAGCTATGTCAAAGTCTGACACATGTAGTCATAGTTTCTGCTGTTTAACCCCTTTCAAAGCCAGAGGATGCAGAAAGTTTGCATGTAGCAGATCAGATTAGTAGGATCCAAATATTTGTATTGCAACTTATTTCTATTTTCAACATGGGGCTCCTTTAACTTCAGGGGGTGGCTTGTAGACAGTTACGTCGGATGTTAGCATGTGGTTTTGAACACCACCGTAAATGAATGGTTTTGGTTTGCTGAAGACATTGCGCACTTTTTGAGGAACACAGTATAGGCTGGGGTCGGGTGAGAAGATTCACTTCAACTGCATTAATGAAGCCTATAGTTGGTTTTTGAGGATTGCACAGCTTTTTCACTTTGATAAACTCTGATATTGTGTTAATTAACCGTCAACTTGTCAGTGAAAGTTTATATAACTGAATGTGCACAAGATAAACTGACAAGGGTTGCTTTCACTCTACACACCAACTCACAAAAATGTTAACGTTCTGAAATACCTCTTTTACAGCTTTTTCCTTTACTTCCTCCTTCAATGTTTTTCTTTCTTTCTTTTATCCTTTGATTTTATTTTGCAAATGTAAAGTTTTTTTGTTTAATTCTAGTTTTAGAAACACAAGGGTGCATCTAAGTCAAATTGTTCCAGTTTGACGACTATATGTTTTCTAAAGCTAACTTCATATATATTTTTTGCATGGATTCCAGCAAAGCTTACCTGTATATTATCATTGTATATCACAGATAATGGATGTTAAAGTGTATGTGGTGTTTATAAACCTGTTCATGGGGGTAGGTTTGCAGACATGGTTTGCTCAGTCACAAATTAACAAATATTTTAGAGAATTAGTAAAAAGATTTTGTGACATTTGATCTATCAAAAAGGAATACTGTTGGTACAGTGCCTTGCAGTATTTTTATATAATCATTCGAACACATGGATATGCTTTCAGTTTATCTTCAATTAAATGTCGCTCTGACTCGAATCATTCTAGTATCTTTAAGGAGTCTTCAGTAGCAGCTAGTATTGCAATGAATCTGAAAAGGCCTCTGACTGAAGACTGTCGCTGTATGACAGTCATGACATGTGGATTAATATTTGGGCAGCAGAGGCGATATTCAACAAATATCTGTTGTTGACAAGAGCTGCTAATCCACCTCTTTTACTTTTACAGCTCTAATATTGTCCAGTATGTAGTTCCATCTATCTTTCTTATCTATGCTTCGTTGTCCTAAAAATAAACAAGCATCCCCATATCATGCTTCTGCCATCACCATGTCTCTCCATGGGGCATTTTGCACGCAGGCCAGAAAACTGTATTAATGTTTAATTATTGGATACTTCTGCAAGGCACTCTAAATCAATACAAAAAACACATAGTTTAGGTTTAGAACTAGCACTACTGACTGAGTATAATTCATGTCTGCAGAACCTTTCCTGTGATATGTATTTGTGTCTTTGACTCCAGTTACATGAAGCTGTGTTGCTGTACACTTACTGTATGGATAGTGAATCAGTTTTATTCTGACATGCTTATTTCTAGGACTCATTTTATTTCTGTCCTGTCAAGTGAACCATAGATTTTCTCTGACCTCTTCCCTTAAATTTTGTGTCAATATTTGGATTTTTTATTTTTTTTTAACCTAATATGGATCAAACTGGAGTTGGAAGGTGGGACAACTTGCTCAATGAAAAGCAGACAGACTATAATTTTTGACATCGTGCTGAAATCAATGAATTTGTGTTTGGTCCTGAAAAAATTTAATATTTGCAGATTGGTTCTGAAACATTCTCAGTATGGATTCCGTGTGCTTAGTTCAGTATCATTGTCATTCATTTCCCTTGGTTTGAGGTTGACAGCTACTTGCTTTGTTTCTACATCGTGAGCATCTATGGATGTATTTCTGTTTCACTTTGGTGGCGTTTTCTCTGGTTCTGTGGACAGAATTCTTTCATTATCCCTCTGCAGTGTGATACTGCATGGAGCCTGTTGGTTTTTAATCTTACAAGCTCAATACACTCAGGCATCCTCGCTCAGATGTAAATAGTTGTTGTTTTTTCTTGCAATATGTGTACAACACATATCATCATAAGCTGTTTTTCTTCCTGTACTGGTATGTTTCTGTGAAATAAATACTATTTTACCACATTTTCAATAGAAGGAAATCATTGTGTGTTGTGTTTACGCATCCCATAGTTCAAACAGGCAGGGCTTGGTCTCCCCAGGGCATAAGTAACATTTAGTTACATAAACATGTTTTCTGTGGTTCTCTTGCCCATCATCAATGAGAGGTTACTGTGGGTAAAAGAAGAAGGAAAAAAAAGTTTTCTTTTGTAAATTCTCTGCTCTGGCATGAAGTATCACTTTTGCTGTAAAAATGTGGCAAATTAAGCAATGTCTGCCATTTCCTGTAGTGTAGTGGTAGATATGGCTGTTCTTCCTCTTCCTTCCTGCTCTATTCAGGATATTCCCAATTAGCACCAACAGCTCAGCACAATGACTTGGATACAGACCCACTGCAAGTACTTGAGCCAGAGTGCACACTACAAAATCTGCTTTTATCTTCAAAAGTGAGTACTTGAATATTGGGAAGACATTTCATTTGCTTTTATAATATTCTAATATGAATCAGTCAGTCTGAGGAATAACTTTAGATTTTTTTTTTTCTTATAAATGTCAATCTACTAGTTTAATGGTACCATTATTTAGGTGAAAACATCTGTTTCTAGTCCTCGTACATTAACACTGAGGCACTAAGTAATCCTTTAATTACCAAAAATAAAGGGACTTCAACATAATGCACATTTGCTTTTATAGAAGAATAATCTTATTATTATATTTCTTACTTAAACAGATTTGCACAAAATGGCATTGATAAAAAAAGAAACAAAAAAAACCAGTTACAATATTTAGAATTTAACTCAATGGAAACATCACTGCTTCACATTAATTTGTATTAGAAACTTTTTAAAAATAAATTGTTCATTATGGCAGTGGTCCCCACCCCCCGGGCCGCAGACCGGTACCGGTCCAAGGACCAATTGTACCGGCCGTGCAAGAAATAATTAAATATTTCCATTTTATGTATTATTTGAGTCTGGAGGATTTTTTATTTGGAAAATCCTTTAACCAGATTCTTGATTACGTCTTGCATGTCAGCATTGAGCCCACAAGCAGCAAAATGAGTAAGAAACAGATCAGATGTCTTTGGAAAGTTCTTTGCAAAGGGAAAAAGGCCCAGAGAAGAGACAGGAGAATGGATTTCACTCTGTAGGTGATTCTCACATTCCAAGCCCGCTCTGCATGATATGGTGACCGGCTCGTTAATGGTCGGTTCGTGTGTCCAGCCACACGGCAGGAGCAACGCACCACACGAACCGATTCCACTCACGAACATCCCGATTCCTGAAGAAAATCCAGTAAAACCCCCAACATACCATACGGCAATTTAGAAATACAATGAACATGTAGAAGCAGTAGTGATAGTTTGTGGACTCATTTTAAGCGATAAAAGACGTAATAAAATGAAAAGGCTTTGATAAAAGATGGAGGGAGCAGCCGCTCTATTTGCTGCACTGTGATTTGGAGGTGAGTTATGTTTTTTTCGTAGTTGACATTTTTAACTGGTATTAAACATAACCACATATAATAAACATATGTAAAAAATTACCTTCACATATAGCAATAAACATTTCCACATATCATCTCGGATGTCCACCGGACTCTCAGTTGCGCCAAGTCAACTCTCTGGGATTCTCCTCCGTTCTTACGTCACCGCGCTTTCTGATTGGCTACCTGTCAGAGTTCTCGCTCAGACAGGTGGCATGAGTTCTCGCTCCCAGTCAGGGAAAACCCCACATGCTGCGATAATCGGGCCAAGACGATGTTGAATATGCCCGATATAAAATCGGGCATATTCAACACACCACCAAGTAACACACCACACACTGCAGGACGTTGTAAGATTGTCGTAGGGAAAAAAAAAAAAAAAAAAAAATAGAAGGCTTTAGCCGGAACACCAACAGGCAGAAGCATTATCTGAAGTCCCACCCCTCCCCTCCCCCGGGACCGCTGCAAAATTACCAAGTCTTGACCGGTCCGCGGTAATAAAAAGGTTGGACCACTGCCCTAAGGTCTTGAATGCAGTGTCTTTTTTTTCTCCTTCAACCACTATTTGAATATTTACAGTAAATACATATTTTACTTTGGCAATAATGTGAGGTTTTAGTCAAGAAATGCATTACATAGCTCTTTGTAAGTAACTTTTTAGGTATCTATTTTTAGAGGAAGTATTTATTCTGTGTTAATATTTACCTTATACCTTGCCATAGTGAATTACTCAGTTGATTTAGAATATGAAATGTATTTTTGAGATATAGGAATACACATCTTTTTTTACATTGCCAATTTTTCTCCACATTTTGTGAGAGCAAACACAGTTGCTCTCCCAGAACAGTAATAAAATCACTCTGAATGTAAAATAACTGGTCTTAACCAGCCAATAATTATATAGGTGCCTTAAAGTGTCTAGAAACCCTCAGGCCACAAAAAGATGGGCCTTAAACTCACTAGGCAAAAAACAAAAAACAAAAAAAAAAAACAAAGATAATATTTAGGCAGGATATATTTTATTGCGATAAAAGAACACCACTAGAATTAGGTACTCTGCATATGTACTTAATACTAAATAAAGACTCCTATACAAAACACTTAAACCTTTATATGGTTTGACTGCCTTAATTAAAATTCTATATTTCACATTAAAAAAGTGCAAATATTCAACACATCAAAATCAAAGATAAAAAAAAAAAAAATCTTTAAAAAATGTATTTTAAATGGCATGGCAAATACTGTACATTCATACCACAAACACAACCTTTTCACATATACCGGTGGAGAGGTGTGTGACAGAAACACTTGCAGTGCTCACATCTTTCCTTACCTTTTAGGTAACATTGGATGTTTAGCAACCGTTGTTCTCCACAGATGTTCAGAGTATGTCAACAAACATGAAGGATGTCTGTTATTCAAATATTAATGAAACCACCAACAAAACGAGACAGATACAAAGCAAATTCTCACATGGAATAAAAAGATTATTTTTTAATATAAATATATAAAACAAGCTGAGCAAAATTAATCCAACTTTCCCTCAATAGTTTTTTAAAATTATTTATTTATTTATTTTTTAATTTAAAACTTGAAAAGAAACTTTTAGCAATAATATATAAACTCCGGGAGCCCTCTAGTGGAAAAGGGACATTAAGACATCTATTTCTTCAATCCAAAAAAAGGGAAAAGACTCAGGTTGCTTAAAAAGTTATCCGGTTACAATAGACACAGCAGGAGAGAAATACATTTTCCCCATGATACCTTACAATTGCACAACCCACCCCTACAGCCCAGAATGCTGCATGTTGTGGACAATTTTAGCGTTAATAATACTGCTTAGTTCTCTTCACATCTATTTAACTAGACTACATCTAAATGCTTTATTTTTTATGGTCAATCTTCAAAAAAAAAAAAAAAAACAAACAAAAAAAAGCAACATAAAACATTTGTCCAATAACTCTGAGGGTTTGGGGTTCGGGTACCCTAGTCCGGACCCTAATTGGAGCCCTACTTTCACCCCTCCTCCAAACTCTATACCCAAAATTTTTCTTGCCAAAAGTCCTTCCAATGCTAATTCCAGCCCTCCTTCCAACACTACATCCAACCCTATTTTTCGGAGGACACCCTGGACAGGTCGCCAGTCCATGGCTTACAAAAACATATTAATCCTGAAAATATTTGCAATATTTACAATAATTTAATTATTTAAACAGCTCTTCTAACTGAAACATTGCTGCTGCTTCCCAATTATAATGCTGCTTAGTTCACTTTATTTTCGTCATCTTTACAGGTATCCTTTTGAGAATAAGAATTTAATCTGTGTTAATATTCCCCTTATAACTTGTCATGGTGAATTACTCAGCACTGTTTTAGAATATGAAATGTATTTCTGAGATCTAGGAATACGCATCTAATTTTACTCTGCCATTTTGTCCTGCACTTTATGCGAGAGCAAACATAGTTGCTCTCTTAGAACTGTAATGATATCACTCAAACATGACAATAATTATAAGGATGCCTTAAAGTGACAATTCAAAATACAGTCAGACCACACAGGAAAATTGGCCTTACAGTTAGCAGGGAACTAAAAAAATACAAAGTAATATTTAGGATATCTTTTATTGAGATAAAAGAACAACACTAGAATTAACTAGATACTCTGCATATGTTCTTAATGCTAAAGACCCCTACCTTACAAAAGCACTCAAACAAAAATGAAGTATATTTCACATTTTAAAAACTTAAAGTGCAAATATTCAACACATCAAAAATCAGTCAAAGATAAAAAGAAAAATAAGCAGCAGTAAAATATTTTTACTGAATTAAATGCATTTTAAATAGCATGGCAAATACATTCATCCCACAAACACAAACGTTTCACATACACCGGTGCAGAGGTGTGTGACAAAAACACTTGCAGTGCTCACATCTTTCTTTAACTTTAAGGTAAAGTTCCAGTGTTAAGCAACTGTTATTGTCTACTAATGTTCAGAGTACCTCAACAAACATGAAGGATGTCTGTCATTCAAATATTAATGATGCCACCAACAAAACGAGACAGATACAAATCAGATACTCTCATGCAATAAAAAGATGATTTTTTTTATAAATATATAAAATAAACTGTGCAAATTTAATCTAACTTTCCCTCAATCGTTTTTGTATTATTTTAGAAACTTAATGCTTGAAAAGAAACTTTTAGCAGTAATACGTAAACTCCAGGAGCCCTCTAGTGGACAAGGGGCATCAATACATCTACTTTCTCAATCCAAAAAAAATGCAAAAAATCCCAAAAAAACCTAACCTTGTTTAAAATGTTTACATTTACAATACACAGCAGGAGAGAAATACATCATACCCATGATACCTTACAATCAAACAACACACCCTCAAGCCCATCACTATGTTATGCAAAATTCTAGTGTTAATAATACTGCTTAGGAATGTGTGTTTTCACTGTACACCTTTTTCACTAGACTACCTGTAAATGATTTTTTCTTTTATTTTTTAACTGTTTTTTGTTGATAGTAATGTGAATATTCCTTCATACCAACAAGACATGTGGCAATGTTATGAACACCCTACTCAAAAAGTAAAATAAAATCCAGCATATTTCAGATTTGATTGGCAAAATAACCAAATGCTTAAATGATAGAAGCAAACATTCAGGAGAGTGAAACAGTCAGTATCTGAAGAAGATGGTACTGACAGCCAAAAAGACAAAAGGCTGACAGTAGTTACTGCTGGTTAGATAGAATGGCTTCTCCAAGCATCACAATGAAGAGTCAGCTGAAGGTGAAGGGACAACTATAACAGTTACATAATATTATAGGCAATTTTGTGTCGTGGTGATTAAAATGGATGTCACTGGTTGAAGTCAGACAGAAAATCTTCAAAATCTATACATGTGCTTTGAAAGCTAAACTATCTCCATCGGAAAAAATGGTGACACATTGTATGTGAGTTTCAAACAGCCTGTGGTCGACCTTTGGTTGGCTTTTCCTTGAGTTGTTGAGGCTGAATTGTAAAATTCTTCACTGATTGGTCCAGATCAGGCATGGGTTGGTTACCGGTTTCAACATAAACTAAGGTTTTTACAAAGTCCCGCCTATACAGCCACAAAAATTACTGATCATACAATCCATATGGCTAAACGGCCTGATCAGATGGAAGGGAATGTGCTGCAGTGACCAGTGACTCCTGTAGAGGGCAGCAAAGAGTGACAAAGCACAGCTCCTAGTCACCAGACTGAAAAAAATATGAATATTTTCCAACTTCCATTGAAAAATATAACTTATGTTATACTTTTTTTCTCTGCCATACTGTGAGAATCTCAAAGCCCGTGTGTTGTGGAAATGTATTCTGGAAATTTCTAACATGTGTCGAAGCTGGTATAACAGTCACTGGAAAGTCACTTCAGAGAAAATTACTCTGCAGATAAAGATTTAAATACAAGTATCCACAAAGAGACATTTTATAATAATCCAAGATTGGCACCCATTTCGGAATGTTCCTTTACTTAAAATACAATACAGTTCTGGTCAGAGATGTACTTCAACTCATAAGCATGAATATTCAAAATTTTGTTTTGTATTTGAACCGTTCATTTCACAAAGTGAAATTACCATACAACACAACTGTAGCAACTTAAAGAATTTTGTATTTCCTTGAATCCACAGGACTAAAGCTTTATTTACAAGCTCAAAAGTATGCATACTCTCCCCAAAATATTTTACACGTCTATTAATATCAAAAGCTAGAACGTTTTTGCAGGAACTTTTACCTTTTTAAACTGGTTGCCTTTCAACAGGATTATGGTCTGTGCCATTCCAGAAGCCAAATGTTGGTCTTCCAAAAGTAGCTTTGATGAATGTTTGGGATACCTGTCCTGTTGGAAAAACCAACTGAGTCAAAGTTTCAACCGTCTAACCCAAATTGTCATCTTGAGATAAAATATTAGAATGTTTAGGAACAATGCTCAATGTTTTACCAACTGAGAAGTGGTGGACCAGTGTCACTGTTCATAATGAAGCAAGTTTTACATTATCATAGAGAATGGAGACCAAAATGGCATCCTTCAAATTCCTGGCCTGGTAAAGACCAGCCCTTTGTTCTACATCTTGCTCTGTAAAGATGGTCTGGACCCTCAATTACTGAGAAATGATTGCTTTCTGCAGGTATGGACTCCGTTGAGATTTTAAATTTTACCCAATCGCTAACGTTTGGCCATGACATATGTAATGCGACTCTTCGACGCAATGATGTTCACAGGACACTGTCTGCGCTGAAATCATCCCCCAATCAGCAACAATCCTCCACTACAAAGAGAGAAGTGCCGAGCTGAGGAAGCTTTGGCATCACGGACTGAATGGCCTTGTTCATTGCTTCCACTGCCGATGTAGTTATATCTAAAACTACAGACATATTATAATTTGTAAATCAGCATAATCGTTCACAACTTTTCCTTCTGTTTGCTGATTGGCACAGTTGAAATCTACCAGAGAAATCCAGGTGAATGGGAGAAAACCCAGACAGATCAATGAAGTGAGATTAGAATCAAGCAGAATTGCACAGGAAGGCAATTTCTAAGTTAAACTCCAGCCAAAAAAAAACTTGGAGAAATGTGGGGTGTTTATGAGGCCGATAATCTCCAGCACATATTCAAACTGGTTTTGGCCCTGATCTAAACAATATTAAAAATCTTTAGCTATACATAAAAAGTGGGTCCATGACATCAAGCAAAAGTATTTCAATTATCTACCGCTCTTGAAAAGAAGAGAAGTCAAAACCCAGCCAGAATCTGGTTGATACCATGAGGAGGTGAACATATGTAGAGACTGTGTGTGTATTTATGGTTCTCTGTGGATTAAAGAAAATAATAATAATAATCTAGAACAAATTTAAACTTCTGCATCCTCTTCTGTTCTTTTTTAAATTATTATTAAAGGAGCAGACTGAATCATCAGGCTACCCCAACGCTCGTGTGTCTCTGTACAGGTCTGACTGGAACTATAAATATAGTTGTTTGCTTTTGTAAAACTGTTCTCAAATAAATAAAAATCAAAACAAACAAACAAACAAAAATAAACATTTAAAAAAATTTTCTTCAGTCACTTCAAGTATTTGAATGTTTCAAACTGTCAACAATGTTTTCCTCCAGGGATAACTGATGCATCTACACGTCGATCGCAACGCCATGTTTGGTTGAGATCACGTCCCTGGTTCCCGTCAGGTACATGAGCACGGAGCACAGGTGCGGAAGTGTCGCTGTGGTGCTGATGTACAGCCAGTAGGGGACGGGTGCCGTGTTGCCAAACGGGCACACCCACAGACCATGGCGCACGGCGTCCCGCACATGGTGAGACGTCATGGAAATGAAGAGCATCCATGGCAAGGAGCACCAAGCGTCTTTGAGGCGGCCAAGCCACATCAGGAAGCGGAGAGTGAGGCAGATTACGGGGATAAGGGAGGAGCAGTGGAGAGGAGGACGCTGGGGTAGCGACACAGCAGCCTGGTAGAGGAAATTAGATACTTTTAGATTATTGATATGATCTCACTTGGCCTAAAAAAAACAAGAGGAGTAGAACACCTCTGACCTTGAGAGACAGAGATCCAGCCATGTAGAAATGGTCCAAGTCTATAATGGATGCCAGAAGGCCCGCCAGCAGCACTTCATATACATCACTCTTTTTCCTCAGTCCAATCACAACAGCCCATGACCACAGCCCCACCAATCCGTGTGTGGCGTTGTCCAAGGCAGCACGCAGCCACAGGTGCTGCTGTATGGCAGACAGCTGGAGCGCGTGATCCGCCACCACACAGAACACCCCGAGTCCAGCCGAAGCCAACAGGGAGGCAGAGCTAAACGTCTGCAGGAGCGCCTGGGCTTTCTCCGCCTCCACGGCCAAACTCAGAGGCACCCGAGCGCCGTCCGCCCTAAGGCCCACCCCCAGCAGGGGAGACGAGGAGGGGGACGAGTTGAGCTTGGAGTAAAAGCCTTGCATGTCAAAAGGTGGCTAAGGGGAGCCTATCGTCAGAGAAGATCAGCAAGATTAAGGCAGACTGCAGAAGAGGCAGAGAGAAAGGAAGGATTTAATCTGTGGAATGAAACAGAAACTACAGAAGAACACCGTAGGAGGCTTCCTGCAGGTTTCACCAACTCAAATTAGAGACAATTGTGAAGGTAATTTAAGACCTTTCTCCACAGAAATGTACACTCCTAATTAGTGCGAGTGCTGTCTTTTGGTATTAACATCATCTACAGTTTATGAAAAATTCAGCTTTTTCTGATCATCTTGAGCACCACTGAAATGAATGAAACATCCCATAATTTCTGAAAAACTCTGTGCTCCTTCACATCTAAATACTTTTTCATATCTTTTACAGCTTCAATATAATCATTCTTCAAGTTTTTGCTTTCAAGAAGAAAAAAAAAAAAAAAGGACTCGCCCACCAACTCAGAGTTCTAATTCCTACCCTCCTTTCAAGCTTAATTTCAACTCTCATTTCAGCACCAAAGAGGTGATTCTCAAAAACATGGCATACAGAACGATTAACTGAAAGATGAGGTATCTTTCATGCTTTTGCTTTTAGTTCATTTTTTTTTTTTACTGGATCTCTTCTACATTCCTTTAAGACAGTGGCCTTTAGTTCTCTCCCTGGTTTAACGTAACTGGATCAAATGATGGCTCGTTAGAAGGCCTAAGAAGAATATTGACTTGCTGAAAAGGTTGTTACTACTAACAGGGAGAGAACTAAAACATGCAGGATGCTGGCCGCCCTTGAAGACTGACTTTGGGCAACACTGCTTTAAGTAATGTAGTACAAGCAGCTGCCATTATATTTAAGATGTCAACCAATTTCCTCATTTTTAAAAGAACACACTTTGCAAAAGTACTGACACCCAATGACATATTTTTCTTATTTGGTCATGTAATAAATATAAACATATATTTTATGATCTGACGTGATATGCCAGTGTTTCCCCAACCCTTGACCTCAAGGCACACTGCCTGTTTCCCTTTTTTAAACACACCTGATTCAGATGGCTGTTAGCCAGCCATAAATTAAAATTTAATACATCTACCTTTTGTCAGTTATCACATTAATTCACAATAAAATACGACAAAGTTCGTGGTTACGTATTATATAACTCAATCTACAGGTATGCATTTGCAAGGCACAGTAAGCAAACCATTAATGCTCAAACAAGAGCTCAAGTCATGTCAGAGTACACCCTGAGGGAATGTAAGAAAATGTCTCCGAGTCTGATGTAACTGACTGAAATGTGGGACAGCCTCATTCATTCTCACAGTTAAGCACAGCCTGACGGTAAGATCCAGTGCGTAAAAGAAATAATTAGCCGTTATTTATATCCCAGCCTCATCGTCGTTCCTGCAACCGCATCTCAATTTTAGAGAGAGCTGGACACAAATATTTGTCCATAAAGCGCATTTCATCGAGCTACAGGGACATTAGTGACGCTGACTGAGAGCTAGCGGTGATGAACAAGATGTTGCTTTGTGTAGGCGGCGGACAGCAGCTGTCAGTGTTGGATGCAGTCAACAGTCTCCTTCTCGAATGACACGACAGGACGCGCTTCGTTTCACACCGCATCACAATATTTAACATGTGCTTATTTTATCACTTGGAAGCGATTAAGAGCAACTAGTTGAAACATATCAAGTTACTCACCCCATAGCACAGCATCGAATACCCTGCTGCTTGGGCTTCCGGGTCTTCTTCTGCGGTATTTTGTAAGACTCTTCCACGCTTCACGTTGCTGCCACCTACTGCTCATTGATGGAATAATAAGCACAGCGTATCGGACATATCGGATTTGGAAGGATTGTCTATATTACTATAAGAACCATTAAAGCATACCAACATTTCTCAATTTACTATCAAAGCAAACTATAATGTATAGCTTGATCCATTGTGATATTATTTTTTAGTTGTTTCAGACAAACAAACAGAAACAATAACGTTTAAAATAGATCCATATGAACCAAAACATATTTAAATGGGGAAAAAATACATTACCAACTCCATATTCTAAAGTAAAACATTCTTTGAAAATTAATAAAAATTTATGAGAGCTATTGCAACTAAACCTGGTATTTCTAATACTGAGGGTTAATAGGGACTTTAAATATATATTAACAAAATATATTTTAGCATAATTTTGACTAAGATAACCAGATTTCATGGAAGCACTGCACACTTAAGCACATCATATCTATGGTTTCCTTAATAAAAAGCTCATAATACAGTACTTTCTGTAGGTGATGTATAGGCCACACCTCCTACATGTTAGAGGGTATTTAGTGATTCAGGGACCCTCATTTATAATATTTGCACGGTATCATGTCATAAAACCTTACTTTTTGAATGATTGGAATCAGGTGTTAATAGTTTAGCCTTGATTCAGTCTTCCGCAAAAATAATTGTTCATTAATGCATGAGAAAGTTTTACCTGCAAAACAAGAAGGTAAAGTCTATTATTTTTAGCAATATTGTTTTGCCTTTGATGAACTAAACAGTTTTTATCTACAGGGTGTTTTCAAGGTTTTTCCTTCTATGAAGGCTTTTCTCATTCTATCTCTTTCAGCTTCTTTTGTCTGGAATATTCACTGAGCTCTTCTTTCCTTGGGGCCATCTTCCTGATGCATTCTTAGAGCATAGATGTTTCATCTTGGATAGTGGCTCTTATGCTTGCTGTTCATCTGCCTCCTTCTTTGCACTTAGTGTACAATATATAGCCTGTGGATACTGGATTTCGGGTGGAATTCACCAAGCATTGCGAGTAGCTTTCATGTTTCATGAGCAGCTTTCATCTGAGGTCTGAATTTCCTTCTTTGGCTGACTTATTACCCCAACAGAGTAACTGATTACTGGCAAGGCATAGCAGTGGACTGCCAGGACGTTGCGCTTGCCATTAAGCTTTTGGTAAAATAAATAAGTAAGAATGTATCTTCAGGCAACTCAAGAAATTAGTCAAGATTTAGAGCAAAGCAAAGTTTCAAATTCACACTGGATATATTTAAAAATGTTTTCTCTGGTAGAATCTTTCTTTCATTTGGGTCTTTGAGTGCTGCTTTCTACTAAAGACCATAACATCTTTCAACGCTAAAATATGTTGTTGGGATTAGACAGCACTGCTTTGGGCTGGTTTGAGTCCTATTTATTTTATTTATTTTACTTTCTGTAGTTGAGTCAAAAAATGTTTGCCCCCATACAGATTTCTTCTGTTTTAACTTTTTTTGTTTTGTGTAGATGTTTCAGAATATCAAAGATTGTTTTTCCACAATAAATAAAAGTAGAAACAAAATGTAGTTTTTAAATGATGATTTTATTCACTAAGGAGGCTGGGGGCCTAAATAAACTCACTGGACAGTATGAAAAAAAAAACCAAACACTTAACCCCCTTTATTTATTAATTAATTAATTAATTAATTAATTGTGATTGAACTACATTTTTTTGAAAGCTGGGCTGAATTTCACAAGTCAAGCTCATTCCTGATTATTATGTGATCTGGAAATTTTACAATTAATTTAAACATAAACCCTTTTAAAAGATTTCCAAAAGCAGAGCATCATTTAAAAAAAAAATCAATGATGTAGAAAAACAAAACCAAAGTGTAGCAAACCTATTTCAAAGCTAACCAAAGTTGGTGTATTTATTTACAACAGAAGAAATCATGCAGGACTAGTAAACATGTCCAGGAGAGGCTGGTCAACCAAAAACAAAGTCCAAGAGTATACATCAAAGACTGAACCAGGAAGTCCCAAACCAACACTAAATAAAATAGGAAACTCTGCAGGTTGCACTGGCCTCAGGTAAAGTCAGTGTTCAAGATTTAATAATTAGATAAAGACTGGACAAAAATAGCCTCCCTGAGAGAGGGCTCTCCACATCGGTCATGGATCAAATAAATTATTTCTGCAAAGGAGAAATGACCAAAACACACTGCCAGTTATCATAAACATTTGATGTCAGTCGTTGCTATTCAGTAACTCAACTAGATCTGAGGTTTAGGGTGCAATTTCTTCTTCTTCTTTTTATTATTTTCTTAAATTTCTTACACAGGGCCATGTCAGTTTGGATAGCTTTCGCTGCTTAATCAATATTTACAGTGCATCTTTATTGAATATAACATTTTATTTGATGATCTGAAGCATTTAAGCAAAAACAAAAGAAATCTGTAGGGAGGCCATGGGTAGCAGGTGAAAAATAAGAATAATTTTTGTGACAGTAGTTATGTAACTCTTGATAACAAAGTTTAATTTATCTAAAATAGATGCAAATTAAAAACTGCATATAAAATTAAAAATATTTTCCACAAGAGGGGGTAGGAGACCACATAATAATGACTTGGCACTGATTAACTCTAAAAACGATCAGTTAAGGAAGTAAACTGATGAAAGATCAGTGGACATTTAATGAGAATCTAATCTCACCATTAATCAAAAGAAGGAATTTTCCTTCAAACCAAAGCCAAAATGATGCCTGTGGGAAATATTACACCATTAGTTCAGATAAAAATGAAATTTCCAGAGTCAAGCTTTCAGGCAGAGTGAGTCCAGCACTAAATTGTGACTGGCAGATGATATTAGCTCCTGCGGTTAATTTTAGGCAAACCTGCTGAGTGGAAGATTTTTAAAATAGATTCATCTGCTCAAATGCTGAAACTTGGCAGGCGATAAATTTAAATTTCACTTCTCATATGAAAAATTCAATTTTAATGATGTCTCTATTAAATATCTGGGATTGTGTAAGGCAAGTTTAATCCCTTTTAATGAAATGTCTTTATTACAATCGTTTGCTTAATCGCATCTCTGTGGGCCGTCATTAAGGATTTCATATTTTACTCAGGAGCTTGTTTTTCTTTTGTTTCTAATTATGTTCTGTCTAATCTCTGATATTCGTTCTACTTATTGCTTCCCCCCAAATCTGCATATGGAGCGGAGCCGCGGCGCACATCTGCTTTGTCATTTGAAGGACCCGTCTCTGCCTTTGATGTGCTGGATTGTTGTTGTTCTGCTTCACAATGAGCCATCTTAATTTTGAGGACGTACAAAGAGGGAGATGAGATGACTCAGAAGTCATGTGACTTATCAAGCCTGCATATTTTATATTGCAATTTTCGCATCAAAGAAAATCACCATCTACTTTATTACACTGACCTTTCTCAGAATTTAGGATTATCATGAGTTTGGCATGGGGGAAAACAATCCCAGACAATCTTGGCAATAACTTTGCAGCAGTTATCGCAAAGATCATTTACATGGATTTGATTCTAAGTCCCACTAATGAAGCTAGTTGTGCATGGGTTGCCTGTTTTCTTCCATTTAAGATATGTGAAATTTTCAAGAAATCTTTCACCAGTTTTGATCTTGTCCTTATGCGGCCCTGTTGCAAATATGTAATAAATACAAAAGGCCCTGTGTCCTAGCAACAGTGCTGAGTTTTGCTGCTAACATGAACAGAAGAGACCCTCGATATGAACCTTAGTTCATAATATTCAAAAGCTTTGTAAGATTCAGAACCTTGGAGAGAACCACAGAGATTAAAGTGCCTTTCAGCACCATAGACAGAGCATGGAATTGCTTAGTGTCTCTGCTTCCCTCTAGTGGACAAACAACAAATTACTTTAATTCCGGTCCATTAACAACCTGTGATGTTTCCTCATTAAAAACAGAGAAGCAACTTTCCACTTCGTTGATTCATTCACAATAGGGTTCACTATCATTTATAGTAATATTTAAAGTTTGTTTAGATGTTGTGCTTTTCTGTTTGTATCTACTGAATGCTACTTTTTCATCAAATACATTAAAAGTGTTTACAATTTTTTTTTGATTGAGTTGGATAATTTTTTAGTTCATGGTGATTTAATGTATGATCTTAGATGTGTGTATTACCATCAGTTCCTTGCAAAATATTTTCAAATCCTTTGAACCTTTCAACGTGGCAAACACAAAGTTCAATGTTTTATTGAGTCAATATAAAAACATATTACAACCAGCAATTATTTTTAAGCAAAATATAAAAAGAAACTCTATCAAATTCTTTCCACTTAAGTGTTATGCGCTGCTTAATTCTTTGCAAAAATTAACAAAAAAAAAAAATGTAATAAACCATCAGGTCAGGAGGTTGGATTGTGTTTGATTTCTGTTTGAGAAGTTTTCCTAGTGCATTCAACGTTCACAATTTTAGCAAACTTTGTTTGACCACAGATGACAACAGTAAACAACATACTGCTGCTAAATGAGCTAGTGAGCAAAATAAAACAAAAGTGGATTAAAAAGCTAAATTTCAGAAATCCAGCTTCCATAGAAGAACGACATATAGGAATTGAAAAACATGGACTGAGATTTTTATATGAAAGAATTTTAAGAACATCAACTAATGAGCTTTAGCAGAGGAAAAAGAGGCAGTAAGATGTAAGTATTTAAAAAATGTGAGAGCCCAGAAGCGGGTGCAGAGGTGAGAGGGAAGCAGATATCACGCCATTCATCCCGTTTTCAGTGAAAGGTCAAAGTAGTCATTAGACTTGGCCAGTCTGGTTGGAACTGACAGACTCTGGATGGCGCGCACGCACACACACACACACAGATACACTCCTTCCCATTTACTTGAGGTTAATGTAGATCACTCCCTGGCTGCAGATACTGAAGGTAAGCCTGGACATTTCAATGGTAATTTAATTAAAGTTTTACAGGTTTAAATTCAAGTTTCACAAATCCTGTTTTCCGACTACAGGAGCAAACCGCAGTAGATTCTCTGCACTGACAATGACAAGGATAATAAAACTGGTGTCCTCTTCACCCTCCTTATTGAATTCATTGTCATTGTAAATATTAATTGAGTTCTCATTGACACCCTCATTAAATAAAAGAAAAAGGCCAGCCACTATATACGAGCGGGGATGGAAGAGAGGAAGGAGTAATGAATGCGGTACCACGCCAGCAGATCGCCGCTCTGCACACACCCCCACACACAGAGGACCCCAGCTGACAGCTGTTAGATGGTGTATTGATTTGTCCTCGGCCTCCAAATCGGCCTGCCAGAGCTTGTCAGCATAATGACAGAAAGAGAGCTTGAGAGAAAGATGAGGCAGACAGTTAGACAGACTGAGGGGAGACAGACAGGGAGAGTGAGAGCAAAAGGTCAGAAAGGAAATTTTGACCCCAAAGCATCTCCATCACGGTTTCCTGCATTTTTTTCGTCTTAAATGTACGTGCATGAAAGCTGATCCAAAACGGTCTTGTATCAGTTTGACCCACAGTTTTAAAGTGGTGCTACATCTCTTCCCTCTTAAAGTTTAAATGAATAAATCCCTCTTAAAGAAACAACACACTTCCTTTCAATTGTGATAAAAAGTGTGCAAAAAAATCCTTAAAATAAATTCTGATTTTAATGTAGATGCAGCATCACAGTAAATAAATAAATAAAATAAACATAATTAAATCCTGCTTTTATCTCATTCATACAAATGATGTCACCTCTACAAAATGCTTCAGAAAGCCTTCAAATTCAAGATGAATTTAATTAAAATGTTTGTCCTGGGTAAATATCTGTAAAAAGCATTACAATGAGTCAATCATCTACCACTGTAGCACAATCTCAAAAATGCATTCTGGGATGATTGCAGTACTGTTTACTACAGTACAAAATGCCACATAATGTTTTATAAATAAATCTACAAAGAAACCTTTAATAGACTTCCTATACTGTTCCCCCCCCAGAAGTTTATTCTCTGTCACAAGTAATGGAGTTACTGGGGTTACTGGACACAACTCAGAGGTGGAAGCTCTGGCTTTAGAAAGCTTGGTGATAGGTCATCTGTCTCAGACTCTGAAAGGTTTACTGTGATTGGTTCTTCACATTCATCCAAAGTGTGGATGAAAGCAGAAGAAATGCAGAGGATAATAACTGAAAGATCTTTTTCAACACGTTACCACTGAGGATGGAACGATTTGCATGAAGTGATATGACAGCAAACCAGTTTTGATTATGCCCGCTGTTCATGCTACAAAGCTTGAAGAGACTTGCCAAAAATAGGATGAAAGCCTGAAAAGGATCCAGTGACCAAGTATTGTCAATGAATTCAACTACAAGGTATGTTTAAGTGACCTTATCAATAGAAAGAGTGGCTGAACAAAGAAATGGACACTGAGGGTTCTGATGCACTTTACACATCTGGCTTTAGCCAACAGCTATCTATTGTCCTACACAGACCTCACTATATGTGACACACCAAAGAGGAACATCACGCAGTTTCCTGAAATTTGTTTGGAAGTGGCCAGGATTTTCTTCTCTCAGAATGACAACTCTGACTTTTCAGAGTGGGAAAAAGCATCTAGTGAAGGTTATGCCCCATGTCTCAGTTCTGAGGAGGGCTAATGCACATCTGCCAGAGGTGGTAAACCTGAAGAGAGCAAAGCGCTGCAGAGCAAAACGTAGCTCAGGGAAAGCTCGAGTGCAGCTTTACATGCAAGGTGTTTCTCTTCTTACTGGGAGATCGCAGCTGTTACAAAGCTGTTCACTCCTAGATTTAAACATGTTTCAACAGGGGAAAAAAACAACAACTTTGAGGTAGATTTGGACTTAAAAAGAAATGTTTCATGCTTCATGCCATGTTCAGGAATTTAAGTAAACAATATAAAACAGCAGCAATGGAAAGTGTTTGGAGAGATTTTCTTACTTTTAAGCGACATTTGTTGCTTAAAAGGTATGAGGTATTAGTGTCACGTTAAATGAGCCATATTGATCAAACAGGTGCAATTATGCTTTAGCATTTTGTTTCGAAACAGGCACACAATTACGCAGGCACCAAGGAAAGAGTTGTGCATATCGTTACTCAATTGTGACACGATT
The DNA here is from genome assembly GCF_019740435.1 of Gambusia affinis. Taxonomy (NCBI): domain Eukaryota; kingdom Metazoa; phylum Chordata; class Actinopteri; order Cyprinodontiformes; family Poeciliidae; genus Gambusia; species Gambusia affinis. The sequence continues at coordinate 18,646,543 of NC_057884.1, read as the reverse complement.
GTGCTCTATTGACTTTTAAAATGAATGTGCTCATACAATGACATCGTTTTTCTCAGAAACTACATCAGCAACAAAGAGCAGATAATGTCCTAACAGTTTTTAGTGGTTTTTATTGTATTGTCAGCCATTGAGAAGGCAGAAAAAATCCATTGCTAAACAATGTTCCTAAAACCATAAAACACATGGACATACTGCGTACTCCTAAAACAGAGAATAGTAATGGCTATTTCTATTTTCTCTTTTGAAACGATCTACTATAATGTTCAATAGTTATCAAAAGGTTGAAGATCTTTCCAGAAGTTTGCATTCATTTCTTTTGTTTCACAACTCTAACCCTCGCCAGTGGGACATTTATAATACATGCTGAATAGCTGCAAGTCAAAGACCATAAAAAATTTCCCTCTTTGTTATTTTTTAGAGGCATGAACAGAGTTCATTTTGAAGCACCTGTAGGAGGTTTCCAAAACTGCTGTTATTATCACTTTATTAACTCAGAGGGTGTGAGCGAAATAATCTCATTCAGCAGACCAATTAGTTTGGCTGCATCAAATACAAAATTGGCACTTTAGTCATAAAAGTGTTAAATTATCGTAGGACCTAGAGTGGAATGGAGGAGGAATTTTTAGGCATTTTACTCATCTATACAAGGGCTAACAGTATGTGTAGAGAATACTATGCTATAATTCACTGATCAAGTATAGATTCCTTATTATAATGTTTCCATATTTTAGACCATCCGACTATACACCTTTAATTTAGAGTAAGCTCATCTTTTTAGAAAGCTGAGTTTCATTTTTCTAGCTACACCCGGGTCTAATTACTGCACCACTTACTGACTTAAGAAACACATATATGGAAATTGTATGACAACATGAAATGAACTAAAAGATCCTTAAATGCGAAACTTTGCCCCAGTCTAAGAAATTCAGGACTTGACGAGAAAGAAATCAATCGGCATCCATCAGATTTCCCCAGAGCACAAAGAGCGAGTTGTGGGAGGAATCACAGTGGCAGTGTGGTGGTTTGTGGTTGTTTGGCTGCTTCAAGATCTAGACAGCTTGCATTAATTGAACCATAATTCTGCATCGTGATCATAATTGCATGACTAGTTATTAGGTAGAACTTATTCAAATATTTTTTGTCTGATACTTGATAGTATTTTTTATGATCTCAAAAATTTAAATGTGATATGAAAAGAATGTCTGGTTTGTAAACAATTCAAGAAACATTAGGTCCAGTTATCTTTATGTGTGATGTAGCAAAAAGATGATAGCAATAAACTAATGAAAACTGCATGTTGGCTACAGACATGAGGTGAAATAGACTTTATGGCAATTTCTGGAAGATATGTAAAAATCTGGATGAGTTTATCAAAGTGCATTCTTATTTGACTGAAAAATAAAACTTCTCTTTCTCCCAAGGGAACAGAAGCTACTCACCTTTGCTGTGATGAATCACAAGATAAAGATTTTTATGACTCACCTGCTTTTACTACTGCATAAGTCGAGCTTGATTTGCTGACAGTGTTCTCATGATGATCCCTTTTACTTTACGCGCATTGACAACTTGATACTTATGACAAAATGTGTTTTTCGACATTTTCTCAAAGCCACTGTGAAAAGATGAACTAAACATAACAAACTAACATTAGTCAGATGGTAGCTCTGCTGTGTTTGAATTGGTTCAATACTTCTTGCCATCATTTTTCCCAGGCGTTTGAAACCATTTGAAATGTTGAATATGGTTTTTACTTATGTATTTGGTTCTCTTCCACTGTTCTTAATTTTTTTAATTGCATAACCATTTTATGTCCTTTTAATCTGCTTTTGCATTTTATTCCAAAACCAAAACTATTATTTTGGTCTTAGAAACTCATGGATTGAGATCCATACTCAATTGGGCTCAAAAACACTTAAAACCTGTTTGCTTTGGTGTTGGATCAAAAGTTTTCCCACCACTTGTTGCAAAAGTGCCACAATATCAATATCATCTGTATAAAACCAGCAACTAGCTATTTATTTTATTGTTGTATTGCAATTTTGCCCCTGCTTCCAAGGTAAAGTTCTCCTATAGGAGACTAATAAAAATTATCTTATTTTTTCTATCTTAGAAACTGTTGAATTATTTAAATCTTATGCCTTTATCTAAACTTGCATTTTATGCAACACTTTTATAGTTATGCTTTGTTATTTTCTGACTTTCCTTTGATGTTCAGTAAAGCACTTTGCATTGCATATGAATTGGATTATAAACATGCCTTCTACCATTGATTTGACATTGATGACAATAATAACCAATGAATATCAGACATACACTTAATGAACATATTTTTGTTGCATCGCTATGAAGCACCGTCTTACTTTTTATTTGTGACCAAATTTCACACACTACCTTTTTCTGACATACAATGTTGGAGTTCTGATATTTTATAACAGAATTCTGAATTCTAGGTGATGAAACTTTCTTTGAATTATATATTATATATTTCTTTGAATAATATAATTAGTCTAAAGATTTTCAGTGTTTATTAATCAAAAAGTTTTCCACCCAATGAAAACTTGGGTGGGAACCCAGAAGTAGAATATAAAATTAATTAAAATTAATTTTGTGATTACGGTTACTAATTGGGGAGTAAAGAATTCATCTGTATGATAACATTTTGATGCGGTACACTTTGAAGGTGATTATTAAGAGATACACCAACTTGTTACATTTCCATTGTATTCTGTTCTAAAAGGTCGACATGAAAATGACGCCAGTTCATCAGAATTCATTGTGAAATGGTCACATTTAATGGTTGAAACCTGTCATTGTATATACATCTATAAAAAAGACCCCAGGTACAGGTTACGACATTCTAATGCTAATACATACATTATTATTATCATTATTAATAATATTAAATAATAAACTTTGTTCATTGTTAAAGTTACATATCATAGTTTACAAAATAGAATCAAGAAAGTAAGCCATTATGAATGTCTGAAAAAAAAAAAAAAAAACAAAGGGAACAAACAAAAAAACTAAAGCCCTATATGCATCTTTTTATTATTTGTCCATAAAATTCAAAAATTACAATAAACACATCAATATTCATTTGAATAACATAATAATACCTGCTGATATTGGCTATTAAAATGTAAACTGAAAAATAATAAAATGTTTGTAAAGGCGCCAGACTTTGGAAAGCAAACAGATTCATGTTATTGTTTTTTTTTTTTTTTTTTTTTTACAGCACAGAGCAGAAACAGAAACCAACGTACTGTAGCTCATGTCAGATCCAAAATGCAATGTTGCTGTAAAAACAAAGTCAAACCAAACGCAAATTTGTGAGAAAACAAATGTTTCGTCTGAAAACCACTTTATTTTTGTTCTTTTTATTTTTATTTCATTTTTATTTACCTTATTTTTTTAAATTATTTTTATCTTTGTTTTTTTTTTCTTTTTTTCTTACAATCCAGGTCCTTTTTATCAGTCACTGTAAGCACAATGTAAAGCTAACGGTCTAAATAAGTCGAGCTACCATTACTGAATTCTTCAAAGTGTTAGTCCCCAGATCGAACAAAGGCTCCCTCCAACGGTTCGATTCAGGCGTCGGAGGCGTGCGGAGCACCGTCTGATGGAGGCTTACAGTGGCGTCTTTGTTTAAACGGTGTGTGCGTGCGTGTGTGTGTACACAAACAGGACCTGCAAATATCCTCAGGTTTGATACATATAGCACTTTTCAGCATCACCACTCCACTTGCATATGTACACACTTTTTGAGCACAGGCACAAGCTTCGGGAAGCTCAGTGAAAGAATTTGGAGCCACTTGGTCGGGGTGCTTATGAGTCTTTGGCATGATGGTTGAGCTGTATGTGGGGGCGCTACAGTAGCCACACACACAAAGGCACGACTGCGATAAGTGTGCGTTTGTCTGTGAAGCACTCTGCAGTTTAAAAGTAAGGGAGAAAGTCAATTAATGAGTAAAAAATAACAATGTGTTTGCTTTCTTGCTCAGAGGAGGAGATTCCTGAACCAAACAAACCAACAAATCAGTCTGCCGCGGCTCATCGAAGCCACAGGGGCGTAACATTAATCACTTTGATGCTGCTGCTGCTGCTGTCGTGGTTGTTCTGTTGCCTCTGCTGCTGCTCTTGTTGTCGACGTTGTCGTTTGCAAATGTTCCTCTGAAGAATGTCTTTGTCCCCGTCAGCCAACAATGACTGTCTGATTTCCCCTCTTAAGAAATTTTGGTGAGTAACTGTGTGATGGACAGATATGATCAATGCACTGTATCCTCAAAAACATGTGCAAAATAGAAAAAACACCAGCCTCCGCCTCTTTATCTTGTTCTTCCTCCCACCTGTTGTCACTCCATGGGACTAAAACATCTGGAGAGGCAGAAAGAACAAAAAACAAAGCAATTTAAGCTGTGAACCATCAAAAATATCATCTCTTGTCTTTTTATAAACCATCCAATCTGATTAGCAGTAACTTGACAAAGTATTCATACCACTTGAACTTGAAGAGGGAAGGTATTCTGACATCCTACAAAGAAATTCAAGCAGAAACTTTCCACAAACTCACAAGTTCAATGGATGCAATAATTGTGCTGTGATAGCAAAGAAAGGTCCTATGCTAAAATGTAACTTGGTCTGTTAAGATGTTCTGAGCATCCTTAAGTAAAACATAGTGGAGGCAGCATCATTAAATTGGGTTCTTTTGATTCAACAGGAACAGAGACGTACCTTGGTGACCCAGTCAAAGCCAGGACAATATCCAACTATTATTCTAGGGCAGAATTTGAAAATGGATCATTGATACTATCCCTCTGCCTGATCTTAATTGTGTTGCATAGAAGAATGGACATAGAAAAATCCATCTGGCAAAGTGTAAAACTAGCAAAACCTAAAACATGAAGCTGAAAGTCAGTTATTCAAAGAGCTAGTGCAGTTAGGTTGATTACACATGAAAGCTACACTTTCTCTTTTACAATTGTAGGAAAATGAAAAATCAATTTATCCTTTTGGATTTATTCTTCACAGGTATGCACTACTTTGTTTTGATCTATCTAATCAAATACCAATACAAACTGTTGTCAACTAAAAAAGAAAAAGAAAAAAAAGAGGAAAAGTGCAAGTTGCATTTTTACATTTCCAAAGCTTTGTGTCGGCTCTATACAAAATCACAAACACTTGTATTGCATTTCATTTCGACCTCAAATAGACTCTGCAGAAGAAACTGTAAAAAGAAAGAAAGAAAATAAATCTCCGGTGGTCATAAAATAAACTCCCCCACACAGGAGTTACTCTTGGAATATGAAACATTTTTATGACAATAAAGTCATGCATTGACATGTTAATATAGACTGTACCAGTGAAGTTCAAAATCAATTTGAACATGTGTGTGTTGGCGCTCACCACATGAACAACAGCATCATCCCTAACAACAAAGGAGAGAAAAATGTGACGACCCTGGCAGCTCTGCCCACCGGAGGCTCGGCCTTCTGCGGTGCTTTGGAGGACGGTATGGGAGAAGTCTTCGTCTCTGCAGTAGAACGAGTCAAAAACACACAAGATTTTTTTAGTCATTACCTTAAACACCTGGACAGTTAGTTTTGTTATTTAGATGTTTGCTGAGGGTTTTTCCATTTGCACAGAATACAATAGTACAGATCCTGAGGGTGAAAATCTTTCAGTCCATCGTTCTGATGAATGGAGTGACGAAAATGCTCATCATAACGAGAAAGAGCAAACAGAAAGGAAAATACAGGGAAGAGCAAAATCAATTCTAATCTACAAGCACAATCAATGGGAGACTTGTCAAGGCAGTTATGAAGTGAACAAGACAAAAAAATAGATCCATTCTGCATAGAGCGTAAACTGGGTGGAAGAAAATAAAAGATGAGTTAAAAAGGAAGGAAAAGTATAATATGGCCACATGAATGCAGCTACAAGAGGACAGTAGAAATCCAATTATTCATACTGTATATTTATATCTTCCAGTTGGTACTTAAATTTAATTATCTAACAGATGCTGTGTAGACTTTTAGTTATATATTAAAATTATTATGTAATGTGCAGTGAAAAGATGAAAAGATTCCTTCTGTTTTTGCAGTCTCTAAACATATTTCTTTTTGCAGTAAACAAAATCAGGAAAATAGATAACAATTAGCCTTTATTATCTAATCCTGGTGCATTTCCATAAATGTTAAGTAATATGCAATATCCAAATAAATTCATACAATTGCAGGCCTAATCAGTGCCAGACCTGTGGAACCAATGAACCCCTTTAAAATAAAACATTTCTGACATGTAGTAGGCTAAAAGCTCTCAGAAAGGTAAGAAATTCAAGAAAAAGATGATAAATAAATGACATGTATCTAACTGACAACATAATTCCTAAGTCTTTGATACTCCTGCAAACCTGTGAGAATCATTGAACCATTACATTCCAAGGAGAGGATGACCAAGAAAATATACGACTAGTGGAAATCGACTACTCGTCCAGGTCACTTCTTAACAACTAAAACTTTAGTTCCCTTGGTTCAGTTCAGTCAAACTAACACAATATAAAGTTCAGAAAATTATCGAAAAAAGGAAGGCTAACATGGTGGTGATAGTGGTGTATGTAATTAAGTCAGACCAGCAGTAATACAATTTATTTAATGATCTGAACCATTTAGGTGTGAGTGTGAAACAGAAGCAATCTGTAAGGGAGAAAATACTTTTTCATGGCACTAGTTGATGGAATTCATTGAGGATGGTGGGAGGTGGGGGGTAATTAATGGCTTGTGGCAAACATAAATATATGCTAAACGTCCCCACACACTGATGAATTTCTTAGTTCTACAGTTTGGTTTTACACTGCTAGACAAATTAAAATATCAAAGTTTAATGCTTTATAAAACTGGGCTATTGCTACAGCTGCAGGCAGCACAGCAGATATTAACTCATGCAGGATGTTTGCAGCTCGATCTGTGAAGAGAGTATATGATTTCCTTTTCCTTCCAATTAATGACTGTTGTGGTGTACTGCGCTGGGAAGTCGGGAGATATATTAGACGGAAGCAGCCAGGTGTGAAATAGCCAGAGAAAGAGGGAACGGGGGTGCGTTCAACACGTTCAGCAGCACAGCGCAATGCCTCCTGCCTGCAGGAAAATATTATGCTTAGGACCGGAGACAAAAACAAAAAATTATGCAGAAATAATGTGCCGGTGACAAGGAGAGACGTTTATGGGGTGTACGGCAATTGTAACGAGCAAGGTGAGGACAGGTAAACAGAGGAGATGAGACAACGGAGCGAGTGAGGGAAGATTGATAAACACAGGAGGAGAAAAAAAGCAGGTGAAGACAGAGAAAAACACTAGAAAGGTTAAGAGAAGCTAATATGACAAAAAAAAAAAATGTTGAATGACTTGAACTCCAACAGCCTCCCATGTTTATGTAGATTATGTTGATCACTGATGCTTTAGGCTGTCTAAATTTAAATGACAGCTGTGAGAAAATCATGAATACAGCAACTATGATAATCCAGGTGTTCTGTTTTAAAAGATACTAAGATTTCCTTCTTATTGCCTTAATTATGAGTGTAGACATGTGAACAATGAACACATCTTTACAGGCCAGTAGCAGACCGATATGACATTTTTGTGGGGGGTGGGGGGGAAGAGAAGAAAAAAAATATATATATATGATTTATGAATGCAAAATTTATTCATTCACATTTAGACACAAATTTAGACTCAGTTCTTTGCCAAAATGCATTCAAGTTATAAAAGCAAAATGGTGAGGGTGATTTTTTTCACTCAACAATGTTCAAATCTAAGCTAAGTTTTATGAATCACATGATATTGGTATTAAGAATATTATTATTATAACAACACTGCACTGTTACATATTTGATTCTAATACAGCTTTAACTAAATAACTCAGCATTGCTCTTTTAGGGATCTGATATCATAGTATATATAAATACCAGCAAAGCAAGTTAAGCAAGGTAAATAAAGAATAGATTGCCTGAGAGCAAAATAATAATAAAAATAATAGTAATAAAAAAAACTATTACATAATATAAACTAAAAATGCTCCGTCTGTTAGACAGGTGACCGGAATCGGACAATTTTCAGGTTGACCTGCCTGGCTGGTGACCGGCAAACGAGACACCGTAAAATCAGATTTTCTTTTTCTTCGGTCAGTAAACACACCTTAAAACAGGAAAGCAGCATGCTGGCTCATCACGTGGAATGTGTGGCGTTTTTCTTTTGTCTCAACGGGTCAAAAAAATAAATAAAATAAAGTTACATCTGGGATGAGGGTGTGGGGATCCTAGGGGAAAAAGTTTGTATTGTGGCATTTGTGTATTTTTTTTTAATTGTTATTTGGGAAATACTGATTGGTACCCTCAAAACTATTGAAACATAAATAGAACTGTTTTGTGTTTTTTAAGCTATATTTTTCACTAATCAGCATATCTAGAGATTTATCTTCTAGAGCACATGCCATTCAATAATTCAGAGGTGTGTTGAGCTCCATAAATCAGTAATGAAGATAAGTAAGTACACCTGAGGTAAAAGTTAAATAAAAAAAAAAAGAAAAAAAAATGTACAATAAGAATTGGTATTTCAGGAGCCATCCCATAAAAAAATTAAATAATAAAATAAATAAATAAATAAATAAATAAATAAATAAATAAATAAATAAATAAATAAATAAATAAATAAATAAATAAATAAATAAATAAATAAATAAAATACTTTTGTGTACACAATACAACTGAGACTACAAAGCAGATTTTATATAACAAAGGATGTTCATGTGAAAAGGCGACATCATGCACGTTGTTGGGCACAGTGGAGGATCTGTGATGCTGCAGATCTGTTTCTCTTCCAAAGCACTCAACTCCTTCATGTAGAAACCCTGACAGTCACATAATTTATGTAAATGTCAAGATTATTTCATTTAGAATATACACAATTTAAATTCTGGATTATTCTAATGTTTTCAGAACATGAGCTCCTGTGCGGTAGTTTACCACAGCAAAGGATGAATTTATTCTCTTCTATCTTTTGTTTCCTTTTTCTTTCACCTTTGATTTTACAGCTCAGTATATTCTAACACATCTCAGTGTTTTCATAGCGGAGAGAGATTCAAGGTGCAACCGTGTCTGTCACCTTTATGGTTGACTTTGGGGAACTGTGAATTTTTCTCAAGTACATGTTGATTTGCTGAGGTGTGTCATCTAGTTTTACTGAATCTCTTCTTTTTCAGAGAATGAAATGGAGGAAAGGACCTTAAGTTACCTCAAGACCAACCTCAGTGCTGCAGGTGCTCCCTTACCCACACCTCTTAGATCTAATGCTTGCCATGAAACACAAACTGATCATTTATAAATAACATCAGACATAAAATATATTAGCAATATCTAATGTTACCTGGCCTGCTTGGTGCTAGACAGTGTACAGTTTCTGTCTGAGGGAGTGAGATGGGCAGAGATTTACATCTAAGAAGCTTATGACACAGAAGCTCTTCTGTGGATCTTCTTATTACATCCTGGAATGTGGTGGGTAAGCACCAATATCTGAGGATGGAATTTCGAAATGCTGTGTCTGTTACCATGCTATTCCTTTCATCAGACGTCTGTTGGTGTCAAGAAACACAGCCAGTTTCTACTTTCTGTGTAGTTTGAAACTAAGAGACACGCACACAAAAATAGAACACCACAGAACGACGATAGAGACTAGAAGGAGAAAGGGAAGAGATTAAGAATACTGAAATATTTGCTTAGACTCACCAACACAATCAATAAGTCAAAGGAAGTGTTTTCAATTACTGTTTGGATGAGCAGCCAGGAAATATCGGTCAGGGTGGGGATAGTAATAAACTGAAAGGAAGTGAGTCCTGGCAGAACTTTTGTTTATTGGCCTTATTATGGACTGGAAATAAGACAGTTTCCTTTCTCCCTACCAATGTGATTCTCCTTCAAGTGCAAGAGTAAACTAAAGAATTAGATGATACAAAGTTTGTAAAATGCTGTGCAAGTCTCAAATAAAATAACTGTAAAATGAATGATTTTATTGCTATATGTTGTTTTGATGTCTGAAGAGATTTTCCTGTTTAAATAAAGGACTATAATGTTACATCCTGTGTGCATTAAAAATAACCCAGCAACAATGAAAATCATAAATAAAGTTTCTAGAATGTTTTTTTAAGAAACAAAATATAATTCCCTAAGCAATAATTCACAACTTTTGAAGTCTTTACATTTTTGGTAAATTAAATCCCAAGTGTTTCTAAGGTCTTGTGATAAAGAAGTGCTGAAAATATTTTTCAAGTAATAAAAACTAAATATCATGAATGTTTTTCATGTGCTTAAACTAGGCAATTCTTAATATGATAAATAAATAAAGTTGGTCTGATTAGCAAGTTACTGCCTTCAGAAGTCAGTTCATCTCACAAAGCTTAGCTGGGAAAAAAAATCTATTGACAGCAAAACTCACAGTTGTGCATTCGGCAAAACTAGTCTTCAAAGAAGACTGGCAATAAAAAAAACCAGTGCTAAAAGAAAGTCATAAAAATTTCCATTTGCAGTTCTCCACAAGTCACATAGAGCTAACGAAAAAAAAATTAAATGTGGAAAAACATGCTCAAGTAAGGCCAAGATCCAAAACTTAATGTGGGAGAAACATTTATGTGTGGAGCACAACATCACACCAAACACCTCATCCCCATGATGAAGCATGGAGGAGGCAGCAGCAGACTGTGGGCATGTTGTTCATCAGATGAGAGCATCTGTAGAATGGGTGACTGTTCTTCAAGTACATGCTGATTTGCTGCTGCGTGTCTGTCCACAAATCTAATATTTATTCAACAACAGCAATAAAAAGCAAGAGGAGTTGTTTTAGCCATGGATTATGGCAGAACAAATATTTGGCAGAAGAAAATCAGACATTGTTGGCTGACATGCTAAACCTTTTTGGTGGAGCACATATCACTCCATTGTGAAAAATAATAGCGACAGCATACTTCTGTGCTTCTCTGGTTGTATCTGGCATAGAATCAGTCAAATAATTGAACTCCATGTCACACTTTTTAGTTTACAATCATGCTATGATTTTGTTGCATAAAGGCATAAATCCCTATAACCTTCCATTTAGTTTGCATTTCTAAAATAATTAAATACCTTGTTAATCCTCCTCTGCAGGCCAGATTCATCCAATTCAACAACAGGCAAACATGAAGTCATTTTATGGATATCAGAAGAGCAACTGCAGCTGCCACACACAGTCTTCTGCACAGCTGGAATCAGTCACCCACCAAGTGACATCTTTAGAGAAGGCAGCAAAGAGAAAAGAGAGATTTGTTCCAAGTGTGGGGTAGCAAGAGGTAGGAGTGAGATGAGTGTCTGATCAATAGAAAGAAGTTAGAGAGAAAGAGAGACCTGAAGGCAAAAAAGAGAAAGAGAGGGGGGAAGAGACAACAGGACAACGGGAGCAGGAAGGGAAGCAGCGAGGTGGCAGCTGGAACAGGCAGACGCATGAGGAGAATCCCAATGACCTGCTGTTCTTTCCTTGAGAGCGAGTATAATGCACTGTGTACTGAGTGTTCAAGTGACAGCGGACAAAGCGTGCCACATTTGATTGGACGGCCGTGTTTGTGTGTGGTTTTCTGACTGTGTTCTTGTTTCCAACAAATGTGTCAGAAGATGGCATATATGTGGAGGTTTTTTCCAGCCAGCATTTGTCCCTCTGCAGGCATGCATGTGCTCATTAGCTGAGGACTGTGTGACAATACGTGTGCAGTGCTGCTCTTGACCAAAAGAAGTCAGCCTTGTGCTGTAAAACTACCGCCACATGTTATTGGACAGCCAGGCAGAGATGGACAACAACACAGCAAACAGACTGACCGTTTGGATTTTACGGCGTAGATTCAACTCTAACATCTTAGTGAAATTGCTCAATTTATCTTCTCGGTTTTCAGTTAATTAAGATAGATTATTAGCCTCTCAACATGGAAGTGTTTAGGTATAATATGTAATAAAAAAACAACAACAAAAAAACAAAACAAAACAATTGTCATTGGACAAGAAAATGATGATCCTAGTTTAGTTTAAGTGTGAGGTGTAGTTTTAATTAAATTGCTTATCTCAGGCTGAGCATGACCCATGAAATTCTGAGTCCTGTATCAAAAAACTGCCTTAATTGATTGATCAAAATTTTTAATGGGTTTGGACTTGTAAAATAGTTACTGACCACTTTATTAGGTACACATAATTAACTCCTTTGTAACGCAAATGACGAATCAGCCACTGGCAGCAACTCAGTGAGTTTGGGCGTCTAGATGTGGTGAAGTAGTTTTGCTGAAGTTCAATAAAAAGCATGACAAAGAGGAAGAAATGGCATTTAAGTGGCTGTAACAACGGCATTGTTTTTGCCAAACAGGATGACTTGACTGTTTCCAAAACTGCTAATCTACTGACAATCTTCAAATGCACAACAATCTCCTGAGCTTAGAGAGCAGCAGCTGGTTAGACAAATATACCATAACAATGGTATTTCCTGGTACTTTTTATTAATGTTACAAGTAAGTCTGTCGCAATAAGCAAACATTTGATTAACTGAATGATAAATTACAATCAATTTGATCATTTCCATTCTGATAAGTAATATTTTCTGAAGGAGACTCCATAATCAATTTCTTTTATGGTTTCGGTTGTGTGTGGTTTGTATTTCCAATTTATTTATGATTCTTGGTCATTTTTTAAAACTTCTTTTTGGATTTATAAAATGTCTTCCAGCTGCATAATTAAGAGTTGTTTACAAAATTAAATTGAAGTTTACTGATCTTTGAGAGGGTGACATTATAGTATTATGTCATTGTTATATTACTTGAAAATGATCTCAAAACAATAATATTATTTATCACAATACTTTCTGGGGCAATTTATTGTCCAGAAAAATTTCTTATTGTTAATGTTGTCTTTTAACTAGGCGTTGAAAGTTTATTTATTTTTTTTATAATTTACTCCAGACCTAATATAAAAATAAAGACTACTGAAATCCCTCATGAACAATACAAATTTACACACAGTTAAATAACATATTAATCTAATGCTGTGAAAAGGTGCTTGTCCCTTAGACATTTCTTCTGCTCTTGCCTTTTTGTAGATTTTAATGTTTCAGTTTATCAAACAAACTTTAATATCAAAGATAAACCAAGGATAAAGTCAGATAAAGTAATGATCTTATTTACTTAGGGAAGAGATTCATCCAAACTGGTCTTACTGTTTATGAAAACTTAATTGCCTCTGTTCATTAAATCATAAACTGATATCAATCACAAAATATGAATTCGTTAAAAGTCACAAGAAATCACTTAAATCGAATCTTTCCAACAACAATAAGCATGTTAAATTATCACAAAAGTCAACACATACTGATCTGAACAAATTAAAGAAAAATTCAAGACAACCAGAAATTAAAAATTTTCATCCATCAGTCTGGAAAGGTTTACAAAACCATTCCTAAGGCTTTAGAACTGCTCTGAACCACAGAGAGAGCTGTTATCCAGACACATGGTGTCAAACTTTTCCAGGAGTGGAGAGCCGGCTAAAATTACCCCTGCTCTTCCCAGAGGTCAAGAAAGAACCTGGAACATCTTGTGCTTTGGAGACTTCACTACCCTTTGCTAACTTTATGGTTTCATGATTCCAAAAAAACTAAAGAAAATGGGTAAAAATGACATCCAAGTGAGAGTTCCAATATCAAAACCGCAGATCACTAGAAAGAATACAAAGTCCCGTCTCACATTTGTTGAAAATTATCTTGATGATCATAGGGTGTATCAACTCTCAGGAAGCCAATGTTGGCCTAATAATGTTCAACAACATCATAAAATTCCTTTTCTTGTGTTTGTTTTGCATAAAACAAGTTTCTATTTGATCGTATGCCTCAGCAGCCCCAGAAGCATTTGTAATAGCCAGTTGCATACATTGTTCATCATACGGTAATCTACTGATTTGATTATGGAACAAGGACAATCCTGAGCTACCCTGAATCAAATTCAACAGAGGAATCTGCACACAGCTAAATAACTTAATCATACAGAGTTATGCTTCTTCTTAACTACTGTGTTCCCGTAAGAACACCATCGTCTCTGGCGCTCATGCCTACAGCGCAGTCTTTGCTAGGACTGCTTTTTATATGGAGATAATGTTAAAAATTTAACGTCTTGCTCTACCGCTAACTCTCACAACCTCTCCTCACATCGCTATGTTCAGACACACTTAGCTCCTTTTAATGTAGATTTCTAAAGTAAATCTAAAGTATACCATTGGTAAATTCTCCACATATATATTATATGTAATAATTAAAAACCAGCAAAATAAAGAGTTTTATAATTATTTTTCCCCCTACTTTATAACGGAAGTATACTTACCCAGTTACTATCTGTGTGAATAGTAACTGAGGTTGTGATTGCAGTAAACATGGCTGCTGTCACTCAGTTATTTATTTTTGAAATACAAATCAATAGAGTTTTGTTATTGCAGTATTTCTAAAATATGTTCAATAGAGTGCTCATCCCTGAAATACACTTCTTGGTGTTTAGGTGCTCTCAGTGTGCTACCAGTGTTTCACGTCTGGCACATGTCAATGTCTATTTACCAACCTGTCTGCAGGTTTGAAAAACCTATTTAGAGGTGTAAAATGAAGAAAAATTATATAAAAATAAACCGCAACAAACACTCGAAAAATTCTTGTCATTCTGCAACGTACTCTGTAGTATAACAGGGAATCTGGAGTTGGATGAAATACGTGAGTGTTCTTTTAAAAGGTAGCACTGTTTTCCCCCTGAGGCAGTTTTCAACAGCTTGGGTTGATGCGTGACAGTTTGACTTGAGGCTGCTAGATTTTATTTTTATTTTTTACCTTGAACTGTAATAAAATAAGCTAAAACCTTACTATAATGCTTAATGTGTATACAGTGTCATCTAAATAAAACTGTTATGCAAAGTATAATTTCATGGCAAGGTAATAAAGACAATATTATTTAAAAGCTGAAGGCAGAAGGTGAATTATAAAAAGCTTCAATGGATAAATGTCAAAAAACTTAATAGAAACGATTACAAAAAATACAGCCATTTTGTAGAACTTAAAGGTGAGTTATGGAATACCATAACTCACCTTTAAGTGAAAGTAAAACAATAGTTTTACTTTCCAGTAAAACATTGGAATTGATGAAGTCAAAATTTGAATCTGAAAAAGCTGCGGTTGCAGAATAGCCCCAAGTTCACAATCAAAAATGTCATGGAAAAATAGCATAAAAACCATAGTTAGAATTAAGATTTTATTGTTTAGCATCACTCTCTTTAAACTCACATAATACTTTACAATTTGTGAAAATATTTTCCTTGGCTTTTAACTCATGAAATAGATTCTTCAGCAATTGAGACACTCCTAATTAATTAACAAGTGAAAACTTTACTAGTTTTCTCACAATCCATAGTTTTGCAACAACTGTGTCAAGAGGATGCAAGTAGTAACATATGTTCTAGAACTTCATCATGCAGATAATGGAGCCTTGAGGAACCTCACAGTAGATGTTTGTTCTTCTAAATGTGTAGCTTAACTGGAGAAATGCACTACAGTGTTCCTGTGTTTGTTCCTCTAAAGAGGAGACTTGATTTAGCCTTCAACCTACCATTAGGAAAGTCCACTTCAGTTGTGGTAGTGATTGGCAGAGGATCCTCAATCCAGGGTGTGGCATGTACAGCAACGCTCCAGTCACTCCATGTTCCAATCTCTGTGTCCTTTGCAGCTATCTGTTAATGCAAGGATAGTAGGAACAAAGATGTTTCGGACAATTGGTGTTATTAAGTGCCAATGATGGACTACTTTAACACCTAGTTTTTGAGTGTTTTTAAAAAAACCCTGAAAGAAACAAGTATAAAAAAAAAAAAAGAAAAAGGGTTACCTGTATGATATATTCCTTCCCAGCATAGGCATCGGTAATGGTATGCGAAGTGCTGTCAAGGAGCTCTACCTAAACAAAATGCAACATAATTTCCACAATTTAGAGCAAGAAACAGAATGGGAGTGAAATTGTATTGTAAACGGGAATTAAAATCAAGCGTTATGTAGTAGTTCTTGCATGTATCCATGTTTTCCAGCATTGTGAAGAAGATTAATGCATTCTTGAAAGCACTCATACTTTTAAGCAGGCTGTGTGACCCTGGAGACACAAGGTGGTCTCAATTGTGAAAACTTTGAGCTTAAAAGGGCAACTATGAGGTCTTGAGTCAACATTTGATCCGGATGTCTAACCCTTCCATTGCTGTGTCCATAAATTATGATCTCAGTATAGAAATACTAGCTTGAGCTTTTAGCTTTTCGATGATTTATGGCGGAAAGACCTATTCACTATTCTGTGAATAGGTCAAGTGTGTGGCTTTAACCTTCAGGTGTTTTACACTCTGTTGATGAATTGACTGTAACCTGATGCGCCTCTGCAGCCTCCGCTCTCCACACATACAAAAACTCCTACAGAAGCGAATACATAATTGATGATTACACCAGAGAGAACTGGCATCAGTGCCACATAATTTTCTGACAGAGAATAAACTAAATGTTTGAGTAACAGGGGAGTGAATGGGAAAATGATTTGCTGCTCCTCTGTAATTTACGGTTAGAGCAGTGTGTGTGTGTGCGTATGTGTGTGTGTTTGTATGATTGTTTGCCGGTGGCCTGCTTCTGAAAGGGTGAAGGAAAAATAGTGAGAGGGAGGCAACTGCACTTTCTGTTTGCCCCCTGAAGTCAACAGAAATCATTGTGTGAATGCCAGATGCCTTCTACAACCAACGGTGTCAATGTTCCTAGATATAGAAAATTCTACCACGTATCTAACTATTTATATAAAGATGTCCAGCTTAATCTTGATCACATTACGAGAAAACCTTGACCAAAACTGAAATATTTCAATGAAGCAATTCTCTCACCGACAACTTCAAGTACTTGACATTGTTTACATTTGTCTCAATATCAAGTTTATTTTTGCATTACTTAGTTTCAATTCAGTTGATTTATACAGTCATACTCAATAAAATAGAATATTATACAAAAATAATTTATTTTGGTAACTCAATTTCCTCAGCAAAACACATGAAATAGATTATTTACACACAGACAGATGTTTTCAAGTCTCCATTTCTGTTAATTATAATGAAAACACAGCATTTCAAATTTAATTATACATCAGACCAATACAGAAGATGTAATCAATACAGAAATGTTGACTTACAATAAACATGTAGTTAATTTCAAAAGGGACTTTAAATATGATAAATGAACATTGTTGGGTTGCTTAATTTTATTTATTAAGCAGGACTGTATAGAACCAATTCATAACAAATGTCATCTTCAAGGTACTATACATATCCAGATTGTATAAAAAAACAATCAAGTCAGTCAAATCAAATAAACAAGCAGAGTTTTACAACAAACTCCCATACTGAGTTAGCTAGTTGACAAATAAACCATATGTTACTAATGATCCCTGAGTAAAATTATATATTGCCATCACAATGTTCACAAAGCCATTCTACTAAACCAGTTAAAAGTTATTGGTGAGCGAACATATTTTTTCAGATTTATAATGTTTACCGTCAATAGAGTTTGAGTTATTTGCCACTGTTAGCCTTGTAGTTGCAGAGAGCAAAGTTTTTCAGAGCAAAAACAAAGCAGTGGAGCAGAAAGAATGGTTATTATTTCTGTAATACTGGATTTAGTCAGAAAACAGATATGGAAAATGTAAAAAATAAATAAATAAACGCATTTCGGCTGCACTTCAAGAGGCCAAAAGGATAAAAGTGTCCATCACTCTAAAATGGAATCTGTCACTGTGAATGAGATCGTGTTTCTTTTTCAGGATGGAAGGATTATAAAGAAAGGACAACCATCCAAGCAGCACTACACCAATCAGGTCTTTATACTAAGAGGTGCCAGACACAAACCTAAAAGCCCCCTGACAGCCTCCTGGGAGGTTGCCAAATGGGTCCTGAATGACTCTCAGATCATGCAAAAGAACATCCTCTCCTTTTACAAAATGAAGACTGTACTATCCAGCCACAATTTCCAACTGTGAGAGTGGAGTAAAGCCATGCACTGAGCATCACCTTATATACTGCTTCTTGGGTCAAACATGGCAAAATTATTTCTGGAGACTACTTCGAATGGATGAAATAATTTCAATGGTTGAATATGTCATATTAAAAATAATCAAAATGAAAATAAGACGATTGTTATTAATTTATTTTTGTTGACAAATGTAGTTCAGTCAGGTACTGAGTGAATGTGGAACCCCCAAGTCATTTGTTCATAATTTGCTGCTATTTTTAAGAAGATTTTATGTGACAGACCATAACCTACTAGTGTAAGTATGAAGGATAAGAAGTATTCCTTCTGGTTTTGGAAGCTGTGCAGATGGGAATTATTGTGCAGTTGTTATGATGTGTAGCTGCTTCAACAATATATTGTTCTAACTTCTGGGGGCAGCTAATTAGCATCTGAAAAGATCGAGTCAATTTGAAATATGACTTTGGAAGAGTTGAAAAGGAGGCTTCAGGGAAAAACCTTCAGAAGGAAAAACCAGGGAGAGAAGGAAGTTCAAACCATCTCTTCCATCAGTCATAATGGGCAAAGATTATATCCTCAACTGCAACATCTCAGCTCAGCAGTGATTCCTAACTACAAGCTATTAGCATGCTAGGACAGTCATGAGACCATACAGCAACTGTTGTCATTCAAAGGCCTCATTCAGATTCGTTGAAAGATTGATTGCTAGCAGAGCTCCTTTGTGCCTACAGCATCACCTTCAATGACTCTCGATAATATGAGTAACAAAAACAGTTGATTCCCCTTTGGGATTAAAGAAAAAGCATTTTAATTGAATTGAACTGAACTAATGGGTCACAGCCCTATTTATACTCAGACGAATGCATTTGCTCTATCATGTTAGCACATCTAGTTAACTATGAGATTGAAGTGTTGGTGTTTTTGCAGGAAAATTAGAAAAGTGGTTTATCGCTGTACCAACACTTTCAAGATAGTTTATTTTATTTTTGTTCTCTCTTTCAAGAAAGGCTACTCTTATCATATTATATCATGCAGCGGCAAGATCCAGTACATTTAGCCTGAGTTAATGGAATATTTCGATTACGTAAATTTTGTGTTGTTTTAGGTGGAAATGTGTGTGTTTTCTGGCTTTTCTCTGCGGTGTGAGCGTGCACAGAAGGGAGAGCTGCTGCAACACATATCCACTATTTCACTTTTAATCAACACTAAACAGATAAGCCCCCCAGACATGTGAGAAATGCAAATACACACTCACGCACAGGCAGCAGGGAGAGACAAATACGTTTTTATCACATTACCCTGTACCAGCGCCACGGTACAAAGGCCTTTTTGGCAGCAAGGGCTACAGTCTTCAATCCATCTCCCAGCTGCATCGCCACCCACCCAAACATCCTCCTTTACTGCACAAGATTAAGTGCTGTTTTCATTGCTCCCTGTTCAGCCACTTGGTGTCCCAGTGATATATGCACCTCCTTGGAAATGTTTATTCCAAGAAGTTAATGACATATTGTCCTACCTGTTTAGATCTAAGAACTGTCGGATACACAAACAGTATTGTGCCACAAAATGCTGTGATAAGGTATGAAACCTCTTACAGATTTTTTCTTCACAATGTCTGAGATAAAAAAAAAAAAAACCTCTATATTATACAAAGACATAATGAGAAAAAAGAAAATGCACTTATTAATTATCCATCCACATATATCTGGTTGTGGGAAGGTCGATGTCTATGTCCACCCTATTTAAGAATAAGAAGAATAATGCCCTGGACACCTCACCAGTCCATTACATCAATGATCTTTTTTTTTTCAGGACAGAAAGCTCAAAAGTTCACCAGCTCTGATTATTTAGGAAATAACTTAAAAGGAGCAAGTCTGATAAAATGAAATAAACTAGATGTCAAATAGCAACACATCAAGTTACAGTCTAAATAATTTTAAGAATGGATCGGATGCGCAGTCAACGACATCTGTTAGTCTGGAAGGGGAAACAAAATCTTTTCTAAGGCTTTTAGACTGCAGCAAACCATAATGAGAGCCGATGTCTAATAATGGGGGAAGCACAGAACCATAGTCAAAGTTGGACGACCTACCACACTTACTCCAAGATCACAGCAATGACTCGTCCAGAAGGTCAGAGCAATTTCTAAGAATAAAGTCTAAACTACTGCTGGGCTTAGCTGAGGTCAGTGTTCATGATTCAAAAATAAGAAAAAAACACCAGACAAAAAAATAGCATCAAAAATAGAGCTCCAAGTTGAAGATTTCCTCTGACCAAAAATAACAAAAAGGCCTGTCTCACAATCACCAAAATAACTTCTTGATGGGCTCTTACAATTTGTGGGAATATTCTATCAATGAAAGAGGCAAAAGTGGAACTCATTGGAAGGTGGAAGTCCCCGTAATATCTGATGTAAAAACACACAATTTCAGTAAGTAAAACCATACTGACAGTGAAATATGATGGGATACTATAATAGCCTTGGCCTTTTTTACTGCTTAAAGACATAAATTATTTGCTGCAACAATGGCATCATGAGTTCTGTTCTCTAGCAGTAAATCCTGAAGGAGAATGCCAGCTGATCAGTTTGTGACCTCAAGCTCCATCACACTTTGGTTATGCAGGAGCAAGAAGACTCAAAGCAAACCAATAACTGCAGCTCTGAATGGCACCAGAAATACTTTTTCACATTACTAGACATATATCACATAAAATTATGAGAGCAGAAAATAAACTCCTACATAAGAGAGCGTGTTTTTTTTCTAAACGTAGGCCCAATCACTCATGTACACACAGAAGAGAAAATTAAAGAAATACAAACAAATTTGCAAAAACCCCAAATTAAACAAATGTGAGTAAAAGGCCAAATGTTAACGAGGTTTCACACCATAGACATCAATACGGAAATACACACACAAACACACGCCGACACAAGGAATGTAGATAACGGCATTGGTTGGATATGCTGGTTAGACTACATCTAAACAACAGGAAAAATCTGCCTCAGAGGCAACCCACACTTCTGCTCACACACTCACAATCACACACAATATGCTCTACACTGACGAGTGACCGTACATGCAAACTGAGCTCAACAGACACGCATTCTGAAATGACGCGGTTGAAGCATACCGCTAATGGAATTAAGCCTAGAAATGTAGCGCTTGGTTAGGCAGATAAGAGTAAAAACTCAGCTTCCTTCCAAGCAGAGTATGAGTTGGGGTTGAGGGATAGCAGGAGGGCGGTGTCAGACAAAGAGAGGCTGTTAACATGAAGGCCAACAAACAAACTTCAACTCTGCTGAGAAGGTGAGCGATGAGGCAGAGATTACAGAGAAACAAAGGATGTAGAAGTGCTCTGGGTCTATCAGTGGGTTAATTTGTCAGAGTGAATATGGGTTTTCATATCCTGAAGAACAGAGGTTGGAAACTCACACCTGCAGTTTAGCAGCTGTCAGTGGTGGGCAAAAGTTTTATGGTGAAATGGCTTTTTCTGATCAAATAACAGGCTGCTTTAAACATACACTGGCAAGGTCACATTTCAGCTGATTCTGCCCACAACTGTGACTAGTTTAATAGGATGTAAAGGAGAAAATTAAAACCGCCAACATTTTTGGGAATCACTGCTGTAAGTCTGTTGAGGTACGCATCTCAGCCCTGGGAGAGCAGCGTCCTGCAACATTTAAAAGCATCCCAACCACCTCAACCAAATGGCTTGTTACGTCTTCAGAATGCAATTCAGTTGCACAGAGCACAGCTGATAACCTCAGCATTTGATTCAAGTGTGATGAAGCAAAAACATGCAGAACTGGAATTTTGCACGTCTACAAATTTTCAGGCCTAACCAGAATGGATGGATAACATCAATGATCAACTTTTAGGTCTTGCAACCGATTCTCATTTGTAACTGGGTGTTTACTCTCTAACGAATGGAAATAATTTGAATTCAATCATTGTATTGTCCTGCTACATTGTGAGCTTTAAATCGAACATCTTAAGGACAGACTCTTAACCTTGACTTTCTTCTTGCAACTCTTCCATAAAGGCCAGATATTTGCATCATACTGTTGACAGTTTCTCCCATCTGAGCCATGAATCTTTTACAAAAATGAAGCAAGTGAAAAGTTGGCCCTGGGGTTTTTCTACAGTTACAGCGCTTATATTCCCAGTGCTGTTCTATTTTGGGATAAAACTTCATGTAAGTACACAATTCTATGAGATAATTTCTAGCACACAATGCACTAACTATGAAAAACTGTGAAAAAGTATGGCTGCACACACATACACTCCGTCAAAATGAATGAGTTTGTGTGAAAGTGTGTGCCTGCAGAAAATAGTGAAGGAGAGATGCTGGGAAGTTCACTGTCAAACATTCAACACATTGTTACAAGACATGCACACGCACACACACATTCTCAAATGCAATCCTACACAAATCTAAGACAATGTGAGGGGTAGAGAGATGTCCTCTGGGATCGCATAAGGAGCAGGGAGAAAAATAAGTAGACTTTTTGCTCTTCTCTACTCATGCCACCTCCTCCCCCACCCTTTCTCCTTTCTATTCTGTTATTCTTGGACACATATACTCTGTCTGGCACTTGTATTTAGGGTTGCAAATCTTCAAATTACTTTTCGCTTGTGATCAATAAAGTTTAATCTCGTCTCATCTCCTACATATGTATATATATGTGTGTGTGTGATATGCTCATTGCAATGCCTCAGAGTAGCAGAGGGTGCAAGACGCACAAATAACCTCTATAATTACAAAAAGCGAGTAATCAAAGT
Source organism: Gambusia affinis (assembly GCF_019740435.1). Lineage (NCBI taxonomy): Eukaryota > Metazoa > Chordata > Actinopteri > Cyprinodontiformes > Poeciliidae > Gambusia > Gambusia affinis. The sequence goes on along the minus strand of NC_057884.1, from coordinate 18,623,649 downwards.
TGCTCAAAAAAATGTTGTGAAGTGGCACTCAATTGTGACTTACTGAACTGAAGGCAAGCTGTGTTTTTTTTTTTTTTTCTTCAGCTGAAACCATATATTACATGCACTGTGCAAAACGATGTATAGCATTCTTTTTCTTACTGTCTCACTAAATCAGACCAAACCCTTTGCCGTTTAAAATCAGGTAGGTTGCCAAAATTATTTTGATTTACTAAATGTCATAATATTGAGATATCTTACATACAGTGACATTAATATTTATAGAGATGAAAACCACAGATGACGATGTCATGTAAGCTTCTGAAATTAAAATTTCCACAACCTCAGAGCTAAAATGAGACATGCCTGTTATATATATTCTTTTTTGAAAAATCTAAAGAAATGAGCCAAAAAATCTGGAAAAATATCTTTGACCTCCTCAAGTTTGGTTAATCCTTGAGTACAATTCCCAGAAGTCTGAAGGAGCCACATTCATCTGATCAAACAATTATATGTGAGTGTAAACAGCATGGGAATGTCTTGGCATTGTAGTGTGTGCAACATCTTTTGGTGTGAGAGGTTTGTATCACTCCAAATGAATATAAAAGATGTCAGCCGAAGCTTAGAAATACACAGTTTGCATAAACACTAAGCAACAAAGACTTTATCTGCAGCATTAAACCTGTAAAAATGAGTCATAACATTTTTTTTTTCATTAAATCTGAACTTTTTATGTGCAAGACTGGACAGATTCCGAAAATGTCTTCTAAAGACTAATACAATTATGTCTTTCATTATATTCTGATGAATAAGAGAAAAAAACTTGGAGACCTGAGGAGAAAACCCAAACTGTCTAGCGCAGGAGTGGCAGCATTATGTTATGGGAGCACTTTATGCTGCACTTAACATTGTATGAACATATTAAATATAATTAAAAGTAAACAATTTCTTTCTGGTGTTTATTGTCTGATCTAATGTCAAATGTTGAGGGAAAAAAAAAAAAAATCAAAAAAAAAAAACTATACATAAAATTAGGTATTTCACCAAAGTGATAGTTCAGAGGTGGAAAGAGCTATCAAACAAAAAAACAAACAAAAACAAAACAAGAACGGACTGACAGATTTAAAAAATAAATGCAAAAAGAGAAAAAAAAGAGACAGTCCGAATGCAAAGAGAAGGAAAAGCACACAGAAGGAGACATGGAGTGAATTGGCGTCGGTGGTCAGATCTAATCCAGTGAGCATGTCTGTTGTCCTGGAAAGGAAACCCAATTATATGGCACTTCCACTGGCCCAATGGCTCTCTGCGTGTTTGTGTGTGTGCGCAGAGAAGGTTGGTCTCATTAGGCTGACTGACAGCTCCCATTTTTCCACAGCACTTTCCACCCATTTGAAAACTCACACACACACATGTATGCACATAAATGTTGGGTCCAGGGGTAATTTCTCAAACAGTATTTCTCTCTTTGAAACCCCAATTGCCATAGCTGCAATTACTGTAAAAGGGATCCAACCTCCACATACATACATATACACACCAACACGCAGGTGCGCGCATGCATGCACACACCCCAAAGGAAGTGAACTAAACCTTCCACCTTTAAAAAGCTATGTGGTAATTTCAATAACACCACAGGATAGGAGGCTTGATGTTAATTGTGGTTTTTTCATGTCATGTCAGCATGTCAAAAATGTGAAGCATGAACATATGACGAAATTTAAAATTGAGATCACAATTTATCTAATTTTTCCCCTCTTTCTTCTGGTATACTTCAATTTTTGTATGCATGTGGTTCATCCTCTCTTTGTAGATCTGGAGCAAACTAAACCTACAAGATTTTACAGGCAAATTGTCAGGTACCTCAATTTATTTGGATTATAATTCTGTGACATATGTTGGGGGTTCTTACAGGATTTATTAAATAGTTGTACAGACTTCTAATTCATGGCAGCCTTTGACACAGTGGATCATTCTGTTCTTTTGAACCACTAAGCCAGAGTCTATGGCACAACACTGAAGAGGTTCATATTTTTTCTGAAAGATAAAACTTTCTTTTTTTCTTTGTTTTTACTGTCTTGACTTAAATGCTTAAATAATCAAATGACTGCTGTAAATATTGTTCCTTTCATCAAGAAAAATAGGTAAAAATTATAAATTTCTTACTAGATATGTGTTGCAAACGACCTCAATCTGCCAAACTAATTTGTATTGAAAATATATTAATTACTTGATACAGTGTCTGTAATAAACTAGAGTATTGGAAGGCAAAAATATTGAACACATGAATAAGCAAAGTTGCAAAAACAAAACACAGAAAGCCAAGAAAATGTCTGGAGTCTGTTTTAATAAATATTTAGAAACATGTCATAATGGGTACAAGCAAATAAGACTTTCAAGACCTTCACTCATTGTTGCAAACCATGGTAACACGTTTGATGTATTTTAAAACTTCTGAATGTTTAAGTGGGGACTATTGGGGCCATAACATGGAAGAGCAAAAATATAACTTTACAGCAATCCATCAATGACCAGGAGACCCTTGCAGGATTTTTGACAGATGAGTGAAAAAAACAAAAACAATAGAGATTTGGAAAAACTTGGAATGAGGTCTTTCAAAAAGACAGCAAGGTATTCGAACAACATGGCCTCCAAAAACACCTACTATCCAAGAATCCACAGCCAAAGCTTGTTTACAGTGTGTTGTGGTAGATATAGACAAGCCAATGAAACACTGAGGGAATATAGTCAGGCCAGGTGAGAACACAGTGGATTCACTGCACAGAATATTTTGTGGATGAATTCCTATTCTTGGCTGTAAAGCAAACTTTACAGTATCACGGTATGGAGCTTTTAATGTCACTGGCAGAATTTGTATTACTGAAGAAAGGATGAAGGGACAGATTTATTATAATATGCATTATTAGGAGTCTGTAGAACAGCGGCCTCAGACCGCATTACACCGAACCTTGAGGACTCTTGAGCCTGACTGCATGTGTTTGAGGCAGTTTCACCATTTAATTCAAATGTGTAGAAGGGATACATGCAGGACTCTGGCACTTGTAGATTGCAGTTTGCAACCAGCACTGTAGATTAAATTGATGGATTATTTATAGTCACAATGATCTGAATTACACAACCAAGGAAGCTATCAATCGTTTTCAGAGTAACAAAATAAAAGTGGCTGAATAGTTGAGTCAGTTAAGTGACTTAAAGCCAATTCAATAATTATGAACATGAATTAGGACTATATTTCATTAAATAGGGTCCAAGAAACTTGAGCATTTGGAGACAGTGTGTGTGGAACAAGGGGGCTGTTTTGAAGCTTCTCAATAGAAAATTGTCTTTTTTAGTGAGTTTTAGTACATTTCAGTGAGTGTGTTCAAAATGTACTTCCTGTGCCATCACACTTTACAGCATAATCTAATTTATAAACTTCTTTGAGCTGGCTCTTTGCATATGTTGATTACTTGGATGGCAGCTGAAATCTAGTGAAACTTTTAGTCCCAGTAAGCAGATATTCACTGGAAAACCCACCACCCATCCAAAAAAACAGTAAATTCATAAGTCATTAGACACAAACTCCGAACAAATGGGAATGAGTTTTTGACAGCTTGAGGTTTGACATGGTGATGTCAAAGTCGATAGAATCAGATGATGGGGTATTGTTAAACATGGACTACTAAGTACCCACAAGCTGTTTTTTGTGACTTTCCTTTCTTTAATCTGTCTCTCTGTGATAGCTTTTGTACTTGTATTAAAAGATACCCTCTGAAAGCTCTGCACAGAAGCACACTTATTTGACAATGTCTTTGTGACTCTCGGTACATCAGCGCAAAATGCTTTGGAGGTAATGCACAAGATTCTCTCCATCCGTAATGTATTTTGACAGCAGAGCTTAATGATGATGACTTTCAAGTGTGACAGCACTGGATTTAGCAGAGTGTGGGTCTCTTCAGTATGTTTGTGTGTTAAAACCATAGGATTTGATAAATGATCTGTCTGAAGCTGTGTCCTTTAGATGGGATGTTTTCCCCAAACAAGGTCTAAACATTTATCATGTGTACCCGTAAATGGATGGCTTGAGGGACGGATGGTTAGACAGGTGGCTTAACGCATGGGTGGGAGGATGCATGGATATATGAAGGAGTGGGCGAGAGAGAAACATTGGATTGTGAGGAGAGGCAGAGTGGGATGGGAAGGTGAAAAGCAAACTCAAATGAAGTATTTTGCAGGTTTACGACAGGAAAATACTGAACAAAAACTTTTAAACAAGTTAGACGTTGACAAAATGAGAAAAACAATTGATCTTTCTCAAAGATTTTGCCATCTTGCGTTGAATAACATGTATTTAAACTGTGATGTTGGTTTTCCACGACAGTAATATTAACTCATCCTGTTTTTGTTGGCTTAAGACCTGTAATTTCAACACATCTCATGTTATGGATAAATAAAAACCTGTCAAAGAAAAAATAAACTAAAGATGTAATGTTTTCCTATCCATCTCCTTTGCTTTGAGACACTAAATTATGGGTGTGTACCATTTCACCGTGTGTCCCTACTACTTAGTCATGGCCATGCACACTGAGGGGTAGTGAACTACAATCACTCAATGAATGCAAGTTATTTGTTAGCTATGAAATATTTCAGCAATCATTATAATGTCTCATTTCATGTATTTTATTGAACTGAGATTAGCAGCACAAGCAAATGATTTAGTCAGTTTAGTAATTAATACAGTGTCTAATTTGGCACCTTCACATGTGGTATAATTTGGTATCATATGCGTTGTAAAAACTCAACAAAAGCATATCAGTACTGGCATATTGGAACTCCAGCGAACATAATAAAGAAACTGGTAACAAATGATGGTGATTAGATCTCCTTAAAGGCCAGCAAAAGTGTCAACCACTAAGATTCACAACTTTAAATGATAGAACAAAGTGTCACTCCTTATCTAGACACACAGCAAGAGGCTGTACCAGGAAATAGGAGTCAGCTTTGGATTTGTTGCTTGCAGTTATCTTTTTTACTCATCTGATTTATTCAGATCAGGCCAGCCATGTGTAATGTAAGTTAAATTTCTCCGTAATACATATATTAAGCTTTTTGTGGTGCCAGAGGCACCAGGAAAAAAGCAACACAGTGACTATAAGAGAAGTCTCAAAGTAAGGTAATAGAGGTATTAAAGGAAGATGAAAATAACAAAGGAGTTTAATTTAATGCCCTGGTGTAATGAAAAGAATAATACTCCAATCACGAACAACACGTTTACATAATGAAGATCACTCAATCTGTATACTTTAGGTAACAGTGGAATAATTCATTTTATGCTAATTGTACAACTTGTGATTTGGAATTTTACCTTTCAAAGTCTTGCTTTTACTTAAAGATAGATGGATTGGACTGAATTGTTCCTGGTAAGTTATAGACAAAAAAAAAAAAAAAAAAAAAAGAAGATTTTAGCTTTTTAACTCAAGTGGTAACAGAACAGCCTAAAAAAATTCACTCTTTAAAATCTGGTAAGGCATTTAAGACAGAGGAAACAGGAAAGGTGTTAGAAGTTATAAAACCCCCCAATGTTTTTGGTCTTTTTTTTAGACATTTCTGTCTGTTGTTCATTTGTGTTATTTAACATAAAGTGTGACTTCAATGAATAACAGGAAAGGTGCACATGTGATAAAGTTGTTCTGTTTCAATCTGTGGCAGTCTATTAGAAAATCTTCAGAGAATATAAACATGGATTGAGGCTGACCATTAGTGATGGTAATTGCTAATATAGAATGCTAAAGACAGCTAAATATATCAAATCGGTTATGATTTTGTCTTTATTTAAAAATTATGCTGACACTCTTCTTCGTGATCTTCTGTCAAACAAAAGACTATGGGAGAAAATAGGTGGAATAAATAACTATCTACTTCTACAGATAACTAATAGCTGCTCAAAAAATAAAATAAAAAAGAACTGCATTTTTGTCAGGTGAAAGTTATATAATAGGAAAATGTTGGAATAGGAAATCTCCAAGAAAATTCTGTTTGGTGTATCTGAGTTTTTTATAGTTAGTAGTGATTCAAGTCCAGAAGTGTTTCTGTAGAAACAAATTCATGTCTTCGAAACATGATTGAAGTGTTCCAGAATTATGAGAGGACATTTTGCTAACATGTGTGAACAATTATTACATGGATCAGTTGGAGGACAGGGAAAGTCACTGTGGTGGTGAAAGATGAAAAGTCTGATATTATAGTGAAACATTATATTAAAGAAATAGAAGCAATAAGAAGAGAGGAGAATGAATAGGGACTGGAAAACAAATTCATAGAGGCTAGTATAAGAGGTCAGAAGAAACCATGGGGAGAGTGAGGGAGATGGATGGCTGAGGGAGGAAGGGGAATGGCCGACAGAAGGGAAAGGGAGAACATATGTGGAATAAATAAATGAAGGTTAGGTTAAGCTTTGGTGGTCAAGCGAACACAGATTAAGAAAAAAAGAATTTTAAGACCGCCTCTTTTCTCTGCTCTGGCAGCTTTACTTATTGTGCCCTCTTCTTTCTTTGACTTTTAGTAAATTGTTACTTTTCTACTACATGTTATGGATGAAAAACATAGATAAAAATGTTTTTATAAAACAAGACAAAAATGAATTAAATGAATACAAAAACATGTATTTATTTTGATGTTTTGACAACTGTTTGGGCTTTTTAATGCAAAAAAATAATTTGTTAATGTTTTTAATGTCTTTTTTAAAATATGATTGAGAAGCTATTTGATGCATAAGCTTTACTCTTATGCATTCATGAGAATATGCAAACGCAGGGCTTGATTGCATATTAGTCTTAGTAATTACAAAAACAAGAGTCTATGTGCTAATATTCAGCTTCTTGTATACATGCTTCCATGTGAGTAGGTGCATCTGACTGTAAATATGAGTTCTCATGCATGGATACATGCACTGAAACATGGTCGAGTGGAGTTTGGCAGAATCCATAAAGGGCAAGTCCACCGTAGCTGATGCAGTTACGCAGAACAAGTTGAAAAAGGAGCAGTCTGAAATTGTTTTTATTGCAGTTATCGGACCATTGCTTTAATTGCTGCTCAAGTCTGAGTTCACATCTCTGTGAGGGAACAGTGCCACAAAGAGCCATGGGAAATAAATAAATTCACTGAACATTTACAGATGTACAGATATTTTCATTCTGATACAGCGAGTGAAAGATATAGTCTAAGCCATGATTTACTGTTTCACATTTAAGATCACCTAACCTAAAAGGGGGAAAAAATATAGAAATAGACCCCCTCCAAAAAAAAACAGGGTCTTAAATTGTTATTTTTGAGCAATTGTTTGTGTGAAATACACCAGAGCCAAAGAGTGAAGCTGGAATTTACACTGAAGAAAGAGGCAGCTTATACTGCACAATGTGTTTACCTAGGGAGAAGTGGTGGCTAAATAGCCACTTCTCTGGAGCACTGATGCATGTAGAAAAAAAGAACAGTTGAACAATAAAGATGTGCTAATGTTTCCTTCACTGTGGAAGTTGTATAGTCATAAAACCTGGTCAATATGCTGCATATTATGAAAGAGTAATGGATTAAACAGGTTGAGTAGAAGAACAATAATCCCAAACAGCAAATCAGAGCAGCAAAAGAATGGCTGAAAACCTTAAAGATTCAGTCTGTTGTTATAAGTCAGTCATGACCTCTACAATTATGGAGATTTGATAACACTAAAAGGTTCTAAATACATTTATTTTAGAGCAGTTTTTAGAACTATAACATTTGTGATTTTTACTTATTTTTATTTATTTTTTTAAATTTATGCTAGAGGTTATTCTACTGTAACAGAACATGAATCTACTTTTAAGAATTTATTCACTTGTGTACAAGGAATGAGAATAAGTTTGAAGAATGTGGTGGGTGCAATTCTGCATGATGTGTAAGCAATTTCAATTCATCTTTCCTTTATTAGTTCAGATGGTGTAACTTTTCATTCTTGCTCCCTCAAGCTGCTCATGTGCTTTCCTTGATCTTCAAACATTTACTAACCGACAGCTTTTAGAAATTCACTTTCAAAGCCCACACTACAGCTTCCCCTTTCTTGATGTCTCTTGGATTGTCTGGCACCCACAATGCTCCTTACATCTGATCACACTGATCTCCATATGCCCTTTTCTCTTTTTGCTTTGTAGTTCTCTTACCAACCCTCCATTTGGCCGTCAACTTCAAGTACGGTATTATGATCTATGGCCCGTGTGTCTTTTCTTGCAACATGTATTTTCAAAAGAGGATTCTGAAGTATATAATATGTCAGTCACCTTTGTCCTTCACTAAAGTTAATATCCTGTATCATTTCTGTGTCCTGATCATTTCAGTTTTGGGTATCTACCAAAGTCTGCTATCTATTAACGCCTCTTCTGCTTCTCTGATGTGCTTCATTCATCTCTACTTCAAAACTTTTCCTCATTTTCCTGTATCCATCTGAATCTCCATCACTCTTGAGTATCTGGGGCCGTCATCTCTTCATTCCTCAAGACGATGGATGGTTTCCTCTAAAGATGACTCTGATCACAGCACAGCTTTCATTTCAGACTCCACTCACATTTCATAATGTTCCATGTGAAAGCCATACACAAGCATCCCTGTTGTCTAACCACATCAAAGTCAAATTCCTGAGCAACAGTAACCACTTCAATTAACCTTTGAGGCTATAGTGATTGACGTAATGGTACAAGGCCAATGAGCAGTGCGTCTTATTTTAGAAGCTTCATTAAACACTTTTAAATGAATTATGTCACAGCTCAATAACTTTTAACAATAATGTTTAGTGCAACAGTGTGTATCCAAAGACAAATATTGAACACATCCACTCTAAAAGCAGTAATCAGTCATTTGCTGCAATAATGAGGATAAAATGCTTACAAAAATAGTGTGGCTTTGTCAGTATGATTGAACCAACATTTTAAAACAGCCAAACCCACACATACGGTTACCAGATCTCTAGAATATTTTATAAATGACACATTAACATAATGAAAGCATGTTTGTTGTATTCAGCCTGCGAAGTATTATAAGGCAATTTCTAAACTTTTTAAACTATCATTCCATTGTGAATGATAGTTGTGTACAACGGTTTCATTGTACACATGAGGGAATAATCTCATGTGTACAATGTTCAAGACAGTCCAGTGTCCCTCAAAGTATACAAATTCAAAACAAATTAGCCCCAATGTCAGATCAAACAAAGCTGGAAGTAATTCCAAAAAGCTCAAGAGGTACATCTCAAACTCTAATATCGGGGTTCAAAATAATATGGTCAGATAGAAGATCATTCTTCTCTATAAAAAAAAAAAACAAACCAAAATGCTATCCCAATTTAAGTTTGAAATCATGTATTTGAATGAAACAAAAGACATCTGGAACAGTGTCCTTTTGACAGGCAAGGCCAATGGAAAGATGTTTGAGTAACAAAGTATAGCACCAAACTCCAGTCCTGTCAAACTCCAGTCCAGGAGAGCCGCTGTCCTGCAGTTTTTAGATGTGCCACAGGTACAAAATACTGGAATGAAATGGCCTAATTACCTCCTTCTTGTGTAGCCAAGTTCTCCAGAGCCTTGCTAATGACCTAATTATTCTATTCAGGTGTGGTGCAGCAAAGTCACATCTAAACGTTTCAGGGCTATATTCTAGTCTCAAATATTCAATGGAGTCATAAATACAATAAGAACTCTAATACAAAATGGTGGAAAAGAAAATTACCTGGTGGAAAGGGCCATTCAAAGTCTAAAGTTGAATATGACTTAAGTGATTTTCTAGAATCTGAAGATAGGTGTGCGGAAACAAGTACCCAGTTTACCTCAAAATGATGTCCTCAAGTGATTGCCGCTAATAATGTTTCCATTGAAAGATAATGTTTTTTTTTTTTTACTCAACTAAATATCTTTTAAAATAACAACAATCAGCTACAACATTGTTTTTGAGATGACAGCTGTAACTCTCTGTGCTTTGGCACAAAAATAAATGCCTCTCTGGTTAGGTGTTAAAATATGCAGAATTACCTTCAGGAAACCACACTCACCACAGCTGAAATCAAGAACCTCAACCACAAAGATATTCATCAAAGCATACCACAGAGAAACAGGGGAGTTTGAATGTTGTCAAACCTATTTATGCAATTTCAAAATTACGTGTCGTTGCCCAATCCAAATATTGACTTAAGGTTTCCTACCTTTGTTTGGTTTATATATAGATTAATTAGCAGCACAGAAAGAAAGAAAACTTGCACTGTTTGTCTTTTAATTTTCACTTTTCTTTCTGAAAAGAATAGAGTGAATAACTGCATGGAGCCCATTTTAGCTGCAATTCAGAGTTTCTAGTGACAGTGATGAAAAAAATAAAATGAATATAGCTGTATAAAGAAAACCAAAAGTCACATATAAAAAACAATCTTAAGCTTGATCAATTTCTTTAGAAACTAAATCAATTGTTGTCCCTGAGGTGAAAACCTTTTCTGGTTCATGGCTGCAGCATCACCTCAAAGAAAACATATTTCAAATACATTTACTTCTATTGTTGATCTTTGATAGGAGGGACAACAATGCTAAGTGAGGCCATCTATTTCATGAACTTCAAATTTGAAACTGAAACAAATCAACTGCAGTGACAAGCAACCTCTAAATAATAAAATAAAATGACAACAGCAGCAATACTGAAAGAGACGCAAATTAAAGGTGTTAAAGGACATGTGTATGGATTACTAGGATGTATAAATGGTCTACAATTCCTGCATATATGATTTCATTTGAGTTTGTAACCTTAGATCTTGGAACTACACCTTAGAAAACCATTGACATGCACCATAATAACACTACAAGGTTCGACCTTGGTGGAAAGAGCTTTCATCCCTGGAATTCTATAGTGGACACATATGTTTTTGCTATAAGGAGCCCTTAGGGAAGTGAGCCCACAAAAAATTACTCAAATAGAGTAACATACACCAAAGCAGCTGAGAAATGATCCCTGTGTTTCCAGGAATCAAACCAACAGCCACAATTGAAGTCATTTTACTAAAATTTTTCTCAGAGGCATTTCTTTGGAAAATTGTTTTCTTTAAAAAAAAAAAGTCTTGGTTTAATTAACTTTGAGCATGATTTCTGAACATACAGTTGTGGTCAAAAGTGTACATACACTTGTAAAAAATCATAATGTTATGGCTGTCTTGAGTCTTCAATAAGTTCTACAACTCTTATTTTTCTGTGATAGAGTGATCGGAACACATACATGTTTGTCACAAAAAACAGTCATAAAGTTTGGTTCTTTCATAAATTTATTATGGGTCTGCTGAAAATGTCACCAAATCTGCTGGGTCAAAAATATACATACAGCAACATTAGTATTTGGTTACATGTCCCTTGGCCATTTTCACGGCAACTAGGCGCTTTTGGTAGCCATCCACAAGGTCCTGGCAAGCTTCAGGTCGAATGTTTGACCACTCTTCTTGACAGAATTGGTGCAGTTCAGCTAAATGTGATGGTTTTCTTGCATGAACCTGTTTCTTTAGCACTGTCCACATGTTCTCAATGGGGTTTAAGTCAGGACTATGGGAAGGCCATTCTAAAACCTTAATTCTAGCCTGGTTTAGCCATTCCTTTACCACTTTTGATGTGTGTTTTGGGTCATTGTCTTGTTGGAACACCCAACTGCGCCCAAGACCCAACCTTCGGGCTGATGGTTTTAAGTTTTCCTGCAGAATTTGGAGGTAATCCTCCTTCTTCATTATCCCATTTACTTTCTGCAAAGAACCAGTTCCACTGGCAGCAAAACATCCCCAGAGCATAATACTACCACCACCATGCTTGACAGTAGGCATGGTGTTCCTGGGATTAAAGGCCTCACCTTTTCTCCTCCAAACATATTGCTGGGTGTTGTGGCCAAACAGCTCAATTTTTGTTTCGTCTGACCAGAGAACTTTCCTCCAGAAGGTTTTATCTTTGTCCATGTGATCAGCAGCAAACTTCAGCCGAGTCTTAAGGTGCCTTTTCTGGAGCAAGGGCTTCTTTCTTGCGGCAGCCTCTCAGTCCATGGCGATGTAAAACACGCTTGACTGTGGAGACTGACACCTGTGTTCCATCAGCTTCCAAATCCTTGCAGACCTGCTTCTTGGTGATTCTTGGTTGACTCTTGACCATCCTGACCAATCTCCTCTCGGCAGCATGTGATAGCTTGCGTTTTCTTCCTGATCGTGGCAGTGACACAACTGTTCCATGCACTTTATACTTGCGTATAATTGTCTGCACAGTTGCTCTTGGGACCTGTAGCTGCTTTGAAATGGCTCCAAGTGACTTCCTTGACTTGTTCAAGTCAATAATTCGCTTTTTCAGATCCACACTGAGTTCCTTTGACTTTCCCATTGTAGCTTTTGTAGCTGAGTCTAATCACTGGGTCAAATGAGCCCTATTTAAATGGGCTCATGAGAAGTCAACAGCTGTAGTCAATCAGAATCACTTAGAAGAAGTGAAGAGGCCATGACATGAAGCTAATTTGATTGACACAACTCGCTACATCACCAAAATTGACATATTTTGTTGCTGTATGTATATTTTTGACCCAGCAGATTTGGTGACATTTTCAGCAGACCCATAATAAATTTATGAAAGAACCAAACTTTATGACTGTTTTTTGTGACAAACATGTATGTGTTCCGATCACTCTATCACAGAAAAATAAGAGTTGTAGAACTTATTGGAAACTCAAGACAGCCATAACATTATGATTTTTTACAAGTGTATGTACACTTTTGACCACAACTGTACATAGAAATATAGAGCTGGTTGCCATGGAAGTCTAAGGATACAATGCTTTTTACTTCCTGTCACATTAAAACCATAAACTTCAATGCAATTTATTTTTATCCTGACTCTTCCCCTAAACCTAACTCTTAGCGACCATAAGAACAATTAACACCTCAGTCCCAAACCTAAATCCTAACTCAAAAACAACGCTGTAACAATGTAATAAAATGTTAAAGCACACACATACAGTAGTACTCACATGCTGCCACTTGTCATGAATGAGTGGTCGATATCGAAGGAAGTACTTAAGAGGAAACGTGTCTATGTCGGGCCATGTGGCGGGGCTGTGCCAGGACACCTCCAGCCTTCGAGGGTTTAAACGGATCGGGGATGCCGTCACGCGCTCTGGGGGGTCCGGTTTTACTGCAAAAGGTGGATAAAACCAGTCAGTTAAAAAGACATAGCAGTCAGTCAGCGATGAAGGTTCCATCTTTCAATGTTTAACAGTATAGTTCTTAAATATCACTGCGTAGCTGATATATAAAATTATTCCCTCACAACGCTGATATATTTTAGACTGACATGAGGTTGGAAACAAAGTAATGAGAAAAAATGTCATTGAAAATCAGAAAGGATGGTTGTGTGTAATAGATGATCCCAAGTTAATGTTTTTAAATAATTTCCAATTTCTTATGCACTGGTTTTAGAAGTTTATTTCTGTTCTATGTTACAAGTATAACAATTTAGACTACTACAAAGGTGTTTATGCTATAGGAACTCAAGTCAGAACGATGAAACTAATTTGAATGTTTGGAAGAAGTGTTGCAAGGTAAATATAAAAAGCCATCAGACCTGATGAGAATGTATGTAAAAAAAAAAATGCTTCTTACTAACTGTTCACTATGAAAGCCCTGAATGAGATTGAGACAATTCAATTTGGAGCGTTTCAGACTATATTGAATGTCCTGGTCGTTGTTATATCACTCTCATTAGGGAGCCCACTGGCCTGCATCTTCAGCTACATGAAACCCTTTGCTCAAGTAAACGCACAACTACACACACATCACAATGGGAAATGATAGCCACAATTATAATCTGAATGTCTGATAAAATACTCATGCATTAAAGCCATTTGTGTGAAATGCATACCACCATGCACACAGAATGGCAAACAAACAAGAAGCACACCAACAAATTCAAAATAGCAGCGGACAGGAAGGCAAAACAGACAAAGTAGATAAATAATTCAAAAAATGTCAACAAAACAGTCTGTTCTAGGCTGCACCCATCAAAAATAGGCATGATGACATGCAGTGTGGATTTGCTGTGTCTCGTGGAATACAGTTGAACAACTTACACAGAGATCTTTTAAATTTGAAATCATTGCATGAATGGCTGGCAGCTAATTAGCACTCAGCATCAGAGAAAAGGGAGATAGTAAACATTATTCAGTAATAATTATTAATTCAGGGAAACAATGATTGGGTGAGTGAGGACAGGAAGCTCAGGGAGGTTTCAAACATTTACTGTAACTATTTGTGAGGATAAAGTTTGTCAAGTGAGAAGAAACATTCTGGTATTGGGGTTTTTAGATTTAGTTTTCTCTGCATAAAACATGCATGTCTGTAAAAAACATGCAAATTAATATGTTTAATTTACATTTTCTCTGTGTCAAATGAAGAAGAGAACATTTGACTGCAGACTGGTTTTATTCTAACATTTTAACTTCCATTCATTTTACAATATGTATAACATTAACTTGAAATTACTTTTTAGTGCAAAACAACATCAATATGGGGTTAAAACTTACTGCACACTGACTTACAGAGTTCAAGTGGTGTGACAGATAACATTCTCAGAACAGTGTTTTGACATATACTTTACTGCTTTGTAGCTAAAATCATCACAAGTAAAACATGGATGAAAACATGAGTGCAGATCTATTTGTGCATATGTAGATTTGGCTTTATAGACTTTACTTTCATTGCTATTATCCTGTCATGCCAGCCCTCTGTCGTTCGTTAATGAGATGCCTTGAAATGTGTGCTGTGATAAAAATCTGAGAGCTATGTGTGACATACATTATCTGAGAATAGAAGAAAGGAAACAAAAGAAAAGCTCTCTTCATTATAGAAAAAGTTTTAATGTTCTGTTGAAGCGGAACAAAGATATTTCTCTAAAAGCTAATTCTTTACGCACTTACTTTTACAAGAGTGAAGCATCTGAGAACAGTATTCCTCCACATTTTATTTTTATTTTTTTTACACCATTATAGCAACTAATAAAAAGGCTTTCAGAAAATCTGGACACTGATGCATCAGATGATGGATTCTCACGCAGTACTTTGACAAACAATAAAGATGAAGCAAATCAGCGTGCTTTGGTTTCCCATGAAATATTTCAAAAATCACTTCATAAAAGGAAATGGAATAGAAAAAAAAAGCATATGTTGCTGACTCTATTGAAACTAGTCCTGTGAAAATGTAGCACACCTAATCACACCCAGACAAATCCAGCCAAGCTGTTTTCTAGTGTCAAAACCGTCCTACATGCAGTGCGCACCAAATTAAATTGAGTAAATGATAGCATAGAAACTATTAAAATTGATTAAAGCATAGCCGTCTAGTTTAAGGAACAAAAGAAAGTTTCTCAAACAGTAATTATTCTGACTTACAGCAAATTAGACAGATTTATCTTTTCCAAATGTACAGTTCCAGTGGGAGGTTTACATAGTCTCAGAAAAGACATTTAAAATTTAGTTGTATTATTTTCACTTTTTAACAAAAAATTCAGACGTTTTCATGTAATGCAGGTATTTGCTAATGTCAAAGATACAAGCGAATGCTCAAATGATTACAAACACTTTGATTGAGAAGTTGCAACCCTGATCAAATTCATGCAAGATTCCATCATTATTTTGACCTGAAGTTTTACTGACACAACTCTTAGGAATTCTTTGTCTTTTTTTTTGGTATGTACATGACTTTTAAGTATTGTCCACAGTATTTTCAAAACCAGGAGGCCAGAATGTTGGGAAGGCCATTTCTGAAATTGAAAGTTAATCTGCTTTACATATTTATGTATCGTCAGAACCAGTAAAAATTATCATCCTATTGGGAATATCCAGTTGTGCACAAAGTTCAATCACCTACCTCTTTAAGGTAAAGTTAAAACACTGGTAAATAGTATTTCATTTTTAGTATTCTATCCTGCATTTAGTCAGCCCCATACTTGTTTGACCAGTGCTCTTAAAATGCTCCCCTTGAATCCTTCACACCAGCTTCCCCTAAGTGTAATTTTGAGCAATTAACTCCAATCCTTTCCACTGCTCATTTTCCCTTTTTGTAAATATTTGTTGAGTATGTTTAAAAGCTGAGTTTGTGCCAGAAAGCCAATTAAAATGAGCTTGACCAATCCTGCCAAATATGATGCATATCCAGCCAGCATTATGCAAGAAGGTTATGAATGGAGGTTGTCTTGTAAACTCTCCTCTGAATAACAGTTGGTTTACAAGAGCATTTGTAGCTTTTACGCCTTTTCATTCATTTACATTAAGGTCACTTTTTGATACATTATATAGAACCTACAGACATAATATTAGCTAACTAGTCTGGGGATTCTTTAAGCATTAAAGGTTGTGACTGAATCAACACCAAGCACATGCATGGACACACACATCTCCTCTCATCTAATTTTATCCAACTCTGGTTGGATGAACAGGGACAGTTGAGGAACATTTTCCTCCCACTCAGAATTGAGAAGTGCACAGGGAAGCATAAAATTGCTTTATTTATTTACGATCTGCCTCGTTGTCCCTGAAAATGAACGCCAGAATTAAAGTTAGAATAGCAAAGAAAGACTCTTGGTAAAGCACGAATGAAGTGCAGATGAAGTAAAGAGCGACAGCATTTTAGTTTAGTGAAAGAGGAAAAGGTCTTTTCAAAAAACACATTTTATATATGTGCAAAATATTTAGCGCAGAAAGTGGAGGGAATAACAAAAGGTTGCTATTGACCTTTAACTTGTTTTTTGTCACCAAACATTTTTATTGTGTTAGGTGAAACAAAAGGAAAACAGTTATTGTAGAAAGTAAATTAATTTAAAAATGGCAGTCTTTTGAGTCTTACTAAAAATAGTGGATTTTATGGTTTTAGACTAAAACCAATTATACAAGAATGATTTTTGGCAAGTTTGCAAAACTTCACAAGACTTCTGCATAACACAAGTCGTTTATTCATTTAGCAAAAAGATGCAGTTCAAAGTCTTCGAGTGACAAACCTTTTTAGTCATTAACTGCATGGAGCTTTTTTTTTTAGCTGCAATTGGGATTTTCTAGTGACTGTTGGCCAATCATGCTCGCTGGTTGGAAGGAATTCCAGTTCACACTTCTGCACAAATAAGCTCTAATCCTCAGATGCTGTTGGCTCTGTGGTTGTCAACTGATTATTTTATTCCCTTTCCGTTGGGGTGTCCTGATATTTATCTCTGTCTAATTCACTGGTAGAATTTCATTTATTACTTTAATAATGCTGAGTACCTGTCTTGGCTGGGACAGTTACCTATTTTTTAGCAATCACTTTCACAGGTTGTGTCAGATGCTAGTGCAAGAATGCACACATTTGTTAAATTTTTGTATGATTATCAAGATTAATGTGTTTTAATATATATCTGTATAACTCTATTGTGTATCCTGTTTGCTTTTTCTGTGATCTTCGATTTACTGGTTTCAGTAAATAAAGTTACACCCTCACCTTTCTATCCATTTGCAGTTGTACTGTATATATTGTGCATAGAAGACATAACTTTCAGTCTAAGATGGTCTGAAAAGTATTTAGTATGGAAAAAGAAGGACACGGGCAAATTCACTGCCATAAATCAAAAGTTAACATTTGCAATTTGAAAGCAGGATTTCATCTCTCTGCTTTCAAAACTTGTAATGCTGCAAAGCAAAACTTCTGCTCCCTTTCTAATATTTGCTATTCTTTTTTTTTTTAGGGAAACCAGGTTTTTACAACTTTTTCATTTCTGTTTTCATCCGACATCTTTTTTCTTCTAATTGTTCAACATACATTCAACTTATTTTTACATCCCCAAAACAAAAAGTGTAAACTTTTTTTCTTAATAATACAATGAATGCAACTGCACTGCATTTTATGTTTTAAAGAGATGAATGATAACCTGCTGATGTTTTAAGATCACATTTAACCAGAAAAAAAAAAACACACAAACATTCATTTCAAAAGGCTTGAGAAAAACAAAAAAAGAAAAGCACCACCTTGTTTTCCTTCTCATTGTAATGTACATGATTTGGCTCTTGATGAAAGACAGAGAGCAAACAAAAGAGGAAGATCAGGGGCGGAGGGGAGTAGAAAATGAATGTGACGTTCCAAAAAGTGCATACAACAGGGAAAGTGAAAGCAGATGGAATGAAAAGGAGTGGTGGGGTATTTTGATATCTCCAAAAGGGATGTTTCCTTAGCCAAGGCGCTAATCCGGATACCATTAGCATTTTCATGAGTCCCGGGTCTGGGGGTTGGCAGAGCATGTCACTCCTTCATTCGGTTAGTTGTATACACACCCACCCACACAGAAAAAACTCAAACTTTATCTTTTAAAATACCAAATGTTTTAAACCAACACACGTTACACAATCTTAGGGCCCTGTTGCTGCCTTTGTGTGTGTTCATGTGTCATGCAAGACGGTGCCACGCTGGCAGTGCAACAGGGGGAGGACTGCTCATAGCATTTATCATTATCTATCACAGTTTCCTCCTAGTCCTCCCTTAAAACGAATTTCTCCCCTTCACTGCTTTTCCCTTTAAAGTTGCTGATGAATTCTATTACTCCGGTTATTTTGTTATGTTCAGGACAAATTCCTCCCCATCAAATCTGCACTTCTCTAAAGAAGATGTGAAAAATAATTCAATGTAAGAACTGACGCTTAGGTTTATAAAATATGCTGGCATAGTAACAGAATATTGATTTGCGATTAATTTAAATTAAATCAATTTAAGAGAGCACACACGGCTGAAACTGTGATGCTTTATTATCTGGTGTTGTCAGTAATCACATGGGAGAACATCAGGTGATTGGCTCCTCAGACGGAATAAAAAAAAAAAAAATCCAGCATTCTCCTGAAGTTGTTTGGCATTTATTTGCAGAGTGCATTTTCAATTCCCTTTGCCTCTCTAGCACCAACAATTGCTGTATGTGCAACAAAACTCCAAAGGGAACTGGAAGTGTCAGAAAATCAGTTATGTGTGGTCAAACGACTGCATTATTATGTTTTGAGTGTTGGCATCCTCAAAGGGTCGCTTCGACACACTTTATTTTTCTTTTATTCATTTGCCAGAAACCTGTCAGCAATAGAACAAAGATGCTGGGTCTGTCCCTGAACTAAGCTGTTGTAGAACTTCAATAAAACAAAAAAAAAAATCTACTGCAGACTGGGGGAGTGATTTAAAAATGTCAGTTTCCTCTAAACCCCTTAAGCGCAGAACCCAAATTAAAGCAATTAATTTTCAACAAAACTTCATCAAAAAATATAAGTGACACCCAAAGCCCTGGAGTGCTAAAATAGTGTGATTAATTTCCTGCCAAGCTTGTGCTTTAGTCACCTTTAGACACAACTGGTTTAGAAGCAGAGGAAAACTCTAGCTGCATGGAACGCACACTAAATGTGAAACAGGAGAAAACATCCATCTTACCTATAGCGGACTCCTCAAAGGATAGGGTAGAGGAGGCTTTCCCTAAGGCGTTTACCGCTGTCACATTAACTTTGTATGGACTGCTGGAGAAGACCTCTGGGAACTGTACATGACAGCGATTCTTGTGGACTGGATCTTTCTGCACATAGAGTGAGTGCTGGTTGTGTCTGAGGAGGAAAATTGAATGATAAGGTAAGGGGGAGGTGAATGAGGGAGGTGAAGGTTGCATGTGAAGATAAGTTTTTGACAAAGTTATAATTTAATTTACATGAGACTGTTGATACCATAGTGCTTATTTCTTATTTATGGATATATGCTGAGAAATCAGCAGTTGACCAGAGTTAGTGGAATTTTAATTAGACCAAAACCCTAAATATCAAATATTTTTCCAATTCTTAAACTCTACCAACCTTTGACCACAAAATTATATAGAAATAAATAAATAAAAATAAAAAAAAAACATCATTTTTTGTTGTTAAAATTGCAGAGCCAATCCAAGGTTCCATGAGGCCAAAGGACACACCCACTTACACTTCAATTGCAGTGTGTTCAATTAGTTGTGGGAATAATGCCACACCTGACACTTGCAAGTTGCTAACGTTATGGTGCTACCCATTATTATTACAACAAAGAACTAACAATTAATATTTTCGGTATTCAAACAATAAAGGGACATATTGTCAAATAAATAAAGTACAGTTGGCTCTGACCAGAGGAGAAGAAGGTCTCAGAGGTCCTAATAAACTGCAAACAGTTGCAACTTTTACTATGTGTCATGTGTGTAGGTTAAATATTTGATACTAAACTTCAGTGTCCATACATGTTTTTCACATTATTCATTGTTATCTTGATTCTGAATCATGTTTGGGCCCATTTACTCTTACAATTTATGAACCAAATAAAAAGAAAATAACATAGTTGTTGGAGTCATTTAACCACATTTCCTTAAAGCATAATAGATCTGATGCTCGGTCGATGTGAAATGTCCTTCAGAACATAGAAATGTCATTATGGCATGACTAGAACTGCAAATGTATGAAATAAAAAAAAGGACTGAATTGCCAATGGGTCACTGTAACCCCATTATTCTAACTATGCAGTAAAATAAGATGCTACATAATCATTTAGATTCTAGAGAACCACTGATTTATAGCGACTGCTCGACTTCACACACAATGTGATGTCACTTCTGGGTCTCATTTAAAAAGCCAGGTAGAATGGAAAATAAACATGAATGCTGTCAATTATAGTTTCTGAAGAAAAATCTAAATCAGCTAAAATGAACATTGTCAGCTCAAAGCCATATGACAAAGCAGGACAAGAAATGTGCCACAGATCTCAATCCTTTGCCTTTGCTTTGTACTTTTTTCTCTTAATGAACGTTCTTATTTACTGCTCTGCATATGCATCTTCACTTTGACATTTGCCTGCAGGCTGAAGCCTGTTAAACCTCCCACACATTTGAAGTAAGCAGATCTACATTCCTTCAAGATCACTGAGTCAACAGTGAATCATAATGGAACACTTCATTTACTGCAGATAAAAGCCAGATGCCAGCGCCTAGCATCAGAGTTACGAGTGACAGTTAAAGTCCTGCTTTGGATTACAAACAGACAGCTTGGGAGAACGCAGAGCTGAGAAAGCATCACCTTAGTGGTTGCATGTCACGCTTTTGGATCCAAAACCACATAATTTTACTATCACATTTACTGCTAATGTTTCTTTTGATTTAATAATAATAATAACAATAATAATAATAATAATAATAATAATAATAATAATAATAATAATAATAATAATAATAATAATAATAATAATAATAATAATAATAATAATAATAATAATAGTATTGTTAACCAGTCTTTCTTGTCCTAGTTAAATGTTTAGCAGAATAATGTTGTGGTATTCATGACACAAGAATCCAGTTGGTGCTCTAGAATCTGACATCCTATAAACAACATTTTGCTGGATCCTATGTAAAATAACCAGAACAATATACAATTTCCGATATATTTTTGATATTCTATATATTACATATTTGTAAAAAAGTGAATGAAAATTAATTAGACTTACTGAACATCCACTTCAAAGTTGGAGGGTATGTACGTAGGATGCATCAGGTGCCAGCTGCAGTAGAAACCTTTAGGGTAGGTGTTGGACCGACAGGTGACTTTGGGCTCCTGAGGGGGAACTACACAAAGCAGAAACACAGGAGCACAGGGGAAGGTTAACAGAAAATACATTTTTAAGCAATATGCACAGTTTGAGGCATATGAGGAGGGAAAAAAAAAAACAGCAGAAGAGATCTAATCGAAAATACATTAATCAAATACAAAGCAGCTATGGCTAATTAAACATTACTTTACTGCATAATTAATTCTTTGATTTATTTATTTTTATTGAAAATGCCACAGCATCTTTGTTTGCATTAAGCTGTGTCTTTGGTATGTTATTAGAGACGCTTTCACTTTATTTAACTTCCAGTGCTGGCACATTTTCTTGTACTATGCATTCATTTTTAATATCAAATCAATTAAATTTTTATGAGGATGTTGATGAAAGAAAGAAAAAGCTTAATCATGTGCCTAATTAAAATTTATATGTGCAGTCTCAAATCCTTTTACAGTTTCATATACTTTCTATAAACCTTGAGCTCACACATATAAATTGTTTTGAGAAAGACTGCAACTGTTGTGTCATTATCTATGAGTGCGCAGAAAGTATTCTATTATGTTTTTCTATTTCAGTATTAAAGCAGCTTTATGATTTTGGACTTACATAAAAAAAACTTTCTACATCTTAAATTATTTTGCAATAACTATTTTCTTAAGATGCCGGATGTTTTGTAAAGTGACATAATCAGCTGTGCAGCTGCTGCAGATATCTTTACGTCAATATGTCATATTTAACACTAATTTGACAACAACATACATTTTAAGGGGGGATTTTGAAGAGACAAGGAGAATAACTCAAAGTCAAAAACATAAGGGTTCAGAGGATAATGGAGGATAATCAATCTGATAAATCCATAATTGCCACAATGTTTTGCCTAAATTTGTTTATCAAATATCCCACAACCAATTATCCCTATTTTGTTCATTAGTACTCTAATATATTTACTCAACAAAGGAGCCGAAACTGTGCTTGATCGAGCTATTTGTAGCACTTACTGAAAACAGCCCCTTCCAGCTACATTTGGCCAAACACACACTTAGAACACATACCCACACATAAAAGGTTTGCTTAATTGGCTGCTATGGGGTCATTTGACTGTCGCACACAATCAACTGTGTTTTAGTGGTCACCACAGCAACTAATTAGCCTGTCAATAATAGATAATAATGGATACTAGGGACAGTATCCAATCGCGCCCAATTAATCACAGAGACTAATTGGGGCCATCTCAATCAATTGGCTTTTCATCTGAGAGCTTCAGTCAAAGTCACACTAAAGCGAACTGTCGCACACAAGAATATCACTGCAGACAATTACTGTCGGAGTGTGGCAACACATACACTGCTCCTTCAGGCTCTATAAAGTTAGTGGCAATCAGTCAAACCATCTTATTATCTTTGGAGGAAAGAAAAGCAATGGATGACTGGTTAAGAAATTATTAACAGCAATGAGGTCAAGAAAACCAAAAGAAAAAAAAAGTGCATATGTGTGTTTAGAAGGTGACCATGTTTATTTTGATTTCCTAACACTTAAATGTTATTCTATTGTATCTGTTAATTTTCCCCAGCAAAAGAGTTGCCTAAGTACCCCTAAGGATTTTGAATTATACTTCTCAAGATCAAGATAAAGCAAGCTGAATAAAGGATGAGGGAGAATGTGGTGAACACAATGTGACACCAAAATGTTTGCTGCCACTATTAGTGTCAAAGTTTGGGTGATAATGTTGGTTGTGGCAAGTACTGCAGTCCTGCTTAAAAAAATAATGCAATATAAAGAAAACATATATATGAAATAAAACAAAGATAAACAGAAATATTTCCAAGCTAGCATCAGCACTGCAGCTATTTTCAAAACAAAGTTGGATCAAATAGCAATTTAATACTTCTATGAAATATTCTGTTATTTGTATGGAGCTAATTCACAACAAATGTCATCTCAAGACACTTTACAAAACAACAAAAAATAATATTTCAATTTATTCACACATCCTATTTACCAAACAGTACAGTATGCTCAATTGATTATTCAAAGTAGTTTAACAAAGTTTCTATCTATGCAAATCTAACAAACTACATCATGTTTCTCTAAACAGAAAGACCACAGAAATGTTCCATGTTTAAGGATCTTTCACAGCGAAAATCAACAGTCGGAAATTATAGTATCTAAACCTTGCATTATTATCAGGCATTATTTGCTATTATGTTTCCAAATGAGTCATGGCAACATAGTCATTTTCTACAAGAGCTTCTTAAAAGACCAAGTCTGTAAAAAGCCAGTAGAGAAAAGTTGGCAGAAGTAGTGACCCAGTGAGTGAAGGAATGCTCCCCCTGGATAAGTTAGGCTGTGTTGAGCCTACCTGTTTTTTCAAACACTACTCAATACCTGATTGGGTACATTGTTTTAATAGTTGAGCACAAATAAAGATGACTTGTCAGAGCTCAAAAGGCAAAGGTGGAAAAAAACAGGGCATTTCAGTTATTTTATGTAACATCATGGTTTTTAGTGCCAGATAAGCTGGTCTGAGTATGTCAGAAACTGCAGATCTAAATCTATTTTCACTCACAACCCTTAGATATACACAGAATGGCCTGGAAACATATGCAGCAGGTTTCTTTTGGATAAAAATGCCTTTTTTGATCTCAATGGTCAGAATAAACATGATGTTGAAAGATAGCAGTAATCCATATAATTACAATAATTACATTCTGTACAACCAAGAACGCCAACTCGAATGCTAAGAATAAAAAAGTTAAGAACCTAGATGACACTACTATTGCCCAACAAACTGGACAATAGTAGATTAGGAAAAACATTGTCTGGTCAGGCAAATTATGTTTTCAGCTTTGAGATCCAGATGACATCTTCAATGTTTGGTGCTAGAAATATGAACAAATTGGCCATCTGGCTTTGTTTCAGCAGTTATGCTGTTGGAGGTTATGGATATTGGGCACACCAGTCATTTAACTGGTTATTACCAGGGTACCTAATAAAGTGGCAATGTGTGTAATGAAAAAAGTTAGTATTCTTTAACTTCTTGTGCTATTTTCCAACATACAAGGGTGGTAAATTAAGCTGCCAAACCAGTGCAAGAAAAGTAGAACAAGGGAATTTTAAAAAGAGGGAAAAAAAGAGGAATATTGAGAGCTGAAACATGAGAGCAAAATAAAAGTTGGGGGAAAAAAAACAGACACAAAGTAAAGCATATCTGAAAAGATGAAAGGGAAAGGGAACAGAGCCAAAAAAACATTTTCTCCAAACAAGACAAATGTACTTTTATTTTTTATTTTTTTTTATTAAGACAAAAACAAATGCATGGATAAGCACAAAAAACCTACCACGCAAATGCTTCATTTACTTCAAAATATCAAAAGCTGTCCGCATACACAGGGAAAACAGATATTAAACAGAGAGCTGGAAACAAGTGACAACACACCAGTTGAAAAAAAAAAAAACAAGAGAACAAAGACAACATGAATATTAAAGCCCATGAAACAATAATTCAAATTAAAATTACATAGTGCAGGTTTCGACCTCTTTTGTGAACCGCGCTGACATATTACCTGAATCAATGGAACACAGGACACCGCTCATGAATAAATGTTATTTGAATTAGCCTACTTTTATCATCTGGTTTGAATTGCGGTATCAAATGGGATTGTGAAGATGTTTTTTGTTAGCCTCATGAAACCTACACCTGCACGTGTGCACAAGCGCACATGCACAAGAGGCTGTTCGGGTTACTTTTAAGTGGTAATAGGTTACAGATTGTGGCTCATAAATGATAATAAGGCTTAAAAAGATGGGGGAAGGTAGAATGGGAACACATGCATGCAAATCTGTTCACATCTTTTTTTAAAATTGGTAGCTATGTGAATTTTTTTTATTAATAAGTGTAATATCAAATAGCACTGTAACGTGAACACCTGAAGTTCTGTTGCAGTTTTGCTTTAGTTTGAATATTGTCCATTTATTTTGAAAATTGTCACAAAGGGAGGATATTAAATCTAGCAAAGATGAGGCTGAAGGATTTTATTAACTGCACTTTACGGGATTGTTGCCTTTCCAATTTTCCTATTCCTGAGGCTCAAATTAGGGGAGGTTTTAGAAATGGGAGACTCAAACCATATGATATTAACAATGTGCCCCTAATAAACTTCTCATAATTTCTTTATTTGTAGCTTCTAAGTAACCAGACTTTCTTGTAATCTTTGGCAAGTGCCCTGACCAATAGTTTCCCTGGCTATCTAAAAGTAGTTTAACATCACTGTGTTGACACAACGTTGTTTTTCTTTCTTTGAGTCTTGAGACTTTTCTTGTGGCAATGATTCATAGGTCATAGCTGGGGAAATAAAAAATAAACACTTTCAGAAGTTCATAGAGAATCTTTCCAAGGAAAATACAGAGGAAGAAATGTATTAATAAATGTTTTTTTCCACTGAAAGTGGAGATATAATTGTCTCTCTAAATATGTTGTCTCTCCAGTGTGTGCATAAGAATTCATACCCTTTGAAACTGTTTAGCTGTATTTCACTCCAATTTTTCACAAAGTTGTTCATATATTTAAAGTAAAAGGAAAGTGAAACATGAATTTTCTTTTTCTTTTTTGCAACTAAAATTCAAAAATGAATTTACATGTATCCAAAAAAGAAGGTGTTCAGTACATAAATTCCACTAAATACATTGCAGTTTAAGTTTAGGACTTGACAAAATGGCAAAAAGATCACAGAATATCTTTGCAAGGCATGTCTATTTTGTTTTAAATAAGAGAAGGGCTTTTAGCTAAATCCTCTCCTCCCTAAATGAGCATACATTTTAAATAAGCAGACATGCTGAACACATAATAAGAACAAGGAGCAACATTTACTGAAGCTGGAGAATAACACAGACGTTCTTCGTATACACGGATTACATTCCATGATCAAAGTCAGGCTGTAATTAACCTCAGAGGAATGTATTTTTTCTCCCCCCTTTACATAATAACATCAGCCAACAGCTTCTTATCATTCTCTCTCTCTTTCAAAACTTTCTCCTCTTCTCTGCCATTAATCCAAACCTGTGACACAAAAATCCTGAATCTTGGTGTAAAGGAATTATATATTTCTTTGGCACAGAGTGGTATATACAAACATACAAACTTACAAGTCAAGAAATGTGATGAAAGACAATGACATCCAGTAACCTGGTTGCTAGGATGCAGACAGTGTAGTAATTGCTATTTAGTTGTGTTGGTAGCCTCCCTGTTGCTTTGTTTCTTGAGAGTGTATGTTTGCGTGTGTGCGTGTGTGTGCATATTAATTTATCTCCAGCATTAAGAGAGTGTTTGTTAGCGGTGAATTCTCTTGACATTGTATGAAAGACAAATGCATTCTTCTTCTTCATTGAAACTTCTCTTAATTGATCAACTTTGTAATGAAAATAAGATTTATCGCATCAACAAAAGCGGAACATTACTACTTTCCCAAACCTATCATGGATAATACTTCTCACTTATGTTTTCCTTGACTGAATTTTTACATGTGGAATCAATTTAACATTGACTAACACGGTTAAGCGTGCAATAAACAAGCCGTGGATGTTTCCAACAACTAACGTATTCACCCATTAGTCCATTTATCTATTGTGTGCATCCTTTAATGTTTGATTTGAAGCTTTGTTCTTCTTAAAGATTACTGGATCCTCTTGAGCCTGTACTTCGTAACTCATTCAGGCACACAGCTCCACTCTCTGCATGGCTTTGCCTGCCAACACCAGGCATTCTGCATTTTAGATCAGCTTAGCTGTGTGTGTCATGGGAGGAAGAGGAATGTAAATAAATTTGTAAGACAAAGTCATAAAGACACTGTGGTGCCTTGTGGTCCAGACCAGCTGCCATGGTTAAAGGTAATGTAATTGTAGTTTTATATTTTTTTTATCTGGCACCCCAAAGCTATACAGATCTACTGTGAGATCATCTATCTTATTTAAACTCTGCAAGTCATTACTGTGTAAGTGCAACATGAAGACCAATGTCTCAAATTGAAATCAGATCAGATTCTACTTTTAAAAGTACTTTTCCAGTTGTGATGAATTTTAAAAGCATCTGGACAATGTCCTCACACACAAGGACAGCTTGCAAAGCACTTTTAAAAAAAAAAGTTTTTGCACTGCTCATCCACATAAAAACGTTTCTTCAATGAAAAAAGTAAATTTTTCCTAGATCTATTGTTTATTATAACTTCATGTCTACAAAGCACTATTAATTAAAAATGTGAAACTTACTTTCTAAATATGGAAGTGTTATCACCTTATTAGCCACGTTTGTGCACACAAGCCAGTAATTTGACATTGGTACCATGTTTTCTTTTGTTTTTACTTTTAATGGATATATTTATATACATTTTGTATATATAGATATATACAAAATGTATAAAGAGTTCAAATGCCGAACTATTTTCAATAATTCTTTCAATGCAGATGAGAAGCGGCTCGACTTCATGCTCCATTCTGATGACCCAGCTCCTCATCTTATCTTAAGTGCAGAGTCTAAGATTCCTAAGGTGGAAGCTCATTTTAGCTGATTTTTATCTCTGATCTTTGCTCTTTTGGTCATGATCCATGTCCTTTGACCATAGGTGAAGGCTGGAATTTAGACAGGCAGGTAAATCAAGAAGCTTCCTGGGTCGGCTACGACTCCTTGAAACATAACGGATTCACCTCTGCCCCAGTCCGTTTGTCTCCATATGAGGCAGAAACTGAGGGACACATTTGATTTAGTATGTTAAAGATGCTTACTTGTCCTGTTAACTTTATGTACTCTGCTGGTTTTTTTTTTTCCTTTCTTATATACTCTTGCCTCAGAACTGGTATTTACCTGTTTCCCCTTCCTGGACAGAGAAATTTACAGACTATAGCTGCCATTAATGTCTTGTACTCTGTTTGCTGGATGAAATCTTGCACAGCAATTGACTATGTCTCCTTTCTTTGTTTATTTATAACATAGAATGCAAGCCTGGTTCAGTGCAAATGAAGATTAGAGAACTTGTTATGTACCTTCTTGAAAGGCTTCCCCATATACCAGTTATGTTCTATAACTTTGAATTTATGGCCAGTGGATATCGCTAAGCATCAGCATATAGGCAAAGAGATAGCCAAAGTGAAAACTCTAAAAATGGGATTTGGCAAAAGCAGCCTAAGTTCTTCATTTTTATTACCTCTTCTTTGTCTCCTTCTTTACTGGTATCTTTTACCCAGCTTTCCATCTAATCTAACAACCACTGTTCTTTAAAATCAGGGAGTGAATGATGGATAATGTGGGGGTGGGATGCAGTGACACGCACACACACACACGCACACACTTCACAAAACAGTGATGTCCTGGCATTCCAAGAATGCCTCTAAGCCAATTGGAAACAGCCGAGTGTGAGATGAATGAATGAAAGGAGGGCAGGATACTTTATGAGAGCATCAGAAGCTGATAAGTGAGAGGTAAGAAGAGACAGATAAAACAAAAGGCTTATGTGAACATGTCAGAGAAGGTCGACTATCTGTTAGCTTTGCTCTGTCTTCAAAGTTCACCCGTTTAATGATTTGGTCCTGTTCCCTTATCTCTAATTATCTGTGCAAACACAGAAGTAATTATCAAACCAAGATCCAAGCAGTAACAGACCTGAATTACCATTTAAAAGCATTTAAAGAAACATGACGGTACAGGGAATGTTGAAAAGTTTGCACTGATCTCTGCTGCCCTGAAGGAAGGTGAACATTAATGCTTAGATTACTCTGTGTCATGCGTCTCCGTCCCTCTTTCATAAAGACACACAGCGTCAATCAACAAACACTGGAACTATAGCTCAAAGCTTGAGACTAACCACACATTACAGAAAATACAAGAACATTTTAAAGCAGCTTCATACTTAATAACAAACTCTCACCCTGAGCATGCTTCACTTGAAATTGTATTGACTTTTCCGCTATTTCCTGCAGCAGGAAAGATATCTGATAAGAAAGGTTAGGAGATGATTGGATAGTTTCCATGACTTCAGAATTGCACAAAAACTCAAAGAAGACTAATTCAAATAAATCAAATAATCTGTCTTGTTAGAAATGACTATGATGACACAAAAGTACTCAGGACACAAGGCGAACAGAAACAATTTAGCAATTGTCACTGAAGAATTAAAATAGCTTACTTTCAATGTTTGCTACTGCCAATTTAAGCTCTATAGTGCTTTCCACCTATTTGCTTTCTATTTTACAAATTGTGTAACTAAAAATCACAAACTAGTTGTATCCTCATGCAGAGTTTGAGCATGAAAAAACCCCCAACAAAAACACTTACTCCAGGCAAAATGTCTATGGAAATCACTCACAGTATGAGTCTTTAAATATTTGCTCAAATGTATATCTGCTGTCTGTGTGCACTTAATTTGCCTTGGACCTCTGCAGAAACTAACCACATTTAATCCAGAGGCTTTTAAATGCCCAGAATTCCTTTCCTGGTGCTTCTTTGTTAGCAATGGTTTATTTTAATTTATCTTGTCAGAGCTGCATAAGCTGCCAGAAAGAAAAGAAAAGTAAGGGAATGGAACAGTGGTTATTCTGGGACGTTTTATCCACCCGTTGTCTATACTTGCTTCTCCTCGGTGCCTATCCATGACCACTGAGCGAGAGGCAGGGTACAGGTCACCCAGGCGACACACGGACACATAGGACAAACAAGGACAATTTGGAGAAACCAATCAATATATTACGTAGTCATGTTTTTGGACTGTGACAGGAAGCCGGAGAACCCAGAAAGAACCCACGGATGAACAGAAAAAACATGCAAAAATGTCAAATGAAGTACAACACAAGCAAGTTCTATAAAGTCAGGCTGAACTCACAGAACGTTTAGGCTGCTTGAAAAGGGAAATACTTTCAGTTCTTCAATTAGTTCATGCTTTTATGTCAGAAAAAGCTGCAAATAATACGTACTGTGGATTACAAAACATGCAAATGTTCTGTAGTGAACGTAACAAGTCTTGTAGTAGATTTGTTTTGGTGAATTAGTTTACATTGAATGAATAAGAGCAAGAATTTGAAAATATTTTTTTCTGTTTATTTTTGCCTCATCTAGCAATTTTTTTTGTCCCGCTGTCTTATATGTTTGGTTCCTTCTAGTGCTGTACATCTGTACTTTTAAGTTGTTCATAGTTGCTGTAGTAAATATTCATCTTTCATTATGCAAAGAAACATAAAAAAATTCTAACTCCGTCGTGGGAAAATATGAGACCACCAGACTCATGTTGAATAAAACACTTAGGGAAAATTGCAGATAAAGAAAATGGATTAAAGAGGCACCATTTGAGCTGGAGACAATGGAAGGGTCTCACTGAAGTCAGAAATGACAGAGAATGCTAAATCAGTGCAACTAAGCTGTGTGTAGGCTTTTACAGCACAAAACTGAAATTTGAAAATGTTAAAGCTGTTGAGAGGCGATCCATCTTGTCTCGGTAAGAGTAACAGCTGTGTGTCACAGTGGCAGTGATCGCCTTGGGGGACTGTGTCATTGCTCTGCAACAGTTGCCTCTAAGCTGAACTGTCCAAGGTGGTGTGATGAGCGACAGGCAGGGATTGACCAGTCAGACATGTCAGTCTGCCACACGCACAAACAGCTAACTGCCTTTCACAGAAAGTGAGAGATGATGGAAGGCAGGTATCACACGAATTTCTGGCAAGTGAGACGGAGCAGCTGACTTCTTTAAATTCAGCTGTCAGAGTCAGAGCTTTAGACAAACAAAGAGACAAGCGGAATGAAATAAAAACTGTCATTTGCTTAGCACTGATTGGCTGTACCCTACGCTGTACTGCTTATGAATTAGCAAGAATCTGTGTGTAGTATTGCTTTTCAGATACTTCATAATTTCTGCTTATACGGATTATTAAATGCGTCACTTGACCACAGAGGCTCACAAACATGAAATGTTAGCAATGGAACTGAGGAAAAGCACAAAAGCAGCTGCATACACAGCGAGAGCCGCAGAGGAAAGAAAACAGTGTTTACAGCTCGACGTATATCATGTGGGCACGCCTGATGTGGGCTGTTAAAGGCTGGGAACAGCCTTAAAATATTATCTTGTATGATCAAGTATCCCAGTTGGACAAAATGACATTGTTGTGCTCGATGTGTATTTACTTTTACTTTTAAAAAAAAATATTATTTGTACCCTTCACAATAGTCAATGGAAAAACTCCAATAACTGCCCCCCCCCCCACCCCACCCCACCCCACCTATTCCCAGCACTATCGTTCCACTGGTATTTTGATATTATTTTTGGTGATTTAATGATTAAAAATTTATTCATGCCTGTAAGTAATAAATGGCAGAAGAAGCAGTTCATACTGTCCCACTACAGGGTCAATGCAGTTTGAGTTTAATCCCCTAGTATTCACAAAGGAAAGGGATCACAACCAGGAAAATGACAGGAAAGGAAAAAAAAAAGTGTTTAGAACTTTCTATTTGAATACTTCAAACACCAACTATACCTTAATATGCATTAATTCGCACAGTGGGAACCATCTTAGCATTACCGCAGAAGCCAACATCCTCAGTCTTCCTTATCTCTGCTCTTGAGGGTACAGCCAATCAGTGCTAAGCAAAATTAGTAGTGCTCCTGGATTGGTTGCTTTGCAAATGCTAGCCAGTAGCATATCAAGTAGCATGCATTGTGCCTCGGTAGTTCGGTTTCTAAAGCTGACAAACAAGACTTAGTGAGTTGGTTAAAATAATCTTTAAGGAGGCTAGCAGTCCATGCAAGTCTTCAAAAAACACTGCAATTGAATATCAATTCTTCTAAAAGAAAATTTTCCAAACAACAAACAAATCAATTTTATGAGTGTTCTGGTTTGATTTCTTCCACACATGTCTGTTTCCATTTATCATTCATTATTGTAGAACTGATCATTTCTGATGCAAACAGATTGAAAACTTGAAGGGCATCATGCTCAAGCTTTGAAAGAAAAGAAGCCAAGCAGACAGATGTTGAACCACTTCCAGTGACAAGTACAGATTGATGCGACTTTTCCAAAGTCAAATGGGAAACTTGAGCAAGGATATGGCTTTACAACCCTGACAAATCATAGTGTTAGATACAGCAAAAGAAAATAGAGACAATATTTGAAGCCATTATGTTCCAGAAAGGTCTCATACAGATAAAATGCATTCTGACCTCCCAAGGACAGTCAAGTCTAAAAGAATAAAGCTTTACAGCAGAGATACAAAAGTGGGAACAAGAAATATACATTGCTTAAAATGCTGTGGTTTTTTGTTTTTAGTGCCCTGGCACTAATAAAACAACAAAAAAGATAGCATAGAAGGACAGCTAAAATAAGGTGCTAAAACTGAAAGAAGGCAGTCTATAAGGTTCAGTTGTTGAACAAACAGTGATCTCAATCCTTCAGCACTTTGGCAGAAGCCCACATACAAGATGATGTATCTCACCTTTCTTCATTCCTCCCGAAAGCTGTTGGACTGAACAGTCATAGAAACATATAAACACATAAACACAGACCTTGAGCTTAAGGTATGGAGGTAACACAAAATTCTACTTTTGCATGGTTTTGACCAGATTTCTTCCAAAAGCTGCCCAAAGTGGAGACAAATAACTGCAGGCTTGAACCCAAACAGTAGGTGAATGTTGCTGAGACAATGAACAATAATGATCAATGAAATAATACACAGTATTTGGTTATTTGAAATGAGATAAGAGTTTTGATTTTAATCATTTCAAGCTGCCAATTTCAGTGTTTTCACAAATCTAAATCTGAAACTAAAATTGTTTTTTTTTTTGGTTATCTTAAAATGGATGGAAAAGGTTAAAATTTTCCATATACGGGTGAAAAAGAAAAGAAAAAGCTCTATACTGAAGAGAACAACAATAAAAAACAAGACAAAACTAGTATAGAAGTAGGCAAATCATAATAAAATGCCTAACAATAAAAACAAATAGGTACAAGCTCAAGCTTGTTCTATCTTGACTTTGTTGTACTTCAAAAATAAAAACAAAGCAGCAGAATCTTTTCTTTATATGTTTTAAACATATCATGGAATTACAGCTAAGTCAGTAGACAAACTCATAAAAGAAAACAACTAAACCTTAAAGGTTTTGTTTCTAATTGCTCGTTTAATTGATCGAGTTCAGACTCATTCACTCTAACTCTAATTCAAATTGGAGTTTGAATTAGAAATGGAAAATGCAATGCAACTCAAAGTTTGTGTCTTCGCACAAATCGGAAGGTGCCAAACAGATGAGATGTTAACATTACAAGACACTAACAAATAAAGACTTAAACAAATCTTATAGAGCTTATCAATCATTCATTCACATTTCTACCTGGGAGCTAAATTGCTATAACATGAGCAATTAACAAGTGTTGTTGTCCTTTCAGTGTGCCAGCTCCCTCCATGGGTTTGCCACAGAACAGCGGTCACTTCAATTCCACAGCTGCATGCACACTGAATTGGCAGATGTTTTACACCGGATGCCGTTCCTGACAACTTCCAATCCACTAGTTTGACCTGTGTTCAACATTCATACACAAATTATTATAGGTTGGCTAGCTAGAAAGCTATATTTGCTTGAACATAAGATTTTCTTGCAACTGCGTCTCTGTCACTGTCTATGTTACCTGTATTATATACTTATTTAATTTAATTTTGGAGTTTTAACTAGAGATGCTCAAAGGGAGGGCAAAAATATGATTTCTTTTTAAATGAAATATTAAAGCATTAAATATTAATTTTGTTTTAGCCTGTATTGTGTCTATAGGTACTTTTTGAATACATACTAACACATAGTACATATTCTATGAGGTCCAAAGTGTCATCCGCTCCTCTTAGATTGTTTCAGTTATTAACTATTTTATAGCTTTTAAGGCAGTTGAATTAAATAGTTGTTTGTGTCATTTTTCTGCATCTACATTCTCTGTCTTGTGTGGTTATCAGGTCTGTGGAATTTTGCCAGTTTACGGCTGGACTCGGCTGTTTTGTAGCTATTTCTCAAAGCACCATATGTTGAGTATTTGACAGGAAGATCAACACGTTCTCTCTGTCAGAGTCAAAGAATAAGGCTCAGGGCAGAACACAGTGTTTCTTTCATGGTGTCCCTTTGTGTCTCTTTTCTGTCCAGAAAATATGTCATGAAATATTTCTCCTTCTATTTTTGCTTTCCACTCATTTTGTCCTTTCAATCTCCTACTTCCTTTGTGTTTTCTCATCTGTCCTGAGTTTGAGTCGTGAAAGTCAACCAACATTAAACCTTTGATCTGCTGATTACAAACATTGCAGCAGTCTGGGCCTGCACTACGTTACAGCTGTTGAAGATGGCAACCTGTTATTAGATTCTATGCAAGCTGTTTTTAATGGAGAAGCAGCTGAGGAAGGAGAAAAGCAACTTTTATATTTTTGTGAGACATGATTTTTATGTGTATTGTTTCAATAAAAAAAAAAAAAAAGAAAAAAAAAAAAGAAGTAATACTCAGTATCGGAATTTACCACAAAAGACAAGTCAGTGTCAGAAATTAAAAGTAAAATGACAGAAAAAAAAAAAAGAAAGTGAGAGGGGAAAGACTGAAAAAGAGGATAAATGACACTTATTGTTCATTCCTTTTGCTGTCAGTTCTCAGTAATGCTAATCATTAGGATAATCTGACAGGATGACACACACACACACACACACCCGCACACGCACACACACACCCTATCCCCCCCTCTCCCTCATGCTGCATTCCAGTGCCCACTGTCAATGAGAGGGAACCGCCACATTACATGGTTGTTTGTTCCTTTTGTACGCTCGCCCGCAATGCTTTTAGACCTCGAGAGTATGTATATGAATGTGTGTGAGTGTGCTTGAACAGCTATTTGTTATGAGAAACAGTTTTGAGTTTCAGAGTGCTGATTTTCATGAAAGTCCCAAGTTTTCTCACACAGCTTCAAAGGCCTGTTTGAGGTTTAAGACTTGGGTTTGGGATTATGGTGAGCATTAAACTAATGCTAAGGTTAGAGGAAGGTTTGTGGTTAGGCACTTAGTCATGACACTTATGGTTAGGTTTAGGGAGTTAGTGGATGCATAATGTCAGAAAATGCCACAAAAAATTAAAAATAAAATAAATAAATACATTGCAATGAAAATATGTGTGTGTTTGACTTAAAGCACTTTCAAGATAGAACCAGAGATGAAAAATGATGCTTTGATTCTAAGTTTGTGGAAGTTATGGTTATGGTTAAGACCACATTTTCCTTGACAGGGGACAACAGCTGCAGTTTCTCAACCGAATGAGAAACTGTTTAATAACTGGCTTTGATTTAAACTAAACAAATTATATACAAATAAAAAACACAACAGTTTTACATAGACTTGAAAATTTGAGTCAGATTTGTCAGCAACTCATGTCAACAAACAAAACTCATTAATCATATACAATACAGTCATAATTTATGAACAAACGTTTTAAGCGCTAAAGTTGACAAAAAAATACACACTTTAAACATATCACTTTTTTACTTAAATTAAGGGAATTCTCTTTGACCTTAAAGGCTGCAAATTTCAGTCTAAAATATTATTTCCAATCACATTAATGTAAACCGGGCAATTGGTCTGAAATATGAACTGTCAGTGTACCACCACTTCCTGCTATACTTGTCTAACTTTCTGGAGATAAAGCCCCAGACTCCACTTTCTCACCTTTTCTTTTCATGTCTTGTTCTTCTCAGCTATCAGGTACAAAGGGTGTTTGCAACAAAGGCTTAGCTACAGTTGTCCCACTACAAGTTCAGCATTTCAAAAAGCCAAGATTCACCTGCAAGCCTACTCTCAGTTGTCTCCAACTCTCAGTTGTTTTCTCCGGCTGTACAAGTTTGGGTTACATTCCCTCAAAAAGCTGAGACCTCCAACTAAAGTGGACTTTAGAAAGAAAGTGTACAAGACCAATTGTTAAAGGTCAAGAAAAATCTAAATTCCTTTTTTGAAAAATAAAAGGATAGCCAATTAATTGGATTCAAAATGGGCAAGAGAGAGCCTGCTGTGAACAAAATAAGTTTGTATTAGTGCCAAACATATGACTACAAATGTCTTACTCTTATTTTCCGCCATGTTGTTAGTCATTCTTTGCTTTGGCCACAGCATCAATCATGTTACAAGACTAATCTTGTAACAAGTTTAGTCTTGTCACACTGGGTGTGACACTGGGAAATCCCTGAGTATTTTACTTAACTTGTCTCACACCTACTCTGACACACATACATAAATCCACACACACGCGCTTAAAATGATTTGAATTTTTGATTGCAAATCTTGAAAGTAGAATGGTAGAGCGTAGTCAGTGGTATTTAAGTTTGTTACAACACAATTTAATTTTGTTCTGCTCCACTATAAAAAATGCTATTTTGAACCGTTTGAAAAAAAGTGGCTAGTAAAAGAGGTCAAGAGAAATTTGAGAATGATGTAATTGCTGTTCGTTTTTAGTTTATGGTTTCTGGACGATGCCGTAAAAATGATTTGTCATATTAGTAATTGTATTCATATTTTTTTATTGATAACTAAAAACTGTGACAAGGACAAAAATGCTGGAATGACTGCATTCACTTTTTAATAGTCTTATCATCCAAAGACTATCCTCACGATATCTTCTACAATGTTGAAGTGAAAGACGTAGATTCAGCGTTAAATCTCAGGATCCTCTTTCCAACTGAGTAAACAGGAAAAATAGTTCTCAAGTCTCCACAGGGTGAAATCATTCTTATTCTCAGTGCAAGTTGAAGAGGCCACACAGTCTTGGGCTTAAGTGGGATGCAGTACTGTTAAATAAGGGGTTGTGTGTGTGTATGCATGTGTAGTTGTGTGTCCTAAGGGGAAAGAGGGATCTTAGTTTAGAATAGGTAACAGTGGAATGTAATTGAGCTGAAAATTGAAAAGCGGAGCCATGGCAAAGCCGAGCCAGCGTGCATGCGTGTGTGCGGGCGTGTGTGTGCGAGTGTTTACGTATCGCCATGTGTTGTGAGGATACTAGCTTAGGAATGTGTGTTTCTGTGTGTAGCACCTGTGCTTGTTTGTGTTCTAAAACCAGAGTGGGATGCCAGTGTAATCCTTGCACAGCCGGACCCCCAAGGATAGCAAAATTTACTGTGGAGTGGGTGAGCTGCGCAGGCATGCATATGTGAGTGAAAACCTAATACACAAAAAACACACACATACGTGTGTTGGCCCATGCCAACTACCTGAGAGACTGAAGAGGAGAAGATGAGTGGATGTTGAGCTCTTCCTCAAAACACTCACTTGGAAAATTGCAAACATCTTTGCCAGCTCCACTGAGCAACACTTCTGATGAATCAAGCTGAATACTACATACAAAAACAAGTAGCCGTAGAAACTGATATGTGACATCAACAATTGTGTTTAGATGTCAGCACATTTGAATAACCTGGTTACATTATATTACAGGTAAATCATAAAATCAACAAATAAGTACAAAGACAAAGCACAAGAACAAGAACACTAACTTACCGAGATAAAGTGTAAAAAAGAATTATGACTTTGCGATGTAATCATTTGAGTTCTTGTACAGTATTTACACTGCTCACGTTTATTTAAAACAACTATGCATAATTTTCTTTCTTAGAACACCTCTTACATTTCCATTTCACTTCTTGGCCCTACCATTTACTGCTGCTTCTATGTTCCATGCAGGACTTTGCAAGATATTTTTTCCCAGGTTGTCAAGTGCTTCCCCTTAGGTCTCAAGAATTTTATTTGAAGCAAAGTCTTACGTTTTTCTCCCCAAATCCAGGTAAAGTCTTTGAGATTTTTTCCCCAAGTCACATCTCTATTCATTTACCTAAAGTCTTTGCCCAATAATGAGTCTTGCAGGTCAAATCCAAGCAAAATGACCAACACACAACAACGTTAGCATAATAGTGTTAAGGGATCTCAATAGGTGTCACATGCAGTAAAGCAGCCATAGATAAATAAAAACCTGGACAGACTGAATGTAAACAGGCAGCTTTGCTTTGACTAAACAAGGTATAAATGAAGCCCAATGTAAAAACACACACTTAACTTCAAGCAGGTTGGGTTATTTTAGTTCCACTCCACTAGGCTTCACTTTATTGCTGTGCTAAATGAGTTTGTTTGACAACCCTGTCAGGTGGTCCATACAACAAAAACTAAGAGAAAAAGAGAAAAGGAAAGAGCTTTTTCCTCCAGTTTTTCCCTCTCCTCCCAATTCTTTACTGATTTAACCACTCAGCTTCGATTAGGTCTGCAAGTCTCCCTGTTTTGGAAGTGTGATTGTATCCGTGCAGGTTCTTGCCCTTTAGGTGTGGATGAGTGTGTGTGGTCTGCAGACAGTGGTTATTCGACCGCTTGATAAGCAAGACACAGAGGCAGTGACAGCTTCATCCATCAACATGTCTGTCTGACAGACAGGTCTCTGTAGAGAGGTCACCATTCACATGCTGGTCGGCGTGCGTGTGTGTGTGTGTGTGGTCACTCATAAACAATCCTGTGTCGGATCTTGATTTTAGTTGAGATTTGACTAAAAAGTTTGGGAAAGTCTCTTTCTTCTCTAAATGTAAGATGATCTATTTGGTCTGATTTTTCGGTTTCTCTTTTCCTTATTTGGTTATCATTATATTTCTTCTGCAGAGTGGGCTTTGTGCCCCCTAGCCTTGAAAAGGATTGAAAATAAGGAGAAAACAGGCCAATATCTTTATGTTTTATTCACTCAGTTGGTAACTTGAAAACCTTGGAAGAGATGCACCATATTCATTCATTTTGCCCTGACAACGCTGTTATGATAGAACATTCCAGCAACAAAAATAAAGACCACTGTCACTCACTTCCTGGCAGGACTGAAATAGTTCCAAAACACACAATAGAGTTCTTCTCCTTAGCAACACAAAAAGGGAAACAAACTAAAAAGAAAAATGACCCTCAATGAATTGACCCCGAAATTTGTTGAGACCTATTTAGGCATTTTTCTTCTCCTAAAAACACCTTGCTGGTGGGAACACAAACAAATTCAGATAATTCCTTCAAACCCAAGGAATACAGGGAATACATCACTAGCTGGCGCCATAGTAACCAAACAAAGATCTTATCTAATAAGTAATTACTAATACTTTTTTGTCATTAGGTCTTTGTCATTTTTTGTAGGATGGGAATATGAAATTTGATAGTTAAACTGATATAACCTCCACCGTAACACAATTATACCCTATATAATGCAGTCTGTGCATTCTCTCACCCAATGTCTGCTAGAGATAGCACCGGCCACCCCTCCCCATGACCCTGCAAGGATAAGCAGGTTTAGATAATGGATGGATGGATGGATGGCATTCTGTGGCGTCATGGAAACAAAGACAACACATATTACATAGAAAAGTTAACACTTGAATGTCTTATGCAGCTTAAACACTGGAGTTGTAACAAGATATTAAGCTTACAAAGCAAGATGCTACAGCATACTGGATTCAAAGAAATGAGGTGAGTCAAGCTTTAAGCAATGCATCTCTTATATTGGTCTACGTTTAGGGTGGTATTTTTACCGAAGAGCATATGAGATGTCTTTCTTGCATTTTCCCAAACTAAATAGAGGCTTCATGAATCTCAAACTGCATATTAAAGAATCTCTGTTAAAAGCCAAAATACCTAGTTATCAGGATTTATACTTAACATAATCGAATGCTGCCCAGACTGATTAAAGACTAAAATAGCCCTTTAGTTACTACCAGTACCAAGATATAAGGTATATGCTAACTAGCTTATATCTTATGTGCAGGTTTTTCTTGTCCACTAGCTGGACATTGTATTCTCAGAGCACTTTCTAAGTGTTTTCATGTTATTTGTCACTTTGTCAAAAAAATATGAAAAGAGTTTGACTCTTTCAATAGGCTTCTCAAAGACTGATACAACTGACTGTCAAGGACAAACTTTCATATCTGAAGCTAACAATATTATAATAAACTGCTTTTACCAAAGAAAGTAATACTAACAGAAACAAAATAGTTTTGTGAGAATTTAATTTTTTGAGAAAGAATATATATTGTGTCTTATTCCCACTGAACAACCATTAAACAAAATAATCAAACAAAATAAGAAATTAAAAAGCACATCAGAACTTCAACTTAATTGGCTGTTTGGTTTTAGATAACATCTAAAAGTACTTTTGTCTGCTTTAGTGCAGATATGTGTGCTTAAAACAATATTACAACTATATGTCTAATGATTTTCTACAAGCTAGAAAAGTAAAAGTCCTTTGGCATCAATTTGAGACTTTTTTTTCAACCACTATGACCCAAAGTGTCTAAATTTTTATGTGTGAGGGGACAAGAACAGGCTATATATCCCCAGGTACATTATTTACAGAGGTACAACTATCCTGCTGTGTTGAGCAAATAAATCAATTCAAGTTTTCTAAAGGTTGAGCCTCACTGACATTCAGACACTAAAACACATAAGAGGAAGAAATATGTTGTTATTGGCTTGTATTGCTCAAAGTGCATAGCCTGTTCCATAACAAGAGGTGAATCATACTCAAATTCCGCACTGCAACTGCAATGTGTTTTATGCAGGTGTGATGTCATTACCAGATAAGAGCTTTGACCTTTAAAGTAATTCAAATGCACTATGTAGTAGAGCTAGTGGAAATATTCTCTCAAAACAACAGTAGGTTGTTTTTCTTACAGTTTATAATATTGTTTGATTATCTAGAAAGTTATTTTTATTAATCCATGACTTCCACTTCCCCTTAGATGTAAATATGGCGCAGAGGTCAATTTCTCATATGCTTTTCAAAAAAGGGAAAAAACAAAACAAAACGTCATTCTGCAAAGGTAAAATTCACAATACTATCTATAGAATAAACCTGCCCATGTGTACAGACACTCACTACTTATTGGAAATTTTCATTTTAGCAGTTTTTGTTAAGGAAAAGGAATAAGTTATATGATATGTATCACAAATATGTGCAAATACTATTTAGCATAAAATACATAAAAATCCCTTAGATCAGTGGTCCCCAACCACCAGACCGCGGACCAATTGGTACCAGGCCGCACAAGAAATAATTAAACATGTCCATTCTATGTATTGAGTCTGGAGAAGCTTTTATTTTGAAAATTCTAAACTGGATGCTGTCAGTTACGTCTTGCGTGCTAACATGCCGCAGAATGAGTAAGAAGCAACGGCATCGGTCCCGGTCCCTACAACGCCCGCACCCCCCAATTCCCTGGTCCGCAGAAAATTTAGGGAGGGTTGACTGGTCCGCTGTACTAAAAAGGTTGGGGACCACTGCCTTAGATATTAAATTACACTTTGGAAGATTCAAAATCTTTGGAAATTTTAACACAGTTATTTACAATTGAAAGCAGACACAGATGAAAATTGTAGCAGTTATGCTAAATGGATTTAAACTAGCTTAATTACCTGCATGAACTCTGTGTCACAACAGCTCTCAATGCCTCAGCTGGGGACTATGGTACTAATGGAGCGTAACAACTGGTAAAATCCTAACAATTGACTTTGCTGTGTTTTTACAACACCAGCATGCACCTGTCCCTTTCACCTCTCCATTTAAACTCTTGTCTAAACCTCTTCAGTGCCCGTTCAACTCTCCCACGCCCTGAGTTTTAATACACCTCACATTTCAGCTGAGAGAAATGTTCCACAACATCATGAATAAGATATAATTTTTCCTGAAACTGGAGATGAAACTGCTGCAAACTGTTCCATGTCATTTGGGCATATCTAAAATATTTCAATGATCTGATCTTTTGTCTGTTTGGTTCCATTCATTGAGCTATTTTCATGCCTTTTAACATTTTACCACTCAGTTTCCCCATGTATTTAATTCTTTCCCACCCATTTTCTCTCAGAGTCAGCCCTTTCAGTCCAAACTACATTCCAGGGAAGCTTGGCTTTATTGTTCTGAATGACATCACAGACGTGAAGCCATGACAGGCCGGACAGGAGGAATGTGGCGCAAGAGGGGGATACAAACCATTAAAGATTGCAGAAAAAAGAAAAAAGAGAGAATAACTAGTTGATGGAGAGACTTGGCCAGAGAGGGAATGAGAATATTTGAAAAAAAAGAAAGAAAAAAAAAACAGAGGGGAGAAAGAATTCCATTCAGCAGGCCATGAATGGACTTCGTACAAGTCTCTCCAAGCAAAACACACACACATTCTCACCTACCATCACTTCAGCCCTCCTCCCCATCAGCTCTCTCCCCTGCGGCCTCTCTCTCATCCCTCCGTCTCTGCCCTCCTTCCCTGTTTGTAGTCCTTTCATTAATCTCCTTTAGAGGCATCAGACAACGGCACCTCCTCACTAACACACAGATCCCAGGGGAGACCATTTTCTTTTTGCACAAGCAGCGGTTAGCACAAGGTCCAAGCAGTTGCACACTTTTTGGAGACCAACTTTTCACAACAAAGGCCTTGCTAAGCCCTTGCATCAATTATTAGGCTTACTCGACAGTCATGTATTTACAAATCAACCAAAAGCAAGGCAAGCATGAAAAAGATGAAAGTAAAACTAAACAAATTGATCAGTTAATTAAATGTAAAAAAGTATTAACCTGGTGGCATCAGGAAATACTTCTATTGTAATTTGTACAAGGCTTTTCACAGTTATTGATGTGTAAAACACTCTCAATGAATTCGTCTTCTATTACAATGGCTTCAATTAGCAATAAATATCCAA
The DNA here is from genome assembly GCF_019740435.1 of Gambusia affinis. NCBI lineage: Eukaryota > Metazoa > Chordata > Actinopteri > Cyprinodontiformes > Poeciliidae > Gambusia > Gambusia affinis. Next base: position 18,580,293 of record NC_057884.1, on the reverse strand, counting down.
GCTTTTTTTTTTATTTTTCAAAATTAAGAAATTGTTGTTTTTACAACAATCACCAGATTAAGTTTTACTAAAAACAATTTTCGACTGAAGCAGTTTTATGATTAACGTGATACATTTGTAAGTTTATGAAACTGTTGAGGGTTTTCTTTGACAATCCTTAAAATGGCTTCATATTTGGGGCGTGCTGTGGTGGTGTAGGGCAGTGGTCCCCAACCTTTTCATTACAGCGGACCGGCACAAGCCTTTGTAAATTTCCTGCGGACCGGGGGGGGGGGGGGGTGTATGCGCGTTGTGAGGATCGTCGAACGGGGGGGGGGGCTATTGTCATATAAGGGACACTAGAGCCCACAAAAGACCCCTGGTGGGGAGAGGAAAAAAAAAAGGCTTCATATTCGACTTGGATAAAAACATAAAATGATACAAAGGGAAATTTCTCTAAGTCTTTATTTCAAGAAGGGAAAGACGAGAATATTCCAGACAAGTAAAGCGGATATGTCTTGATGGAGCCAGAGACATTTTGGTAAGTTTCTGGTTGAAACAACAGTTAAAGATGTAAAAAGGCCCCTATTGCCCACAGTTGGGTATAGCAAACATTTTGTGACCATTTGTAACAGTTAAGTTCAGTTCATGATGATGATATCATCATTTATATCTCTTCATGAAAAAATATGTAAAGGTGCCTTAGTACAATATAATTTTAATAGTTTTGGTTTACATCTTTTTCTGAACAGAGAGTGATTGTCTAGGAATAAAAATAACAATCATTTTGCAACCATTTTACCAACCATTTCAGGTTTGAAACAATTTTTTTGCTTCACTAAGAGGAGTTTAAGTTTGAGATTTATTTATGTGAGACGGCAGGGTGATGTGAGAAGCTTACAGATGAATTCTGTCTTCGTATGTAGTTATGATACTGTAGCTCAGAGCTGAAATGAGTGGACCTCCACACTGTGCTTGAGTTTTTCTAAGAACGACCCGGAGGAATAACCAGGCTTCACTAGAGGGATTATATGTTCCTTCTTTCCTAAGAACACGTTGGTATTATCAAGAATATTTCTGAATATTTCATTTACCTCTTGCCTTTTTGCTCGATTGTTGGATTAAATGAATGTATAGACATATGTACCATTGGTCTAGCATGCAACCATTAAACCATCCCGTTTTGTCATGATCACAAAATAATTTTCTTTTGCAATACATTAAAATAAAATGAAAGTTTGAAAGAACAGCCTGAAGCAATAATAATAATAAATAAATATATATATATATATATATATATATATATATATATATATATATATATATATATATATATATATATATATATATATATATATATATATATATAGCCAAATGCTTCTATGTCAAAAAGTTAAAGCTTCTAAAGATTTTGATTGTCCAAAATGCAAATCACTTATTCAGCTTCACTTACAAAATTAGTTTTTTTTTTTTTTTTTTTTTTTTATAGACAGTTACAGAGGACCAGACACTTTTACAAGAGATATGGACTGTATGAGGACATGAGCGTGAATCATAGAAAATCTAATAAACATGTCATCAGAAAAAAAGTGCTTTGTGGATACTTGGCATCAGCGAGTCACTCTATTTATTTATATGCTGTCTTCATTACAGACAACTTTGTTAGAAAGCACTTTATGTTATTAAAAAAAAGTAGGATAACATTATAGTGGTGAATTATTTGCACATTAATAAAATAATGTAAACATTGAAAACCGAAAAAATAAGACAGCATAAGCAGCTTTCAAAGATAAATATTATCTTAATTTTTAAAAAGCATATTTTTGTGAATCAGCAACTTACTTGCATCACTTCATGAGGAGTTATTTAGAAACAGCTACAGTAATCAGTGGGGAGATCTACAGGACATGATGGCCTTCCACACAGATCACAAGCTAAAGACCAGAAAAATAGAATATATGCAGGATATGAGGACGTCAACAATGGCTAACTCTGTATGAAATTTATTCTTGTGACCACAGAATCACACATGGCAGATTGATTTCTCTTGGATTTCTCAGCAGAGCCACATCAAGGAAAAGTCCAACAATGTGACGGAAATAAAAGGAGCGAACGTTACCAAAAAACGAAAGGGAGAGTGTCAGGCGAGTGAAACTGGAGCCTGGGAGAGCGAATTGAATTATAGGAAGAAAGACGTCATATATTGAACAACAGACAGGCACTCAAATTGAAAAAATATTAGAAATTGTCAACATTCAAATTCGTAGAAAACATTAACTAAGAAAACACAAATTCTACAAAAACACAAACTCATAGGCACAGTATAATCCCCTTAACTCAGAATAAAGGGTTTTATGATATTGAGTGTGTGGATGAATGTCTAGAAGCCTGTTTGCTAATTCAGTGAAATTATTTCACTCCATTAAAAACAGCAGAGGAGCCTTAGCCAAACTAATTATAGGAATTTCTGTCAAATGCAAGAAGAGCGGAGACACAGTTGCAAAGGTAAACAATTTTCAGACTGTGTGCCTCTTTGTTTATATGTGTTTGCATAACTATACACAATGAAGGCATCCAGTCATAATTATCCTGTCTGCAGACTGAACTATGGGTTAATCCGGTACAGGGAACCCAGAATCAGCTGCAAAAGTCTGAATCTGCCCTATCAAAAAATTTACCTGCTGATCCAGATAATTGGCAGCAGAATTATAGACAGGAATAATTACAGCACCAGACATATTGGCACTCTCGATAAAGATATGTAAAAAGCCAGAAAATAGTAGCATAATCCCTCACTGAAGAAGTTTGAAAAATGTTATCTTTAAGTTTACTGAGTGCACACCTGTTAAAACACATCACCATTTAATATTCACACATCTGTATCAACCCTAGTCTAAATATAAATGTTACTGATCCATTTTAAAACTGCCCTTAAATACAAAACAAAACGAAAAAAACATAGCTTATGTGAAAATGCCAATTGATAATACACAAGTTTGTTACCATGTGTATAATATGACACAAACAGTGGTGGAGACCTGTACGGACCTGTTAGTTAATTTTACTTTGAAATGTTCTAGAAATATTTTTAACTTTATAACTCTTAAGCTATCATGATATTTTAATCATTTTACACTGAAATATATAATCAGTTCAATCAGTTCAATCCAGTTAAAGATGAGTGTAATGGCACATAAACAATCAACAGTGCCCATGCAATGTGATGACTACCAGACTGAAAATAGAAAAAAACTGAATACATTGTCTGCAGACACCAAAACAGTGAGTGAGTCAGCTATTACCAGGTGTGTGATGGAGTGTTGTGTTTGAGTTGACTCAAAGCTACAACCTACCTCTGCTTCCATGAATCCTCAATTTTAGCTCTTCTTTACCCACTTTACCAACTGTCTATTTTTTATAATATCGACCTTAGAGAGGAAAAGGCTTAAATATTTGTTGTAAAGTTTAAAAGTTTTTGTGAATTAGAGAACACGAGAGTTCAGCAGGTAATTTTGTGGTTTTCATTTAATTCTTAATACACTATGGGTCAATTAATCAGCATTCTATATGAAGGTTGAAACATTTGAAGTGGAAAGTTAAAAGTTCAAGTAATTTGGTTGTAAAGTTTTAATAACATGCAAGATTTTTATTTTTTATTTTTCCTAGCTGTTTGGAGTTTAGGTATAGGATTACACAGCTCAGCCCCTTCTCCACCTGTTACTGCACATTGTCAGTCTACTTACTGAAGAAAGGCTCCCACACTTTTTCCTTGATTTTAAAAAGGACAAATAGAAAAAAAAAAAAAAAGAAAGGTTTTGTATTACAACACAGATGTGTAGTCAAGGATATAACACAAACGGAGAGCCACCTATCAATATAACTGGTTAAAACAATTAGCTAGTTATAACTTGCACACAAATTAAGTAGGGAAATGCACGAAGGTAGCCTGATTAGTTTTTCAGCTAATAAAAACTTGTAATACTCGTCTTTACAGAGAAACTGCTACCAAATTTAGTTTGTCTTTATGCAACATTTTTGCTACAAAGACACATTAATGGTATAAATATTAGGAGGATAATATTATAAAGTTTATAAAGCGATGACTTTTTTACAACTATAACCCAGATATTGTATACAGTACCGATAACATAAAACTCAGCAAATCATGATATGAACAGACGGCACTCTCACAGGATAAAGAGCTCATATTTTTATTTTGTTTTTACTTTACGGCTTGAAATATTAAATATTTGGTTTACAATAACGTTAAGTGGCCTAAGCCTGAGTTATGGTGCCATGGAGGCTTCTCTGTTTGTTTTCTTGTTTATGGTTTTGAAATATCAATCCCATGTTGTAGACTAATAAGACTAAGTGGTCTGGGTGAATGAATTATGGTCTGAGCACAACGCATTTTTTTTTTTTTTCTTCTTTAAATGGAACACACTCACGTGCGCTCACACTGATGTTCTATCAAAGGTCATTTCTGAATTGGACTGTCTGAATGTGTCTTCCTACGCCAGGCCTCACAGCCCAGCACAAAATGATCCAGTTAAAAATAAAATAAAATAAAACAAATTGGATGCAATTTTATGTACTGAGCAGAGTGGGAGTAACAGTAAATCAAATGCTGTGGTGGACAGCTGGGATAAAGCACTAGAATTACCTCACCGGCTATTATGAAATGCAAACTAATATTGGATAGTCAAAACTATTATGCAGTATTATTTTTTGATATAGGGATACATATATATGTATATATATTTAAAATTAGAACCAGCTTGTGTGTCGAAATTAGTTACACTGTGCCCTTTTCTGCTGTTAAGAGTCCAAAGACCCTCTCTTTGAATCCTTGTTGGAGTTTAACTGAGAAGTTCAGAATGTTCTTTATAGATGAGACCCATTCTTCTCAAATGGCATCTCTGTAAAAGTTTCTGGGACCCCTTTGTGTGAGCCCTTTTGGTTTCGCTGCAAAGCGTTATCTGCACAAATTCACTGCAGCAAGTCCCAGAAGCAGTCCAAGAAGGCGTAACCAAGGCTTGCACATCCCAGTACTTATATAACATAACAGTTTATAAGCATGTTATCACTGAAACAATCATAAAATTAAGTGTTTTAATTAGCAATCAGCTATTCATAGTATGCACGGGGGTTGAGGGTGGCAGTACTTTAAAATGTGGCCTACAAGTGGAAAAAAAAAGAAGAAAAAAAAGAATGCAACAACTGGCATATTTCCTGGTGAACTTCAGCCATTCAGGATAAAATGTCATTTGAGGACAGGGCTATTTTGCATCTTCAGAAGAAGCTGAAGTACCCAGAAAGAATCAGTCCTCAGAGAAGAGGAGAACACACAATTCTGCAAAGAACAGCATGCACAGATTAAATACAGACCCTCAGGCATTGAGGTCATTATGAATTATAGCTACAACATCATGGAACACGCAAATCCAGTCCTAACCCCTTCACCACTTTGCAAATGTAAACTACAGCATGCATTTCTCTGTAAACACACTGTCAATGGAGAGTTTTTAGAAGAAATAAAAATGATGGAAAGCTTCTAGTCTAAAATTTGTTTAAAAAAAATGACCCTTATATAAGTTTAAAAAAAGAGAACATGTCAACAAATGGTCAAAAATATCTTTTAAACTGCTATTTAAGTGCATAACATACAGATTCCACTGGCATATGAGATATGACTTATAACATTGTGTTAGGACTAAATGTGTGGTTCAAGTCTTATGGGGGAATTATAATAGGGAAAATAATGTCTGTGTAAAAATTAATGGGATTAAGAGATTAGACTGCAGATTTTGCTTTAGCTGTCTGCATCCCTGCAGTAAGCAAGACTGATTCAAGGAAGATGGGAAGAAGAAATGAGATCCAGTAACTTGGCGAGGAAAACTCCTGCTGGTTGTGGAGTTCAAAAATATCTTTTAAACTGCTATTTGAGTGCATAACATACAGATTCCACTGGCGTATGAGCTATGACTTACAATATTGTGTTGGGACTAAAGGTCAAAACTATTTCAGCATTTTTTACAAACGTGCATTTCTCCTGGACGAACCTTGTCAGAACTGAAAGAGTGTGGATTGTTCTCTCATGCCAAATTTGTGTTTTCCTTGATCAGAAAGAACGTACCTTAAGGCAAAAACTTTTCTACTTTAAGACTTTTGACTGAAAGAGAAGAAAATGTTGTGGGAGGGTGTGTTTAACATCTGAAAACTATTTTTCCTAGAACTAAAAGGGGGCTGTAGAAAAAAGAAAAACTATTATATTTCTCAAAGGATATTTTGTATATTTGATCAGTTCAATAACACATGCTAGTTTATTTAAACATGGATAATAAAGGCTTTTGTTTTGTTTTCTTTGACCTTCCATCACACTGTTATGTACAATGATGGACAGCCTTGAGGTAACAGTCTCACTGACTCATACTATTTAACTTTAAATAAAATAATAATAAAGACAGGGTTTAGGTTTCACATCTGGTGGGAACCCTGGGGGATCACACTCCAGTTTGACTGAAGTGAAGCCCAGATCATTCTTTTGAGGGAGACCTGAGACAGTTCCTCCGCAGAGGACCTGGATTTGACACTGGTCACACTTCACCAAACGTAACGAACGAGCAGGGGAAGCAGCGAGGGTCCCGGGAAAAAAAAAAAAAAAAATTTTTTTAAGACCAATGAGTCTAAAAGGCCAAGAGAGAGCTAACAAGAGACAGACAGCCTCAGTTTTTCAGTGAGTACCATCCGACCACTTTCAGTGATTTCATGTACAAACACACTGTCATTAAATTAAACTAATCTCTATTTCCTCCTTTGCTGCACGCTCCGAGCCACATCCTGCAGGATGTGTCCTCCGGTATTTTAATCATCCAAACTATTCCACATTTCTGTTTTTGTGTGTTTCCTGCTGAAGTGCTCTACTCCACCACTTTGGAAGCAATAACACAACAGCGTCTAAAGTCTTTCCTGGATGTGGAATACATTGAGGTTTATGGCTTCATTTCCCATGCAGCTAAACACTACCTGCTACTATTAACAACTGTTGAGGCTGACTATGCATCAATCATGTAGCCGCACAGTAACAGACTGGACAAGGCCAAGGACAGACCTGCCCAAGACCACAGGTCAGCAAATCAGTTGTCATAACAAGGCAGGCTCCTGTCTTGCTTCATCCTGGATATTTGTGGCTAGTTTGTGCTTGCTGTTTTAGTCTAAAGAAATTATGGGTTAGGCCTGTCAGAGAAAGTATATATCAAAGGTTGATGCACTTTTTACAATTCAAACATTGGTAAACAACATGGCTGGAGCCTAAATTCTTAACAGGTTAACAAAATGGCACTAAATTCTTAGCGACGGTACTAGGAACACCTACAACAAGAATCACTGTTTTTTCTTTTCACAAATCATTTTAATTACAAATTGTGTTTTAACTGATCTCTATTCAATCTACAATAATGCAGTCCAGATTTAGAAAACTATGAATATTATACTTTGATTACGTGCCTTATTCTATGATGCTTTATAGACTGTACCACTGGGCTGGTTTGATCTTCCTTTTGAGACCACATTTGTTATGAACCAGTGTTACAAAAATAAACTTAACTCAAGGAAAGAGCTATAACAAAACCCATCAAAAATGATCTTTAGTCTTTCACAACAGTCATCAACTTTTAGATTTCTTTCAGATGTGACCTGCTGGATTTCCAAAGACACATGAAAACTGATTTTGTCTTATTTGAACAACTAAATGTAAACTAAATAAATAAATAAATAAATAAAGAAGCATGTTGAGATTAAAGTAAACAATTACAAATTCCTAATAAATAAATCAAGTAAACATTGACCAGCCTGTACAATTAGCACCAAAAGTAGGTTGTGAAGCACATGCCAGTAAAAATGTTTAATCATTTTAAATGAGATATTGGTTAAGACTCTTTTGAGGGTCAATGGGTACTTTCACAGTGTACCTAAATGAATACTAACTTACTGTTATTTGCTTAAATTAGGGATATGCATAGACTCAATACTGTCACATCTTAAGATGTTGTTTCAATCATCAAATCACATTTATTGCTCAGTGGGGTAGGAAACTATTATACTAGCAAACAAATGACTTTCCTTTGAGAAATGCATTCCTTATATTGGTCATATTTAGTGTCTACTTCCCGATACAAATTCTGATTTTCTATGTAGCCCGACCTGCTGATTCACATTTTTTAAAGTTGGTTCTATTTCAATAATGATTTCATTTTTAAAATAAGCATTTCATAGAGTTGAATAAAGAAAGCACCTGATTTTCACAACACAGCTTGTTTCTTTTTTTTTAATGCCTTTATTTCAGGAAAGGGAAACAAAAATATTAAAGAAGTGCTCTCGGTCAAAACAGAAGAAAATGTTTAGCCCAAACATAACACAGACTCCTTTGCAAAGCATTGTGCAAGGCAGCTAAAAAGGAAGGAGTGCATTAAGAGAGCAGACATCAGTAATGATTCACTTTGAAATTCATTCATTGTGGCATTAGTAATAATACACTTGTTCCTCATTATAAACACATTAGTGTTCTTCTGGCAGGTTGAGCGGCTGGTCTGGGTCTGCTCTCCATTATGTGGAAATGGTACTAAAAAGGCTAGAGCCTCTTGTTCTCAGGCCCATTTAAATATTGCATATTCAAGTAGAGTTGAGATGCATTTGTTGGAAAGGTTAAAGCAGATTTAAACCGACAGTGAAAAAAACAAAACAAAATTAAAAACAACTTCAAACTAAGCCTCTTGGATCACGTTAGGTTAGTCTCTTGTGAGTAATGACAGGGATCTCTGGAGGAAGTACAGTGTTACATCATTTGGATATTCTTTGTTGTTTCTCTTATTACACTCTTGATCATCTTGCCCTGTTGCTGTCGTTTGTAAACAAGCAGTTCTAATTACACACATTTCCTCTTGCAGAAAGAGCAAAAGTCCTTGAAATTTTTAAATGCAGTTATTTTCTCATAAAATATTCAAACTCTATTTCTTATCTTCCCATTTTTCTAACATGAATGCTAAGATTGGATTTTTTGTCTTAAATGTATTAGGCAAATAAAATAACTTTGTCAAATCATGAACCAATTAAAAATGTAAAGAGACAATAGTTGTTTGATGCTGATGTATTATTTAAATCAGAATTGGAGAAAGAGCATTTTAAATTTGTTTTATTTTCCTTTAATACTAAAAATAATTTAAAACTAACCCGATGGCAAATAAAAATATAAATTAGCCCACATATATTTTGGGAAAACAAACTGAGGTTTGGCAGAATATGAGAATTATTTTGTTTCTTTTTATCAGTGATTATTTTTTTTTTCCCCATTACTTCAAATCTGACATACAAAGAAAAGAGCTGTTTATCCTGTTCATTTTGTCTTTATCCCACAAAAACATATTATCATTATTGCTGTTATTATTTTTATTATATCATTTTAGTACTTTTGGGCAAAAATAGCATATGTGCTGAAGTGAAGAAAAATCTTCAAATTTATTTGTGAACATTTTGTGGCTAGAAAAGTTTCGTTTATTGGTAGATTTTAATGAAATGAGGGACTCTTTTTGCATTTCATTAATGCAACAAAAGATACATTTTTTAACTTCTTAACTTCTTTTATTTAAAAGTTAAAATTTTGTTATGAATCTGGATTAAATTACAGAGGCACTTTGGGGGGAAAACAAGTTTTTGGTTGGTGATTAGAACTTGGCTATGAAAGTTGGGCCAGTGCATCTGTAAATGGTGATATTCCTACAATGTGAAATATGTCTCTGTTTGTTCTTTTTCTGCCACAACAAACTTGAAAAACAGCAAAAGAGAGCTTGTATGTCTGATTGTGTGTATTTGTGTATAAAACGGGCAGGCTGTGGTGTTAGCTCGATGTGGATGGAATGTGACACAGCTAACCATTTTGTGGTGGAGCACAAAAACATAACCAATGTCACCTAAGAAAGACATTTTCTATTCACTCTCCCAACATAAAAATCCCACTGACATGCACATAAATAAATTCAGACAATATAACAGACTACAACAAGCAGGTAAAAGAGAGAGAGAGAGAGAAAAAGAATATTTGAAGGCTGGAATGGGGTTTTTGCTCAGAACTGAGCTGCTGTTGATTGTGCGGTCACTTTGAAGGGCAATTTCATCTGGCTGACGGAAATCTGTGTGAGGGAAATGTGTATTTTTTCAGCATCAGGGGGTCAGTCACCTGGAGTGTTAGGGAATTTTCTATCCAAATATTCCTGTGTAATTGAAGAACTCTGGGTAGAGAGCTGATTGTGTGCATGTCAGTGCGCTCACCCATGTGGGCATTCATCTCGTCGAATTTTTTTGCAAGTTATAGTCTTTAAATGGACTGTGTGTGTGCGTGCATGCATGCATGCGAGTGTTGGGTTGGCATTGGGCCAAAGTGAATAGAAGCCTTGTTAGTGTTTTAAATGCCTTCTTGGATCTGACAGGACATGTGGAGGCATAAAGGGATGCCAGTGAGCTGTGTATGTATGGCAGTGTGTTTGCATTTACTGTGCAGTCTGAAGGAGCCACTCTGTCAAAGTCCCATAACTCTGATAGCATACGTGTTTGTCAAGAATACTTTCTTAAAAGAACAGTCATTAGACGTTTCAGTTCTGGTAAAAAGTGCACATTTCATATTAAAATGTTGATATTCTGAAAACCTAAATTACACGTACAGCCAATATTTGGTATTGACAAAAGGACACAAGTTGCTTTTAGGTTTTTTGGGGACATTGAAGCATAATCTTTTATGGAAAACATTTTCCTTGTTGGTTTTCTTTCTTTTTTACAGTTTGCCCATTGTTTTTTGAATGACTAAGCTCAAACATGAGAAATGAATCAAAGAAGCCTATCAAAACAAATCAAATGTCAAAAACAAGACATGGGGCAGGTTTTTTTTTTTTTTTAATTCACATATTTGTGACTATGCCAAATATTGTTAGAATCTTTGTGTCCTTTACAATTACCATGGGCTCCATGCTCATTTTACCATTCATTTCATCATGCTATGTCTAAGTATATAGAAACTTTTTTGCATGTTATTGGAACAAGACAGTTTCATTTGAAAATGGATTATGTTTTGGGTATGACAGTCTGCACTGGGGGATGTTAACAGATAACTTGTAATCCAAAAGCCTTTGCTGACAGGACTGTTCATTTTCTGACTGAAATGGATATGATACAAATTTTTTGGTGGGCAAAAAACCATGTGTGTAAACTTTAAACAATCTTACATTTCTGTGAGTGAGCAACACAAAGTGACAGATTTAACTTACAGTTTCCAACTAACAGGAAACCTCTGAAACTTTTGTGATAAACTCTATACCTGTCAATGGAAGACATGATCCTATCAGAAAACAACCCTGTTGCATCACCTTCCTGGGCATTTAACATTACAGCATGATGGTCACATCTGATAGGCTACGGGGGAGTTTTTGTCAAAACATTCTGCCACAAGTTTAACAGTTCTCACACGTCATATCAGATGTGTACCACTGTTATTGACAAAATGGAAATATGAGTTACTAGTAATAAAACGATATTGATAACCTAATCTTGTAATAGGCTATGCAAGTTTTAAACTCACATGGGCCAGTTAATCTTTAATGTGAGAAAAAAAAACAAAAAAAAAAAAAACAAGTTGCTGACACACCAGCCAGGTGTTTGCCGATTGCTGCTGCCACTAGTCTAGTGGAGCTGTGGGTAAATAAGCAACGCATTGTACGGAGAATCATACTGAATGACTGCCCAGGGAGATCCCAAAAGGCTAAGCATTAAATATTAGATATGGGAATGATAAACAAAAAAAAAAGTTAAGCTAGAAAGATGAAAAGAAAAAGTAGGAAGTATAGAAAGTAATGAGCAGGGAAAATTTGAAGAGATAACAGGACAGTATAGGAAATACTGGACAGTAGGTGTATAACTTAAAAAATTCCAGGGGAAAGTGGAAGGAAACTTGTGAAAATCCACTGAAAAAAAGACAGGAATAGCCTTGAAAATGTGAGAAAAGTGATTGAGAGGAATGGGCAGTGAAAGCACAGTGTGAATAAAGCAGTAGGACAGATATGAAAAAGAAAAGGGAGCATGGGAAAGAAGCAAAGAGAGGCTGAGAAAAAAAAACAAAAACGCAGTGTGTTTGGGAGAGCTTTGGTGATGAAATCTTGAATGACCCCCCACCGTGGATCCTTCTTTGAGGAAAGCGTCCCTGCTCACATACACACATAAAAACAGATTTGAAGACAAACAAACACAAAGAAACAAAATGCTTGCTGGTCATACTGAGACACACTCACACACACACACACACACACACACACCAAAACCTTAACACTAAATCCCATCTCAGCTGCCATCCAAAGCTCCCACACTGTTCTCATGGCTTTCTCCTCATTCCCTTTCACATTTTTCTCCTCTCCATTGCTTGTTACGCTAAACGTAAGGTGACAGTCCGTAGCCAGAGAGGGATAGACTGACATAGAGGGAGAGGCGAGAAAAGAGACAGAAAATCCAGAGGGCAGGCAACCTCTTGACAAGAGGAGACAACAAGGGATAAGGAACAAAAAGGTTTTAAATGGACAAATACCACAGCAGCCAACAAGCCAGATTATTCTAATTTTCAGTCGTACCATTGTCTAGAGTATTTCGCTCAACTTCCTAGTATGGCCACAATATCATTGGTAAAATAAAAGCACAAATAGTTTCCACAATTTACTTCTCACAGAACCCGCATGGATTTATGGGTTTAATGTAGCTGTTTTAAAGATGTTCAAAACCAGGAAAACAGTTTGTCGTTTGGTACTAGAGATTTCAAAGAAAGAGGTTTTAATCAGTTGAATGGATCACAAAATAAAATTCCCTCCAACCACCTGTTGCTGTGAGGCGTATAGGTTGGTCAAAGGAGGAAAATTCTCCAAAAATCTACTTCTCTCTGGAAAAGATAAAGTCCAACATTGAATTATTTCTTTTTTAATATTATTTTATTTCACTAAGTTAAAAACAACATAATATAAGATAACATAAATGCGGCTAATTTACATGAAGAAGATCATCCATTCCTAAAATGTTGCTGTTTTGCAAGAAATGTGGTCAAGAAGACAAACATATTAACATGCCTGTTGGTTAAGTCAAAGCAACAGTCTTGGCAATTCTCACCAAGTCAAACAATTGTTAGACTTGGTCTTTTTTTCTCCTTTTTTACAAAAGAAACACTAACTGTAGCTGGAATCATGGAGACACTTTGTGGAAATAAAAACCAACTACAAATAATTGCAGTTTTAAAGTTTGGTGATAATATGTAAATAATATTATAAGAGGGCTACAAGAATCATAACTTGGATGGGATTTTTGACAAAATATTTTAAGCAGAATAAAGTAATAAAATTCTTACAATAGTGGTGGGACATCATAAATTCAGCTCACCCCTTTAATATGTATAAAACTGAGATATGTGTATGTGTATCTATGTGTGTGAAATTATTTTTTTACATGTTGGAAAACAACTAAATAAATAAAAACAAATAAATAAATACGTCATGAATGCCTATTTTAACTACCGGTAGCCAATACATAACCATGTTATAAAATAACCTAAACCCCTGAGGGCAGCTGAATGTGAGGTAAATTAGAGGAAAATGTACTTCTGATGCAACAAATTAAATGCTGATAAATAGGCTTCTCATCAGACAGCTGCATCTAAATTTGTAGCCTATGTTGTTAAAATATGTGACAAAAATGTGTGAAGTGCAATCACAGTTTCTTTGATGCGATTGACAAGTTTTTGAGAATTCAAAAGGAGACTTGACATTAATCAACACTATTGGATGAGCCTGTCCAATCCTGTGAGATGGTGTGCAGCTCAACATGCACATGTGTAGACGACAGATTCAGTTTCTAATTTAAGACAGTAATATTTTTCTCAAAGCACAATAAATTACATTATTTAATCTTGCTCTATTCCTCAATCCATCCTAAACAAAAGTGTTAATGTAACCATGCTGCATTGAGGATGATTTTCTTCAGCTCACCTTCAATGGTGACCTGGTACAATTTTATCTGCTTTAGCTAGGCAGTTTCCATTTTGGGAAACATCAAAGGACCACCCACTGACATTATTCCCCTAAAGTGCTCCACACTTCAGCACAAAAGATCCACTGTGTCTTAGAGGCACCAACCCATGCATTACATTTGATGTGATGCTATCCAGATGTGTTCTCCCATTATAGTGAAGTCTATCCACCCTTTAGAGAAAGCTCATTTTAGCTGCTTGTAACTATGAACAATGGAAGAGATCTCCAAATCTTTACCCTTGCGGAAACAATGGAGATCTTGGGAGATTGGTTCCCGGTCCACATGGGTTTTGTGGAGTAGGATGGTGGCCGTGTCCTGAAAGGTACTCTGTAGGTGCTGCTTTCGAAGAATAGAATACAAGGAATACCTCTAATGGGCTCTCTGGACTCTCTTATGCCAAAGCAATAGCCATCTCCATAATTTGAACACTAAGAATATTCACAGTGCTAGCTGGAGTCTGTTAGAGAGTCTAGTCTGCACCATATTTATCTGAAAGGCCCATTGACAAGACCTCAAGATGTAGTTTGAGAGAGGAGGGTCCTTAGTTTTGGAGCTGAGGGGTCTGTTGATGGATATCAGATCAGCCCCATTTTCTCTGGGACCAGAAAATAGGTAGACTGCAACCCTCTAGTTGTATATCAGTTGCTGATGTACTTTCTTGCAGGAGCTTCAAGTTTGGAGTGTTTAGCTAGTAGAGTGACAGGGATGCTTCTTAGGACTATCTAGTCCTTGTAAAATCAAAGCATGAGGTAAGTTTTTTGGCATGGTATGTCTATATTCTCAACAAAAAGCGACAGCATGTTCCTAATGACGTTTGGCCTTCACCAGGGTCAGCCCTCTTCACCAACACCATTTGTAGTGTTTATGAACAAGATTTTAAGTGACAGGCATGGAGAGTGCTTGTTTTGGAATCTCAAAATATAACATCTTTTAGCTTCTTGGCTATTTTAAGATAAAGTTATGTGGTGGAATTGGCCCTCAAAGTGCCCTGTAGGTGTTCACATACAAGTGTGAAGTAGATGGGATGATATTCAGCTCCTCCAAGTCTGAAATAATTTTTCTAAACAATAAAAAAGCAGACTGCACTTTCTGTCTCAAGCACAGTAGTTCAACTATTTATCTAAAAAAAGAACATAATTTTCAATTAGTAAATATGATCTGATCCATGCCTTGTGATTGATGATGTGTACCCAACCTCCCATCACTTGAATGCTGAAGATACGCAACAACCCTCGGCACACCAGCAAGGATTAAGTGGGTTTAGATGATGGATGGGTGGCCTTAATCCCCCCTTGCCTTTCTTTCTTTTAGTAGAAAACTGAAATGCATGTTTTTTTGTTTTGTTTTGTTTTGTTTTTCTAATTGCAGATATGTATGAGATAAAAATAAAGTAGTTTGTAATACACTGTATGGAAATTTTAAACATCTGTCGCCTGAAAATGCTTGGCCTTCTTATTTCCTTCAACTCTTTAAGTAGCTGGCATTAGATCAAGGGTGAGGTGGCAAAAAAACTGAACAGGAAATATGACTCTTACACTATGTTCAAAATATGGTTGCCCTAAACCTCTCAAATCCTCTTATCAGACACACGCAGAGAATCAAGCTACATGTTATGCTGTGCAAACAACTGCATGCCAAGTTATAAATAACTGTGACGGTGCACTGTCATCTGTGTGAAGTTTAATTTGTGTTTCTATGATGTACTTGGGTTTATTGAAGCTGTTTCATTATATTGTTATTTAAACCAAATGTCTTTTTAAGAATCTGTACACTCATTTGTTATCTTCAAAATGCCAATGATAATAGATAATATTTTGGATCTCTGTAGAGAACTACACAGTCCTTACGCCCTGTTATTAGAAACAAAATCATAAGACAAAAGTCAAAAGTCTAACAGCAAAAAAAAGAAAAAAAGAAAAAAAAATCTCATTGTCTGGAAAATGCATTTCTCTCTCAAATGAAAAATTTATTCAGACAAAGGAACAAAACAGAGTTAAAGAAAAATCATTCTGCTGTCAAGTTAAATAAACAATTTTTACCCAGCATTAAACACACTTAAAACTGCCTCCTTTTTTTCTTTCTTGTGCTTGTGCAATTACAGAGAAATAAATCTCCTGTAAACATATCTAAGGCATTGGTATTTAAGGAATTCAGAGGCTTTGTGTTCAGCTTTGCTCATTATTTGGAAATGATGACAGCAAACAAAGTACTGTGGCACCATTTCAAGGTGTCTGAACCTTAATTACATTTTTAATAAACTCCTTGGCATGTGTAAATGTACGTGCATGTTCATGGGTGCAAAATATACACACAGTTCATGTGTGTTTGCGTGCTTCTCTGCTTTTGCTAAAGGGTAATTTGCAGCCTCACAGTCGCATCAATTCAGATGCAGATACATAGTGCACACTCGCGCACACACACGCACACACACGCACACACACGCTCAAACTCATGGATGGCCAGATGCTACATGAGCCGAATCTGGTGAACTCTAAGATACGATGATATTGAGGCTTCTAATGGCCATCATTTATCACGCGATACTAAATCACTTTAGAGATACAGAAAGATGGGGTAGGGATAGTGAAGGAAATAAAATGGGAAATGGGATGTAGGGGAGCAAGGGAAGTGAAAATGAACCTAAGCAGGCAAACAGAAAGTAAATGGAATGAAGGGGATGGAAAATAAAGGATTGCCAATAAACAACTGATGAACACTAATGTTAAAGATTTTACACACAAAACCTTTGCCTTAGCTTATCTGTTGTTGCAGCTGTGTAAACATATACGATACCTGGCTATTCTGTGATAACCTAGATTGAGGTTAAAGAAAAAAAAAAACAGGGTGGGCATGATATTGCTTTTGTGATAGCAGTTTTCACAAGGATATGATTCAACTTAAACATCAACACAAACTCAATGTCGGGCGTATTTGTCCATAGGAGATTAAACAGTTGTGATCTTATTTTACAACTTTTAAATTGAGCTATGGATGATGATTTATGTAAAGACAACAAAAAATCCTTTAGAAGGTTACATATTTTGATTATACTTTCACATCATTCAATTTTAACAGTTTGGTATCTGACCTTGAGAAAAATATTTTTATGTCTTCTGGCTTTTCTTGAGAGAAAAAAAAAGTGATTCTAATTGTGACCACTAAATTTATTTGTTTATTTGTGTTATTTTCTGTCATATCACAGAATCATGATCAGAATTAGAACTAATTACTGCATTGTGTGTCACTGCCTTTTTCCTGGCTTTTGACACTATTTTTAGTTGTAAGATAAACACTGGACCTTCGCTGCCGTTTTCATTATTTGAAATCTTTAGATATGTACAAAGTAAGGTAAATGAGCATTTTCCTGAAACCATTTGTTAGCTTATTATTAGAAGATCTAAATAATTTACCAAGATGTTCTCTTTTGTTGCCCATTTTGAAAAGTGGATGGAATACACATCACATTTATATTGCAGCAAAAATAACAGTTAACTAATTAGCTTTCTAATCTCTCTGACCAACATGAAAAGTAAATAAAATAATGTGAGCAAGGTTTGGTTGTTAAAGAGTCCATGCAATGTAGTTGCAAAGTTGCATTTTATGGGTTAGGCTTAATGAAACAACAGGTAAAGTTCTCAGGTTTCAATTTTGCAGCTTTTCAGAAGTTATGAAACACTGATATGTTTTTTTTTTCTTATATTTGCTAAACATTCTTTCAGAACCCTGTGTGTTGTGACCTTGCAAGACTGAGGCCTCAGAGCTACTGATAAAAAATCTGTCTGATAACAGGCTCGTTATCTCATCTGATCCCTGGGTCAGGCCTGAGGTTCCAGAAGCCCCTATTTGGACTTGGTAATGTAATTTTTCTCTTCTGCATTAAAACCAGAGACAACAACCTTACCTTGTTCTGTCGCAATAACACTGTAAACTCTTATATTTCATAATTGCATTTTCTTGGGGAATTTTATGTGATGGTTCAACACAAAATTTGATGAAGTCGAGATGTGGAAGGACAATGAAACAGTTTTCAATGTTTTATTGTTTTTTTTTGTTTTTTTTTATATATAAATAAAACTATAATATCCATGGTATGCCTTTGTAAATTGCAGAGTAACTGTTTTTGCTGAAATAAGATCCCTTGGTGTATATTAAAATTAATCTTTGCAAATCTACAGAAATTGTCTACTCTTATTTTCTAGTTTTTTTTTTGTTTTTTTTTCAATGCTGGACAACCATGTTTTAGTAGAATTTATGTGCTTTAAGGTATTTATTTATTTTTTTATTTTTGGAAGGGTTTTAAGTCTTTGATTTTGCTTTCAGTCACAGTCCTAAATTAAATAAATCATTCCAGCCCACTTTTTAACAGTATAAATGAAAGTACAGTTACAATAAGATTTTTTAATGGACACTGGTTGACGTTATTTTTATTTTTAACAGCACAGAAGAAAGGTGTTTGAGTGCGTGAAAAAACCAAATGTTGCACCCATGTCATTAGTTGTCATTAGTTGTTTAGTATCTAACCCTTCAAAAACATTGAGCCAAAACACTCCAGCCTTGAATCCGACCCAAAAACCAAAAAGCACACATACATCACACATGTGAATACATCACATAAACGCTGTGTGAAGGCTAAATGACAGGTTCTGATCCTGCTGAGGAACATTCCCAGGTCAAATTATGTACAGATTAAATTTTGAGATGGGTTTATGGATGACCAGAAGTTTCTTTTTCTTTTGACATTAACCCTTTGTGGGAGAGAAATGTGATAACCACAAATGTTCTTTTTAAAATAAAAGCAATAGTTAACTGTCACATTTACTTTCTAAACATTTTGTGCTTTACATTGAAGATTGTTGTCTGTGACGCCAATATGCACCCAATGTATTTAGTGAAAGAAAATTAGTAAAAAAGGGACCCTTAGAGGAACAAATTAAGATTAAAATTAATCTGGGAACACAAATTAATCCTCTGAATTGGAAGTCAATCTCTATCTCTTTTCAACACAAATTTTAACGACTTATCTCCTTGTGAAGTAGTTTCTCCTTTCTAACAAAACTAAGGTCATGTGGAATGAGGAATGGGTGGTAATGGGAACAAACATAAAGTGATTCCTCAAGGGCTGCACTTTAAGTTAATGAGTAAAGACACAGACTGAATGTCAACCTGAAAGGACTAAGAGGGCCCTCAACCCACTGGAGAGAAGAAGCTGATAAGAGCAGGAGCAGAGCAACAATCACTACAAGCAAGTAAGACAGAGCCTGCAGAGCACAGCATCTAACTCAGTACTCTAGTAGGACTCATTACTACCTTGTAGTTGGATTTTTGTTTTCACTTCATTTGTTGCTATAAAGTCAGATGCTTTAAAAGAGGGGTGTCAAAATTCAGTCTTTGAGGGCTGGTATCCTGCATGTTTTAGTTTTTTCCCTGGTTCCCTGGAATTCCATATTAGTATATAAAATGCTCTTAACCTTTGCAAGAGACTGTTTTTAAGTTTGATTTAAGAGTCTTCTCAGATGGCCATTTCAATCCAAGTCTGCAAAGAGTAAAGTAAACTTTTGGTTATCATGATTGTTTAGCAAATGTATCATTTGTGCAATAATCCCAAAGAAAATTGCTCGAAAATGATTCTAACAGACTCAATAAACTTAGTTGAAACTTTAGGCAATATAATTTAACATCCTAACACAAACGTTCTTTTGGGGGTTTGTTTGTTGTTTTTTTTGACAAAAAACATCAAAGTATTGGTTTTTTGTGAGTACATAGACATTTAATATCTGCTAATATAGTCATACATCTAATAGATACAGGTACAAAACATTTTAATTAATAAGTGCACAGCATTTCACCATCCCTATAAAGCAGATAAGATCTGCCTTTGAGGAGTAGGTTTAGTCTAAATAACTTTTAAAGAGCGTTACAGCCAGGCTGAACAGTTACCATGTTCAAACACAGTTTTAGTAGCCACTAAACCAAGGATCAGATGAATAATGACATCCTGCATCATATTACCCCTGCAGCCTTCAGCCTGTGACACCAGTCTGTAGTCAAATAAATCATGTTCCATTTACACATGGGGCCATTAATCCCAGTTTAATGGCTTGGCTTTTGCATCTGATTTCAGTTTCAATAGCCCGTAAAACCCTTTATCTTTAAGTAGAGAAGAGGAACAAATGCTCTTTGAAAGGTTAAATCTCATGTGTTTTGAAAGGCACATATTGCCCTTGACATTGCTAGATTATGAATTGTGAATTGGAAAACCTACCACTCCCCAGCTTCCTGTATCCAAAGGATTATCTAAACATATGGAAAATTGTTGTGTAGAAGTCTCAGATGAATAATTCAGTTATGTTCAAAATGCAATGGACAGCAAGTCTCTCCTGAAATATGTTCCGAATCTGGAAACGAGTCTGACCACTGAGATTGAATTCTGTAATGACACAAGCAGGGAGATCTAATAAGCCCTTCTAAAAGGGTATTTGATGCCGAAGGTGTTTGATGTTGGGCCATCATTAACCTGGAGGTCAGAGGTTTATGACAGGAAGGAGAAAGAAAGAATTTGCTGCACTTGGTTGCATAATTTAAAATGGTCAACGTAACAAAAGAGACTTTAAGAAAACCCAATTATCTTACAAAGGACATCAAGGCGAGGCTAAAACTAAATCACTGCCTATTAAACATTTTTCATTATTTTTGATAGCCCAGATTAACCTTTTTGTTTGTCAGAAGTAAGCCACCATCAAGCTCACAGAGAGACACAGCATCCACACTGCAAACACTTTCTTGAAACAGCTTTGAGCAATTTGTAATGTTGCAGCTGTAATCATCTTCAATGAAAGATTGTATTTCAAAGACAGATATTGAGTCTCTTCTTGTCATTGAGTTTCAAATAAACAACAGACCCACCTATAATTAACTTTGATATCAAAAACTGCTGGAGACAGTTGCAATAACTTGCTGGTGGATGCTTTAATGTGTGTAGTCAAATATGCCAACAGACCTTCATGACTGGAAGGCACTGTAGTTATTCCAGTAAGTATATCCACCCTTTTTCAACTAGGAAATATCCATCCACCGTGTCTAGCTTGTTATAGCTTTGATGAGGAAAGGTGATGGGGGTAGCAGTAGACATTGAAGGCAGTGGCGGAAGGCTGCAGAGGTGTGCAGTATGTAGCACCTACACACCTCTGCTCAGCAGTCAGGTAGAGAGATAATTCACCCTGGATAGGGCTCCAGTCAAACAAAGAGCAAAATGAATACATTTGCAGCAAAGAATTTGCCTAACAGAACCATAGAGTCTCAAATTGACCTAATAGCCAAATTGTTTTGGACTATGAAGTATGGGGATTACCTGTGCGTGCATAAGAAGAACATGCAAGCTCTATGGACTTCCAGTTCTGATTCAAACTTATTACAGGAAACAAGGCTGAAAATACTCATGTTCATCTGATGTTACAACAAAATATACTTTAATTAGGATTTGACAGACCAATACAAAGTAGCACATAACTGTAAAGTGAAATGAAAAATACATATGCTTTACAAAATGTTTGAAAGTGAGATGTGTGTTATGCATTCACCCTCCGCCCCACCACACCAATTTTGGCTACAAGTACATCTGCAAGTTATTTAATATTTATCTCAATCAGCTTTGTACATATAGACACCCAGATACTAATTAACTTTTGTGGGGGCAAAATAGCTCAAGGCCACTCAAATTAAATAAAAATAGTTTATGAATATGGCTTGATCCAAGCAGTTCTGGTAGAGTTTAGTTCTATAATTTTTTCCGTCAACTCTTAGCAATTTTTCTGTCACTGACAAAAAAAGGAAACATTTCTAAAGCACGATGCTTTCATTGTCATCTTTAAAGTGAGGTCCTGCAAAAACAAAATTTTGCATGTAGGCCAAAAGGTTTAATGTTGATCTCACCCAGCATTCTCTTTTACATGTTTGCTGTATCACTAACACAACTGGTGACTGACTGGATTTCAATCATAGTTCAGTTCTATTTAATATAAATAAATAGAACTGAACTATGAATAAAAGGTAATAAAAGGTAATAAAAGGTGTTAAAGCCCTGCTTGTATTAGAAAAAAATATGGAAAAGACAAGAGGTGTGAACACTTTTGCAAGGATGTGTATTTATATTTACTCTATGTCGACTTACCTTCAGGGCATTCTTTGTTTTCTGTAAGAGAGTATAGATCTAGCTCTCTGGGAGTGTTACATGTCTAATTGCTGAACATTTTAATAATTTACACTTACGGCACTCTTATGCCCATCGTTAAGAAATGGAGCAGTCATTCCCAGTCGCATGTCTGGCTGCGTGGAGAGGTGTGTGTATGCGTGTGTGCACATGCCATTATGTCTGTGTCTGTGTGCGCTGGGTTGGGTGAGCTCATACATTCTTGATAAAGTATCTAAGTGTGTGCATACAATTAGGGAAGTTTGCTAATGTACATTGTAGGGTTTGTGCAAGCATGAGCTAATCAGCCACAGGTCTGTGTTTATTCATGTTTGTGTACCTGATGGCTCTGGTGTATGTATGTTCTGCACCTTCTCTAGCCATTAAGGTGAGTGTGCATTATTCATTGTGGCCTGACAAGATCATTATCAACAGGATGAGCAGGAGGAAATGAAGAGTGTTTGCTCCTTCAGATAAAAGTCACAACATTTCACCTTTCATCACCAATTACAGTCTGATGAAACTTCTCTTTTTGCCAAGCTCTTTTTTATCTAACTACCTGAACATAAACAGTATTTGAACTCATCTTAGATCTACCCATGGAAACTTTATAAAAGAAAATATTTTCTTTTGTGACATCAGATCAGTTGAACTGGCCTGGCATCACAAATTCCTGAAGTAAAACATTTTTCCAACATTTTACAGTGTGTTTTGTGTGTTTGTAGTTTTCGGGAGGTCAAATTGTTTTATTTGTTTGTTTTCCCAGTTTTGTCAAGATTGTAGATTACCCTTTCAGCTACAAATGAAATAAAAAATCACATATTCTTTCAGATTAATGTTGGGTAACAATAATTATAGGTGTTGGGTTATTTATTTTGATTTAAACGAATCAAAGAATGATAGAAGACTGTCCAAGCACCACTGCCTGGGTAAGTTTTATCGGCCATGTGTGACCTATTGGCATTTCTGTGGTGTCTGCAAATGATTGAATAGTATCTAAAACATCACAGTGATTTAGTATTAAAAGTACATAGCTCTGTGAGTTTAGTTTAAACTACTCCTAATATCATAAATATGTGATGAAGTGCAAACCTCTTTGAAAAGACAGAAATAATTGTATAAAATATATTGGATGTTGAACATTGAGCATGTTCTATAAAACCGCATAATCATTTGTGCCCATTATTCATTTTTCATTTGCTTTGGTATTTCAAAACATTACCTTCAAGACTTGACTCATATTGTGGTAATGAATTGCACACCCAGAACAACAGTGCAATGTTATCATTAATTTCTGTATTCATTTCCCAAAAGTGTTTTCACACTGTCCACTATCTCTCCCTTCTTTGTATGTCAGTAATATGAAATACCATTTGGGAAATCTGCCTGAAGCAAAAGTGAAAGAGGTTAATTATTTCTTAATGAGCTTTAGAATGATAATACAACTGAGCTGCATGGGAGAGGCAGTGTTTCTTCAAATAAATGTTTTCAGATTAAAAACTACTTGAAAGATGTAGTTTCAAGTAATAGTTTTCATCTCTATTCTCAGGAGAATAGAGATGGAATTTAGATTTCTTGCAGAAAATAGAAAAGATGAAGAGGAAATCGAGACAGACATGTATTGTTATTATTACGGTAAGCCTAAAGACAACAAATACAATCAGTGTTTCATTCCGAATGCCAAACGCCCATGTTGCAATTTGCAAAAAAAGATCTCTGTGAATTCGTAGGATTACACTGGGTAAACATCTGCTGTCATCACAATGCTGGCTGTCAAAGAAACAACTCAGGCATAAACATGCTGAGTGATGGCTGCTATTCTATCAACAAAATCCTTTTAGAGAGGACACTTAATCCAGTTCCTGGATGTGGAAAAAGAAGAGCTTTATTCCAGCGTTTCTTTCTATGCACATTCATTGTGTACCACCTGACAAAAGGAAAATCAGTACACACATAAACACACACAGGCATAATTTTAGTGACTTTTGTTTTTGAAGAGGCATGGAAAATTCTTGTAGTCTGATAAACTGGAGTTTTTGCTATCACAGTTTTACAGAATAGAAAAACATCCAAAATGATCTAGGAAGGAGAAGTCACTCTTACTGGTACTAAAAAACTGATATATTTATTATTTCAATTATAGTCATGTTATCTGTTACATTAATTTCTACTTATGTAGATTCTAATACAGAGACTTTCATCAAAACATAGAATAATCACCTGCTAAATAAACAGCAATGCCTTTTTTAACGTTCCAAGTTCAGAATACCTTCTGGATGTTTTGCACAACAAGCTGATATGATGTGATTAGTTGGACTTATCCTGCTCTTTAATGACAAAATATTTCCCAGCATTCAGTTTGTCTTTTTTATTATTAAGTAAACATTGTAGTTGCCATTTGTCGGCCAGCAAACCCTTAATGTCCCCCAACTGCTGTTATACGATGATCTCTAGAACCAGAGGAAACTCTGAACACTCTGGAACTTTCCATGCCACCTCATTAAAGAAGGGGTGTCCTGTTCCAGACCCTTGAGGCCTGGAACAGGACATTTAAAGTGTCCTGCCAACTTTAAATATGTCTCTGCTCCAACACAACTGATTTAAATGGTCTGACTACATCAGCAGCATGTCAAAGTTCGGCAGAGGCCTGCTAATGAACCATCATCTGATTCAGATGTGTTGAACCAGGGGAAGACCAATAACATGAAGGGTATTAGCCCTTGTGGACAAAATTTGGACACTACTGCATTTGAGATTTTGTAGTGAAGAAATTGGATAATGAAACTTTTTGCGGTTTTAAAATGGTAACTTTTTTTTTCTTTAAATCTCGTAATAACTTAAGACTGGTACCTTGCCATGCCAGTTTATAAGATGAGAGAGAAAATAACATTTTAAAGCTTAAACAAATTCCCCTTATTAAAAAAAACATTTCCCTCTCCTGAGATATTTTTTTTTTATATGCAACTTTCTGATGAAGGTAATTTGAATTGTAACACAGTCTTTCTTTTTTCTCCAGTTTTGTTGTTAACACAAGTTTGATTTATACAGTTAATTTCAAGGTTAGCTCTTTTTAATTGAGTTTTACAGTAACAAGGTTTATTAACTTTAAAATAATTATTTTAAAAACTGAAAAAATTTCAGAATAAGAAGTAAATTTGAATATATATTTATATATATATATATATATATATATATATATGACATATGCACTCCTAAACCTTTGTGATAAACTGTAGGTTCAGTTGTAAAAAGCTGTAAACCAACAAAAACAACAACAGAAACAATTCTAGATATACCTGTTATCCTTTGCTTAAAATCCTTGTGAAACAAGAAGTACAACTATTCTTAAACTGATTATTGTCACATACGTCTATGTTAAGATTACACTGATATTTAAGAGAACAGGAGGGAGATATGGAATCATGAGATAAAAAGAGAATAATGCAATGTAAATACACACCTCCAACATGGAGTAAACATAAGATATGAAATGCCAAAATAAAATACATCCCACTACCATTTTTTTTTACAACTACTACCACGTCAAAACTGTTATAATTACTGGAACTCTCCAACAGATAATTAGATTTGCTCTGAGTGTGTTTACTCTGTGTCCATATGTACATAGGTGCGAGCTAACTGTTTGAAGCAAAGCTTTTACAAATAACTGAGATTATACCGGTTACACACACACACATCATGCACACACACTTCAGAGCACTGAGTCGGCCCACATTCTTGTCCGGCCAAGACCAACATCCCTGTGTTGTTCCACAATATGAGTGGCTCATTCGACACAGGAGCTTGTGTTTGTGCGAAACTCCTTTCATCCACCCACCGCAACATGTGTGCATGAGTCTGTCTGAGAACGCTTCTGGTGGTGTTTGAGTGTCTGCAAGTCCAGGAGGCAGTGTTTGTTTATTCGAAACACAAGATGTCTCAGTCCCAATATGGAATTCTGTGAAACTCGGAGATCTGTCTGATTTTTTCAGATATTTTCTGTTCGGTATATTCTAATTCTCACAGTTGAAAGAAATTATTTCATATATCCACAATCACTGTCAAGGCTCATAGTTGCCTTCGCTCCAGACCAACATCCTCGAAATCTCTATTAGAGCAGCAGTTGTGAAGCTATCAGCTGATTTCCATTATTTAATGAGGGAAAACTTAGTTTAATAAATCTACAACTTTGAGCAATTATTTATATTGCTGCATACCACAGTGAGGACAAAAAAAGAAATGCAAGAATGCCTCTAGGTAGAAAAGGAAACTGTGACAGAAAAGACATAAAACAACTGTAAAAATTGTAGAAATTCAATTAGCTAACCATAAGCTGGCACCAAGGATAAAGTTGGAATTTACTTATTGACTTCTTATTGTTACTAAACTAAAAGGCAACTTCATAACTTTAACAATTTTGCACCTCTTCTGGTTTAACCTAAATTAGATAATCACTGTTATCATGTATTACATTTTACGCCTTTGCCGCTCAATATCAAAAGTAAATTTAACTGGGATACAAAACAAAAAACATAAAAGATGATGCCCTCAAATTCTTCTCCTGTCAAGAAGTATATGCAAAACATAATACTTAATAAAATATTATGAATAATGAATGCTTATAATTTTAAGTTAGACTTTCTCCATCTACTCTTAACTTAAAACTGAATGTTTTTTATGATTTTACATTCTTCTTTTGTGACACACAGCAGTTCCCATTTTCCTACAGGAATTTAGTCGGGATAATATGTGCCTTGCCCAGGAGTGAAAACGGCAGAATATTTTCCTCTTTCTTATTTTTCATAGAGGCACAAGCAGAGTTCATTTTTGAAGCACATGTCGGAGGCATATCAGGCTGCCTGTATGTTATTATCGGTTTAATAAGTCAGGGAGTGAGTGAGGACCAATCTCCTTCAGCAGACCAGCTGCATCAAATACAAATTGCCCCAGTGGACTAAATAGAGAAGGCATTTTTATCATGAAGCATGAAATTATCTTAGAGCCTAGTCCATTACACACGTGCATAGGGACATATATATGGAATGATTTATAAATATGCAAGTTGAACATACAAGGCTCCAAAGCATATCTGTATGTATTTTTGTGTAGATACCAAATATATATATATATATATATATATATATATATATTTATTATTTTTTTCTAACCTCAACCAAATATGCAGTAAGCGAAATGAGGGACATTGCTAATATCTTCAAAAATGAAATATTTCCATGTGACACATGCCATTTGTCATGATTAATTGCCTAGGGCTGTGGCAGACTATGAAAGTAATAACGATAAATGGCATTCTGTTTTTGATTATTTCTGCTTGTCATGAAAATGTCTGAAAGTAATGAGGAAAATGTCAGACATGCATCAGAGGTTTACATTATATTTTTAGATTCATTTTTGTGGCTTTTATATCTCCTTTATGTGTGTCTAAACAAGCAATTTATAAGTAGCTTGTTCAGACACAAACTACCTGTGAAAGGTAGTTTGTGTCTAAACAGTAGTATAACCACTGAACTATAAAGTCAATAAACAGAGAGGCTTTCAGGTAGAAAACACAAATGCATTCCACATTCTACACTTATTGACTGGTGGGTGAAAGGATAAAAAAAAAAATCTACTATTAGCACAGCAATTTCTGACACTGAAAAATCTAGAGAATACACAACCTTAAATTGGACTATCAATAAATATATTAAGAAATACGGTAATAGTAATTTACAAAAGTCACTGGTTCAACTATTATTGTCAACCAGAACAATCCCCGTAATATAAATGTAAATGATTACCTAGACATAAGATCCACTTTCTTCTGTTTTCAACCTTCTCTGGAAACGGAAATGACAACGTAAACTTGTTGGGAGACCTAAAGAGTCTCCCAACAGATGTTGCACAGTCTCTAGACAGTGCAAAATCTGGAGAGATTGTTCAAAAAGGAATCATCAAAGACCCCTCTGCCTGCTTTAAACCTATGAAATGTTATTGGAGAAGACTAAATGCTATCCTATTGGTCAAGATGGCATTGTACACAATGTATACAAATTATCCATGACTAGAGGGCAAATGAGCTTGGCTCACGAGTCTTTCAATCCAGTCCCCTTTGCTACTTTCTGCAGCTACATATATATATATATATATATATATATATATATATATATATATATATATATATATATATATATATATATATAATGTGTAGATACCAAATAAAAAGAAAAATATATTTTTTTTCTAACTTCAACCAAATATGCAGTAAGTGAAATAAGGGACATTGCTAATATCTTCAAAAATGAAGATATTTTGAAGATAGCGTGTGCGTGTGTGTGTGACTCATGTGAGCCAAGCTCGTTAAACAACCGATCACAGCCAAGTGGGTGGTTTTAGAGCACTGTCAGTCAAGCTTATGTACACGCTGCTTAATGTGGTAATTGTGGATAGATGACTAGTTACAGGAGACTGTTTATCCTCCAACATTGGTGGCCATGCTAACTAGCCTGAGCAGTCTCCCATGTGGAGAATATGCTACCTGCTTAGTAAAAAGCAAAAGGCAGGTATTGCTCAGACTGGTTGCTTCTGACCAAGCTGTGTATTTTTGTAGATGGCTTCAGGACCACAAGGGAGGAGGGAAAGAAGCTTTTATTTTTCTCATACAGTTTTTAAATTAGATTTTGTTGTGCACTTGATTTTCACTACCGAGGTCCAAATAAGGTTTGAGGGCAATTAAATAGCGGGATGAAGTGTGAACAACCAGTTAAAAATTACTCGAGTTAAAAGCATTTTCTTTCACTCAAAAGTTCCTGAGTTCTTGTTGAATATTTCTCTTCCAAAACAAATTTATTTAGATGAATCAGACTAAAGAAAATGTGACATTTACGTGGCTAAAAGGGACAACAGAAGTGGACAGTTACACGTCTCAAAGATATGTCACATTTGGATCTTTTCTGCGGACATATCCACATAAACATTCACAGAGTGACCATGTTTTCATATGCTTTCATATTTTTTTTTCATATTCGCAGTTGTTTGACGTCAGAGAACAAAACTGCTCAACCTCACTGCTGGACACTGAGCCAAAGGGAATAGTTTCTGGTCAGTCTTTTTTTCCCCCTCTATCCCTCTGTCTTTCTCTCTCCAGTACACACAAATACACATGGGGATTGTAAAGGGCAAAGGGAGAGCAGAAATTTCTTTTTCACTGGGCACTAATCAAGAGGGCATAGACCTTCACCTTCTTGGCAGATGTACAAAACAAAATGGCAACCACAAAAACTCTACTGGGAAAAGCACTACAGCACCATGTATACCATGCAGTTATATGTGCTAGTTAATTGGTAAAAGAGAGAGATAGACAGAGGTCAATTGTGACAGAGCAAGGAAAGAAAGACATTAAAACATCAAAGAGTGACTGTAAGGCGTTTGCAGACAAAACGGTGATGTTAGCAAAATGGAGCAGAATACCAAAATGTTTTGAGCAGTGCCAATTACCAGATATACTTCATGTCATTTTTTCCGCTCTGCAGAACATTTGAGTGAACTGAAGCTAGAGAAGTAAAAATTTAATTGGATTGGGAGGAAGTATTTTGGATGACTAGGAGTGATGCTCAAGCTGCAAAAGTTTGCTCCAATTAGTTATAATTCCCTCAGAAAAAAGTTTCATTTTTGTCACAGAAATGTGTCGATTTTAGTTTGACCAATTCTCAACTTCCGTTTTATCACTCAACAATGGCACACAGCAGATGCTATACCTTGCCATAATTTGTGAAAGCATTTAAGCCTTTCGAGCTTCCTCACTCTTAATCTAAAACTATATGTTTCAGTGTATTTTGTTTATAATATTAGCTGATAGATCAACACAAAAGTACTGCATCATTAAGAAGCAAAAGGACATGGAATTTAGAGATTTAACATTTCTTAATCTCTTAAAAGTGGTCAAAACACTTGCATTTCCTTTTGTCTATCACCCCAAAATAAAATAAAAACATTTATGTGTAAGGATTTAGTTTATGCCTGAATACAACTAAGAACTTATAGAATAACTTGATGCCCACAGAGACTGTACATTCAATCTTATTGAGCTATGTTGAATGTAAATTCTAATAAAAACAATATTAGGTTGACAAAGGGGGAAATACACCTAGGGGTGTGAGTATTTCTGCAAAACACAATGATCCATATTGTTTTGGCTGAAAATCATGCACCACCTGTGCAGTGCATTTTCTCATCACTCTCACTTTTGGAAAAAAAAAAAAGAAAAAGAAAAATCCTCATAAAGATCCTGGTGCCTTCTTTCTGCCTGCACCATTTCCTGTGTTAGGCTGCAGTTCTTCAAACTAAGCCCCTCTGTCTGTTGCAAAGCTTAACTCAACTTCTTCCCAGCTAGACTTTTTCTTGACTCGGCTGACTTGATCATATCTCTGTTTGCAACTTCTCCTTCATACGTTTTAAAATTTACAGTGTTCCATCCTGTCAAACCTGTCTAAGTTTCTGAGAGAGAGAAAGAGACAGAGGCAGAGAGAGAGAAACAGTAACTGAAGCTTGACAATCTATGTGACTATCTGACAATCTCCCTCCCTTCAACTTACTACAATATATTCCATTTCCACATGTCATTCCCTAGGTGGGCATATTAGCAACGTAGATAATACTAAAATTCACATAGAATCTAATATAAATATTTAACAGCTAAAAAAAAGGTATATTTGAGAGTGTCAGAAGAAGTATTTTTAGTGCAAGGTAGGCCAACAAGACTACTTTGACAAAGATGACAAGAAAAGAAGAGAATAATAGGTTGGATGTGACAACCTGGGGGGTGCTGTAAGAGGATTAGCAGATGAAAATGAGAGAATTGAATGAGATACACTCTGAATCATACAGGCGGAAATTTAAGATATGAGACCTGTGCAGATGGATGTTATGTGAGATGAATAAGTGTGATAAATAAGAAGAGAAGATTTGGACTGATGTAAAATAATGTAATGAGTAGATTTGAATATCCGACTTTAGTCTTCTTGAGAAACATTAGCAAAACTGCTAAATGTTTCAAACAGTATTTTTCCCCTTCAGTTTGACTTTGCAGAAGATGAAACCTAATTTGACTGCAAGTCAAGATGCATACACAACTTATACTTGGGGCATTCCTGATGCTGCTAATAATTTTTCGCTTCAACGTCTCCTTTGGACAAAATAGCATTGAGAAATAATTGAAGGAATAAACAGTCTGCCTCTCCAGATTACTTGCAATATCCAGCATACATACGTAGAAAAATACACAAACGCATTCTTCTGTTAATATATATTCCAGTTTATTTTGTGGCTCCACACTGACTTTCTAAACCAGGTCCATTCCCCCAATTGTTATGGTTGTCTGTTACAATAAAATGGACATTGCTGCTGTCTTGCAAGTAGAGCAAAAAAGGAGAAGAGGAAATTTAGAATATAGAGCAGAACAAAAAAAGGATGAACTGGAAAAAAAGAGAGAACTGGGAAACAATGTGGGCAGGGATAAGTAGATTTTATTTATTTTATTTTTTTTTGGGAGCATGAGCCTAAGGCCAAACAAGGCAAGATGCTTTTGTCCCTGCCTATGTGTAATGTAACCCACATCCAATGTTGCCTCATATGGACTTAAATAAATATCCAGACAAATCTGAATTTAGATGTAGTTCTTAAGTAAAACATAAAAAAAATAAATGTATTTTTGCCATTTTGCTCTTTGTGAAGTATTTTTGGAGCCTGACAAGTTGATGTTCGAAAATTGACCAAAATCTCTGAGTCAGTAACATCCTAAATCCTAAGCTTTCATGACCTGTTGCTAACATTTGTTTCAAAACCCTGCTCCCCTTACATAAGAGTGGAAATACATCAGGTTTCAAATTATACTTTTCTTTTCTGCTATTAGAAATGTTTACAAACATTTGGCTTCATAAAATTTGCAGTGGGAAACTGTTGGTGAAAAGTAGAAAACTTTAATGGGATTCTTGTCTACAGTAGGTACACTGATGGCTCAGTTTAATGGAATTCTCTGGTTTTGTTTTTTTAATAGCAGCTGACTTTGTTCAGTGGGTCTTCATACACTAGGTATCTATCCATCTAATTATCTGTGTTTTACAAGGAGAAGAAAAAAAAACAACATAAAATTGTTGACTACTCCAAAGGCAACAAGTTCACCCATATTTTCATCACTTTTCTTTTCCATGATCACAGCCACTAATATAAACAGTATATCTGCAAAAACAAAACAAAAAGATCAAGCATTTTCTACTCATCATTGAAAAACAATAATAGGATGTGTAAATGGCTAATAATGTTTTTGGCAAAGAGACTTTGAACACTGGCTCTAAAAGGTTGCAACCAACCAGCTATTATATCCCAGACATCCTTCATGATTGCAGTATTGCACATGTTGAAACTAAAATGATGATTATGATGAAAAGTATTGTGCAGCTCTAATTTGTAATCTCTTAATTTTATGCTTTTATGTCCATCTATAATGGATTTGACACTGTAAGACAATATTTATCTATCTGGATTTTTTTTTTTTTTTTTTTTTTTTTTATCTACAGCTGCTTTAGTTGACCGAAACACAAACCAATTAGCAAATTTTGATAAACATATAACTGTAGTTCTAAGGGTTTGCATTTTCTCTATATGTTCTATTTACCAGTGATGATTAGACACTGGCACAAGAGAGAGGAGTAATTAAACAAAAAGCTCAATACTTCCACCAGTGACCTTACAGACAGGGCCAACTACTTCCAAGTTTAAAGAGGAAGTCCCAGCAGAGCTGCATTAGTTCCTCCTCCTCCATCCTGATCTGTCTGTAAAGAGACAATTCCATTACCCTCCAATGTAGCACAGGTCCCCAGAGTGAATGGGTATGTGTTCAGGGATTACGCCAAAACAAGCCGCCCAGGAAAAGGAAACAGACACCAATTGGTGTGCATGTGCATGTATGAGAACACATCAATTTAACAAGATAACTCACTTCTCCTTTCACACCCTCAAAACACAGGAGTGACCACTCAATGCTGAGCATATTTTAGCTTTGCCAATATTAAAAAAGAGGCATTTTATTTTGACCAGTACATAATTTACTGCCATTTTACGTTTGTCCAGATGTTCCTACATGCTGGCTAACATAAAACCTAAAAACCTGACTTGGTTACATTAATTCTGTCAGAATTTCAGCAAGATGTTGTGAAAAACTTGTGGAAGAAAACCCAAAATGTTTAACCTGAGTTATATGATTCAAATCCATTCCTACTAAACGCAGCAGAAATGTATGCAAACTTCTGATTTTGAAGAACATTAATAATTAAATCTCTAACTTATTATTTCTGTCATTACTGAGGAGTTTATAAAATAGAAATAATTTTGATAATTACATCTGGCTTCGAACAGAGGGTTGGTGTGATCTAACTTCAGACAGTGTTTCTTTTTGTTAGAAGTAAGCACATTTCTGGTTTCAACTGTATCTTTAGAATTGGATGCACTTTAGAGCCTCATGTGGTATTAAAATAGTCAGCAGAAACCTCCAATAAATAAATCTGTTGCTCTCTAAGCACCTTTGTAAGTTGAAACAAAGATAATGTTATAGCAATGCTTTGAATACACCTATTTTATCACATTCCTTACTATAAGATAACAAAAAATACATCACTGTTACAGTGGTCACTAAAAGAAAAATAAATTCCCCATCTTCCATCAGCTGGCATGCTGAGTGACTGAGTAGCAGAATAACAATCAACGAGGTGTTAGACTTTGCAAGATTTGTCCTGCCTGGAGGGGTACAGAGGGCTATAACAATTTCACCACTAAATGCCAGATCAAAGCATTTGTGAAAGGATGGCTTCCGTGACAGAGGAAATTATTCTTTTAACTCCATGTATTTGTCCCCATTTTATAATTTTTTTTTTCTGCAGTTCAATTCGCTTTGCAAGGCTGTTGGATTCTCAGAGATTTATGAAGTCAAATTCAGAAGAAAATGACATTTTCTCAAACTTGCATCTAAAACCCAAAGATCAATCATCTGGGTAGTTTTAGGTTGGAATGTCACTGGTTCTAAGTAACAGCCCACGATCCCCGTCAAAGCATGTTTGTATGATGTAGAGTGAATTGTGTGTCATTCACACCTCTATGAGCTATGCAGCATCATTTTGCAACGTTACATTTTTTTACAAATCTGTCTATTCTGAGGTTCCCTGATTGTATTTTAGGCCTTGACCATTATTTGTTGATTCTAAGAATCTAGGTTTTATATTTTGCAAACAAGCTTAGAGTGGAAGAAATCGTATCGGCTACAGCAATTTTCTAATTATTCTACGGCGGCAGTGCAGCTAACAGGAATTTTCTAATTATTCTACGGCGGCAGTACGGCTATGCATGACATGTAGTCAGTTTGCCCTCCAGTGTTGTCCGCATGCGCAAAATTTCCTTATGTAAACAATAACATGCAGGGGGTATATATTTGTAAATCTGATTATGATTAAGTCAGTGCCTCACCAGCTATGAACCTCACCACATGTCACTGATCTACAGTCACTTTTCCCCATCGTTTAGTAGAATATCTTATATTTTGAACTAGATTATACTAAAATGCAGTCAGGATTTTTAATAAAATATACAAGTAGCCTTTTATTTTAGTACCATATTGTAAGCTAAGTTAGTCCAATACTAACTTCAGCTTCATTAGCTCCTCGTGGTAAACACTCATATTTTAATTCAGTGCTAGCACTGTTCACATTACAGGGGGCAATTATTCCCGCTTGACACACTAAACAACAAGCGTCAGACAACGTGTTTAGGACTCAACTGCCTGACAATTTTTTTACTTACATTGATTCCGCCTCTTTTCAAAGTGCTCCGTATGTTTAACCAAATGTGTCATCAAAAATCACCACTGTCTAAAGACCCCAGTGATTACCACACACCTTGTGGCCCATGATTGGTAGTCAATCTATTCACATCCACACTACTACACCATCTGACATTCATGCTTACTGCCGTGTACTTTTTTGAAGCCACTCAAGCTTTGTGTGTATCTAAAGTGTCAGAGAAAATGTAAGCATCCCACGGTTTTACAAAGTGTTGAAATAATGCAAAGAGGAAGGGAAGGAGACATTGCATCGGCACAAGAATTTTCCACAACACACAACTGCTGTCTTCTTGCGCTGACATTTTGTTGACACGGTTCATAAATTCAGCAGGCATACACAGAGAGTTAGCGGATGACGTCGTCTGTTGTTAATGTGAACCAGTGTAAACAAAAAACTAACAAATGTGGCTGCAAACTGAAGTTAGAGAACAGGAAAAGTGAAGGCAGACAGCTTGTACTCTTGTGGTATCGATCCTTTGTCTGAAATAAGATTTTATCTCAGAATTTCAAAGGAATGAAAAAAAAAAAAACATTGTAGAGATAAACCAAAAATGAATAATAATAATAATAACAACAAAAAAAGAAAAGCCTAGACAGATGGCTTTGTGGTATTCTCCAGATCATACTGCTATCTTTCAGAAACATGACAAGCCCCTGGTGTGAGTTATAAACACTGCATAAAATCAAACTATCATCATGATGGTAATCAGAAGAACTGTAGCCTGCCATGACTGCGTGCCACAGTCAACCTCTGGAGGTGACAGTCAATGTAATGGAAATGCAGACACCCTGCAGAGATGAATTTGGAGAACAGATAAAGAACAAACAGATTGATAAGAGTTTCCGCAGTATACAGTAACAGGATTAATGTTGCTCCAGTGTGTGTCTTGAACATGTCATAAAATCAGCAATTCTTAACAAGGCAATTAAACTCAATGCCAGGCTAGACCACAAAGGTATTGTTCTCACAGAGTCATAATTGACCCCTGATGAATGGTTACACAATGAAAGTCTGTTTTTCTCTTGCATGCATAGTTTGAGACCACCAAAGTGTCATTATGATGCAGAAACACAACGCCTGGTGAAGGGAAACGAACTCATGCACTGGGCTGCACAGAGACATGTAGTACACATCTGCATTTCAGTCTTTTTCTCCATCTCCATCCACAAATTTTCTGGACTGTTTACGTATTGCATCATTCACCCTGCTGACACAATCTACCATAACATAAAAGTCTCATTAATTCAGTATTGTTTTAGCATTTGGTAATTCATCATTGCCAATATGATTAACCAAACTGTCACGCTCACATATAGTCTCATTCATCAAACATTTGCATGGAAATGTTACATTTAATAGCAATACTACAGTGCAATTTGGATGGGGTTGGCTTACTATAGACTCTGTTGACAAGCAGATGCAATCATACAGGCAGGATTTACTAATGAATTGAAGCAAGATTAACTGACCCCGTTTTTCAAAAATAATTTCATACTTGTGTTGCTTTAGCATAATTTACTTCTGCTTGTTTACACTTTAATTACTTTAGCACAAATAGGTTTATGTGGCAGTCATTCATTTCCAAAGCCTGTTTGCAGTGACTAGTAAAACATCATAACTAAACTGGCTTTTCAAAGAAAAAAAAAAAAAAAAAAAACATCTCACCATCAGATACTGTCAAATGTGATTTGTAGAACTGTTCAAGATAACAAAAATAAAAACAACATCACAATAAATGCCTTTTCAGTTAGTGTTCTTATTTTAAAGTCAGTAACAGTGGCACAGCTAACCAGTATAGGAAGTTAGAAAAGATTTATAATCAACACTAGCTTTTGCTTTTTAAGTCATGTGATTATTTATGGTCTGCATATATATATATATTTTTTATTATTTTTAAATGTGGAATCTATTCAGCCAGAAAACTGTTGCAAATACTTTAATCAGCATGTTTTTATGTTAATAATACTAATCCCGTCATTTAGTGATGACTAATTAACAAGATGTAAGGTTCTCTATCACAACATAAAACTAAAGAAAAATCACTCAACTGCTGGTTTATTTATAAGATGTAGTACACTCACTCATCCCTTATAAGGTACACTTTGCCAGTTCCTGCTGAACCTCCTTTTGGCTTAAAAAATGGTCCACAATAAAATCACTGAATCAAGCTTTTTTTTTTTTTTTGATCACAGACACAAAAGTCCTGTTTTGCTCAATTTTAAAAATGTTCTTTTGGATTCAATTGTAGTGACTGAGGAGACCATTTATGTACATTATTTTATTTACATGTTCAAGAAACCATTTCAGATTTTATGAACAATGTGACATGGTGTATTTCTTTGGTGGAAATACTGTAGTCATCAGACATTGTGGTGAAGGGGTGGGTCTATCATGTATCAAAGTTAATGTACCTAGGACAAGGAGACATTGCACTGAGGAAACCAAAGGGTGCCTAATAAAAGTTACCACCTGGCTGAACTATTGATCATAAATCAATGGTCATGGATCACTGATCCATGATTTCATCTTGTTTATGCCATATTAAATGTGGACTATTTCTAGACAATGTTCCTGTCAGTCTGTTATTGTCCTATTTTTTATTGTATTATATGTAATCCTATCAGTTAAAAAGATCCTACCAGATGTTCCAAACTGATAGGATTACACATGGATTACATATGCTGTAATCCATATACTGAACATAATGACAGTGTGCAGTTTCCATTATGTAATGTACACAATGGAATTCAACCAATGCAAGAATTAAAATATGCTATTCACGCAATGCAGCAGACATGTTTTCAGGGTTTTACTTCTGAGTTCCTTATTAATATTATTTTTCCACAAGGAATCTTCCATATATGACAAAGACATTTTCAATCCAATCATCCTCAACGGGGTCCTATCATTCACAAGCAATCCCACCTCAACAGTATTACTATGCACAGACTGAGCGTATAAAACCATCCCCATCAAAATAATGGATCTCAAAGGAGGTTGATGCCATCACACAGGCCATTCAGAAATGCTGTTAAATTGACACTTAAACGTCTTTTGTATGACTATTAAAATGGCCAGTCATAACAGCAAAACGACCAAATGTCATTTTAACAACTAATCATTAGAACTTGTCATCTAGTGTTAAGCACAACACTAAGGAATGCCATGACAATTCCTGTTTAGGACTAACATAACAAATATGAAAGAGTATTCAAATGTTAAAACATATTATAAAGATTATCACTTAGCTAAAGAGTGTTACGGAGCAAAAACAAAATGTCACTTGTAACAGATATTGTTCTTAAATAAAAACACAAATAAAGACTAAGTGTATCACATTAATTATTTTTGAAATGTCAAATCTCATTTTGGATAATAATATTTGGTTACTTACTGCCAATGTGGAGGAAGATGGTATCACGTCTTTCTCCATGCGGGTTCTGAAAGCAGCTGTAGAGTCCATTGTGGTCAAGGTCAACCTGGGTCAGAATAAGTTTGGGTCCATTCAGTTGGTGCTGGGCCTCGATGTCTGTCCCGTTCACCTTCCATGACACTGATGCGTCACTTTCCAGGGAGCCGCACTGCATGGTGACATCGCTGCCCCTCCGCTCATACTGGTTTCTTGCAACTGAAAACCAAAAAGTGACAACAAAAAAGTTTGAACAATGGCAGAAGTAATAAGAAATGAGAGATGGTAATTTTGTCCCTTTATAATTTTGATTATTTGGTACCTGACATTTACCATTTACCTTGTATGAACTCATCCCCACTAGGGGAATGTTTCACAATACTCACATTTCATGAGATTATAGGGATTAAGTCACCAAAGCAAATAAGGTGTAATATGAAGTTGTTGGGAAATAACATACATACAAATTACAGCATACTTCTGATTGATGATTTATGATGACTGACGACCTATGTTATGACATTCACATACGCTCCAAAAATATGAATTGCGACTGAAAGAAAGAGATACTAGGTCCAAGTAACTAAACTGAGCATCCTCTGCCAGGTGGCCGGAGTAGAGCTGTTGCTTCTCCACTTTGAAAGGAGTCAATTGATGTGCTTCGGGCATCTAATGTGAAAACTTCATGGATGCCTTCCTTTGGAGGTTGTTCAAGTATGTTACACTGGGAAGAGACTCAGGGGCAAACCCAGAATACACTGGAAAGACTATATATTATTTCTAGCCAGGGTACACCTCATAGTATCCCAGAAGAAGCAGGGTAATCTTGCTAGCAAAGGACTTTCTGGGTTTCCACTGTAGAATTGTCTCTCCTAGTGTATCCTGGATAGGTGGAAACAATGATTACATGGATGAAGATAGAAATGAATATTTGTTAGTGGGTACAATGTGGAGGTAGACTAAAATGAAAAGATTAGGAGTGTGCAAAAGAAGGATAAAAGTTGGTGAAAGGTCATATTGACCCAGAACTTTAAAAACCAGTATGCCAGTATAGAGCCAGTAAAGCCACTCTGTACATGCTGGCTGTAGGCTAATGAACAGATACAGTCATAAGGAAAACAGCTGTATTTCTCAATGAGCAACTGTTTTCCTTTACCAATACTTTGAGAAACTGAGAAAATAAAAATTCCTATCTTGGCATAAGTTTTTAACTAATCTAAAAAGGGTGAAGAAAAAATATTGCTACAAGAAATATATCTGTATTCAATCATTGTTTGGCTTCGCTGTCCTGCTGTAAGCCTTACTTAGATTCAGATTTATTGTAGCACAAAAAGAGAATGTGGAAAAACTGGAGTTTTAAAAGAATTTTGAAGTCTATTAATAGCACTGGGCTTTTCCCCCTCTCTTTTTGAAGTGGGGTAAAGAGTTCACATTCTACTCTATACAGAGAGCCTTCAGTAAAAGAATTACTGAAAATCACTATTATACTTTACCCTCATGTCAACTATCTTGCTACTGAAGTCAACAGTAGTTTGTCAGAAAACTTGTAGGTACCATGACCTCTAGGGTTAAGGGATTTATGTGAGCCTAATAGGCGCTTCAACTGGGACATCAGGGGTTAGCAGCCCTACTCTGTTGATAAGTCTCAAGAGACTTGTCGTGACCACGAGGAGGTAAGACCTCAGATTAAGACTCAAGCGCAGCCGATCAGCAGCACAACAAGAAACAACAATAAAATATTGATCCCCATCTCAGGAAAGAAAACTGTGGATGAAGAAAAGAGGAAAAAAAGATGCCCCAACTGGCCTCAGATCAAATACTGTCATGTTCCTTGTCTTGTTTAGATATCTTTTTTTTCCCCACAGTCTTTCTTTGTGTTCTGGTACTTCCTTCCTTTGCTTCTCTCCACAATACCTCCTTTTTGTCAACTGAAGCACTCTTCCTCTTGTTGGTCTACTCATACATGGCTCTTAACACAGAAGATATAGATGTCAACGCAGTGTTTCATGTATATTTCATGTCCCATAACAGAGTCATTTATATTTAATAGGACAAGATCCTTGGCCCTATTAACATTAACCTGACACTGTTTGCTCTCTTTTCCTTCTGCTGTCTTTCACTTTCTCTCAGCCACCCTAACTCTCCCTCTCTATTCTTGCATCCTGTCATCCTATACCATCTCTCCATTTCTTGCTCTGCTCATCTCATTTACCTTCCATGGTTACCCTCCACATTTTCTGAAATAATGTGAGCACATGTATGCACATTAGTGCCACGAAATGCCAATTTCCTTTGATCTTCCTCTCTGTCAAGTTACTCTGAGTGAGCCTGCGTGACTTTATTTACATAAAAAGCTATTTGCATCTGAGCAAAAACCATACGGTTTTACTTTGATGTCAGCTTTGATGATGATGCCGGTGCCCCATGGCTCCATGTGACAAGTAAGAGAAGTGAAACTTGAGAAAAATATTATTAAATCAAGTGCTCCATCTAAATAAGTGATGATGTTCTTCAGAACTTTTATAATAAAGAAAAGATCGGCATTCAAAATACCTCAGTCCACTTTCACACACCATTAAAATGGTGTCATTGGCTAGAATCACTCTTGCACTGATTCTAGCGCAACAGTAGAATCAGAATTCTCTTTAGGAGTATCAAGTTTTCAATAATAAAACAAAAACAAAACATGTTAAATAAAATCTTAATTTCCATACCTATACAATATCCAGTCACTCTTTCAGCTGTGTCATTTTTTAAAGTTCGTATTGTCTTTCTTTTATTATATAAACATTCACATCCTATTCTTCCTCTTTCCACTCTGAGTTGGTGGCTGTCTTATCCCTTATCCTCCGTCCCATTTCCTTGCTTTCCTCCCACTAATATGGTTCTATGGATGTCCTAGTTTTCACTCGCTTTTCTAGCATTCTCTTTTGTCAACCTTCTTATATAATGTGAACATAAAGTCTGAGACAGCAGACAAAACTTTTCAAGTATTAATTATTAACTAGTTAGGGGGCGCTGGCTGGCTCGATCAGTTGGTAGTGTGTATGCATCACGTGTAAAGGCTGCAGTCATCAATGTGCTGTGATCCTCAATGACCCATTCTCAGGCCATTGACCTATCCATATCCATATCCACTTTATTTAAAAAACAAAAGGTTATTTTATGATTTAATAAAGGGGCAAAGTACTTTCTTATATAATTACTTATATTCATGTTAGCATGGGTCCCTGTCATTCCAATAACATTCCCCTTCTTTTTACATTAAATACTCACAACTTACCAAAGGTGAATTCCCCCTGTTACTGAATTTTCTTGGCATACCTAGAATACAGTCACATTGCCATGATGGATAATTGGATTGGCTGACACAGCAGGGTAGTCCTGATATCTCAATCATTCCTATAGAATGGTTAAACCTCCTTTTTATAGGATTTAACCATATCTATATTTAAGCTTGTCCTTCTTGCCTTACCATCAGTCCTTCTCACATTACAGCTATACTGACTCCATATTGATCGTGTTAAAACTTTACCATTCTCCAGCAGTATATCCATGATCATCAGCAGTCTGCACGTACACCACTCATGCATAATAAACATGAGAGCAACAGTGGAAACACAGGCAGATACTTATGATTACACTCATGTACTCACTCACACATAAGAACGCTCCCCTGCATAATGCCCTCATTTCTCATGACCATGCAGACAAGCAGGCCTAATAACCATAATGACATTCAACTCAAGTGCTATTGATCTCTTGGTAATGGACCAAGCACTATGAGAAGCATCAGAGGACTTTTATTTCCCACCAAAATGCAAATAAAAATGAGCAAAACCATTTTTTACACATCATTCTTCTTATTTATGTTGATGTCACACAGCCATAATAGATAAACAGTTTATGTCCTTTCGAGAGGAAAAGCAGACGAGCTAACTCATTCTGTCTTTATATTTAGATAAATTTTGTCCCGATGAAAGATTCAAGTGAGATAAACCTTAGCAAGAGAAAAGCAATTGTAAACTGACAAAATGATGGCAGCCAAAGAGAGCTGCATCTACTTTACTGCGGCATTTGAGAGACATATACACTATGATCAAGTTAAAATGGGATTACACTGTAATATTTTACCATGTCAGCCAGGATATTTTTCTACTGGTTAGAATTTGGTCCAACATACAAAAGTTCAACTTTACATCCAAAATGAGCATTGGTTTCCTTGATTTGATTGTAGTTTTTGGCAGCCTTGTATTGTTTCCCCAAAGACGTGTATAATCACAGAGTCAACATAATCATAATTATCTTGTGTTACTGATGCTACCTGCTGTACAGAGCCCTATCCCCACTCTAAGGCAAATCAATTGATTCCAAACACACATTCCATAGACATACATAGACACACATACATGGATACACATGCTCACACACAGCTTTGCATAATAAAATGCATATTAAACTCAATGGACTGCCATATTGTCTGACAGAAGGAGCCAATCTGCACAACACATGCCACTAAACTTTACATATATACATTCTCTAAAGTGAGCATTCAAGTGAACTTTCATGTAGAGTTGTTTGAGTAAAAATATAATAAATCACAAGCATTTGTTTGTGCATGCATCTATAACAGAGATGTTACCAAATCATTCCCCCAACTCCATGTGAGGTTTGTGAGTTTTTATGTGAGGAAAATCAAATTCAACTCAAGTTTTCAGGGGGCAAGTCCTTTGACCCCAAGAACAAGTCAAGTCTTTGCCCAGAAAATCATTTCTTTTTCTTTTTTTTTTCATTAAATGCACAACCTCTAGTCTAACAGTAACACTGCATTGCTATAAGTTAGGATGAAAAATCTTTTACTTTTTGTCCTTAGGCCAAATTTAATAATTTAACATTTAACCAATACGGCTTAATCTTTGAGCACTTATCAACAGATAACTTTTAATATTTACTTAAGCATTTGAAAAGAAAAACTCTTATGAGAAGTGCAAATCTGAAAATTGTAAAAGTTTAATATGCACTAACAATAGAAAAATAATTGCTTAAATGCTTAAATAAAATTAGAAATAAATTATTCTCTTTCAATTGTGAATGTCTGAATGAATTAAATGACTTTTTTTAATACCCAAGTTAGATTTGAGATGTCACAGGCTCAACGTCTCTTACATTCACATCCAAAAGTTTCATATCATTGTTCAAGGAGTTCAAGTTTAACAATCTGACTCACTTTTCAAACACTGTCAAAATTTTTATGTCAACAGGTAGGATTTTAAAAAAAATCGTCCTGCAAATGCTCCAGGTCACAAACACTGCTTGTTGTTTAAATTGTATAAATAAATTAAACTGGTGACATAAGGGAATGTGTTTTGCAGGGATACTTATATAAAATAATAAAAACGGTGTTACTGCTGAGCAATAATTCACAAAAAGGAAAAATAATTACTGGACATTGACTGGAACATGTTGCAGTTATGGAGTGACACAAGAATGTCTGTATGGCTGCAGAAAATGAAACCATAGAACCAGTTTGGATGTGGCACCACCATAATCTAAAAACAAAAATGGACATATTACCTTTCTACCTGTGGTGGAAAATTGTAAGGAAACCAGCAACAACAGCAACAACAATAGATAAGAATACAATAAAAGCTACAAAAAAATAAAAAAAAAGACACAGGTAGATTAAGTCAGCCAAGCTTGAAAAGGAAAGTGATTCAGTGTTCTACGTGCTGTATGCAAATTGACATACAGGAATACATCTCTTAATTCATTCTATGTTGATCAGGCATTACAACCGTACATAAATTAGTTAGGGGCGAAGATGTTTCTAAGTGATGGCTTGATTAGCTGATTTAACACTGGTAAAATTACTTGTTAAATAAAACACGTACCATTTGGCATGACAATGTTCTAGTCTCAGTTGTATTGTTAGATGCGAGGAGAAGTTCAGATACTGAACCCATTTAATTTTCTTATATATATATATATATATATATATATATATATATATATATATATATATATATATATATATATATATGAAAATAAGACCATGTCTACGGATAACAGAATAGACTTAACTTGCTGTTCTGACTAATGTATATGACTAATGTAAACCCATTCTGTGATATAAATACACTACTATTGTACCATTGTAAAACAGCTAACAATAGAGTCAATATCTTTTCAAATTACATATTTACATATCAGACCTAGTGCTACAACAACAATGCCTGCATGCACACGCACACAGCTGACCAGAGTGACACCCACGCAGACTCATACAGAGATGC
Organism: Gambusia affinis; assembly: GCF_019740435.1. Classification (NCBI taxonomy): domain Eukaryota; kingdom Metazoa; phylum Chordata; class Actinopteri; order Cyprinodontiformes; family Poeciliidae; genus Gambusia; species Gambusia affinis. The sequence continues at coordinate 18,535,437 of NC_057884.1, read as the reverse complement.
ACCCAGAGAGCGCACAACTCATTAAACAAGCATGCACGCTCTCTTGAGTTGATTAGATTACTGATGAAGTTTGATTATGGAGAACCAGCTGTGAAAAGCTGTGCCTGGATGTTTTTGCATTTCAATCTGAACAATATATACACTTGCAAGGATAAAATTGTGGCTCTATCATTCTGCATCTACGGCTTCTGTCATGCATGCTTGGATATTTTTTTTTAAGTACGACTCTGTGGGAGCAACCACCTGTAAGTTATGATCTGGCTGCGCAGCGGCGACATGAAATGAAATTGAAATTCAGTCTGATTTACCATCTCAAAGTGTCATGTTCTTGTGGGTGTGCACGCCTGTGTAAGCGCTCCATGCGCATCCAACCCTCCTTGTCGATTCATTGGCAAGACCCCATCAGGCCAGGTTAGAGGGTGTTGCATTTCACCATTCTCAAATAAACTTGAACGTTTATCAGTAAATCCCTTTTTTATGCTCAAGGGGAGCCGTGCCTTTCAAAGTTCAACAGTGAAACGGTTGATTTACTGACATATGCAGACGGATCCCCGGAAAATGATCAGTTTAGTTTAAGCAGATCAATTTTTCTCACTTGATGGTAACAAACAATGAACACTTTTTGAATACTTCTTGATCATAATTGATTTTTCTCTTAGAAATATGTGAAAGATACAATTTAGAAGCACTATTTACCTTTTAACAGAATGAAAAACAAATAAATCTTTCAACAAAAGATTTCAAACTTTTGAGAACAAGTGCTCTGTGTAAAAGCACTATTGTAGGAGACTGTGATGAAAAAGACAGCCCAGAAGTGGATTTAAGATGACAGGGTTTGTGTTATGGATGTGACCCAGCATACTGGGTTAGGTGTTCAGTGTTAAAAGTGAAAGGGTACCAATGTCTCACACTATGGCTACCCATGTGTGAGTTGCAGCATTGCAACAGTGCTAACAACTGTGCCTCTGTGTAACCATGAATAATTTAACTACCGGTACATGGGACCTTTCTCTTAATATATCAAGTCTGACGCTTGGAAATTTCAACTCTAAGTATAAATGGCACATGTAATTTAAGTGCCTCCTTTCAGATATTTTTTACATTTCCAGTTGTAACATGCCTCATTGAATAACGTCTGAAACATTAGAAATGTTTAATGTGCAATGATATACAGGGACTGCGACAGACTGGCGACATGTCCAGGGTGTACTTCGCGTCTCGCCCGAAACGAAAGGCACCAGCACTTCTCCCGACCCCACTAGGGACAAGGGTGTACAAAAAATGAATGGATGGATGGATGGAAATCTTTGGTTCTCCAGTTAAATTATTATTACAATCAAATGTAAAAAAAGAACACTACCTCCATTCAAAGCATTCCAGCAATATGATAAAGAACTAAAACACTGATTAGGTCCTCAAATTCAGCTTGTTTCAAATCTGAACAAGGTTCTGTGTACAGGCAGCTTTTTAATCTACCATTGCTTGGGGTTTGTTTAACCTTGAATCAACTTAAATGGATTCTATTAAAAAACAAAACAAAACAAAAAAAAAAAAAAAACAAACATTTGTTTAAACTCAAACATGATATTGCACCAATGTTAGTTCTTCTCTGTTTATTTACAGTCACCTAAAACCTTCTATCATATGCTGCAGTTGCTATTTGCTGCATAAACAACCTCAAAACAAAGAGGATTTTGAACACCATTTCAAACAGATAACAGATATGTTATCTTCATCTTTGCATGCACTCTTTGCGTGTGTTTTCATTCAGACACAAATGAAAACTCATGCAAACTAGTTTTTGGCTAATCTGGCTCATCAGAGTTTCACTAGTGTTAAGCAATGCTCTGAAATGCTGCTTTCATGTGAAAACACAAGCCTCGAAGTTTTAGAAAGAGAATATATTAGTTTGGACAACTTTGTTTTCATATAAGTGTAGTACTATCTTACTTAAACACCAAAATTCTGAATATAGGTGGGTTAGATTTCAAAAGTGTAAAAAACATAACTCCTCTATCATGACCAGTGTTGGCATAGTTACTTTGAAAAAGTAACTTTAATCGGACTACTGATTACTCTTTGAAAAAGTAACTTAGTTATATTACTGACTACTTGATTTGGAAAGTAACTAAGTTACATTAAAAGTAACTTTTTAGTTACTTTCAGCAGCTGCTAACAACAACACTCCACCTCCTGTGAAAATCACATTGAGCTTTGTCAATACTTTTTTGTAAGCTATTTTATAATGGTAACATCAACAATGTGTCTCCACTGATAAGGTTGAACTGAAGAGGAGATTGTACAAAAAAATAAAAAACGTGAGTAATTTGTGTGGTCCACTGTTGTCTGGAAAACTCTAAGAAGGATTTTAAAGCCCCCCCCCAAATCTCCCCAGCCTCCAGGTTCTGCGTTACGGCCCTGCGTTTGGTGTCAAAGCTCAGCGCACAGCGCTCCTCCTGCAGCTCCACAACTCAGATGGCTGCACAGATTTGTGACACTTATCTTAATATTAATAATTATAATGGCGTTAAGTTTCCATTATAATTATTGGCAACTACGGACACGTTTATTTGTGGCTGTTTTCACGTTTATTGCGCTGTTCATATTGGTCTCGTTGTTTGCCGTTTTCTGGAGCGCAACGCGAAGCTCGACGTCATTCAGAGGTAATACATTAACTTGACATTAACAAAGACACAGCGGGACGGATCATCGGGGAAATGATGGACAGGGAGAGACTGAGTAAAACTACCTTAATGACGGACAAATTCTGGGATTTATTATGAGTCTCTGCTTATTTCCAAGCCCAAATGAGCAACTTCACGTTCAAAAACGAGCCCAAAAAGGCGCAACCCGCCGCTCATTAAATTTGCAAGCGACTTTAAAAAAATGAAGCCCAAAGCCGCTTGTAATAATCGGACTTGGCGACAGAAACTGAAAATAGTTCCAGTTTTTCCACCAACAAAATCTTCCTCCATTGTTTACATTTCTGTCGCATAGAGACGTCGGTCACTCGACAAGACGAGTAGAGGAAATACGATTACGGTAAATAAAAAAAAGAAGATAGTAATGCACAGTGATTTTGATAAGTAACTGTAGTCTGACTACTCGATTTGAAATAGCAACGCGTTAGATTACTCGTTACTGAAAAAAGTGGTCCGACGTCAGTAACGCGTTACAAATTAACGCGTTACTGACATCACTGATCATGACCAGGTGCTCCTTGCAACATTTTTGACAGATAAGAGAGAAATAAACAAATAAATTGTTACCCAAGAGATAGGGACTGCTTTTCAAACAAAGCTTTAGAAAGATCTGGAATTCACAAGTAAAAGTTTTTTTGGTTTGTTTGCTTGATGTTTTTTTTTTTTTTTTTTTTTTTTTTTCACAAAAACAAAATCCAATGCAATCACCCACCATATCCACTATGCACATCCACTATACAAGACTCATCTGCTGAAAAATAAACAAGTTGAAGCTTATCATCTAAAGAACCTTCTGCCCAAAATTGAAGCCTGTGGATGCGACTGCACACGTCGTGTTTGGAGAAAGACAAACATTATACTTCACTCCAAAAAACATTAAACCAGAAGTACAATATGAAAGGGAGGAATAAACCAGATTTTGTTAAAAATCTGTAGATTCAATAAAAGTTGCTTTTAATGCAAGACAATGATCCCAAACACATAACCACAAAGATCCAGTCAGACTCTAAAGTGACCCATTCAATCATTGAACTTAAATCCAATTGACAATTTACTGAAAGAAATGGAGAGTAGTCATTATTTGTGTAACTCCATCTGGTAGTGTTTTATGTCCATAGCCCAACTGCCACCATATTTACTGAGAAAAGTGTTTAATCATTTTTCCCTCTGCCGCAACCGTCATTTTATGTTTGTATTTTTGTTTTTTAATTTCAACAAGGAGATCACCCTTGCCTTCATATTTACCGTATAGATCAGCTAGTCAGGTTTGTCCGATGCTCAGGAGGTATGACACAGCAAACAGTAAATCCCTCTGCCGATTTAAAAGCCAAGGATCCGATTAACTGCAGCATGACATAAGTATCTGCAATAAACTCCTGTTGACACTTTCACAGTCTGGCGCTGATAAAGATGCACTCAGCCCATGTGCGCTTTAATGTACTCTCACACACTCACCCGGGACATGTTATTGTGGAAGAAGCAGGAAAAAACCCACTTGGTTAGAACTATGCACACACATGCTCTCACATATTCACTTCCTTTCCAAACATATTGGAATGAAGTTATCACTTTATCCTCTTCTGTCTCTTTCCCACAGAGAGATTAACATTCACTCCCCCCCAACTCTTTCTGCATTTGCCTCTCCTTTCATGTGAACACTCAGGCAGCTGCAGCTGTGTGAGTATTTGTGTGTGAGCGCATTTGTGTGTTTTCTCTACATGTCTGTGTCTGAGTCGGGGCAGCAAAGCTCAAATAAATCCACTTCCTGTTTCCTGCCCATCTTATCTCGGCCTCACCGCTGCATGTAAACGTACGGAGTGTTTGTGCGATTTGGTCTGATCGTTGCCTTCCATCATCTAGCTCCCGGTGAAGATTCGCAGGCAGGCGGGGGTTAATTGATACTTCATTTAGGATGTCTGTGTTCTGAGATGAGCCACAGAAGCGAGTGAGATAAGAGGAGCGAGGGGAGAGGGAAAAAAAAAGAGAGGAGGAAGTGAGATGGAGTGAAAAGATGAAGAGCAGAGGGAGGTTTGAAATGAAAATGGGTACACCAGAGGAAGGAGGATGAATGGTGAACAGCGAGCGAAGGGCAGTTAATATTTTACAAGGCTGGATTAGAGAGGTCGTGAAATAAGGAATGGGAGAAAGATTCCTGAGAGTCAGATACAGCAGAATGAGAGAACAGGAGTGGGACAGCTGGAGAGCTTTGATCAGAAACATCTGTACTTTTCAAGACAGAAAAAAAAAAAAACTGCCAGAAGTAGAAGAGAATTTACTGCATTCTGCTTTATCCATTTGTCTTGACAACTTTCAGTTCATCTATTTCTTTTTTGTTTTTTGCCCTGTGCAGGTTGAGTTCACATTTAATTGGGCCACTCCTGCATGCAAATCACATTTATGTAAGCTATGTAGCTTTCTGTAAAGTCACAGAATTCCATAAGATGACCTGCTGACAATAAATACCATGTAAAACAGACTACCTCTAACATTCAGCATGATATAATGCAGTACTTAAGCAGTGCCGTTGACCTTTTTCCCAAATAGCACCATTAGTTTTTGAATTGATTTCCCATCCATGCAGCCTTTGCTTTGGAGCTTGAGTCAACTTACAGATAAGAGATGAGTCTTTCAGGAAACAGGTGATCCATCATATTGAGTTCTCAACATTTTTATTGCACCAGAAAGGAGCAAATATAAATTGTCTACACCTTTTGTAAAGTGGAAGGCAGCAGTAATTTTTGGTGGGATATTTCATCCTGTGACACTCTTGACTATTGCTTTGCAAACAGAATAATAATAGTAAATTTTGTTTAAAAGCTCCCTTCAAGACAGAATTAATTTTCAAAAAATCGCAAACTATAATACATTATACATATTATACATTGTCCTATTCATTTCAACCATTTTATCTTTAATCGGTCAAATTTCATTTGTATAGCACGTTTCAGCAGCAAGGCATTTCAAGGTGTTTTACATTGTAACAAACACAAAAACACAAAGTCATGCAACATAGACTCAGCAATCAAAACATTACATTAAGTCAAGTGGCATCATTAAATTCATAATCGATTAAACAAACCATTTCGTGCCCCATAATTAAATTATAAGATGACTTTCCCAGTTGTCTAAACATTTACTTACTTAATTTTGTTTGTCTAGAAGGTGGCAAACACATTTCTGGAAAAGACAGAGAGGAACTAAGCAAAACTGCAAAAGTATGACAGGTTCAAAGGGCCAAAATAACCATCACTGATCTAAATGCAAGCAAAACATCCCACTCCAAGTTTGAATATTATCAATACTGAAGTAGAAGTGATTAAATTCAGTCCTGATTCATTACAAAACACATAGGTACCTATTGCTGAAGCTGCTGATCAAATCCAAACTTCAACACCACCGGCAACCCATGATTTACACTTATTGTTCAACTGTGATCAAGCCGTTCACCATTCTATGGGGGAGTTCAGTCACTTCCTATTATTTTAACATGCAATAGATATGCCTTGAATGTAGTGTCTAACACATAAACGTTTTTATTTAGATTACTCATGCCACCCCCAAAACTGCACTACTGTAGGTGGTGAACCACAATTCTTGAATCAAAAACAGCCTTCGATTAGATACGCAGTTCAGCTCATGGCAGACTGAATCTTTGAGCTCTACACTGTTCCAATTAGAAACAGTCTCATTGCCCAGGATCTTATTATTGTCTTTTAAAGTTGAATAATAAGGAAAAACAACATTAGTGGGAGCATGATAACCACAAAAAACTTGAATGTGATAAATCTGCTTTCAGAACAGAGTGCGTATCTTCTTTTTTTTCTAGATGGGCTTCATAATAATCCGATCCAGGCCTGCAGAAGCCTCCCTTGCAGTTGTAATCTTGTTGGTTAAACACATGGCTATCTCCCTAAGTCTTCCTCAAGAGCCCAACAGAGAAGGTCAGTGCTAATATCAATCCTCTCATTTATTGAACAACATGAGCGTAAGGAGACAGAAGAGAAGGAGAGAGACAGCTTAAAATAAAAGAAAAGAGGGATATGGAGAAAGATAAAAACTCATCATTAAGGGAGATCAAGATAAAAGGAGAACAATGAAGGTCAGATTAATGAGCAAATGGGGTAAGAAAGAGGACATGTAAGAAGTTAAGGTGAAAAAAAATAAAAAAATAAAAATTAAGTGATGAGAGATGAAGGAGAAATGGGGGAGGAAAGGGTTACAAAGGAGATGAGAAGAGGGGGATGAGTGAATGATCGCCTTAATTAATGGACTGTAATATATGACAATATTTCTGGTTCCAAGATAATATCAGCAAAAATTACTGCCTTCATCATGGGAACATTCTGCAAATATACTGCCTGACCTTGTCAAGGGAGCTTAAGCAGTAGAAAAATTCAAAAACGTTTGACAAGGACAAAAAGTGACTTTTCCATAAAAATAGTTTTTACTGATTTAGGGAGAAAAGGATACGTACAAAGAATGGAAAGTTAAGCTGAAAAGGTTTTTGCTTGTATAATTTGGTTTTATTTTATTAAATAGAGCACATCATTCGACTTCTAAAGTCACTATACTTTCTCCTTGCATCTCTGACGATATTTCTTAAATTTATTTTGTTAGAAAATACATTATGGTTTGGTTGTTGCTGTATTACCCTGTCAGACCACTCAGATGTTCTGGTCTAAGTCTACTCGGCTTTATTTCTAAAACGTTACACTGATCATTTTGTGAGCAACTATTTAAACGTACAGATGGTAGTAGACGTTATAATGGACATGCATCATTCTGATACTAACTCGCAATCATAAGTAGCTGCCGCAGAGCTATCAGTCACCTAGTCTTATAACAGCAATCAGCCTTCTTCAAGGGTTTGTAACTGCACCAGCTAAATGGAAATCTGTATTTCATCCGTTTTTTGGTTTTTTTTTTGCTATGAGTCAGCAATCACAGAAACACCATTACAAGCTCATTTCCTGTCACGACAGAGGTTCAATGAAACGCAACACTGATTTTTATTTATTTATTTATTTATATTTTTTATGACATTGTGACTGCAGTGTTGGCTTAGCACCAATAGCAACAGTACCTAATGATCTGAATATAAGCAGTTCTGGAAAAGTAGAATGACTGAGTGCTTCTGCGTAAATATACACCAAATGTTAAAAACTGAAAATAAACAGATTGCATACTCAAGTTTGTGCACATCTATCTTCTTTTGGTGAATTTCAGTCTCCACTAAGGTATACTCACACACAAAACAGGCTGGGTTTGGTGACTACAAAACACATTGTCATATCTGTAATACGAGAAGGTGAGGAGACACAGATGAGTACTCATTCTTCTCAGTTTCAGCTAGCAAGTAATAAAGGAACTGCAAAAGGAGGTGTGAAACAAATAACTTCAGAGAAGCCCAGCAAAGCACAAACACATACACCGACACACAAACTGTTCCAGACACATGGATTTATTTATACTGGAAGAGAGCCTGCAGTGTTGTAGCTCTGTGCTTGGCCCTAAAGTTTACTTACAGTTTCACACTCATCATTTGTCAGAGAAAGACTGAGAATGCTGAACAGAACATCAGCTACAATGAAAATCATTATCATTGAAAAATTTTCTTTGACAGCACTGACTCTTTTTCTAGTAGTCTTCATGAATGCAGTTGACTTCAAAGAGAAACTTGACAAAGAAAAAACTGTGGTGTACTGTTTCCACTGTGTTCTGTTGTCGGGGGTTGAAAAGAATTTGGGTAAATGAAAACAGCAGGTTATAATGATGATTAGGAATAATGTCCATGCTAATGATAAGATCAAAGCTCAGCTCTTAGACAACACAAATGAACATTTAATTAGACTAATCACATCATTAATTAAAATCATCGTCAGACACCCTTGATGCAATCCACTGCATTACCCAAGTACTCAAGCCCCTTAAGATTATTTTTCACATTTTGTAATTTAACAACTACAAACTTCAATGCTTTTTATAGGGACTTTGTGTGATAAAACAAGAGCAGAGTTATGAAGTGGAAAGAGTTTTTTTTTTTTTTTTTTTTTTTTTTTTGTTATATCCATTACCAAAGAAAATCTGTGAAGCGTGACAGGAATTTCACTGCAATTACATTTGTATGTCTGTTGGGTTGTCTCTCTCCCAGCTTTATTTGACTGCAGACTGATATTTTTGCCTATTCTTCTTTCCACACTACATTAAATTCAGACTAAATGGGGAATGTCTGCTGATATTTATTTTCAAGTCTTGCTTGATCTGAACTTTAATCGGGCTATTACAACATAACCCAATGCTTGATCTGAATGATTTCTTTGTAACTCTGGTTGTGTGTTGGAAGTGGTTGTCCTACTAGAGAGTAAACCTTTTCCCAAATCTCAAGACTTTACTTTTAACACAGGAGTTAGACATATTTTAGAAGCGGCTGTGCTTCAACATACCTAAAGCAATTACATAGAAAATAAGCTAGACTCTTTAGAATGTTCAGAAAAAAACTGAGCCATCTGAATAATATGCAATGGACCAGGGATACATCTAAAGGTTGCAGGGCACCAAAGATACGACTGCTACATGTTTTTTTCCTGGAATTGCTTTGAGTTTTGATTATTCCGTCTTTTTATCAACTTTGAACCACTTTCTTATCCCTGTTGAAGAAAAGCCTCCCTCATGCTTCTGTGACCACTATTTTCACCATCAGGATGGTGTTAAGGGTTATGTGTGTTTGTTTTTCTGCAACACAAATTGTTATGCATGTTGGCCAAAAGCATTAACTTTTGATCTCTTCGGTCCCAAAAACCTCCTTCTGTGTTTGCTGTGTCCCTACATGGCTTGTGCTAAATTGTAAACAGGATTTCTTTTAACTTTAATTTTAGAAATGCTTTCTTCTTGCAAATCTTTCATAAAGGAAACTTTTGTGGTCCTGAAGCCAACCTACTCTGGGGACCTTTGCATCTCCTCTGAGTTTGCAGATTGAACAGAGCTCTCCAAGATATGTAAATCTTTGAAACTTTATTTAATAAACCAACTCTACCCTTCTCTGCAGCTCTAGTCCTTACCAGTCTGGTGCTTTCACTGGTCATCGTGCTGTTAGATAATGTGCTAATGAAGTCATTAGACAATAGGTTTCACTAGATCATTTAGGGGCTTCAGAGTAAATAGAGATGAATACAAATGCCTGCACTTTTCAGATAAATTTTTCAAATGCCTTTTAAAACATGCATAGTTTTATATTTGCTTAGCAATTCTCCATAACTTTGTATTTGATGTACGAAAATCTGACAAAAATGCATTCACATTGATCCCTGTAAAGTGACATAATACTAAAAAATTCTAGGGGCATGAATATTTTTGCAAGCATATATTACCAAACAAATTTCTGTGAGTATTGGAACATCTTATGTGAGAAGGTGTTGAAGGGTTGACCGGATTGGCTTCTCTCTAATGCAAACAGACACATCAGCAGAACAGTAAGCACCTCTAATCCCTAAGCATACATGGTCCACACGCTCAACTTGGAAAAAGACATGTGACGACAAAAAAAACAAGGCAAAGGAAAGTCTTGAGGATGTTTATGCACTCCTGTGTAATGCAGAATGTATGCAGCTTGCCTGTGTGTGGATGGAATAACGGAATAAGTTTGAATAAAGAGTTTGCTTATCTGTCTGCAATCTGTGCAATTCAGTAGTGCACTCAAATGGGTCAACACGCTTTTAAATAAGCATTTGTTCTGACTGCATGCACAGGTAAATGACAGCATATAAACGGATGCACTGCTACTTTAGCTCAGCAGCAGTTTGTATTAGTAAATGTACATTCCCCCTTCTTATTCAAAGAACTAAAATAATTGGGGTTTTTTGAGAGCGTAATGCAATAAGAATTTGCATATCATACTGCGTCATAAAAAACAAACAAAAAAAAACTTCACATATCTACTAAAAATAAACTCTGCAGTGTACATAAAAAGCAGTTCTAAAATGGTCAATAACAAGTGGAAAGCAGCAGGCATTGCAGACAGAGCCAGAATCAATGAAGTTCTGTAATGGCTGAAATGTCAGTTATTTACAACTTCCTATTTTCTCAACAAAAAAAATCTTTATCATTTCCTTTATTGGTTTCTCTTTGAAGCAGGTGCTTTCGCTTCTGAATTTGTCACAGCAAATGTGGTTCTGCTTTTTATTTGTGGGTGTGCATCTTGGCAGACATACACCAATGAGCAGAGGTGCAGCCGAATCAATATCATAACAGCCTATGAAGCAAAACTTAGAAACACAAATAAACATGTTTTATTACTCAAATTAACCTTCATTTGCCTCCGCACTCTCTCAGTCGGCAGATATTCATATAAACACACAGTCACGTATGAGCACACACACACCCATGCTCCTCTGGCCACAGACAGGTCAGGCTTTTTGTTTCAGACTGTGAAACCACAGAAATGAAGAAATGTCAGAGCTGCTACGGCGGGCCAAGCAAAAGAAGGAAATTAAGGGGCTTTGTTTGTGTTTAAAGGTAATGTCAAAACACATGTTTTATGGATGAATGCATGTGGTGAGCCTTCTTTGAAGGAATAGAGGAAATTCAAACAGAAAAATGAGGGGGAAAAATGGCAACCAACAAGATTTAGCATCATGTAGGAAAGCGTTTTAATATGTATGTATTTCTGTGTCACATTTACCGCCCCGTTTATCCACAATGGCCAAAATGAAAAATTGCCACTGTCTTCATGTGCCTTGAGAAACACTGTTACACCCATCCGGTGGCATACAAAGAAGAAAAACTTCATGTGTGAGCACTTGTATAAATAAAAGGCATATGCTTACATGCACGCACTTTCACTGAGCGCTGTTACAGGCCTCCGTGTTCCGGCGAAAGGCCAGTCTGCAGCTCGAGCTATAATGACATCCAGGTATGTTTGCTCTTCATTTTACACGGCTCATCGCAGCTCCAAACAGAGTACCGGCGCAGGGGTGGGAGGCTGGAGGGGGAGTCTGTGTTTCTGCATGTGGATGTCAGTATTGAGCATTTCCCGGCACATTACCAGGCCTTCTGTGAACATCTGCGCTATAGTCCACACTTAGCCTGTGTCTGAATGAGCTTTGCAGGACATTTATGTGTTTTTACCCTCCTATGAGCAAATTTCACTGAATTCACACAGACACACATGGGCACACAACGAGGCTTCTCCCTGGCTTGTTGACATTCCAGTAGCTTGGCCTCTTTGTCTGCTCCAAATTCTCCTCATTCAAAACAGACCTCCGCACTTTCTTTTCTCTCACTCACACATTTGCTCTCTCTTGCTCACTGGCACACACAAACACCCACACATTTCAACCCCTATTCCATTTAGAACCATATGAAGGAAAACAAACAGATCATTCCAGCAATCATAACTGAATACCTTTTTACATTTTGGCAGCAAAGGATGCAAACTACTACAGGGGGAGGCAAGATTTTTAATGACTTTTGCTAACTATGCACCAATAAAGCAGTATTTTTTCCTCAGGACTATAACATACAGATTCATATGTGTAAATTTGTTTTTAAATTAGTACTTAAATATAGCAAGCATTGAAAGCAAAATGCTGTCCAGCAGTTTTCTTGATAGAGGCAGTAGTGTTGAATCCTACACAAAATGAAGGAATTACAAAATCATTAAAGGCTAGTATGCAAACTTTTTAGAAAATCTAAATAAACTTCAAACAACATGATGCTATAGACTGAAAAACAAGGAAGTTGATTCAGTTAGGGATTAACTAGAGACACATCATTCTTGCAATGTTATTGTAATAAAGAGAAACTGTGCATCCTTCCTTAGGTGGTTCAAAAATAAAAGATGCAAATAAACATATGCAGAGAGTGATTACACGTGCAGATATATTTAAATAAGCAGATTCAGCATCCTGGGTGAATCGTTATCTACACGCTGGAGTGGGAGTGTGAGGTTAGAAAAAAAGTCACATTGAGAGCTACAAGGCAGATCTGGGGATTTCATGCACAGATTTGTCACATGTTTTAGAGGAATGAAAATCTTGTTTTGCTGACATTTACACAGAGGGTTGCTTGTCAAAGAAATGTCTAAGACAAAAAAAAAGATCTCAGGTGTGATGAACTTGTGTTTTCAGGCACATTCAAACTGAGTAAAAACACAAGATGGATGATGACAAAAAAGAAAGTTTTGATTTGTCAAACAAGCATCTGCGCTCAGACTGAACAGTTTAATATTTTTATATCATTTGACAGCTGCTGTGTGTGAGATGGACCATCCAACTCCTTTTCCCAATGACCAGCTGCCATAGTCTAACTGGCTGCTTTATGAGTAAGATGAACTGGACCAATTTTATTTCTACCACTACATATGACGCACCACTGACATCCAAAAACATCAGGATGTGTTGTTTGTGGATGTCAACCCCTTCCCCTTTAATATTAATGTTATCCTCCTCACAGTGTGAAACATAAGTACTGAACACAGTGTTTGTGCTCATCATTAAATATTTCTGATGAACTCACTGATATGAGGTGTACACTAAGCCACATAAACCTATCAAATGTTTGAGAATGTATGCCAGGGTCTAGAAAATAACCCATGTGGAGAATTCAGTTCAGTTATTCAGCCGAATATATAAAATTAACACATTGGATTGTTAATTTTGCACATGACATATTCTCTCTCTTTTTTTTTTTACACATGCCTTCTACTGGAGCTAAGAAGCCTGAACCTGTAAATGTTCCTGTTGAGAGATACAGACACTTTGTATCTCAGTACTGAAGACATGAGTATGCATGTGTTAGCCCCTTAGCTGAAGAAAGAAGCATTCATGTTTTAGATGCTTGTCAAAGAAAAGAGGGATTCAATGTGTCAATTTCTATGAGCAGACATGCGCCCACATGTTTCACTATTCTACTGGAGGCAGGCATGTATCTGACTGAGAAGTAATGAGGCCTGACTGTGAGTAATGAGGTCTCTACTGAAAAATAAAAAAAATAAAAATCAACCAAATAAAAATTCCATGAAAATCACAAGCAACAATTTTGAATCTTCAAATGTGGAATTAAAATGTTTTTGTATTAGAATGCTGACATGATCTAAAAGGGAGCACACAGACAAAAGTGCTAATGTTTGTTCACGATTATATTTTGATTGAAATTTAGGCTTTGCTGTTAAGTCTTTCTGTCCTTTAGGTTTACAGTCTCAGTTGGAAAAAGTCAGTTTATGCAAAGTGTCATTATTTTTGCAGCCTTGAAAAACTAGCATATACCCACAGGTATTTTTTATCACTACTGATAAAAACAGCAGTTGAGCCAGGACAGGTCCTCATTTGCACCAAAAGTTTGGTTTTAGCTACACATTCTCTCCCTCTCTTGGTTTTCTTATCCAGGGTGTCAGACACACACAGAGACACCCCCACACACCCACACATAAATAATGCACACGCACAATAAAGTATAGGCAGTAATGTTAGCTAGTTGGTTAGATAACTAGTGTTAGCTAACTTTGAAGAAGACTAATATGTTGATTTGTGGCAATAACTGTCACAGTACTCATGATTGACATACACATATTTGTGAGGTAAAAAAGAAAGCTAACACTCATATGTATATGAGTATAATCCAGGTGGACATTATGACCTTTTCCAATAGATGAATATAATACAGAAAAGAAGAGAAAAGAATGAGGGAAGTGGAAAATGTGGAGGCAGATGTTTTGCAAGTTGATATGTGAGAGAGAGGGGAAAAGCTTTCATTCAGAAATTTGCATATGAAAAAAGGAAGGAAACATTACCATCTCATGCCACATCAGCCTGTCATATCCTATCTAAATCAAGAGAGGCTCAGGAGAAACATGACGGGAAGATCACATTGGACATGCTCAAATTAAAGAACATAATAAATGAAAAAGCTAATGCAGCCTGGGTTTTTAAAGCAGTTTAATGCAAATCAGGACCTGTTTTAATCTGTTACCGGAAAATAACAATAAAAAAGTGCTGAAAAAAAGGGCTATAAAGTTTTTAGGTTTTTTGAAGATGGCATGAAGAGGATAAGCTTGGTTTACTGGTTTGCTTGATAACTTTTAACAAAAGAAAATTCTACAATTCTACAAAAGCATTACTTGAGAATTAAATGTGGGAAGTCTGATTAATTGCATTCTATAACATGCTTCTTAACATTTATAGCAATTAATTAATTGATACATTAAATTAACCAGCTTGTCACAATTTATCACAGTTTTTTTTTTTTTTTTTTGCATGTCTTATTTTACATTGATGCACAAAGGTGTTTCGGATGTGAAATGCTCGCTGTGTTGAAAAAGGTACAGAATCCAAGTACAAGCAGAAGGTTAATACTTCCTCTGCCAGATTTCCATCAACAGTGTGTGTGTGTAAGGTGCTGTGCTGAATGCAGTGTGTTATCTGACAGATCAGGGTGCTTGTTATTGTGTTGAAGAAATATGACACATGTACACTCCAGATACAGGCAAGATGGTGACTGGTTATAGTGGTATGCTTTTGCTGTGATCTCCCTCAGTTTGGTGTATTTTCAAAACAATGTTTTGTTATGTTAGCAAGTCTTAAGGACGTTTACATCTAATCTCTTTGCTACAATAAACTGCATCTGTATTATTTTATCATTACTCAGTTAAATGATAAGAACATTATCTTTCCAGTAACAAAATATTTAGTATGCTTTTACTAGCTTACATTACTTTATGTTATTATAGTGTTGAATGACTTAATAATTGTTCTATTTATTGAAACAATTAGAAGTTATGTTTCAGAAAGTATTTAAAGTCCTTGAACTTCAAATTTTGTTTCCTATATCCATATTCTGTAATAAATTTTATGGGGATTGTAAAGTAAAAATCAAGTTACAGAAGTGTATATTTGTAAAGTGTGAAAAATACATACTTTTTTGTTTTGTGTTTATAGAGATCACTTTGAAAGTCTCAGTCTTAGTACATAGATGTTTTTTTTTAAGCAGTGACAAGGATGTTGGTCAAAGTTGACTGGACAATTGATGGAACTGAACACAAGGTAATACTGATCAATACTGTTAGAGACTGCACAAGACAAAAAAAAAAAAAAAAAAAAAAAAAATAGAGACAAGGTTTACATCCCAGTAAGACAATAATCCACATTATTCCCCTTTTTTCCCAAACAAAACGTTTTCAACAAAACAAAATTACCTTATTGTTAGAATGGCTTAACCAAAGTTCAGACAAATATCTATCTCAGAGTCTAACTTCCCATCTATAAAATGCAGGATGTAAATACTTTCTCAATTTGTTTATGCTGCAAACCAGACAGTGCCTGACACCGGGCTTTAGTGACTGACAACATGGTGTTAACCATGCTTTAGTTGTTAGGTCACATGCTGCCTTATGATGCATGGGAGGCTAGTTATGTATGGAGGACAAATATTGACAGCCTATTTTTGTTTTCATGCTAATACTTGTTTTGTCTTTCCTATTTGAATAACATCTTACCTACTTTACCTAATTAAATGTCACAATGATACCAGTATCAACATGGATCATTTGACTGAAATTTAAGAATTTTGAGGATGGCAGTTAAGGGGTTAATTTCATTTGCTTAATATTGATGTCCATATTTTTAGGAACACTGACTGGAAGTGAGTGGTCATAGGGATAACTCTCTGCTTTTGAGTTGCAATAAAACATTTTGTTCTGTGTTGGAATTTCTGGTACTTTATCTGAGACTGACATGACCCTTTTAAAGGTCTCTGAATGACATACCTCATTTCAATTCTGTGGTTGGTCACCTGGGCTATGGCAGGACATTAAGCTTCACAATGACCCGTTAGTCCCAGTGGATTATGCAATCCAAAGTCCCAAGGAAATGGCGATGCTGCATGCCAGACAATGACGGAACAAGCTGCACTACTGTCTCTTGCTTAAGGGCAAATGTTTTTTGTTCAGAACCAGGCTGCTATCTATTAATAATGGGGCAATCTCCCTAACCATTAGACCATGCAGCCACTTGTAAAACATGTGTAAAAATAAATAATACAAAACTTGGTTGAGAAAAACCCCACTCCCATTGTGCCCCATCAAACTACACAAATAAAGCAAGAAATCTAATTGTCTTTTTTGTTGGCTTTTGTTTTCCAGTAAAACAAAAATATATTTTCTAAGTTTTAGCACTTTGAAATATGTCATTGCTATATGCATGGATAGTTTTTCTTTTGTTAAACAATATGCTGTATAATTTAGTTTGAAAGAAAAAAACAAAGATTTTTTTTATTCATTTTCAGTTATTCATTTGTGACTGGACAGCTACTGAGCCATGTGTAGTCCCAAGCATGATCTTTTAATGGAACCTCAATACCATTAAAAGGTATTATATTATATTGCACATATCAATATACCTTATTGAGATGTGCATGAAAGTACAAATATGTTTTTTTTGTATTGCAACAAATGCTAATGTTATAATACATATATAGTTTTGCTTTATTTGCTTGTTTTAACTTGATTAGCTAAGTGTTTTAAATAACCTTAGCTATTGCTAGATGTGCCATATATAAATAAAATAAATAAATAAAAAGAAAATCACAACAATAGCAAGAATAATTGACTTCTTTTAGCAAGCCACACTGTTGATCACACAGCCTTGATTCCAATATAAAACTATACAAAACTGGGGATCTTAACCTGTATTTTCTACACCTGGCAAGGCATTCTGTTTTACTAAATGTATACTAAAATGTGTTTGTAGATACAATAATGTACATGGCCAGAGGAAAAAAGTGTGACAGCAGCTTTACAACTTCAGAAATGTATAAATATAGTTTTATGTCAGATGTAAAAGTAAGAATTGACTCCTCCCACTGTAATAATAAACTTTTGACTAACATGGCCCCATTGATGAATGAATCTAATCAAAACATTTATTTTTTGCTTGGATGCTAAATATGAAATTCTATTAACTCCTTATGACCTTGTGTACATGGGGCCAGTTTGCTATGTGGCAAAAGCATTCAATGCCACATTATTTCAAGCCTCCACACACATCTCACATTAAGTTGTGTGTAGTGTTTTTGCAATTTCCATTATTCTTGGTGGTAGAGCTTTGAGAATTAGACTTCAAACATACAGAAGAGAAGAAAAGCTATCGTCCACTGACAATAGAGTTTCAGGGATTGGGGAGCAAATGGTTGTGTATGAATCCATTCCACAGCAACAAATCATTCTTCAATAAAGACAGATAGGACTGTCCTTGCACAAAGTCATGGGCAATAAATACAAATGGCCAAAACAGTCAAGCACATCCACACAAGCGAGCTACGCTTCGTCTTTGCCTTTGTCGCCACTCGTCTATAAGTATGCAGGATTTTTTTGAAAAAGGTGTAGTGTTTTGTTGTTGCTGTTTTATTCCACATCTTTATGGAGTTCAGTCAGCATTGCTTCACAGCTACTGGCTCAGAGCCAAATATCCAAGAAATGGGTTTTTCAAACAAAAGATTTTCAACAGAAATGCAAAACGACAAAGTCATAAGCTCAAAGTGACAGGACACAACAACCCTCTTTCAGGTTAGACAGCATTAAAGAAAAAGATTCTTCAGCGTGCAAAGCAATCAAAGGCAGAATGTACTCTGGGAGCTATTTCTATGACACCATCATTCTACTGATTCTCATATCCCAAGATACAACCCTCTAAAAGTTTTACTCTTTGTCAAAGTGATGAGTTCCAGTCTGAAAAGACATATAACTATGACATATAAAAATGGGTAAGATGTCTCTGAAAGACAAAAAATAAAAAAATGTTACTGTAGATGGAACAATATCTTAGGGATTTGAGATTGTGCAAGTAAAATAATTAAAGTATCATTATCAGTTTGTATGATTTTTTGGGCCTTCTAAATCTCTGATGAATGTTTCAGACATTCATCAGAGATGTCTGAAACATCTCTGATGAATAGATCTATGCTATGTGTGTAGCATAGATCCATGGTGGTTTATGCCTATAAACCACCAACCAACCAAATACTGTTGACCATGTAAAATAAAACATAAAAAACAACATCAAAAACACTGGTACGAGAGCCATGCAAATCATATCAATAACCATTACTGCCCTTGATTTCTTTTCTTTTCCAAATATCTCTTATGTTGGAGGTCTGTTTGTTCACAACATATCAGATAAAATGTGTATATATAGAAGTCTCACAGAGTCCAGAACCCTCTGTGAAAGCCTGGAGAGTCATTTCCAATGTCTTGGCACAAAGTTTTACTGCAAAACAACATTAGCTAAAATTCTACTTTAACTGTCTGGAAAAACATTAGATTCCTGGCAGCATTAACTTATTGAACAGTTTATCAGAAAGAATTGGGGACAATCAGAAGGGGCTCTCCGATTTTTAAACGGCACAAGAATACATAAGTTTCGATTTAATGGGTTGGAATCAGCAAAATGGCTTTGGAAACAGAAAATTTATCTCACAAATGGTCTCTCAATTCAATATTAGGGGGCTTTTGGGCAAGCTATGAATGAAAAGCCCCTTTTTAATGACCAGATAAATTGATTTGTTAAGAGTATTTCTTTGAAATTACAGCACACTCTTTCATTTCCAGTATAGAGTCTGCCAAAGTGATATTGAAACACAGAATATATGCAGCTTTTTTCAAACCCCAGTTAAAGCAATATGACCTTATTTGTAGCCACTGTACACTAATCTTATTTTCATACATTAATCACACTTTGCTGGGTACCCACTACAGGATATATATATAACACTTGGTACTTTGAGATTACGAAAAACAGTTAAGTGCTCTTCAAATATGAAGTTTTATTATTACTAATAAAGACTTCCCAAAACTCTGTGTTTTAATACTTACAGCCATATATTTTGTTACTTTTACAAAGAAAAAAAAATGCCTTATTACATTTGGAAAATCTATCTCAAAAGTTCCACTCAAGATTTAGTGCAGCATTAAAATGAAACACCAAGATAATAAAATACTTATAAAATATCAAAGAACATATTACTAAGTATATTCAGTTGCTGTTTAACAAAGCATGATAAATGAAGATATTTCAAAAGTGCTTAGCTTTCTTATCCAAAATAGTGCTTGAGAATATATTTAATTCATTTTTAACCTATTATATAGCAATGGTTATTAAAACTATCACTTTGTTTAAAGTTATAATTTCAAATATAAGATACTGATGTATCCACTACACACATCAATAGTAACCATTCATTTCTAGGTTTTAAAGAAGTCTTTATGAAATCTAAAATGCTTATACACTTCTAGATTTTTAGATTTAGCTGGGAGTGGTAAGGGAAAGTACATGCATTTGTACATGCACACAAAGCAAATAGGGAGCTGAAGATACCATTTTAGAAGTTCTATTCTCATCATAGTGGAGAATCACAGTTGTGAATAGCTGATGAGAACAGAAGTCCTAATCGCATCAGCGCCAGAGGAGCCACAGTTCCGCTGGCAACTGTGGGAAGAGCAGTTGCTTTGCAATCGGAAAGTGGGTTTGACTCCAGCTTCCTCCTGCCACATGTCAATGTGCCCCTGGGCAAGGCACTTACCCCAAGTTGGTCACCAATCTCCTTATCTGTGTATGAATATGTCCATGTTTGTGAGTGCAATTTGGTGCATGTGATTAGTGTAAAGTGCTTTAGGGGCCCAGGATGACTAGAAAAGCTCTATATAAGTTAAGTACATTTATGTGCTTAGACTGTGATCATAAAAATGTTTTAGCCAAAGAGCATCATGCTCTTTATAACAAATGATTACCATTTTTTACTTTAGAAAAGAACATTTAATGCAATATTCTATGACGTCTTGGAGGCATTGAGCAGCTTGTATGACTCAACATAACTTACTTATTCTTCTATACAGCAGGTTAAATAAATATTGAACACATTACAATTTTTCCATTGTAAACATTTCTAAATGTGATGACATTTTTGAGGGGGAGGGAGGATTTAGAAACTATGTAGCATAACAAAAATTCAATAGAGTTCAATAAGGGCCAAAAATTAGCAACATTAAAGACTCGCTATAGAATCACTGATCAGATTATGAGGAGTTGGTAATTTATTAATTATTGTAACAGCTCAAGAAACATGTATGCCCATCTGAACTTTCTCCTCTTCGTTTTCATGGCAAAAAGAAAAAAAAAAAATGTTCTGAAGCCAAATTCACTTTGTCAACTTCAAAATGCTAAACTCTTTCTGACCCTTCAATTGTCACGTCACATTATTCAGTAGGTTGTGTTTTTTTTTTTGTCATCAAAGGCTGACTGGTTGTGATCCACTGTAAGCCTCATTAAACTTCACTTCAACAAATGACTCACTTGTGACTACACACTCCCATCAGCCTACTTGTATTAGTTTGTTCTTTGAAATTTGTGAGTGTGTGTAGCCTGACTGGTGAGGTATAATATTCATGGACAGTTTTGCTTGAAACTTGTTATCTTTTATCTTGAGTGTATTTGATATATATATATATATATATATATATATATATAGATTCTGTCACATGAGTACTTTTGCTCATAAACCCTATGGATAGTCTGCTACATATATATGCCATAGCAAATTGAAGTCAGTTAATTAACTCAGTTGATAATACAACAAGCAAATTGTTGTATTGTTGTTGGTTAATACACCAGTAACCAAATAAAAAACTAAATATTAAAATTTCTTGCTGTACTTGCCGTCTCATTTACAGGGCTTATTACTTCCTTGACCACTCCGGATCAATCCAAAAGCATTAAAATTTTCTTTCCACATGATTAGCTGAGTCTTTAATAGGTTAGGGAAAAGCAAAATGTTAGTCAAGCACAACATCCAGTTCTGCACAACTGGTGTAAGTATACATGTTCTGTCCAATATTACAGTGCTTCAAGAGCAACATGTGTACTTCAAAAACGTAACAGGGCTTTATGTTTCAGAAATCCTTCTGCTTTTGCTCATACCCGCATGATGTGTGTTTCAAATAACTCTGACATTTATTGCAATGCAGGAAACGGAGTAAGAGTAGGTAAACAAAAATAGACCTTAAGAAAAACATGCGAAGCATGTTCATAAAAATCAAATCTGTCTGTCTACGTATGGACATATGAATACATTGCTGAAGAAATGGAGAATCAGCCAGTCAGTCCTCAGGTCAAACCTCGTGAAATTGGTCTGTACAGCTGTCATCCCAGATGGAAATCTCTTCTTAGGATGCCTCCTCTATAAAAAGAAGTGTGTGGATGGAGTGTCATGGTTTGGAGCTGCTCGATTGTGGATGGCTGTGAGGAGCCACAGTTCTTTGAGAGAAAAGTGAATGCTAACATGTTCTATGGCATACAGAAGCATCATCCCATCCAAAAACACACCTCCAATATGCTTAACTAAAGAAACTGAGGGTAAAGGTGCTGGAGTGGCCGAGCATGTATCCAGACATTAATCCTATTGCACATTAGTGGGGCATGTTCAAATAGAGGATGGAGGAGTGTGAGGTTTCTAAGGTTACATACATCCACCAGCTCTGTGAATGCATCATGAAGGAGCAGAATAGGATTCCAGTAGCAAACTGGGAAGCTCTAGAGAACTCTTCTCCCGAGAGGGTTCAGGAAGGGCAGTAAAATATTAATGGCCAGACAAAATATTGGCATGTTGAGGATAATTTGGTTATTTCAACTTATGGGTGTACTCATTTTTGTTGCGAAAAGTTTAAAAACATCTGACTGTATGTTGAGTTAAAGAAGCTATAGAAAACTGTTATAGAAGGTCTACAGTAACTGTTACAGTATGGTATCAATGTGACATACCTTCATTCTTTTACTTTCATATATATATATATATATATATATATATATATATATAGATATATAAATTAAATTTAATTTCATATATCTAAAGAAAACATACTGCGTAAATCAATTATTTTATATTTTCGGGAGAGTGTCAGGTGAAAAACACGAATAGGGAGAGTGACGCTTGATGAACGACTTACTGGGAATTCCTTCTTAATGATTGATGAGATAAGAGTTTCACAACAACAAAAACACAAATACACACCAGACCGGACGTAACACAAATAGACAGAAACACTCAGACAGCGAGATTTGGAGATTCCATATCTTCGTGAAAAACACTACAATTGGTTGGAAATGGTCCATTACATGAAAGATTTTATCAGACAGTCGGGAACTCTGAATCTGTAGTGGTCAAATTACAGAACTCTCACAAAAAATATTGAATTCTACAGACATTTGTCATTTGTTTCTCCTATCTGACTTTCTAATGTCTGACACTTAAGGGAAGACAATTCAAACTAATTGACAGAGTGGATAAGTTTTTGTTTTTTTTTTCCTGGCTAGTAATCAAATGTTACTAGGAATCAATTTCCAGGAAGTTTGTTTTATTCTCATTTTTCTTTTGCAACCCTGTATTACAATCAAATCAAAATAGCTAGATGGTGAGAATTTTTTTTTTTTTCTGCTTACCAATCTTCGTCCTAAAATTAACACAATTAGACAATTTTATAAAGCCCAACAAGTTTTTTTCCCCTCTGACCAGGTAAATTATGGCTCTATTGAGAGCAGGGGCAAAAGTGGCTCACTGAGCTTTGAATGTTGCTGATACCTGTGTTCCATACAATGCTGCCTTAGGCAGCAATTCATAGCACTCATATCCAAACCACTATCTCAGAAAAGCAAGCTGCTTGATTTAGGGCGGCTCTAATAAAGTCAGGTACTATTCTGATTTCTTTCAAATAAGTATGTCTACACTTATAGTTTACATGCCAGTGACCCTCCCAGATGGTACCTTATCATACTCCTGGTGTCTGAAATCTTAGAATTCCTAATGACCTTTCTACTTGCTTTAATTTGACTGTATCAGATATTGCAATGCCCCAAAATTATAAGATGTAATGGCTTACCATACTCCTACTGACAGCTCCCTGCTATATTCAGAGAACCAGAGATTAAAATTTTTGCTTCCAAGTTGCTAATTTGACTTGAAGATATATTGTATACATATTCTGAAAGCATTACTTTTTGGTAGGTGGAAGCTTAATTCATCAAGAGTTTTAAAGATTATATATATATATATATATATATATATATATATATATATATATATATATATATATATATATATATATAATTTTGAAATATTTGGAGTACATTTCTTCATGTATTATGAAGGGTTCATGCTTGTGCTTTTTCATCCCTAAACCACAAGTAAATAGGATCAGTATCACTTCACTAAGCCTGTCTGCCAGTCTTCGAGTCAGTCAGACTGTAATTCATCTGCCAATGCTGTCAGTCAATCAACCGGATGAGCTCCATGTTGAATTTATTGCACGCTGCCTGCCAAACAGAGAGCACTGATTACATTGAGTGCTACTCTGGATAATGAGAACGATAAAGATTCCCCCACTGCAAATGTTATATAGCTTAAACAAAAACACATGATTTTTGTGCTTCTTTACTTGTTTCCTCCTGCTGTCTGTTTTCTCTGATGACACATCAGAGAGCAGTTATCCCTCATGAATAATTGATTACATTTAGCTGTCTGGAACTGTCTTTTGCTGTGATTTATGCAGACACACAAATTATGGCATGTTTTGGGGGGAGATTCACACTTTAACAACAATGTCATCTATGTCCATAATTTTGTAGTGTTTTTTTTTTTTTTTTTATTATTATTATTATTTTTTAGATACACCAAAGTTGAAAATGTGCAAGTACTTAATTAGAAAAAAAACAAACAATAGAACTGTGTTATCTAGAATATATAGTATTCTACATAATGCAATATCTAGAATGTTAATTCAGCAGCCACCAGAACAATTAATCTCTTATCTTGTGTGCCAGATGACTGAAGCAATAATGTATGTCATATGTCTGAACACATAAATCTATATCTACTAACATTTATCTCATATATATATATATATGGAATATTCCTGCAGTAGATGACAGTGTTTGTTTTCTGTCTGACATCTTGCTTTCAAAGAGTTTGTATCAATGCTAATTTCATCTGTCTATATGAGCCTCTACACACGAATTAAATTAGACTCAGCTGTCATGCATGACAGAGGTCGGTTACAAGATTGCAATAATTAATTTGGTTTAAACAATTTACACAATTCATTCACAGGAATGGATAAATAGGTCTGTGTAGGAAAGCAAACGCCCAGGCATGTTGACGAGTCACGAACGTGTGTTGAATGCTCAGGAAATAAATACAGCTATGACAGCAGTAATACCATGGAATTAGTTGGAGAGTTAAACTCTTACTTTCTGCTGTCTCTCATTTGCTCTCAGTCCCTCTGGCTTTGGATTGTCTGAGCTTTTCATTTCTTAACCCTTCACTCTTTTGTTGGTAGAAATTAGACTAAATGCGAGGTCAGGAGCTGGAACAAAGGTAAAAAATGTAGAACACCAGCTCTTTTAGTCACATGGAGAAAAAGAACATGGTGCCATGGGTGACAGACCTTCTTTAGATCACTATGTTTAATTAAGGGGAAAAACAATGAGAAGGAGAGTCCAGAGCAAGGATTTCCAGGGGACGAAAGTGTAGACAATGTGCAAGACAGGGAAAGAGAATGAAGTGTTGCATCAGAGAGTGTTGAAGGAAGGGAGAAGATGGAGAGAGTCATTATAGGTGGAAATTTATTACATATATACATACATATATATATATATATATATATATATATATATATATATATATATATATATATAATCCAAATGTTATGATAAAAACTCAAACTGGAATAAAATCAAAACATTATCAACCAAGCTTCCTGAAGTGGGGCTAGTTATGAAAAGTTAGACAACCACTTCCCTAAGCTATTTGTATTCTTGTGCTTCGTCACAGTATTTCAAAATTTACTGGGAAGGCACCTACTTCTTGAAATACTAATGCCTTTAAAAAACATTCTGGGGATTCTCACATTTAAAAACAAACCAAAAAACCATACAGAAAGAGAAATATAGCAAATAAATAGCTAGGAGTAAAAGGAAAAAAAAAACTGTTTTTCCTCTTGGTGTCAATATTCTGGTCCTCAGTGCAGGTGAAGATTGACTTTAAATAGAATATGATTGACTCTATCGCTTTTAGAAAAATGTAATCTGGAAGAAACAGAGACATCCAGGCATCAACAGTTTAATGAGCCCTTCAATCATCCAACCCTTCTTCTCATAGCTGACCAATTTTAAAGTAAAGCTGCTTATCAGTGCTTTAGGAGTTGTCAAAGTATATTCAGTTTAGAAATACACTTACAAAAATATCAACAAATTACTTTAATAATTTACAAGTAAGAACAAAAATCTTTTGACCGTAACATTGTAATGTCATTTTCAGACACATTGTAGTTTAATTTTTACTGTCATATGTTTGGAGATATTGTTCAACATGAGTTTGAAGAATGTTTGTCACCGTCATAAAAAACATGATACATTAGTGACATGAATCAAGTGTGAGTTCAGTAGGACACACTCAAGCTAACAGACCATGTAATATTGGTGAATAGTGTCTTAAAGCAAGATTATGTATTTAGCTGTGTATTGCAATTAATTGATTTAAACAATAAAACTGAAATTTATTCAATTTAATAAAGCCTTGAGATGTACAAAGCTGAGTTATTTCTCATCAGCGACATTATCCTGCCGACAGAAGGCTTCCGTTTTTAAGAATCACTGCTACACCTGCAAAACATCCTGCTTTTCCATTAACAATAATAACTAAAAATAACCTTCTTCTTCTTTGAAGGTAAGATTATTTATCCCTTTCTTCCAGTCATAACTGGGATGGTAAAAGTTGAAGTTCAGCTTAGCGATGCAGGATGTGTGGATCTAAGATTTCTCTGACCTTGTTTACAATGATTGCTTTAAGTTGGCATTATGTTTGCTTTGTGCTGAACAGAGAGAATGTTATTATTCATTTGCATGCGTTCGTTTTCCCATTTTGTTTTGCGAAATCACAGTTTGTAATTTTCAAAGAAAGATTAAGTATCATGAATAATTTACTCTTTCTAGATGAGTGTATCTTTTTCTTCACGTTTTCAGCTCTTATGCCTTTTACTTTACAAGTATCCATCTTAAGTCTCTTCCACCAACTTAGCATTTAACTCTCCTTTTCAGAGCATCTGAATGTCTGTTTTTGTACTAGGAATATTCAACACAGCTTAATTGGCCTTACCTTGGAGCCTGCCTCCCTTTCTCTCAGTGGGCTTTTGCCTTTCAATTATTTTCATTTTTCTCTGTTGTTTCAAGTGATGTTTTATTGAGGGACTGCCTTTTGTGGGGCTCAGATTTCCATCCAATGTTCTTTTGCCAAATTTTTTGTCAGCATGAATCTTTAACTGAGCTAAGTAGATATTCAGTATGCAGACCTAAACACCAGAGTTCTTGGCTTTATGCTTAAAGAGTCTTGCTGGTGTGGAAATAATTCCTACATCCTGTTATAACTAATGTTTCTGACATGTGGTATTAAACACTGGAAATGGTCATTTTGTTGCAGTTTAAATGCCAGCTAAAATAGTAGGATTCCTGAACTTTTTAAAAATTGCTTTAACATCAGGTCCAGTAAAAAAATACACATGTAAACTTGCCAATTTTGCTAAATGTATTCTTTCTGCAGATATATTATTTAACAGAATCTCATTCTTTCTTCTATGATTTATGGCTGTCAATAATCCAGAAGTCTCAAATGAACCTATTACCCTCTGGATAGCACAGGCATACACGACTTTATTTGCAATCAGTGTGTCCCTTTATCAGTCTGTAAATTTCTAACAGATGGATCCCAGCCCAATAGAAGGTTTTTCCCATTTACTTAAAATGTAAATGAATAGCTGTTTGCACACATGAATTGCGTTAAGTGAGCACTTCTGTGTGGCTTCAGAGAGACAAACCCTGGAGATGTATGCCATTCAAACAGGGTGAGAAATCAGTGTTTGGAAATCAGTGTTGGTACAAATCATAAAAAGTATATATATATATAAGTCTAATCCAAATGTTATGGCTATATTAAAATAAGGAAGGATTTTATTTTGGGTTAGGTAGTATCCTAACAATAAAGGGAAGAGAACTTAGATATCAAGCATAAATGACACCAAAAAATGGTTTTAGTCCAGCATTGACTGTTTTTATGCATATATATCTAGGTTTATGCAACAAAGTTAAGAGTTGCCAAAACAACACAAATATTTATTTTCCATAGTTGAAAGTATTTATGATTCATCCCACTGTTCATATATTTTATTTCCTCAAATGTGCCCCTTTTCAATTGTCTGTTTTGATTTAATTTCCTTTTTTGTCTTTTTCAGAAGAGCACAAAATAAAGCGCACTTTGAATTTGTGTTGAACATATCTCAATAATTTTGATTATGAATGAAAGAGACTAGGTTCTAAAAAAAGAACACAAGTGGAGTATATCTGTCTTTCTCACATAGCCAAATGTTTGATATTGCTCTCAGTTTCTTTCAGAACATGACCCAGCAACCTTTCCCTTCCAGCATTAATTACTGCTGTGGCTGACTTTCTGTCTTACACTGTCTGTTTCTGTTTTTACTTCACTTCTCTTGCATTTAACTTTTCTGTGCTTTCCAAGAATACTCAATATTCCTGTTACAAAATATACTGCGTGTCTGGGTGTTCGTGTGAGAGTCTTGTGACACAGTGACGTACGTCACTGTGGACTTATTGACATCCTTGGAGTCTTTCTTGGGTCAGCTGACCTAAATAGTCCATTCTCATGGGCTGTTAAGTCAAGGCCAATCTTCACTAAGAGTCAAGTGACATACTGACTTATATGTTAAGCTCACACCCTTTAATGCCTTAGCCAGATTTAATCTTGTGCATTTTGTGCAATCTCTCAGAGGAGAAGCTACCATATCTTGTTTCAGCTTTGATTTTGAAACATTCTGGTAACGACCAAAACAATGTATGGATGCCAACTCATCAAAAGCAGACAAAAGATATTGCACCTTACTGTTGCAAAATGTCACAAAGTACAAGTATAGTTATCATTCAAAGAGATAAATTGCTAATCTAAATTCAAATTCAGGAAAATATATTTGTTCAGTTTTGGTCTTTACATATATTTACACCAATTAGTAACTGATATTAGTTGGGAAATATTTCCAAACAAACATTCATCTTTATTTGATAAAAGCCTTTTTTCAGCCAGGTGATTGGTGTCTAAAAAAAACAAAAAAACATGGAGGATGGGGAATGATGCTTTACATCACTTGGAAAAAGTCTGATCAGTACTGCATTTTTCTTCAAGGTCATTAAGAGAACTTTTAATTAAATATTTAAAGTGATATAATGAACAGAATGTGATTTACAAATCCTAACCCCTTAAATCCTTGTGATACACTGATACAATTTTTATTGCTCATGATACAGGTTGTTTTTGTTTTAAGGCCCTGTTAAAAAAAACTGGAATCTTCAGCTTCAGACAAAGAGAAAAATCTGGAAACCATGAAGAAAACTGAGTCACCAGTGAGACAAAACAGCCAAAAGGATGAAGACAAGAGTCCAAAAAACAGTTTACCAAATTAAGAGGTAGTAGAAAACAAAGTCAAATAATTCTGGTTTGAAATCTTTTAGGAAAAAAAAAAAAAAAAAAAAAAACTGAGACAGAGACAGAGGATAAGGCTTGATAGGAAGGTGGAATTCTGTTGTAAAAAAAGATAAAATGCAAACTCACCAAGCTGACTGCGCCTCTGAGCGTAGGCTACCACCACTGCGGCCAGAACTACACAGCACAACGATGTCACAAGGTTTGCCATCTGTAAACACACACACAGCAAAGTCAGGAGTGCATGTGAAAACCGGAGAGCGTGTGTGTGTGTCTGTCTTCCTGACTGACCGACGGACGGACCCATAGACATCACCATGTAAGAGATGGAGAGATCACAATTTCCTGCCTTCTCTGAATCTTGCACTGTCTATCTTTTTTCACTTCATTGCACTCCCTAATGTGTCCTTTTCTTGTGTACTTCAGATTTTTAGATCAAATTATCTCATTTCTCTGCTGTTCTTGTCTCACTAAAGTTGTTCATATTAGTGGTTGTTTCTATTTGCTGTGTTGTACATTCCCCCTCTGTTTCTGTCGCTTTCCCTCCATTCATCAGCCTAATGGGCCCATCCCTACTGGGATGGGCCATGGCCAGCAGCCCTTAAAGGTACAGCACAAAACAAGCAAATACAGCTTCCATATAAAAAAAAAAACAACATAAAAAACAACAACATTGCTTCACAAAATAAATGTAAGTGCCCACATTTTACTATGTGACTCAATTTTAGTTATACGACAAGCCAAAACAGGCATTTTGAGAGTTGCAACCTGACACTTAGGAAATTGTAGAATTGAGTAAGTGTAAGTTTTTTTAGTTTGTTTTTTTATTTATTTAATATATATATTTATCATCTTCTACAGTAAGCAAAATGTGCTCATGTGTCACATAAATTTAATCATTTAAAAATAAATCTTTACATTGAGATGTTTACTTTTTTTCCATGCCTATCGTACATTGCAGGGCGTTAGATTTAAAAACAATAACTGGAGCTCCTTGGAATTCCTGTCTATGTCCAAGTACAGCTGAGCTGCGTGAAGTCATGTCAGCAAAGGGGACTTGAACCCAAATATTCCCTTCAAATTTTGTCTTCTCCTTTGACTCTCCATCTCCTCTACCGTCTCTTGGCTGTTACTGTGTCTCCTTCCTCTATTCATCAAAAACAAATAGTTGGCACTCATACACACAAAGGTTGTCTATGGGTCTGCCTACTGCTGAGATTTGCACTGAGTAAGGTGTGTGCGTGAAGAACAGAGTGAACACTTTAAATAGAGCCAAAGAAAGGAAGTGAATTTCCTTGTACTTTTGAGGCAAAGCTCCAGCTGATACTAACATCTGTCATATCCCATTTGCTCTCGCTCTATGTTTAGCTTCAGCTATGAACTTACTTTTTAAAAATTCTGTTTCTTGCTTTTTTTCTACTTTCTGACTATTTCTTGTAAAGTCTCTCTCTACCTCTCTCACTGTGTCTTCATCTCCCAATTCCCAACCTACATATCGTATCCTTCACTCATTATATGTTAGACGGAATGTGAAACCCACAACAACATGTTAAAGCATCTCACAAAAGGGGAAAAAAAAGAATACATAACTGCAAGAACTGGATTGAAGTATAGGAACATGAAAAAGCTTTCATGGAGGGAGTAAAATGTCAGAAGGATAAAGAACAGTCTAAGACGTTGCACACTCAAGGGATTTTTCATGAATTACCAAGTATAGGGGGTTTAAGAAAAAACATTCAAAAGGTCTAAGGAAAGAAGCTAAGATGTTTGTTTAAGAATCATTTGGGAAGACTAATTAGGACAGTGCTAAAGTTCTCATTAAACCTTAACATTCACTCTAGAGATATTTACTAAAATGTATGCTGTTTAGGGAAAAAAAAACAAAAAAACAAAACAAAAAAAAACAAACAAAAAAAAAACCTAAATGCTGTTAATGACAGGTAGAAATGATAAAATAATAAAATAAAGTGTATACTATGAACAGTCCTATGAATACTGTCATCAATATTAACTGTTTACTTTAGAAAACCACTAAGTCCTCATTAGCAAAGACAGTTGATGGGTAATGCTTGTGAGTGCGATGCTTTCAACCTCAGCGCTTCATTTCGCCATTGCAATTTAGCGTTTCCTCCTCCCATTAATTATGTTTTCGAGTGATTGTTGTTTATATGTTTTAACTTCTTGGACAAGCTCAGGCTGCACAATATTCTGGCTCGGTTTGGGCTATAAACTCTTTAGGAAATCAAAACCTTTAACTTAGCCTAAAATACAGTGTTTCAAAAGGTATTTGTGTTACAGCACATCAAATCATCAAGCATTTTAGTGAGGCATCTCCCTGTTTTACTGATCAACAAATGGTGGAAAATGCCTGTGGTAGAGGAAGCTTTAGTCCATATCCTATTGGGCCAAAAGCTCAAGCTGATAGGAGAAATGGTAGGTCTTACAGTGTCAAATCCAGATGCAGAGTGGGTACCTGTCACTAAGCTCAACCAACTAGTTGAGTGTTTAAAGATTCAAGATACACAAGTACTCCTTGTCTATTAAGGAGTTGAAAACAATGTCTCCATCATAGGTTCTGGTTTATGTGACTATTTGCTGACAATCATGCTGTTTCAAAAGCTGCTAAGGGATGGCCAACACACCAAGGTGGATAGGTAGTTCTGAATCAATTTACTTGTCTAAATTCTTACCATAAAATCTTAAAAGTAATTCTGCAATCTCAAAATCATTCCTTGAATTTTCCACAATTACTGCTCTTTGCTTTGTGTGCATGCATCTGTGAAAGACAGAAATAGCTACTGAAAGTTTGCATGCACTTCAGTGCCTGTTTGTATTTGTGAGTGATTGGCAGCTCATATGTATTTCATCTGAAGAGATATTGGGGAAAGTGACAGGGGATGAAATTAAAATTGCATCCCTTGTCAGAGCATCACAATCCTCTTCGTTGGTCATCATTTTGTAAGTGCTGGTTAGCCTATCACCATCATAGCTAAAATATTTGTGTGTTTCTTAATGTATGTGCATTGAGAAACATTTTGCACCCATCGAGTGCAACTATGTGAGCATAATAATGTGTGTATGCGAGTGCTGGGAACTCCAGGGGTATTTATCCTGTCTATCAGAAAACAATACATTTTTGAAATCTGACAGCTTCAGATCGCTCACATAATGACAGACAACAGGCGCTTAGAGCTGCAATTTCATAAACTCAATCCAACCCCCCTCTTCCTCGTCCTTCCTACCATCTCTTCCTACTAACCCTTCTATTTAGCCCCCTTCCACTACTTCCTTATTCCATATTTATTTATTCATTTCTCACTGGAGAGGAAAGGGCTGAATAGGCGTGATTCTTTTGGCTGCTTAATTAAAATATATAATTCATCTGCATTAAATGATTTTGCCTGTGCATTTTTTTTTTTTTTTTTTTTTTTTAGTCCGATTTGGGAACATTTGCATTTAAATTGAAAAGCCAGGAGGAAAATACAGTAGGCAGACTGGGTTGTGTGTAAAAATAGAAGACATTCTTTATTTTATTATTATTATTATTATTATTATTATTATTATTATTATTATTATTATTATTATTATTATTATTACTATTTTACTACATACCTTGTTTATCCTGTACTTTGCCATTTTTTGCCAAAAACAGAGATTGATGCGCAGTAACTTTCTAAAAAGGTCAATTTGTTTGTATGTTACTGAAACGTCTCAAACAAATAAAAACTTGTTGCAGATAAAAGCTAAGCAGCAGTGGAACTACAAATGTGACCAATATGGAAGACTGTGTATAAGAATGCCATTGTTGAAAAAACACCAGTATCTTATTTAGATTTTGAGGGAAAAAAAAAATATGGATGATGGAAGGACATGGAAAACAGCACTCTGGTTAGATGTGTCCAAAACGTCATCGCTGGCCTACATTCAAAATAGCGCGCATGGTGGAAACTTAAAACTGCCCATTAACCTGAGCGGACCATCCGTGGTCCAGTGGAGCATTATGCTATGGGACTGCTTTACTTTCAGCATAGACAGAAAAACTGATTATAGCTAAATGATGTGTATTCCTAGAAAATACCAATTTTGTCCCCTATGGACAGGTCTCACAATAACAAAAGAGCACCCTGGAAAAATAGAATAAGCAAAGTGTCTTTGCTTGAAAACAAGTCTAATTTGGGAAATAAACAAATTTTGGTTTCTAGCAAAAACAGCGAGTTGTAGCCCTCAGGAACATCAACCATTGCTTTCAAATGTGCAAGAAGAGATAACTGTTGGTGACTCTGATGTTTGTCTCCAAGCCTAAAAGAAGGAAACTGCATGCGAGGAGTTTTTGTCGCTAAGTAAAACATCCATCATGTGGGAGAATGTTCCCTGTTCTCCCAACAACATAAAATCAAAACTTTGAGAGGACAAGTCTCTTGAAAAACAAAACTTCCTTTGCAAAGTCAGTGAGTTACAGATATTTAAATTATGGCATTTATCCAAGAATCCTCGTCTGAGATGAAGAGAAAGGTTGAAGATCTACACACTCTTTGAGAGGGACAGCTGTAAATTTAACATTGAGAAAAAAGGTAGAAAAAGGTAGAAAGCAATCTCAAATCTGCCATCTACGAGTTGAAAAAGGACATGTGATCTTGAGAGAGCTGCATGTAGTAACTAAAAGACTTACTTTTAAACACATTTGTCCTTCCTTCAGGCAAGGACAGGGAAGTCTACTCAGCTATAAGAGATCTTCTTGGATTTTATTCAATGTCAAGTTTTTGAGTTCACATTGAGAACATAAAGAATGCCAAAAATGTTATGTCAAAGTATTCATACAAAACATATACAACTAATAATCTGCATTTCTGTTACACCACCCTTCAAGCTTTTCAGTACCCTTAATAAAAAGTAAAATGACACAAAATAAAATCATTCATTGTACCTATATAATCTCATTCTTTTAGAAGAAAAAAAGAACTATTAATTTCAGGTCATGTACTTAGATGGGGCAAAAAAAACAAAAAAAAAAAACAATTAAATCCATTGACCCATTCTTTGTTGCTTATTGTAGATCGGTTCACAATGGTGCCATGTCCAGAGGGAAAACCCAGACATTATCTCCTCAGCAACACACAGCTCTATGTCTAACTCTCACACTTTAATTTTCCTGCTCATCCCAAGGTCTTCCCAAAGCAGATGTACATTAAATTTGAGATCTATCCTGGGGTTTCCTCCCAGGGGGCATGTACAGTAAACTTACAAAGCGAGAGCCCCGGGAGACAACCGGCTAAGCTGCCAGAACTACCTCAACTGGCTACTTTGAAGTATACAAACAAGTATTCTTCTTAAAGCATCAAACAGCTATTAGCACCTTGCTGTAAATACATGGTAGAATGCCTTTTGCCAGTACAACGGCATATAAACTTCTCATGTAACATCTCATCAGACTGGCAAAAACTGAGAGAGTGATTGTTATTTTTGTTCTCACTTATGGAATATTTTTTGTACATCTTTACTCACAGCTGTTCAAAAGGATATATTGGGACTAAGACGTAAGAGGTCAATGGCAAGGATGCGTTTGTTTCTGGTAAATAATTTCTCTGTTGATTTGTTTGTATTATCCTGGTGAAAGACCCAATGATGACCAAAAGATGATCTGGCAAAGGTTACCAGATTTTTATTTAAAATCTCATGGTATTTTACAAATTCAAGATGAAATGAACTAACATTGTTCCACTGACTCTAAATGTAGGCATGTTTAGCTATTGTCTTGTGGCTATTTGAATAACAAAAGACAAATCGTGCTTGTAATCAAAAGTGCACAATGATCAATTTTTTATTTAATTCAATTTAGGTAGGTAGTGCCTAGTCATGTGTACAATGTCTACTTTCAAATGTCAATACATATATGTATTGTAAGGTGTGCCTCCAGTCCTTTTGTTGAAAAAAATTATATCTTCACACAATTTTTACCCAGACTGAATAAATGTACTCACATATAGGGTTTGGCTTTTTTAGTGCAAGATAGATTCATTATTTCTAAGGAGTTTTATATATTTTCAGAGTTGCAAATAATTGTGAGAAGTGTTCTAATTATAAATTGTAATATGAGATTCATGCTGAATATGTCCGCATCAATCACCACAAGTTTGTTAGGTTTCTTAATGTGAAAAAAGTAATGTGTAAAAAAAATGGAACAGTGTTGTTTTTTCCCACTCTTCCAGCTGCAATAACATTTATCCAATATTTAAGAGTGATGTTACTAACTGACAGGTGTTTATCCACACAGGTCTCCAACGTTAATTAGCTTAAATGTTAATGAGTTTATCCTGCCTGTGACCCAGATGGCAATAACACCAGAAAAATAAGCATTCATGGCACACTCATCCATCAATAACTGTCCCGAGCCAACTCACATTTACACAAAAACACATAACTAATCACACATAAGTAGCACCAACTGTAACCTTTAATGTCAAGCTCCACATCCAGTATTGCTGCTTCCTCATTCCCATAATGCTTTGCTTTGCTGTGCTCGGTAACACTAATTCTCTCATCAATCACACCGCGTTGCGGCAGATTAACTACAAGCACTGAGGCAGAAGTGGTGGGGTGGGGGGTCCAGGGCTGATAGTGTGTCTTCTGGCATTTTGGGAACAGCGCACACAACTGGCATTTAGTGCCGAGTGTTGATAGCTGGACGGCTGTGACCTTTTTCACAGTCGTGCTGACTATAATTGCTCACTAAAGACAACGTCAGGCGCATCTCAAGAAGTAGCACAGGTTGAGCACTTCAATATACACACTTAGATGCAAGTACACAAGGATTTAAATGCTTGGAGCTCTTTTGAATGACAGCTTTTTTGTTTTGGGTGATACATTTAGTGACTGATCACATGTGACTGCTTTCAGCTGGTTGAGATTTAAAGCACCTGAGCATGTTGGCAACTGTGTATCATGTGTCAAATAACAGTATTGCCGCTCCTCCTGCTGCAGGTCCAATGTCACAGAGCTAACATGCTGCAAAATTGAAGAGCCAGGCGTATGTGCTCATCCTAAATTGTCTCTTTAAAGAATGTTATGAACACTACAGTTTTAGACATTCAAAATTAGCTTAATCCTCAACAGAATGGACCACTTTGCTTCAAATGTTCTGCTTTGGGCTGTACACAAATCTTAAACTTCTGCATGATGACTTGTTTTGAGGAGTATTTTCAGGTTTTAAAAGTGACTATAAATGTATGTGTGTGTGAGGTGTGTTTTTGTCTCCACCCAGCCATCTGGACCTCCTTGTGTGTGTGGAAGCAGATTTAGGTGGTTAGAGAGCTCTGGAAAAACACACTGTTACCTCCAGCCCTCTCACCTCTGAACTCTATAAGTGTATCAAAGCTAAGAAAACAGAGCACTTTGTGTGTCTGCATGGGTGCATGTGTATGTGTAAATGAGTGTGTGCGTGTCAGCATTCTTAAGTCCTACAAGGCTTTGAATGATGGGTGTAGACTCCCCCCTTTGTGAACAGCGAGCCTCCAGGAGCTGCACAGCATGTGTGTTGGTGTGTGTGATGGTGAATAGTGTGTGATGTACAGGCTGTGATGTTCTGAAGAGAGGTGTTTTTACTGGGAGTTAATCAGAACCAGAGCTCAGGACTTGCCCACTGTGGGTCAAACACTCACAGACGCTGTCCCACCTTTGTTCACCCAAATTCAATAGCACAGGTCTGCATCCAACTCACAATGGTTGCTGCTTGTACTGTATATTAAAAGATAAAAAAAAAAAAAACATGAAGCCATTACATGATTTTTGATTTCAAACATTTTTTTTTTTTTGTCATTACACAACAATTAAATGTGGTCGAGAGTATTGGTAGATTTATAAGTCATTTCAATTGTTTCATTGTTTCTGAAAAAGAAACATCAAAGTCAGGTGTGCAAATTACAAGTTTGTACCAGCCACCGAGAAATTGTACAAGTCAGTGTTTAGTTTTATTTGATATGATAATGAATGAGGTTTTTTGTAATTACTATTATTTTTTCATCAGTTCATTATTCTGTAAAAATAACTTGTAAAACAGATGTCTCAATACAGGATAGATTCCATCCATCCATAACTTTTGCTTATCTTTGCAAGGTACATTCTGGACAGGTCACAAGACCATCAGAGAGCTAAACATAATATAAACCTCAATTTAAAACTAGATAATTAAATAAAGTTGATTTCTTAAACTTTCACAGACAATGCAGCTTCAAAGTAAATGAAAAAAAAATCCAAATTAAATGCTGTAAGCCTGAAGAAACATTGGAATTTTGAAATAAAAAAAGAGAGTTTTTACATTCAAGCTGAAGCTCAAATAAAAGGAAGATTAGCAGATTAGGAGCTGGGCTAAACTGTGAAATTGTGTCTATGTCAGGAAGTGCTGTAAGGAGTTTCATTACTTTTCAAGTTTTGTCCAACAATTTCCAACAAATTTCAACACAAATTCAACACTTATATTGGGAATGCAGAAAATGAGTTGAGTCTCAACTATTTATTTAGAACTGTTATGTTCCAAAACACTTTACTGCAATCATTACAGTAAAGTAATGATTACAAGTAATTAATTCATTAATTGCTATTCAGCCTATCAAGCAAAAACACATTCGGTTGTACAGATGAACAATTTGCATTAAATTAACAATGCATTAAGATAAGCAAGGACAATATAAAAGATAAGATGTTACTGCAGGGGCTGGATGATGAACTTAAAGGGAATTGGGCTCTAACTCAAATTTTCCTTAAGGACCCATAAAAACCGACTCTTGTACTAGTCTGTGGAACCATATTTTGCAATAAGAGTGCTCTTAACAATGGTTCAAGACTTTTAGGTAGCTTGACAATGGTATGCATTTACTGTATGTGGGGTAGTTTGCTAAATATATATCTATACTAACCAAGAAAACTCTGTAGTAATGACTTCTGTTGGAGAGTTATGTGCAAGCTATCCTTAAAAACAGAGAAATAAATTATTTTATCCTGGACTGGAAAGTTTTGTCAGTATTGCATCTCAATTCATTCATTTAAGCTAAAAAAAAAAAAAAAAAAACTATTTTAAAGAGCAAAGCAATCACTCATTCACAAGCCAAGATCAAGCATTCCTTATGGGCAGTATGATTAAGGGTTCTTCTCTTCCAAAACCTAGTCGACGTTATTTAGGGAATAATTGCTTATTCCACTGTCCCAAAAGCAGTCCACCCGGGGGTGGACAGTTCTCCCTTCAATATCAAAATAGCCAAATGCTACATAATAAGATACTGCAAGTATTAAAAATAATCAGTTGTAACATTGGCACTTTATGTGCATCTCTGTAGAATAAAGACTGGAGATTAAACACACGCCTTAAGGGCAAAATCATAACATCACATGAGGTGGGATGTAAGTAAGAACTATGTTTAGTCTCCATTTTCAAATAGATATTCTTATAAAGACTTAACAGTAAAAATTTGAGAAAAAATAGTAACCTGACACATTCTCTTGTTGACTGACTCCAGTATTGTGCATGCTAAAAGTGTGTGTGTGTGTGTTTACTCGGCATGTTTGCCAAGTCGACTCAGTAAACATAGCAGATACAGTTCCAACACAGATCAGGCTTGAACACACTCCAACACCCATTACACATTCACACAACCATCCACACATCCACTGCACAAATGCTATCTGTTAAACTGTCCACTGACTTTTTACCACCAGAGGCTATTTGTGGAGTTCACTCCTACAGTTTGGCCTGGATGGAGGTCCAATTATCAGTTGGGTGGCCTTCTACAGTTGGGTGGCACACAAACACATACAGCCCACACATGTGACATGTAAAAAAAAAAAAAAAGTGTAGTCTAAAGACAGCCACTTAAGGTAATTATTCTTGTTAGGTAAACATGTCCTAAAATATCCAAAAAACCTATATACTTGTTTTTATTTATCTATGCCACAAATGAAATGCAAACATCCATGGCCCACCTAACATGAAAGCGGATGACTGTGCAAGGCTGACTTGGTAAAATAGGCCAATACACTTTAAAATTAAAGACATTATGAAAACACAAGTGAACAAAAAGCTATTTTCCATTAATTTGCTCATATATTTATGCAATATAAGAGGCATCACAGAACTAAAAATATATTGTTAGATTCCATTTTGATTTACTTATTTGCAAAAGTAAAAAATAAATAGACAACTTACTCACCTCGTTTGACACTGTTTAAATGCTAGGTGGTGCTTTTTAAGTATAGTGATCTATAGTGGCACATTTATGGGCATTTGTTAAACTCTAAACAGCATATGGCAATTTAACTGGGAGGTCTTTAGTTTCTAGCGCTGTCTTTATTCTCAGCCGTTCCTGCATTGGTTTAGTGTGGATTGCTTTGCAAAATAGCTTGATGTACCCTTTGCTTTTTTGGATGTAAATTAAAAAGAACCCAGCTTATGAGAAGTCCTAAAAGTATTTACAAGTTGTGGTAAAACAGGAAAATGCCTTAATCTTTGTAAATATGATGAACAATCTAGAAATTGTTTACTACGTTCCATTATTTTTGGCCAAGAACACGAGCTATAAGTCCTCAGAAATATGCATAGAAAAAACACCACATTGTTCACACAGATTATGCCCCTGCCAGGAGTTTAACTTGCAACCGTCTTTCAATAACAATCCGACACTCGCATTGAGCAGGATATTCATGTTACCAAAAGTTAAGTAAATATACATACAGGTATAGTTAACCTGTAATTGGTAGATAGTTGTGACTGTCTACCAATTATTTTTAATGAGGATTCTGTACTTTGAAATTAAACAAAGTCTCATAGTAATTACCTGAAGGACCATCCATCTATACAACAGTGTAGCTTCCTGAGAGAAGTAGATTTAGGCACCAAAATGAAACCTTAATTTCAGAGTGGGTGAAGTAAATTTGATGGCCAAGAACCTCAGCAACCAGATAAACATGCTAACTATACTGGAGCATTCACTAAAGTACAGTTGCTCTCTGTTGCTTTCTGTGAATAAATACAGTTTAAAATAGCGGCGTTAGGGCTCATGGGCTTGCCTTTTGCCATCGTTCCCTTACTTGCTCGCTTGATTTACTTATGAAAATGCATGAGTACATAATGTACTTGTATAACCTATTTTATTAGAAATGTCATAATGATGTTGCACCTAGCTCTCTGTGTAAAGCACTGAAATGTAAGAGCAAGGTAATGGAACAGAAATGATGACATTATCAAACTAAAAAGAATTTAGGGATGCTTTATACTATGAAAATGATATATAAAAGGAAAAACTGGATGTGATTTCATAGTCGTGCACACCCAGTGATAATGATGACTCAGGCGTGCTAAATGTAAACCTGCTGAACAATGAGAACATTGCATTACATCACAACTGCATGCTTAGTCACCCCGGAACGGGTCACCTTCTGCTGAACACCATTATTCTGGAGATCCACACTTAGTCATCTCTGACTTAACACAGATGTCATCATCTGAGCTCACCTTGCATCTGAATCTGCCTGTACACCTGTGTATGTTTTCACTGAGCGCTGCCAAGAGAGGAAAGCTTATTCATTATCTCGGTCAGCTCCCTCTGTTTCCCGCGAGCCCTTAAGTCACACATCCTGACAGCCCCTCTCTCTTACTTTCTGTCTGTCTCTGTGAAGCTATAATTCAACATTTAAACTAGGGCTTTCTGTTTCACTTAATACACATCTCCTTCCACGTTTTCCCTTTTCACCTTCTGTCCCTCCTGTCTGTCATCTTCTCCAGGTTTTCAGTGAGTTTCACTGTTCCTTTCTTATTAGGTCTCCCCTTTGCCTCACACAATTCTGTTAACTATTCAAATCTCTTCCTTCCTAATGATTCATTCTGTTCTCTCTCTAGCTCCGGTAAATGCTGATAACAGCATACAGCCCCTGCCACAGTTATTGGCACCCAAGGTAAAAATGTATAAAACGCTTGAAACTGAATTGGTCTTTAATGGCAGTATCATAACCTCACATAAAAACATTTAGTACAAATCAATATAAGTACATTTATTTGTTGCAGAAAAATATTCCACCTTTTGTTTTTTACATCACTGTGGCCACAATTCTTATGTACAAATGTAACATTTTGTGATTGATTTTGTGACTTGTTTAGAATATTTACAGTAGGTAGAATTATAAATTAATTATACATTATTTTTTCTCTTTCCTCAAGATATACGTATGATGTATTACAGAAACACATTTTGCTTAACCCCTGTACATTAAGCCAGACAAAACCTATGTTTGACATATAAAAAGGTGGTAAAAGAAGGTAAAGAAAAGCAGAAGAAACAAAAGCAATACAATGCTCACTGTTCAATAACTTTACCAAGAAGGAGTTTCCAAAAACTTTACTGTGGCTTTAAATAGAACTGTGTGCTTTGGTTAAATTAGGTTAAGATGAGGTTTGCCATCAACAAAGACTCCAGGTGCGTTTGATCTAAAGAAATAATTATATGTGGAAAAGCATCCAATGCCCAGATCTGTGGGGTCTCTTTTCTTCCAAAGGGACTTCCAACTCTTGTCAGAGTGCATGGCTTCATTAATTTAAAATAAATTACTGTAGTGGCTTCTGTCAAAAAATTGAAAATGTCATATTATGGGTTGTTTCAGCAGATGAAATGTTATGGTCCATTCAACCCAGAAACATTCATCAGGCATGCACAGAATCAGCTTTCTGTAATCGCCTTCTCAGTTCCCAAAGCTAAATGCTGCAGAATGTGTGGGATGAGCCAAAAGGAATAGAGCACAAGAGAAGACTCAGGACTCTGGACAATGTAGAGACATTTTACAAAGAGGAATGTTTTACTTCTGTCAAAAAATCAGATTGTACAAAGGATTAAGCACAGATTTGAAAATAACTGTGCCCATGCATATTTAGAGAAAAAAAAAATTATCAACACCAAAATAAATGTTGAATTTATCCCCGAACAAAAAAAATACATAGATGTAGGCTGGTATTTATGTCAAATTTTAAGAGGAGGGGGACATATTTATACTTATTTTTATCAGTGGATTCTGGTAAGGGTGCTGTTTCATTTGATACAGAATGTTGAAAACATGCATAGATGAAAATACTTATCCATGCATATAAGAATAATGGAAATTGGGCTCTACAGAGGTGCTTTTATTTATAGCTGCCTTGTTGCGAGAATAGTCTGAGTTTGAATTCCGGCCAGTAGATTTCTGAATAGAATTGGCATGTTGTTCCTGTGCATGCACAGGCTTCCTTTGGGTACTCCTACTGGGCCTCACAGTCCAA
Source organism: Gambusia affinis (assembly GCF_019740435.1). NCBI lineage: Eukaryota > Metazoa > Chordata > Actinopteri > Cyprinodontiformes > Poeciliidae > Gambusia > Gambusia affinis. The sequence continues at coordinate 18,492,873 of NC_057884.1, read as the reverse complement.
AAACAATAAAGCTAAGTTAATTGGACATTGTAAACTTCCCTCAAGTCTGAGTGCATATCCACATGCTTTTCTTTTATTGTGTGTGTAGGTCTGTGATATTAATTGAGCGTATATGAAACGGTGTTCTGTGTGGACATATATATATATATATATATATATACACACATATATATATAAATCATCAACAGCCCCTCGTCATGTATGGCTAAATTAGGGGACTTAATTAAGGAGCCCAAGTGTGCTCCTATGGAGCTGCCCTGTGGCTAACAACTATATTCCTAATGTGGCTCCTAGTTATTAATGTGTAGCAACACAAATGTGACTCAAAGCATTGGAGAGTGAAGCATTGAAGCTAAATCAAAATTACCTGAATAAATAAAGGTTAAAATATATACTTTAATTTCCCTCAGCCTGGGGTGGTTTCATGGTAATCACCTGAATTCTTATTACATTGTTCAAATTGTTGGTTACCCACACAGGCTATGGTTATGTGAAGTTTGAAATTGTATTTATTCATTGTGGCGGCTTTGAAAGTCGCTGGGTTATTCAGAATAAGTGGCTGTTTTCACCCAGGTCATTATTTATACAAAAACAGAAGAGCTGAAAGAAATACAAAGCGGTAAGCATAAAAAGAAACATTCCGTCAACAATAGTGAGATGTTGCATCCCAACAATGATGCCAAGAGCAATCTCTTAACAGAGTATGTTACAGTAGGTAACTGTGCGAGTTCAGGTATCCCCTGAGACTGTAGTGCTTTAAACGCTTGACTCATGAAGGTCTTGACAGAACTATTAGCATTCTTGTCTCGCTTGCCTTCCTTCCAACACACTCGCACATAGACACAGCAACACACCTCTACCACTTTGCCTCCTGCTCTTTCATAGTTTATTAGCGAGGCAATCTGTTACCCAGGTTTGCCGAGCGTCGGCAGGGCTCGGTCCGTTTGTGCACATCCTGCGTCCACCCTCGCTGCATTTAAATGATCTGCTGTGGGGAAATATCCCATCAAAGTTGCTGCCACACTCCTCACTGCATTATCAATCTTTAAGCATTGAGAGAGGTAAGGAAGAAGTGGCAAACAAGAAGGTAGCAAATGTTGAAGAAAAATAAGGACGAGGATAGAACTGGACAACTATATGATAAATAAACAAAAACACAATGACCAACTGAAAATAGTGTGAAAAATTGTTAAGACAGCTTGAGCAAGAACTGAGGTAAGCAGTCCCAAAATACCTGAACATAAGAAGATGACCTATTTACTTTAAAAATCTGCCACAATATCGTTTCATGGATAAGTCATAATAAAATATCTATACTATATTTATTGTTGTATGGGTGTAGACAGACTTTGTAGATATGATAGTCACTAATGCCTGTTGAAGAACATTCCGCTCTTGCTTCATATTAAAACCATTTCACTATTCATACTGTTGCGAATTCACATACTAAATACCTTCATTAATATTTTCATATTAACTTGATTCTAATTGAACATTTTTACTTAATTTATATGAAGATAAAAACAGAAGGAATATGTTTTTTATATAAATGTAAACAAAGTCAGTAGTAGTTTGTAGGTGTTTGTTTTGATTTTTTTTTTCCTAAGTGTCATTTTAGAAAAAAAAAAAAAATAAATAAAATCACCCATTTAGATTAAAAACCTCTTTTTTTAAAAGGAGGTCTGTCTAAGAGACAGCAGCATTCTCTGCATAATAGATTTTTTTTTTAAACTGACAATATTGTTCATCTGCTTCCACACTTTGGAAGCAAGAGAAGACTTTTTTCAAACAATCCACTTAGGAGGTGATTCAGCTGTTGGATTCAAGTGTGTTGGACCAGGGAGACATCTAAGAGTTGCAGGACACCGGCTCTCGAGGACCAGGAGTGCCCATCCTGCTTTACATCAAGAGTTTCAGCCAAACTAGTGACATGATCAGAAAGGTTTGCAGGACCTTATGAACACCTTGATTTACCCAATATACATCAATAAACACCTCATTCTGTTTAGCAATTATGCCAAATCTGATTTTTTCAAAACGTTTTTGGTCCTTCCCTACTGTCTTCCCACAAATCTATTATGACTCAGTGCTTGAAAGCACTGAGTCTGATTTTCCATGCATGATCATTTTTCCATAAACAGGCAGAATGACCAGAATATTCTCTGTAATGTCCTTTAGCTAAAAAGGCAGAGAAAAACACTAGTATAACCTGTACTGAAAAAAACATTCAGTACTTCCTTTTGGATGTGGCACATGATGAGATGGGAAGCCTCACACTAGACAAAACATATTCTCTGTAGCACACACAAACACTCAGAAAACCAAACAGATGGTCTCATTTAAGAGGCTTATGTAATAGCACTTAAGATATTTAGCCTAACATTCAAAGTCATTTGTCTCACATGGAATATGTAAATTCCACCCCTAACCCTCCATTTCAACAGTAAGACAAGTACATCACACTAAGACAAAAATAGATAAGTTAGGTAAAATCTATAAATGAGAGCAGTACAGCTGAATTTTTAACAGTGACTTTAAAATTATTATGTTGCAATAAGGTAAATATAATTTTAGGATATTCAAAAATTAAAAAAAAAAAAATAAAGAAAGAAATAAATCATACTCTAGTTATCTCTAAAACTTCTACCCTTCAATTTAAAATACAGATGGGATAAGTGGGAATATTTGCATGAATGGCCATCTTAATACCACAGCAGAAGCTAACTTTTGGGTTTCTTCCTTATTTCCGATGTTAAGGGTACAGCCAGTCAATGTTACAGAAAACGAATGGCACTCATGGATTGGCTGCTATGCAAATACCAGCCAGTTGCTTTTAAACAAACAGCATGGCACCTAGATATTTTAGCTGTCTCAGCTTCATTTCTTTCAAATATTTTAGAAAAAAATTCATGAAAAGACACATTTTCTGCAAATACTTTGGAGTTTTGTTCCACAGAAAAATGGCTGAATAGGTGAATCCGAGAATACTGAACCACAAAAAGGCAGAATCCATTGTTTTGATCGTATATAAGTTGAATAAACAAAATAAATTTTTCAAATGGAGTAGAAAAAATATAGTTGACATACAAACCAAAGATTCAAGTAAATCACAAGGAAGAATTATCATTTTAGATTTTATGTTGCACTTGATATATTCCGTACTGAAATTGCTAATAAGTTGTTGGACTACAAACTACAGCTTAAAATACAAGCTGTAATTGTGAGAGCTGATTAAAACTGTTGAAAACTCTGAGTTTTTTTGTTTTTTTTTATCTAACTCTGGAGTAATTTAAATTGAATAAATGAGCTCTTTCAAAGCTTCTAAAAGCAAAAAACTAAGGTTGCATACCTTACTTTAATGAAATACATACAGGTTGGCTTCCTCATTAGAAACCTTCCACTAAAATCGTTGCATTAGTTTAAGAGCTGTTTCAGGGGGATAGTGTTTTTTTTTTTTTTCTCCAAATAGGCCATTTGGTGTTATAGTTCTGAAATATTTGGCTTTTTCTAGTTATCAAATTTACTAGCATGAGGCAAGTAAATTAGAGCCAAATAGAAGGATATGTTGTGTAAATATCTCACTGTTGCACTCGGGGATTCTTGCTTCTGATTAGCTGAGTAAAGCCTAAGGACTTAGACTGTAATGAACATGTGATGCAGAATGAGAAGCCCTTGAAGTATTTTCTGTCAGTCTGCTTGGTCTCAAGAAAATCCTTCTGCAGTCAATAATCCTTAGATCAGCAACAGTAACTGAAATGATGATGAAGAACATAATTATCAAATTAGACTTGAGCAACTAAATGTGAAACCATCAATATGCACATCAACACTGGACTGGACAGTGAATCACATTCAGTAGTTAATTATTGGACCACAAATAATTCAACCCAACCCAGAAATGGGTTAAGTCCTCAATATTGAGGAACATAGGTTCCCAATGTTGAAGCTGCTGGAAAGTGGGTAGAAACAAATAAAATAACTAAAAAAATTGCAGTTAGTGCCAAAATATAAGCTTTTTTTTATGGTCAGTTTAATTCTGCATTAAATGAATTAAACTGATTTCTAGGTTTTCAGAATGAAATAAAACCAAAACTCTCATTTTGTTTGATAAAATGTATAGTGACTAACAAAATTAGAGCATGTTAAAAGCTGGCATGGTCAATAATCATAATAAAAAAAAAAAAAAACTTTTAGTGTTTGAGCAACTAATCTCTTTGATTATTTCCCCTTTTTGATTTCTATTTTTGACATAAACAAATTGTCTACAACACTGAAATAGGAAGTATAGTATTGCTGTAATACAAACCACTAAAAGAGATACATAAAATTTTACATTAAATTTTGCTTATGTTTCACATAAACTATAAAGTGCAAAACATTTAAAACAGTTGTACCATAAATATCGGAGTAAAATAATTAAATACCACTAATACAGAGTGCAGTGTTACACTACTGAGTATTTTTATTTTAAATTAACAGCTTAAAAGAAATAATTTTGATCCTTGGAACTGAACATGTGTTTATGCTTTTTTTGTTGTATATTTTCAGTTCAGTTTTATTATAGCTTGGGATTCTCAACATGCTGATTTTTCTGTTTAGTGTGTTTATTGATGACTAAAGAGGGCTTAATTATTTTTTTATGTGATGGTGAAGTTGGCATATTACACTCAACAGCTTTTTTCCTATGTTAGTATATTCTTGTTGAGACATTTGTTTGTGCCTTAAATTAAGCGAATAAAGTAAAAAACAAAAAAAAAAGAAAAGAAAACCACTTTCTGCTGATGTGTAGAAGGTGATAAATTAATAGGTTACACTACTTGATTAATCAAAACCATGTAAAAAAAAAAAAAAAAAAAAAAAAAGAAAAAAAACTTCTTTGAGTTTCTCTTCAAACTCAGACTGAAAAACTCTTTGGATCAGAGGCTTGGTGAAAATTAAATGACTTCTGTCCCAACAGGATAAAACTAACATTCAAGTTTTTTGAGTGGAGGATAATAAAAATCTGAAAACTGGACTGTAACATAAAATTGAGTAAAGAAAGAGAAACAGGATTCCAGTTCATCAATTATGTTGTGAAGCCATTCTTCGTACTAAGAATAGACATAAAAGAATGAAATATGACTGAGCGCACGTAATCTTGCAACAATGTTAAGTGGCACAACGGTATGACAAAAGCTTGAGAGAGAAAAGCAGAGGGACTGGGATGATTTTTAATGTTGGGAAGTCACTGAGAGAGAGGCGATGAAAAGATGGATGTTAATCAAAGGCTTTCTAGCTGCTTTATCCATACATATAAATGAGCATAGGCACACACACACACACACTGCTTTTTGCTGCTCTACTTTATGCTATATTTTGTTGCCCATGTATGATGACTGACAATTGCTGTCAGATTCCACTCTATTACTCGAGTGCACTTTCTCTCATCCACACAAGCATATATATATATATTGATTTCTAAAGTCTGTAGCCTGTGGAGTGGAGCCAGCGTTGAGTGGGCAAGTAAGAGACGATGCATACACAAGAACAAGGGAAGCTAAACAAGGACAGATTTTATGCATCTGTCTGTCACCAAAACTGAAAAGCTTGCATATGTAATCACGGATAGCCTAAAAGTGGTGTCTCATTTTATACACCACCGAAGAAGAAAACAAAAGGAAGTACTCAATCAAATTAAGCCTATAGACATTCTCACAATATACCAGTGTTGTGAGATTGTTAGTAAATTTCCCCTCGTCTTCACCATAAAATATTTTAATCGTTTTGCACAACCACATTTACGGTGGTAACCAACATACACACTGCAAAACATGTTCAAGAAATAGTTTGAGGAATTGTTTTGTACTTCTCTCTCTGTTTCTATATATATATATATATAGGTGCAGAAGGAAGGAGACTACAGACAAAGCTCAGATTTTCACAACCGGTGGCACACAGACATTTTATAAGAGGCCACAATACTTCTGCCACTTCAGATTTACCTTTTTTAACCTCAGCCTTCCATTTGTACCATTTTACTAACACCCACCTCCCCCCAATTTGTTTGCCTCTGATTGTCAAACTTTCTGTATTTGGTGTTCTCGTATGTTTTTGCTGCCTCCAGGATGGAGAATTTTGGCTGCACAAGGTGTGAAATGACACTGTATTGATCTGTCTGTCTATATGGAGGTGTGTTTATATGTGAGTTTGTGGCTGTGAGTGTTTCAGAGGGGAAAAGAGTTGCCCTCAATGTCATGTTAGATAAGTACATTTTTCACAGCAGTGTACACACAGACAATGACATCGTTAGGCAGGAGATGAAAACATGTATTTTAAAACTGTTTCTTTTGTCACTATATCGTCACACTGCAAAAAAGTATGCGAGGCATAGTTTTTCTAACCGTGCCTACAGCATATGGGTAGATTGTTTAATCATATTCTTTCTAAAACTGAATGATTGCGCTCAGTATTCTTGAAATAAATTAGTGCAATGGCCCTGCAGGAAGACAATGATTCAGTAAAAGATGTATGAGATAAAGACAAATTGTGCTGAAACGGCATCAAAGAGTGAGCCAAGAAGGATTATGTCTTATCTGTGAGAGTATGATACCCATCACAGTTCACAGACCACACATTTTTCTACCCACTGACCAAAAGAGCCACAATTCCTGTCTCAACGTGAGCCAAACAGATGGCAATAAATCACAAATGAAGTAAATATTACCCATGTTTCTGAACAGCTGTGCTTAGTTTAGTCGCTTGGACTGTTTGTTCCACAAGTCTTTGTTGCAGCCACTTTTGTATTCAAGTCACTCTGCTCCTCTGTTTGGCTCCGAACTCTGGACCACCTGAATTTTTCTTCCTCTAAAGTAGACTCTTCTATTGTTTTTCTCCATTTAAATAAAGAGATTAGTAAAAGATGTTTAGTTCTTAAATATGGCAATATAACATAAATTATACATTGTTAATCTGATGAAGAAAATCCAGTGTGCCTTGACTTTTGAGGTCACCCAATAACAAATGAAGAGTGGAAGAAGGATCCATACTTCCATTTTTAAATTTTTGAATGTGCCTTGGCCTATTGGTTTTTTATGTGCTTCATACAGAGCAGGCACCTTTTATGTAGTTACATTGGTTACATAAGTAACCAAACAAGTACTTTTTGTTTGGTTCTTACTAACAACATTTTTATGAGTTATTAGCCTTTCAGAAGTGAATAGATACTTAAATGACTCAATAATAAAATTTGCCTCAATGACTTATCGCGGACATTTACAAACAAAAAAACTAATCTAATAAGACAAAATCTCTGTCTCCATCAAAGCAAAGTGGCAAATATGCATTTCTAATTTTATTTTTTTTTCTAAAAGAATTGGAAAAAACTAACTTGATGACAACATTTATACAAACACTTAAGTAGTGCATGAATCCCAAATTGTATTGGGGCATATCAGGGTTTTAAAAAGGTACAACTTCAAAACTCTTCCTAAAGTTTAAAATGTTTTTGTTGAGATGCTTGAGAATGTGCCAGAGTGACTGAATAATGCTGCAGTGCCCCCCCTCCCACACCTGTTTCTGTGCATGGTTGGTTATCTGACAAAAAGAAGGCTATTGTCCTATTCACCAACAAATAAAACAAATTCAAATATTGTGTTATGTTTTAAATTTCTATTTATTTATTTTTATTTTTCTCTTTTTGCACCCAGAATTGCTTTCTGGGTGCCAAGTTGAAGTCCTACAGATTTATGGCTTTTGGAATGATGCCGAGATAGATTAGGTTAATATTTTAAAAGATTTACTCTGCCTACTATTCACCATGTAGAACATTTCAATAATGCCAGTCAAACAGAAATTCAGGTTAAAAGATAACACCCAGCTGTCGCAAGCTACACCATTTCTAACCAATAATTGGATCAATTACACCGTACTGTGGGTGTCTTCTGCTCCCTTTTGACTTCTTTTTTTTATTACTGCTTTGCTGGATGCATCTCACATCCACTACTCTCACCCCATTTACCCCTTATCCCTCACTTCCTCTGCATTCTATCCTCTGCCTTCATCTCTCCTTTCACTCCATCCCTCCCCTGCACTCCCACCTCCTCACCTCATCTCCCTGCCGCTTCACTTGTAAGATAATACATTTGCAGCCTGAGTGATCTATTGATTTTGTTGAGCCCCCAGCACCTTTCAGAAAGTTTTTTTTTTTGAGAAGGGAAGAAGATTAGACAAAAAAGCAGCACATTTTCAAGGTTAACCTTACTCTGCTTGCTTTACTCCTTGATGTACAAAAGCACAACTTTTTAATGAGGGTGAATGGAAATGAGTGAATATGCAGTTTCTCTGTGCAAATTCACATGCTGCACAGAATTACTTTGCTGATTTGACTTGTGAACTTCAGAGGAAAGTAAAATTTGTACACCATGGATTTGTTTCTGTCAGTGTAAGGGTTGTGAATTTGTAAAAAAAAAAAAAAAAAAAGAAAAAGAAGAAGAAAAGAAGATACCAGTACCAGAGGAATTATGTTTAGTTGTTGAAACACCTAAAGCAATTCCTTGACAAGTTTTGTTTCGTGGTAGCTGAAATATATATTTTTGTACATCTAGACCATTATATAAATTTGCAAGACTCTACAGAATTAAAAAAATAAATAAATAAAAGTTGGGCATCCATCACTAAACCTATTGATAAAAAGAAATTGGTAAATAATGTAAAAAATTGTCAAATGAGTTGACAGAAATTCTTATTATAAACTGATTCTCCGAAAAGATTTTCAAATGCTCATAAAAGCAGTAGATGTTTCAAATAGAGTGAGAAATTGCTATTGGGCAGGAAAAGTCAGAGTTCATATAGGTCCAGAGTTCAAATGTCATGGGTACATTTTGATTTAAGTTGATCCTTAACCATCTGAACCCAAGGATGTAAAAGTTTTTGATGATAAAATGTCAAGAAATTCAAAAATAGGAGCTGTTAACCTTTTTTGTTTTTATTTATTTATTTTAGTTTTCTATTATGATAAATTAATGTGTTAATGTTATGTACAAAAAATACACGTTTACTCTATGGGTAGAAAACATAAACATGAAGTTTAATTCATGATCTACAGAAATTCAGTGTTGACGGCTAAATAGATTACATTAAATTGTCAGAGAACATTTATTTGTGGTCATTTAGAAATCCATCCATCCATCCATTTTCTGTTCACCCTTGTCCCTAATGGGGTCGGGAGGGTTGCTGGTTCCTCTCCAGCTACGTTCCGGGTGAGAGGCGGGGTTAACCCTGGACAGGTCGCCAGTCTGTCGCATTTAGAAATACTTTTGAAATTCTTTGCAATGTACCCATATTGGTTTGAGCAAAATGGCACCTATATAAACATGTTAGTTAGCAATATTGGTTGATATTTGTCCTTGCAAAACTAATCAGAGTATAACATTTTATCATTCTGTATTAGTTGCATGGCTTTGGAGGCCGCTATTCTCCTTCTGACAAGAATAAGATTAGGATGTGAAAGGTAGGAGAGGGAGAATGAAGATAAAAGTGAAAAAGAGTAGATATAGGTAGCTAGGAGGGACAATGGAAAAAAATGAAGGACAAACTAGAAATTGTTTAGAGTGAGGGCAAAATTTATGAAAACGAAAAATAAAAAGCTGAGATAAAATGTCTCCAAAGAAGTTGGGAGACAGATAAAGAGCTACAGATGATGGAGAATAATTTAGTATTCACATGAGCAGATCTAATACCAATGAGAGCCCTCTTTCATCCACTTCTTTATTTATCTGACTATTTTCCTTCTCACTCAGCCTTTTTTCACCTCTCTCCTGGGAAAGAGGACAAGTCGTTATCAAAAGAAATGGGTCCTAGTGAAAATACTGCACTTATCTATAATGGCAGGCAATCAAATAAATTCTACTGTTTTCTGTCGAGGATCTGATAGTGCTCACTGTCTTTTAGCTCTCAGGCGACTGCAGCTTCAGAAAAACATATCTTATTTTTCTTACTTTGGTCTTATTTTCTCTGCCTATTATTCTAAAGTTTGACTTTTTCAGTTGATGACCTTATTTAACTCTCTCCACAATTCTACATTATTTTCTATCCATCCATTGTCTACATTTGCTTATCTCCTTACAGGGTCGGGATGTGGGTGGGTGGCCAGTACCTATTTCCAGCAATCATTGGTTAAACCCTGGACACTCCATCACTTTATATCCCATTAAGAACAAATTAAGCGGAATATTACAGGCCTCTATATGTTAATTCCTCTCCTCTTCTTTACTATGATTTAGTTTTATCTCCTTCTTTACTGCCTGCACCTCTTTACAGAACCTCTTTGTGATGGATAAAGCGCCTCAGTTGCTCTGTAAAGGCGTTATATTAAAAGACATATTCTCTGACATTAAGACTGCATGTCATGTCAACTAAATTTTTTAATCAGTCCAGTAAAATGGAAAATTTAGACATGTGAATGTTTAGGTGTGCAAAGGAGATTATTTAGGAAAATGAGAAACCAGCTAAGATAAGAACAACCAGTTGACACAGTGATAAAGCTAAAATCCCTGCCATGTGCTCTTTTACTTACCCTAGACTGCATGTTTATGTTTTGTTTTGTTTTTGTCAGACAACATTGCAGTTTCTTTAATAATGTACACAGTTTATTCAATCATAAAAAACAGAACCAAAGCAAAGCAACACAATGAAGAAAGAATATCAGGAAGATAGACCTCACAAAGCAGATAATCCATGGGTATAGTTTTCAGATAACTGAAAGAGTCATGTTGTTTCATCAATTCTATAGAAATTTAAACAGCATGTAAATGTCCAGCCAACATAAGAAGAGACAGGTTATGGGCCTCATTACATTGAGAGAAAGAGAGAGAGAGAAAGAGTTTGAACAAGATCCCAGTGATGTAATACAGAGGTGGCAACATTATGTTGTATGGCTGTGTCTGTCCTGCAGAAGGACAAGTACACTCAGCCAACTAGATGTAATAAAGCGACAAATCACTATATATACACTAGACAAAACATATTCTCTGTAGCACACACAAACACTCAGAAAACCAAACAGATGGTCTCATTTAAGAGGCTTATGTAATAGCACTTAAGATATTTAGCCTAACATTCAAAGTCATTTGTCTCACATGGAATATGTAAATTCCACCCCTAACCCTCCATTTCTACAGTAAGACAAGTACATCACACTAAGACAAAAATAGATAAGTTAGGTAAAATCTATAAATGAGAGCAGTACAGCTGAATTTTTAACAGTGACTTTAAAATGATTATGTTGCAATAAGGTAAATATCATTTTAGGATATTCGAAAATTAAAAAAAAATAAATAAATAAAGAAATAAATCATACTCTAATTATCTCTAAAACTTCTACCTTTCAATTTAAAATACAGATGGGATAAGTGGGAATATTTGCATGAATGGCCATCTTAATACCACAGCAGAAGCTAACTTTTGGGTTTCTTCCTTATTTCCGATGGAAGCCAACATAAGAAGAGACAGGTTATGGGCCTCATTACATTGAGAGAAAGAGAGAGAGAGAAAGAGTTTGAACAAGATCCCAGTGATGTAATACAGAGGTGGCAACATTATGTTGTATGGCTGTGTCTGTCCTGCAGAAGGACAAGTACACTCAGCCAACTAGATGTAATAAAGCGACAAATCAGCCATATATGCAAAGCTGAAAGGGCAGCAGCCTGCAAACATGACCAAGTTCCACCTATGCAGTCTGGAGGAATGGGTCAAAATTTTAGCAACCTATTCTAAGAAGCGTGCTGAAGAATACTCAAAACATCTGAGCCTCTCCATATATCTTAAAAAACAATTATATATACCAAGTATATATACATTTCAGATTGGGTTTTTTATTTAGAAAAACTGCTCATTATTCTACCATTTAGGAATTTTAAAAATATTTTTTATTGAGATGTCTGACAATGTGATGAACTGAGCTATAACTGGAAAACTGTAGCCTTATTTAACATCCAAAAGTGAGAAAAGAACTGTGCCTTTATATTAGAATGTGATCTGATTTCAACTGCATGGAAAAAAAAAAACTTAGAAAACCAAGAGAAACTGACAGCATTTACAAAACATTTCTAAAGTCTGACAAACAGCTTATGGCAAAGTGTTGTAGCAGATGGCCAATAATAATTAGTGACAAGATGGGATCCACTATGGCCCACTGGGTTTAGCTAATTCATAATAAGTCAGATGCATTGCACCTGTTCACTTCTACAAGGACAATTAGATTTGAAAGTATTTCCTAGTCAAATGTCCAAAATCCATTGAAAGAATTAAAAAAATATATATATCTGATTGAATAACAAAATGTAATGTTATCTATGCTTACAAATAGAGAAACAAGTTTTTTAAGGTTAAATAGCATTTCGATGTAAAAGTTATTCCTTCATATTCTACCCAATGCCCCGATAATAAAAGCGGCTGTTATTTTTGCATGTTATCTTGACAACTTTAAACTAACACCCTGCAAGTATTGGACACTTAGTGGAAAAATAGCAATGTAATTTATTAAAGTTAGTTAATGAATTAATCTGATCAAATAAACTATTAACTGTCAAAAAGTAGCACGTGGAGAAAAATGTTCTATCTTGGTTGGCTCTAAAAATTGACGCAATCTTTTCCAAATGTTATTTAATAAGGTGTGGTGATTATTGCACAATCTTGCAGATTGGGAGCCAAGCAAATGGCAATCGCCACAAACTAAGTTATTACTTTGCCGTGGGAAGAAGTGCCATAAATTTGTCCATATCTTTGTAAAAAACGGCTGAACTCTGTAGAAAACTTCTGCGTCTGGATTGGATCTTCCACATTCACATAACTCAAATGTTATCTATGTCTTTCTGCGAACTGGCAGCTGTAATAAAGCTGAAAAGCCATACTCTAGGGAGATCATTGGCTAACAGAGCTGAGGCAAACCAGTATTAACAAAGTTTCCTAAAAGAGTCAGAAGGGAAAAGATGAGCAGTCACATTTAACACTATATAAGTAAGCATGAGAGACATGTGTGTATAGACGAAGCTTTTTACTTGAACCACAGCAAATGAAAGGTGAACGGAGATGGAGTGAAATAAGTGAATTGCTGTATTATAATAATGGGAAGCTAGCAGAGTAGGCGAAAATGAACTCTTGACTGTCATAAAATAGGCAAGTATGTGGTGCACAGCAAGATGATACCCTCTTCTTTGGCTCTTATTCATATTCCACCTAATTCTCCTCTTCCTCTTTCACAGTAACTCATCAGAATCTGGCATAAAACCCGGCGCTTGCAGACCGGCGGGTGGATTACCGCTCCTGCTTCTCCGCTGCTCTCTGCTTGACGCCTCTGTGGTTTTTACACTGAAGGCAGGGGACAAGGAGCAGGGGAGCTGATTGCATAGCGGCTTCTGTCAGATTAGATAGGAAGTTGGAGAGGATGCCAAAAGAGCTGGGAACACCTTTCACCCGTTCTCTCTTGCAGTGCTATCTGTTTATGCTCTCTATGACTGTGGGGTTGTGAGTCTATTTTATTAATATCTATTTCTGTCTGTTCCAATGTCTTCTGACCTCAGTTCAACTTTATGAACTCTTGTCTTATTCATTTCCCTGTGTTTGGGAGTTTTTACTTCATATTCTTTCAAATACGGAAAGTCAACTTTTTGAGAGGAGCTTCAAATGACCTGGTTCTTTTTTTTTTTAAATATGTTCAAAATGACTTTTTCAATTTGTTTTAGCCCAGCACCATGTAATTTGTTTTTTCAGCTCGACATACTGGATACATTTTAACAACACTCTCTACAGACTTTGTGGTAAATGTAATGAAAGTCTTGTATTTTCTTTTGATCACAGGAGTATTTCTTATATATTCACTCCTTCTACACACCCTTTATAAAGGAATGCCTGAGTCCCTGTAAGCTGAAAATCTCCCTTGGCAGGCTTGAATTTCACCTTTGGCTGGCTTGTACATGTTTAACTTCCCACATGAGAGAATCTGTTTGAAATATGGTCTTCTCCATTTATGTGCTGTACTTAGAAGACTAGGGATAGAAAAGAGAAGTAAAGTAAAGGCTGTGAAATTCTGACATTTAAGATCTCTGTTGCATTGATAGCACAGGCTATATAAGGCCATATGTACTACATAGACACAGACTATGTTAATTATCAATTGTTCAATGGAACCCGTTGGAGAAAGAACGTAGCATGTGGCAAGCTAGTGCACACAGCTGATAAAAGTAGTTAACTGAAAACTGTCATTTAAACAAAACAAGCATAGCAAGTTTTATTGGTAAAAAAAAAAAAAAAAAAAAAAAAAGATGCTTAAACACACCACTAACATCATGTTAGCTAGCTGTAGTGCCATCAGCAGTGTACGTTATCAATAGCTGAAATAGCATAAATGTTACCTAATGTGATAACATTAGCATTTTAGTTAACATTAACTAAAATTAAGCAGCAACATATTTAAAAGTATTGGCTAGCATGCTAACATTAGCTAACATTTTAGCCTCAAGCCCTGTGCATATTCAACAAGAACATATTTGCTCTAAAAAATTTATATTAATGGTATGTCAGTAACTGTGCTGGTCTTTAAGAATTGAATGCCCTTACTTCTTACAAATAAACATCAATTTGCAAAAATAGCCTACACTGCAACAGCTCAACTCTATTTGCCAAAAGTGTATGAAGAGCAAATTTCTTTGTGAAAAAGTGTAGTGTCCATTTTTTGCATGAGAAAAGCAACAATAAATTTATTATTTATTTATAGAAATTATTTGAGCAGGTATTGGATAGAAAAAGTTATCTGACACTACAAATGTATGATTAGTTATACAAAACTATTTAGAAAAAAGAAGAATCCAAAAAGAATCCTATGATGAAGCAAAAAAAATAAATGCTTAGACCAAATGCAAAATGTGTTAAATCACTGTCGTTTCCAGAAAGGTCCAAGGGACATAAGTTGTGTAAATACAAAATATTTTCACAGCATAAAGTCTTCCGGCCACTGGATGTGTTAAAACTCAATTGCTGGGCATAATTGCTAGGAGAAGGCAATCAGTTTAACCTTGATGCAGCATTTACAGCTAAAATGTGCAAGGTCTGAAACAGCTTTTCCTTGCTGATAAACACATCCTTGTGTTTGGTTAGATTTCGTCATGACTTATTGCTTCTTCATAAACAGACCATCCAATGACTGAAAACATCACAAACACTGTCAGAGTTGCTAAGGACTAACTCTAAAGTGCAATGGGAGGGAAACACACACACGCACTTAAATTTAAATGCTGACTTCGGCAAATATTAGCATTTTCACAAGCATAAAACCAGCACATTTTTCTACCTCACTGAAAATGCACATAACCTGATTACAAATGAGCATTCTGTTATCTGTAAACCCTTACATTAGGCTGCTGCAAATACATAATTACATAAATTCACAGAATAAGCACATGCACATCAATATGAGACATGGAAATAAAAAAAAAAAAACATAACTGATGTTAAATAAGGTCAGTGTTCTCCTTCATGATGGATCATTCACTTGAGGGCAACCTGTACACTGCCTGACTGAAACTATGGTGAAGAACAGGGACTTGCGTGTGGGTGTCAGGTTTAGTTGTCTGCCTGGTTGCTATGCCTGTACAACTTAGGTGAACTGAGATCAGATCAAGCTCAGCTCATGGATGCAGTTATTTCCTGCAGAGCCTTTTGGATAATATAATCACTCTGACTCAAAGGAAAATGGAAATTTTCATGAGGCAAACTGTATAACATATTCTACTGAATGTTATTGGGAGGATTCTGTGATCCAATCTTAAGGTATAAATGTATCTTTTGTTTAACTTAAAGAAAAGTAAAGTGGCATTACTAAACTGAAGAAGAATTTATGTCTACAACATTTAGAGCAAGAATTTCAGCTTGCTGGGTTCCAAGAAGAATTATGGACACAAGCCGTGCCAATAAAGCAACACTGTACAGGAATTGTAGTGTAGAATACCAGATTTAAAATATTACAGTGATAGTTTCTAGGCTTCCTATAAGGAGAATGTGAAGTGCCTTATTCCTAGTCAGTGATTTGTGAGCCTGTTTGGCAGCCATGTGCTGCTATAAACCAAAAGGAAATCAACAGGGTTTGCAGACATTGAAAACAAGCCTAGTCAGTGTTTCAATAATGGCAGCATGGCAGAGGTTAAATGGTGAACAAAAGTGTTGGCAAGATGGTAAAAGAAGAATTACAGGGTAAAGAGATGGGCAAGAGCAAAAGATGCTTGAAGCAAGACAGTAATAAGCTCCCAAAAAAGGAAGTCAGGGAAATATTTTAGTAGACTGAATATCACTTCACTCACAGAAAAAGTTGAATAGTGTTATATATTTGCATACAATTTTAAAAATATGCAATATTTATATGCAACCTATACATATAAAAGTCAAGTATTAGTTAATTATGCAAAGCTAGTCAAGAAAGAACATATCAATAAATAACTGAAACAGAACACTAAGGGTTTAAATGGCTGGTCTTAAAAGGTAATATTCTGCAACACTGGTTTTGGTTTCCTCAGGCAAGTACACCACCAAAATTAAATGAAATCCTAAATCAAAGAGCAACTTGGGTAACTACTGTCTTTACTGCTGTGCTGCTCAGGAATACTAATCAGGAAAAGTATTCCATATGCGATAATTACCGCCAAAGTATATGGATCATAACCACAAGCTTCAGATCTGTCTTTGGAGAATTTACGTGTTAAACTTAACAATTGATTCTGAAGAAAAGGGAAAAAGAATTAGAGGTATTCAAAACAAGCTTCAACGTCTCAACATACAAAGCTTAAATATTTGTTTTACAAAAATAAAAAGCACAAGAGAGTGGTGTGCATATGTATTCAGTCCCTTTATATTCTGAGTAAAATCCATTCCAATTGATTACCTTCAGCATTCACTTAAGTACTAGAGTCAATCTATGTGTGATTTAATCTCAGTACAAATCCAGTTGTTCCTTAAAGATCTCTGAGGCTTTTAGAGAACATTAGTGAAACAGCACCATAAAGAGCAAGGTTAGGTTATGATACAATACTAGAAAATTTCAGAGTGAACTTTATAGCACATCACTGAAAACTATGATTTTACCCAGGCAAGGTCACCTACTTAAATACATGTATTTTGATATATTAGTTTACAGTCAAAACAAGTCTGAAATATGTTTTTCATCTCAAAATTATTGACACCAAGTAAAAATTATACATGTGCAGTGAAAAGACTATCCACCATGTGGTATCGCAGTATTGCTTAAAATACTCATTGCAAGCTGACACAGAAGCAGACAAGAGACTTGCAGTGACTTTGGAAAAGGCTGTAGAGATCAACAGTTCAGAATCTAATAACAGGACACCTGCTATCCCTGCACTCTAGAAATCTGGAAAAGCTGCTAGAAAAAAAAAATACTGACAGACAAAAGAAGTATCACTTACAATTTGTAGCAATCGATATGGAAGACACTTCAAACACGTGGAAAAAGGTACCCGTCAGAGGAGACCAATATTTAACTCATGGCATACATGCAAATCTCTACACATCACCCTGAATACACTATACCCATGGTGGCACATGGTGTTGGCAGCCGCATCCTGTAAGAATGAAATTATTTAGAAGGGGCAAAGAAACTGGTCAAAGAGGTTAGGATGAATACAGGGCAATTCTAGTTTGAAACCTCTTGGATGGTCCATAAGACTCAACACTGAGGCCAAGGTACATACAAGCACAATCACAAAAAATGCTTTGGGTCAGAGCATAGTTATGTACTAGAATGATCCAGTCAAAGTTAGGATCTAAGTCTAACTGAGAAACAGCAGAATGGCTTGAAAATTGCTGTTCAGACAGTCTCCATCCAGCTTGACTGAGTTTAGCTTCAGAAAAGGTCTTTAAATGTGCAAAGCTGATATACATTCCCCAAACGTCTGACAGTTTTAACTGCTACAAATGGGCTTTTACAAGATATTGACTCATGGGTACTGAATACAAAAGCATCTCTCACTTTTGAGATTTTTATTTGTAAGATTTTGAAAACCATTATTTTCCTCCTCACAATTATGCGCTACTTTGTCTTGTTCTTAGAGAAAATCCCAAATGACAGAAATTAAAGTTTGAGGTTTCAATGTAGCAAAATATGGAAACGTTATAAGATATGATTAGCTTTGTACAAGTATATATTCAGTGCCATCTGTTTTTTATGTTGTCTCTCATGTCTGAAACTGTGTGTGTGTGTCTCGTTTAGGGCTGAGGTAAGAGGCTCCTGTGCTACGGACTGAGACGGAGGGCATTAGTCAGATTTGACCAACAAAGAGGCGGTGAGCACACAGCCAGGGGATTAGACCAACACCACAGACTTTCATTAGTCTGCAGAGAGAAAGAGGAAAAGAAAGAGCAACAGAAAGGTGGAGAGAGAAAGACACTGGATTACAGAGATAGTGGGGGGCTTTCATTAGAAGGGGGTAAGGGAGAAATGTTGAGATGGAGGATGAGCAGTGAGATACAGAGAAATGAAGCGAGGGAGACATCGAACACGCCGCTACTGGATTAGTCCAATACCAAGGGCTTTCATTAAATGGGAGGTAGGCAGATAGATTGATAGAGCCTGAAAATAAGTGAGGCAGAGAAAGAGAAGGATATGGAGAGGGAGATGGAAACAAAATTAGATGAATATACACGCATGGGAAGGGAGAAAAAAAAGAGTAATAAAGAGAAGCAGTACAAAAAGGACCAAATGGTAAAGCAGTGTCACACAATTTGACAAAGAGAGAGGAATCACTGGAGAAACAAGCAAAAAAAGAAAGAAATAAAACAGGAGATTAGAAAACAGTGTCTAAGAAAGGAAGTGAAAATCTGGGCCGTTGTTGTAGAACAACAAGTTAGGATTAACCACTCTGCTACACTCCCCTCCAATTTCCCCAACACCCCCACCACACCACAAGCCCAGTGTCAGATCCTTTGCTACTAACTAAGCCACTGTGCACATGAACTGCAACATATTCTCTAGAGAACATGGACTCAAGATCTGAGAATGTGCTTTAAATCTGTATCTTGTGTTGGTGTGTGTGTGTGTGTAGGGTGAGGTGTGTGTGCTTGCTTTCTCTAAAATAAGACCATGAGAACTTAAAAATCTACACTACACAAAACAAACTATTAACAAAATGATGTGACAGCAGCATCACAGCAGAAGTTATTTATATGCTGTTGGTACTGTTAAAGAATGATAGCCTTTCTACCCGTTGGCGGTGGGCGGGTTGTTCTGAAATGGCTGTACGTTTTTGGTCATCATTTTTATTTTTTAGAACTAATTTGTTCTTGGTTTATTCTACAGTTAACCAGATCAAAATTTGATATAAAAACCATGGAATCTTTACTGATGACGGAAGTTAGGGTAATATGAACAAATTGAAATAAGGCCTAATAACGATCAAATTATAATGCTGGGTTTAAAAGATGTATTTAATGTGAGATTCTGTTGCTGTAGAAATATATTTTAAGACTGTTTAAGCAACTCTACAATAGTTAGTTACCTATGTAGGGGACACTTAAGTACATTGTATAACTAATGAACAAATTAACTGCATATTGAGTGAATAATATGCATTTAATAAACCACATCCATTTTTTTGCTTCTCAGAAAGAATTACTTATTTTGCTCTCAAAAATCCCAAACATACTGCCTTACTTAAGATTATTTTTGAAACATCGATTAAATCAGAAGTGACTAGTTCTGTTGGTGCAAAAATTGCTAAAGTAAAAAAAAATGAAAAAATGAAAAAGAAATGTTTCAGAAATGTTAACTGGCTGCAGAACTGCACTCAAATTGGTGGTTGTGTCCCGCATGACAAAGAAGAAATCAGATTTCTTGCTTTCTTGGAGCTTTGTTAGACTTTATTGACCTTTCTGATCCATTTTCAGGAGTAACCTGTTCATTCATTCATTCTGGCAGGGAGATGGCTTAAATGGACTGGATTGATGTATGGTAGCCCTTTTCCCTGCCCCTTTGGGCTCTCAAAGTGCTTTATACTGCAGGTCTCTACTTTTAGATTTTTATAAAAATGCTCAGAAAGATGTTATTAAGCAACAGATAAATAAACATAAAAACACAATCCATTTCAGAAAATACCTACACTAGATATATGTTTGACTTCTGATGCACTAAAAGAAATCCAAATGCAGCATAAGAAAATATAGATTTACTTGTTTTCTGTGAGTGCACATATTTGCTTGAACTGTTTGTGAATCTTGCATCACCATCACACTAACATATGCAACATTATTGTATTGTATCAATGTAATACATCTACATTGATAATCTGAAGAACTGCAGCAGCACAGATGTTTTAAAAAAAAATTCAATCTGTGTAGTTCCAAAACATTGTAACAAATTAGATTAATCTTAGTTCCTCTGGAGATTCACTGGTTTTACCCTTGCACCATCACAGCTTTAGCCAGAGGTTCACTGGAGTCAGACCATCATGAGGAAGTTTGTCTTCTGGGGTTTCCTCTCGGGGGGCTTTGTGTTGCATTAGGAGAAAGGATTATAAGATTTCAAATAAGCCTGTTTTAATTTAACTCAGCAGAAAGGTAAGTTAACCCTACCCGCTACAGCCCTGGAAAAAGATTTAGGCATTAATGTTTTTGGGACAAAAATGTTGATTTTACTTTTGTGTACTCTCATATATGCTGTCAAAAACAGTGCTTGTTCCCAAAATATGAAAAAGGCTTTAAATAAATTGTTATTGTTCTTTACTCTTTCTTATTCCAGCTGTTAATCTTCTCAGACTAATCATAGAAAAAAATAATAATAAAAAATAGTTATTGAAACCTGTTGGCTAATTTTCACTCTCATCTTTCTCCATTTATAGCCCCTTGCTTCTGTCTTAGCAATTGTAGGTCATATCCTGGCAGAGCATTCACCTATTTTTTCTTCTGTCCCACTCTTATAACTGACTTAAATGTAAATTTTAACTACAAAGGCAAAATACAAAGCTTACATAAAGTACATTAATGAGACCTAGAATACAAGTGTTCAAAACGTCATGGAATAAATCAATCTTCTATGGCTGCAGCATAAACCCGTGATTTTTGATATCTCGGGTTTAGTTTGAGTGCTTTAGTTTTTTAATGTAGGTTTCTAGAGGGGAAACAAATCCCACCTCTAGAAATGGCTCTCACAACGATGCCCCTAAAGATCACTTTTAAAACAAATGCAACTATAACAGTGATTTCACAAGACATAAAGTTCTCCTGAAGAAGATCTTCTAATGAAGAAATATTAATTAAAATTAAATCAAGTGCAATATAATGCAAATAACTGTAGAACTTGCTGCAATCCCCCAAAAGTGTCTCACATAATGCACGTTTACTATAATTTTTTCATTCATGCACAATATTCACAAACTGAACGTTGGTAACTTAAAAGGAAATGCATCTTAAATCACAATTAGCGGCAGTTCAAAGGATAAAATGTCCTTTCTGCATTTAAAACTCATGTTCAGCAGGCTGCAATACACTATAAAACTGACACGAAGTTAATGAATGACCTCAAAACACTACAAGCAATAGGATGCTGACACTGTCCTCTTTGGTTATTGTTTAGAACAGAGTTCAGAGTTTGTTCTGATAGGGTAATGCAGCACCACACAGACTTTCGGGTTGACGCATCAAATGCACCACCAGATGTTGCTTTGTCATAATGTGTTTTTAATCACCATTCCTGAAGTCAGATACCAGCAGGCAGCTTCTCATCCGATCTACATCACTTGCTCTCCCTCATCCCTCCTTAACAACAGAGAGGGACTGTGGGCATCAATCACCGCTAACTAGCAATCCCGTCAGACAGTTCAAAATCTAGGGTTCGGCGCATATGCGTGATAAATAAAAGTGTACTATATAGTTCAAAGATTTCATGGGAATTTTTATGGTTACATCGATCAAACTATCAAACATTTACCTATATGGCAGAAACATAGTTTGTAATCTATACACCATTTTTCTGCTTCTTCAATTAGTCCATTGTTGTTTTCCATCCATTCATCTTCCATCTTCTTCCGCTTATGGAAGATGGATGGATGTTGTTTTCCAATGTTCACAAAATATATTAAACTCATCACACTTAACCTGAGGGTTAATACATTACAATTCACTACATGTTGCTTTCATCTCATGTAGAGCTATGAATGCAAGAACAGAGTTTATCTTTATGACCCTCTAAATTTGAGGCCATACATAGTTTAAATTAAACTATGGAGTTTTACAACATTATTCAACGTAACATTACTTTTGGTAATTTATTTATGTATGTTTGTATGTCTGTATGTCTGTATGTATTTTTTGTGTGTGGTAGAGCAAAATGTTGCACTTCTGAAAAGTGTTGCATGCATAATGTGGTCTATGTTTCGCCAAGATTTGCAGGTCTTGCGCCAGAAATGTTTGCTCATTCTTCGTTGTGAAACAACTTAACCAACATATGTCTTCCGTCACATAACATTTTCCCTTGAAGAAGCTCTCAAAAAATAGGAAAAATCTGCTTCTAAAAGTCAGAAAAACAGTTCATATCATCAACCGAACAATGACAGATTAATGCTTACAATTTTAAACAGTCTTTACTGCATAAATAAAAATGACTAATAAAAAGTTAAAGTACACAGATTTTCTTTCATTTTCTTTCTTCTTTACCTCTACACATCAAGCAAGCTGCCCTTTATCTGTGTTGGGAGTATTTTTACTCGCTACTGTTTTTCTGTCTTGTCTATTACATGAAATCACTGCTTTCTTGTCTTCTTTCCTTTCATCATACAAACATTGCTATACAACATCAAAGGCATTCTGTATACTGTAGAGACTACTTCTAGACCACCGCAGAGTGCTGCGTTCCTAGAAATATACAACTGCACAAGGGAGAAGTACATATTAGATATTCTTGATATGATTCAGTGTTACAATGCAATTTTGCGGAGGCCACAACCTATATGGAAAAATAAATCATTAGGAATTACACCACAGAGAATGAAGTGCAGATATCAGCAAGCTCAGAGAAAATTAACATGCACATGTTTAACATAAATTAACACCTGACACAAAACAAGACCTCCATGACCTCATGCTTAAATGCTTGACATGCTTTTCTGCTTCTAATTACTCTTGGGCTCGTTATTAATCCTATAATACATATCACAAATTTTTTTTAATGCCTTCACTAAAAGGTCTACCAAAGTCATTTCCAAGACATTTTAATTGCTTTATGCCTCTTTATGAAGTGTAATTTTTGTATGACCGCCTTTTTCCAGATGTTCTTGCTGAATAGCAGTAGTAGTTTCTACTGATACCAACGGTTTAGAAGTGGAATGGTAGAGAGTGTAACAATTTTTTATCAACAGTTGTACCACTTGGGTCACTGGAACAACTCATCTGCTTAATTCTGAATAAGCAGCAACATTCTGAATATAGTAAAACTCATGCCCTTTCTGAAATAATCTTTTTGTAAACTATGTAAATCAAACCACCTTAAGCATCTTCCGAAAACATCTTTTGGAATTTTGTAGCAGATTTAGCTTATTTTGATACATCTTTAAGCTGCAGATATCAATTTTAGAGCACAACATTATCTGTTTAAGAAATAGAAAATTAAAAAGAAGAGCCTTCCACAAGCAAAACAAATATTATTTATAGTTGCAGCGTACTCACACCTTAGATATGAGACTATAGTTGCAATAAAACGTTTTTTTTAGTAACATTTTACAACAATGATGACAAAATTAATTATGTCAACAGATTTTGTCTTTTCATATAAAACAAACAACAATATTTAACACAATATTTAAATAGTTTCAGTGCTTTCCTATAGAATGTAGATAATTACCTTAACTGAGTTTACCCAGATGCAATCGAGACTTTAAATTCTGGCACATCCCAAACATACTGGGCTTGAAAGCTCAAAATGATAAAGCAGAGAAACATTTAAGCACTCTGCTCAGCCTTCCTGTTATCTGCTGCAGACTTGCTCTTTTGAATAGCATGAATGTCTCAACATGTAGAAACTATAGTTTCCTTATGGCTTCTAACATCTCTATTTTAAAATCTTGAGTCCTCTTCTGATAGAAACAACCTCTAAATGGAGGCGTGTCGTTAACAGTAAGTAACGAGTAAAGACATTGTGTTCACTGATCATAAAATGATTGGATATTTCAGTTTCTAACCAGCCAGTCATTTGTCAAATGACAAAAGCTGAAAATGGGCCAATTTCATTCAATAGACAATTGCTTTATGTGTATTTCTGGATGAAATGACTATTTTTGTGATTTTCATACCCTTTCTGTGGAGCAGCAGGTTTGAGAGGCTGAGGAAATAAAGGATGCTGCATGAGCTAGAACCTGAAAAGGACAGTTTGTTCGAAAGCAAACTGCATATCCAATTTAAAAAGTAAATGAACAAATACAATCATTTTGTAAATAATGATCAATGGAAGGTAACACCTTTAGTTGCAAAGAAATGCAAAGAAAAGCCTATATTTTGTCATTGTTGCCATTTTCTACTATTTTAACTTTGTAAGGTTTTCTTACATAAGTGTTATTATTGCTGTACATGGTCCAATTGAATAAATAATATAAAACAAAAAATTGAATACATTGCTGATACCATGTGCCATTGCAGTCATTGCTAATCAGAACCAAAAAAATCTGAACTATTTTTAAACAATATTATTTCTATTCAGGAAGGACTCAACAATACCAAATCAGGACATTTTAGAAAATTACTTCATCATGCTATAGATTTTATACCACTGAAAACAAGAACATTTGTCTGATCATAGTGTTGGCTTTAGAAGATCAACACAATTAATACTAACAAGGACCTTTCAGGAAATTACTCTGCGTCTTTGTAAGTTTGAAGAAATTGTTTTACGAAAGCATAACAAATATAATGAAAATCTAGGCCCTTCAGGCATTCAGCCATTGAAGCATATTCTAAATAAATGAGAATTCTACAAAAAATGTAAAATTTTGGTGTCTCAATTTCAAATATACTGGGGCGTGCTGTGGTGGCGTAGGGGATAGCGTGACCCACATTTAGAGGCCTTGAGTCCTCGACGCGGCCGTCGCTGATTCGATTCCTAGATCCGACCGACATTTGCCGCATGTCTTCCCCCCTCTCCTTCCCCCTTTCCTGTCAGCCTACTGTCATATAAAGGACACTAGAGTCCACAAAAGACCCCCTGGAGGAAAAAAATATATATAAAAAATTCAAATAGGCTATACTTAATTTTTTGGGCTTGCATTGCTTATTTAACTTGAGTAGGCAACCCATATGCTTAATATGGCACAAAAAAAAAATACCATGAGCATGGGAAAAAACTGCCTGGTAACCACTGTGCACGTAGTGTGCCCCTTCTCAGTCAAGGAGGTACCTTAGGCAATACTTAAAGCCCCAATCGGTGCTCTTTAAACTTGTCATCTCCCAGGAAGCCTCGTTTAGCTGTGACATACCCCCCACACCTCTTCTTTCTTTGTCTCTCCGTTCACTCTCATCTCTGCACTGCCTTGAGAGGCTGAAACATGATATTTCAAGCACCTTGTTTATGCCAAGGGGTCTTTCCCTTTCTCTTCCCTGTCTTTCATTTCCTCCTTTCTCATCATCTCTGCTTCTTCCCATTCTCTCCTTTAGCATACTGCAACCATTCTCCAAATTGCTTCTTACAGTTCATGCATTTAGAAGGAGCTCTGTGCGTTAATACCTCTCTAACTGAAAGCCATGTAGATAACAAGCAGTACCCATGGTAAGTTCCCTTTGCTTTTTAAGAAAATTTTATACCACTGAACAAATCTTATTTCTTCCCTTATTTTTTCCAAACCTACTTTTGGTCTCCTGTTCCTCCTCCCTTACTGCACCCAACTCAAGTACTCATCTCTTCAGTGGCCTCTTCAAAGGTAAAACAGTCTGTCGGCACAACTTCAGGGGAAGAGGACCGCACCGTCGATCAGACAAGTCAGCACCTCCATTGCATGCGGATGCGTCAGCACTTCAAATATACGCACCAAGGCGCACAAAACACACATGCACATGTCAGCACCTTCAACAAAACACACACACACACAGGTCCACATGTCATTAGGGAGGTCCACATGGCTCACATAAAAACGCCGTCCAGCAGGAACAGAGCAGGAGCACCGAGGGAGGAAACTAAAGGTCGAGGGGTGAGTTACAGCAGAGACAGAAGAAAGGAGGACAAAGATGATCTCTGCCACAGAGAGAGAGAGAAATGTAGAAAATAGGAAAGATATGTGGTTTAATATTCACTTGAGAGTCTATTATGTGAGGTGAATACATATGAGCATGTTGTGGCTTCTTCATCAGCTTTGTATTTATTCTCAGCTCATCTATAGCATATTTTGACACATCGCAAACAAAAACATCAAAGCTTTCTGACACAATGTTCTGTTGTAAGGATTGCTTCTTTCCATCTCTTCTGTCACAGTCTTTAGTTAACATACTTAAGCACATTTCTTCAGATATCTACCATAAATAAACACTTTTCACTGTCCAAGTCTCCTCTTTAATTTCTATTTTAGTGGGGATACATTCAGACAGTGGGAATAAAACACAAAAATATTTTTTTTGAATATCTAAAAAATATGTAAGATAGAATACGTCGGTTCAGGTTTGAGAAAAAGTTTCAAATATCAATTTCGTAATTTTATTATATTTTTTCAGATGTTTAAAATTTAAATAAATTCACTCAAAGTAACTAAGAATTTATATGATATCACTCCTAAAAATGTATGTAAAATAAATCAGAGTAAAAAAAATAAACTTAAGTTATTCTTTTTGTTAATTGATCAGAGTATCTGGGAAATTGTACTTTCTAATGTGTGACATTATATCATGTTAGGTATAAATGTAGCATGAGACAGAAACTTAGTACTTTCTCCCACAATGTTAAATGGGAAAGCCATGAAAACATGTCATTCACATCAGAACATGTCAAACACAAAATAGCTGCTCACTTGAACTGGCTAATATCTACCAATGAAAAACAAAAGAAGCCAAATCCACATGTTTTGTAAAGAATATGGTCAATGGTCAATTTCACAATGGCTTTTCCATTTATTGTATTTTATGTTTATTATAGTCATTGTTGCTAATGTGAAAAACCTCAAGAATATTGCCTATTTTTTTACATGTAGTATAAAATTACTCTTCATTAAATTCATGTTAAGTAAAGAATAAGTTAACCTTTGAAAGATAAAATAACTCAATCAAATTAAAAAGCGGTAATGGGAAGCTATAGAGCAGATACTAAATGTACCATTGTTAACAGCTAATGGCATTCATACAGCGATCACAAATTGATCACATATTTGGTTATGTAACAAAGATCCTAAAGCTCAGGGTCAGAAGAGGGGACATGATGGTGGAAATGACAGAAAGTAGGGAAGGAAATGTGGGTTAATGGCAATCAATACCTTTATCACAAAACTCAATAATAATACTGCAATGTCATGTTTCCCTGTTAGTGTACAGCTCCACATTCAACTCTACATCACCTTATCAAAAGGTTGATCTTGCTTCCCTCCAGTAATTCTCATCTTACCTTTTCAATATATTTTTTTTCATCTAAGTCACAATTTATTTATTTTTTCCATTATCATGCATAATTGCAGAAATGATGCAAAAGTATAAAACACAGGGTGGTTATCCAAGAGGACAATCTCAAGAGAAGTGAAGGAAATAAAGAGGCAGAGGAAGAATGGGTTATTTTTGGCAGACAAGGATAATAAACAGAGATGTGGCACCAGAAAACGCAGCCACAAGAGGAGACAGAACTCAATTGCCAGATACAAACAGCCAGAGGAGAAGAGGTAACAGAAATGGCCAACGGAGAGAAAATGTATGATATCATAAGAGAGGGGGTGGCAGATCACAAGAATACAAAACTTCATGTAGGAGGTTAGGTTGGAGATGGCATAACGATTAGAAAAAAGCAAGAGGTTGAGATTGGGGGGGAGGGAGTTGGTGGGACAGAGACAGTGTGAGAGAGCACTAAAAGAGAACGGAGAGGAGAGCCTGAGAAGGAGAGAGCCTATACCCGGATCAATGGATAGCCTGTCCTCTGCTGTGTCTGCATTTCCTCTGGGCTCTCACACTAAGGCCCTCTAACTACACTTGGGAATAAGAGTGAGTGTGTGTGCGTGAGAGAGTGGGTTTTATTTTTGTGCCCATGCTCATGTGTGTGAGGAGTGAGAGGAGATCTTTCTCCACTGGTCAATTCTGTAAATCAGAGGTCAATACTTGGTCTTTCAATGGAAATTTATAGCTTTTTACAGAAACCCACAAATTTGAATCTTTTTCAACATTTAGACTAAACGCTCTGTTGGAATGATTAGAAAATTCTTGGCGTGTACAAAAAAATCAGCTCATGAAACAGAATTAAACTCAAAATTGGATTCACAAGAATGAAAGAATGATTATCAAGTTATAAAGGCATCTAAATAATTGGCAATCAGTGTAGAATAAGCAATTTCATGTCTGTTCCACCCTTACATTACGGATGTTATGCTTGTCCAATAGAAATATGGTTCAAAAACCAAAAATATAATTAAAAATGTCCCAGTTTTATATCTTCACAAATAGAATAGTGGTTCATAAATCTCACATTGAGTTGTAAAAATATCTCTTTTAACATATGTTCAATTCAAATTTGTCCAAATGTGTATGAACAAATGAAGAACTACTGTATTTCTTACTTAAAAACGAAAGTCTCAAATATAGATGCAACTCTTTGTACAATTTAAAGCATCCACTTTCTGGGTTTCATAATAACATCCTGGACTGTTTTCAGCAGATGAGTTCACATACTTACAGTGAGTAGATAAATATACCAGAGACAGGGTTTTTTTGGCAATAAAAGTCATGGCAACTAAACATTTTGAAAACCTCAATAACCATGTTTTGTGTGATCATTCAGTATCCAATGCAACTGATATATCTGGTTGTAGTTGTACAGTAAAGTTAGTAAGCAGAAGGGTTATTACATCAAATGATTTTTTTATGCCCGAAAAGCTTCACTTTTGTTGTTAAGCCAAGCCAAACAATGCATAAAACGAAAGGAACGATGAATATGGAATATAAATGGGTTTATGTCTTTCAGGGAGTGAATGTGAGTATCGTGGCATGTGCAGGCTTGAGGCAGTTTGGCTGACCCTTCTGAATCCTCTGCTCACTATGACTTACAAGAAAAAAATTTATGATGAACGTATCATCCGCTGATCTGATTTCAAAGCCATATCTGAGACTTTTCTGCTTACTCGCTGAAAAAATGCCTACTGAACTTTTCATCTCTTGCTTTGTTAAAATGGAAATTTTACTTGAGCGAATGAACATATTTAATGGGCTTCAGAAGGAAAGACAGCAGTCTAAAAGAGCAGTAGTTGCCTTCTTGCAAAATCACAGAAGCATCTGTAATGTGTAATCTCCAAAATCACGGGACTACCAATCAATTTAGTCACAGCCGACTGTGGGGCGTCCTATTTGCCTAACATGAAGAGCTGTTCCATTGATTAACCTCAGAGAGGATTTCTGTGATTGGATGCAACTCTGGTTTAATTCTGGACACATGGCATTTGGTCAAAGATAGACAGCAGACAACTTGCAGGTAGTCAGAGTACACGAGAAGGCGGCTGCGGCCACACATTTGACCTGCACAAGGGTATCAGCTCACAGGAGTGTGTGCAGGGGGAAAAAGAGAGATGGGGTGAGACAGTCTGTGACGAGGTGTGTGCATGTGTGTCCTCCAGCAGCCATGATGCATTAGTGTAACCGGATGCCTCTCCTCCCTTGTGAGCCCTAACCTTGAGACAGACAGGGAGGGAGGCTGGCTGCAAAGGCATATTCTGTTATAAATGAAGCTGTCTTCAGTGCCAAATTTGTTGAATAATAGGCAGCTCAGATACTTCAAGTCATAAAAAGACATTTTAGCAAAAAGACCATTTAGTGAATTACAAAAAATGTCAATGATGAACTTGTTAAGCTAAATATGCAAGTCTGAAAACAATTTGTTGCTTTACTATACAAGTTTTGGATATTTTTGTGTAAAATCTTATATTTCACAGTTTGTGGTTTCAAATTCAAACTCTATAACACTATACAGCCTCTGTTATTACTCAGTATGTCAAAGAGGATCAAATCATTTCTTGTTCAGATATATCTCAGTCGTCATTTTCTGGTACTAGCACAATGGCTCACCACCCAGAGCAGCACAGTCCAGTCATGATGTTGGCACAAGCCTCAATAAAATATAATATTCTAAGTAGTAGTGGTTGTTGTTGTAGTTTCCCTATAATCAATCACCCATTACTTTTGTCTATAAAACTCCAAATTACATGGCATTAAATTAAATTAAGCATTAAATTAATAGCTGTTTTAGTCTTTTTTAAGGGATCTAAAATTATTACAAATCACAGAGAGGATCATTAAGACATGTTTTAAGAATCATTAATTTTATTCCTCAATACACAAAAAATCTTGGGGTGGGGTTGAGAGCTTCAGAACAAAGACTTTTGTCAGGCTTCCATGCAATCAAAAAGCCACTACTGCATTTGTCACGAAATAAACATTTTAAAAATAATAATAATAATAATAAAAATTTAAAAAGCAACACAACAAACATACTTTGACTTATTTAACTCTAAATAGTATCCTACTGACTTCTGAAATTGCAATACATCTGTGTTGCATTCTGAATATGTTTTGACATGTGTTAAAACACATAAACATATGTTTTTTAACATATGTTTAAAATGGTTTGTGCTAATTACAATTAATCTTGCACCCTTTTGCAGCTAGCCGATTAGCACCAACAAATAATTACACAGAATTCTTTCTTAAAACATAAAATACAAATTTTACTTTCCTGCTAGACTCTGAATAAAGCATTAGCAGAGGGAAGACATTGTATTAAACCCTTTTTCAAACTAAATATCATTGTGAAAAGCCATGTTATGCCTTGGAGCTTTTTCCTTCATTAAAAAACCTGGGTCATTAATGGCCGAAGTATAAAGAAAATTACAGCTCAAATTCCTCAACTTGAGGAATTCCTCATTTCATAATAATAGGGTTTCATTTCCCATTTTATTCTCCTGCATTAAATAATACTATTCCCAGAGCCCATTAAGATACTTAATCATCACCAGATGAAATACACTCTGCCAAGATAATTATGGTCGACGACATTCAGTGATAATTCACAGATAAGACCATTTATTTGTCTTCTTTTCTTTCTTTTTTTTTTTTACCTGCACCTTTACGGTTTCACTTGGAGCTGCCAGACTCACAATTCTCTCCTAGTTGTCGTAAGCTTACAAACAAGAAAAAAAGAGGACAAAAGGAGATTAAACCACAAAAAGAGACAAAGGGTATAAAAATAGACAAGAAGCTGGAAGAACAATAAATCATTTACAAAGATATGGAGGGTAGGGTCACTGGAGGTTAAATATTCATTATAGGTATCAAGTCAAAGCTTTTAAGTCTTAGCGGAAAATATTTTTATTTCCCCCCTCATTCCATGTTTATGTTTGGTGGATCATGCATCAAAACCCATGTTATAATTCTTTTTTTTTCACCATCTCAGTAAGGACCTGTTCTTGGGTGCCTGTGGCACTGTCTGAGGTTGCAGTAAGTCCTGCTGGAGCCACCATCGGTATCCAGGGCAATGTGAGACACATGGGGGAGAAGCATTCACACTCACTTTAATTCTAAGGAAATTAAATGAAGCACTGGTTATCATTTTATTCACGCAATTAAGCTGCCAAACTGGACATTAGTTGTGACATTTGTAAAGATAAATTGCGTAATTCAAGTTTTAAAAGTCTCATCTTTTCATTTTACAATAAATGAACCGAGAATTTGTGTGAATATTTTGGAACAAAAACAAGAGGATACATGTTGTTAAAGACAATAGCTTTGAGAAAAATGCCCCTCAGTTCTTGTCTAATTTTCACCTGTTGCCACCGGAATCACAACAATTCCCACTTCTCTGACAGTTTTTCACCTGCATTATTCGTTTCCTTCTGTGTTCTTCCGCTCCCCTGTGTCACCTAATTTATCACTCCCCACATCTACTCTCCTTTCCCATTTCCAACCCTCATGTGCTCCTACTTTTTAGCCCCCCATCCATCTCTCCCCAATCTTGTTCCCTATTCCTTCCTCCTTTTTCTCACTTTGTCTCCCTCTCTGCTCTCCGCTGGGTGTCCTGTTCCCTCTCTCTCTGGGACTGCCAGACCTCCTGACGGCTTAGTATTGATCCTTCTATCTACTCACTAGCTATCTCTCTCTCCTTTGCTCTCTGTCTTTCTGACTCACTCTCTCTCTCACACACACACACACACACACGCGCACACACACATATTAGGGTGACAAGATAAAAGGGTCTGTTATGCCCCAAGGCAAAGCCAGCTAAACAAGAGACCAGAGGCTCTCAGTGTCTAGTGTGCGTATCAAGAACAGAAACACTTAACAAACCCAAGGCAACAGACTTACATCCATATCTCTGACAAGAGCTGTCCAAATTACCATTTGGTATATTTACAAGCTCACTTTTATCCAAGAGTTGTGCTCTGCATGAAGAAATACATATCAAGAATCCTGGTGGTCTGAACATTCTTATTCTGTTGCCTCAAAAAGCTGAAGGCAACAAGAACATTTATTTATTTATTATTTTTTTTGTTTCTTTGAAAGAAATTTTCTGGCTAATAGTGCTATTTTTAAATGTTTCCTTTGGGCAGAAATACTTGGATAACAACAAGTTCCATGTGGTTTTGTTTATATATTAAAAATAAAAAAAACACTGTTCAACCAAAGCAGTCTTAGAGAATGTAGATACTATTACATAAGAAAAAAAGAGAAAACTGAGATTTGAGTACAAATTTGCTGTTGCGGATGCCATTGCCGACTTGTAAACACCTCAAAAGTTTGTTCACAATTTCTAATGCGCCTGAGATCAGGGTTTTATGATGGCTTCTCCAAACAATGGATTTTATTGCCCTACTTCCTTGTGCCTAATTTGGCATAATGCTGAGAGTCATTGTCCATTTAGACATGTAAGTTTGTAAGCTTTAGCTTTGTAGATGATGTCTTAGGTGAATATTCAAAGTCATTATGCTAACTTGTGTTTTGGCATGATGTTATTTTCTCACAATACTCACACAATTTCTCACAATTTTGTTAAGTTCACTACTCACTCCTGCAATAAACCCTCAAATAAGCATACTGTAGTTAAGCACGTACTTTACAGTAGAGGTTGCATTCTCCATGCCAAATTTTCTTCTTTTTCTCCAATGTAACAATGGTACTTTCACCCAGACAGCTTAATTTCTGTTTTGGTGGGCCCCAGGACATGTCTCCAAAGATGTTGATATTTGAGTGTATTTGCAATTTTCTGCTGTTTTTGAAGTTATGGCTTCTTTGTGGCTGAACGGTCTTTCAGTTTATGTTTTTACATAAACTGAAAGAAAATGTACCAGTCTTACCAAAATGTATTTTTTGGTAAGACTGTGATCTGTTCTAAAAAACAATTTGTGAAATAAAAAGATATTCTAGTTGTATTATGTCAAACAGTGATTTTTGCTGATTTAATTGGAGCACATCATGACCTTGAGAGTTTGGAATGCTACTTTGTAACATAAGAAAAGAGAGGATAAAGAAAAGAAACATCAGAAAAGCTCTACCTTACATCAAGCAATAAGAAAAGATTTAATATTTGGAGAAAAAGAAAAAAAGGATCTCTAAATAGTTGGTAGGGTGAAAAATACCATTGAAAGATCTGACCGTTTACATTGGGTATCTTTTCCCCATGAATTAGGAGAGTTAGGAGAGAATGTTTTATATTTGTAATAATATTCAATAAATTAAGAGATGTGATCCAATTAGGTTTGCTTGCCAGATTAAAAGTATCTTTTGAAAAGCAATCTTTAAGCAGGCATTAGACATATGTTTCATAAGCTCATCGTCCTGTATTTAAAATGTTTTTCTGATCTGATGTATTATTTAAAATATTAGCAACAAGCGGAAAATTATCATAATAAAATAAATAAAAGGGTCAGAGTTTGGGTTAATCTATTTAAAGTGTTTCACTTAGTGAAATGAGTCACTGAAAACAAATAACTTTTTAATCGTATTCTAATTGACTGAACATGACAAAGCATATTGTGATTTCATTCTGTTTTGTGTAGCTGTGTTCCAAAATTAGTGTCCTGTTTTCCAGCCGTCATACTGAAGATTTAAACTGTAGTGTTTTTGTTCAGAGCATATTTTTTAGAAGTCAAACAACACATATTTCAGATGGGAATACAAGCCTAACTTTTCACCGTGCCAGCCCTTATGCCACACCGTACACTGTGCGCTCGAAGCTAACAAGAGTCTGTCAGGAATCGATATCTGGCATGAAAAATGATGTGACTTTCAGCTGCCGTGGACGCATCAATCACACCATTAGCATCAGCTCATCTCTCGACACCAACTTGGAGTCATCCTTCCCGCCCTCCCCTCCATGCTCTCTCCTCAGCTATATACCGTTTTTCCTCTCCTTCTCCTCTTCATCCAACCTCTCTTTCTCACTCACTCTCTCCTCCTTTTTCCTCCCTCTCTCCCTCCCTGCCAACTCAGCGGATGCCCCTTGTCACAGCTCCTATTTCAGCCTTCTGAAGTTTCCTAATTGATCGCAATTAGAGCTGCTGCAGAGCAAAGCGATGAGGAGGAGGTGGAGGAGGAGGGAGGAGAATGGGTGGGCACA
Source organism: Gambusia affinis (assembly GCF_019740435.1). Taxonomy (NCBI): domain Eukaryota; kingdom Metazoa; phylum Chordata; class Actinopteri; order Cyprinodontiformes; family Poeciliidae; genus Gambusia; species Gambusia affinis. Next base: position 18,458,081 of record NC_057884.1, on the reverse strand, counting down.
GAAACTGAGATGTGGACAGAAAGTGAGCGTGCATGTGTTTTAAATGACACATGGAAAGTGATAAAAATTAATCATCTACTTTTCAGGTCATATACACTGCATATTGTACAATTATTGTTGCTGCTGGACTAAGTTTGACCACACATTGTTTTTATTATGGGTTTCAGAAAAGGTCAGACAATATTATAGAAAAAGCCAGATGGGAGGAGAGGACAAAGAAGAAAGACATAAAGAAAAATGATACTAGGTAAAAGACAAAAACAATGGTTAAGTGCACACAGATTGTTGGATTGGTCCTGTTTTATTATGTTCAAGAATTGTTTTTATGCATTTGAGTGTGTGTCAAAGTGCAAGAACTTCTCCATTGAAGCAGTATTTAGATTTTAGTAATGCATACAATCTAGGGTGGCGATGTGGCATTAATTTTTGAACATGTTTAGAAAACGTTTTTAGCAACAATCAGAATCTCTTTTTAATCAGTGAGATAAGGGCTTAATAAATCACAAGCTTGTTTAAAAATTCTGCAATTAGTTTAAAATGTTCCAATAGGAGTTGAAGTAATAATAAGTAAGTAAATCTTTAATTTGATTACATCTATTCATTAATTAAAAAGAAAAGACTCTAAGAAATCACTTGCACAGCAAAAAAAAATGAGTGCCACAGTTAAAGACCTAAATTTAGATTAAATAAATGAAATTGATCTATATTTTTTGTTGTTATTTATTGATTCTAGTCTCTAGAAGCGTTTTTTGTAATCCATAACTTGACCTGTGTCCCACATGACAGACCTCTATACATCTCAGCCATTCTACAACCCAAAGTAAGTAGTGCTAAGGATATAAAAACTCAGACGTAAACAAAGAAAATGATAAAAGTGCATGAAAAACAACTTTTGCCTGAACACGTTTGGAAAATTTCTTCAGAGGCGGACTGGAACTTTTTTTTTATTTTTTTTTAAAGAAATGTGACAGCCGAGGGTGACAGACAGAGTGAGCAGAAGATTTGTAATAGGCAGATAAAGAGATACATAGGCAGAATGACAAAGAGGAAGAATAACAATGGTGCCAAAGCTCCTTCCATCCTTCTTGCAAACATCACTGATCCCCCTTTTTCTCTCATTTAAATTCCTTTCTATTGTCATTTCAATCCAGGCCTAACCCCCACTGCCTGGCAAATACACACGCACACAATCACTCGCAAACACTCACGGACATTAGAGCGCACATATATTGACCTCCGGCAGCAAGCGGGACAATCCCAGGGCGCAGAGCTCACACATCTCTGATAATCCTTATCAGTGAGCACACGCTGACAGTGTCTGCTGGAAAGAGAGGCTCAAGTTTCACCAGACTGCAGATGTCTGTGAGACCCTATCCATGCTAACGTGGGTGGGGGAATGGGGAGCAGCTTGTCACCATACATCCCCACTCTTGTCAGCCACACAAGGGCAAGCAGAGTAGCACGGCGCTCAGCTGTGCCTTGTCAACATGTATTGTTGACATGGCTAACTTTATTCTCTTGCTCGCCTAACACGGTGCAAAGACTTGTCAGCAGGCATGCTGATATCAGTAGTGGCCGCTTGAAACATACTCAAGGCATCTAATAGCACAAACAAGCCTTGAGTGGAATGTGTAGTCAGCGTGGTTAGGACATGGTTCATTATTACAAATTTGGGGCGCATCATTACCTTGTCAGCACCTCCTTGTCAGAAATGAAAGCTGATCCTAACCTAAATACTGCGGAGGCAAGCGGCAGAGGAATTTTCTAAAAGCAGAGCATTAATAAGTTTGTATAATTTCTTTCATTAATGCTCCAGTAACGGAAGATGTATAGTCAAATATTGGAAATAAGGACAAATTATCTAGCATGTGCTGTAGATAAGATACATTCCATTTATCAACCAAATCAGCAAAATCAGAGTCGGAGTTCCAGAATTAAATGATTTCCCAAAACAGGTAATTTAAATGTAATAGAGTGTCTGAGTCAGGAGTCAAATAGACCCATGACAGCAATACATTTACTGCAGAGTGACTGGAAATGTAATAGAAAGAGCTTTGACACAATAGACAAACAAACAACAACAAGCAATTTATTTTAATTTTGACAAAACTTTACTGACAAATACAATGTCAAGAGACACATTTATTCAATCATAATGTCACGAAGTGTGGGGTGTGGTGGTGAGGCAGATGCCGTAGACCCAGATTGAAGTAGATGAAAATTAAGATTTAATGAAGAATACCAGAATAAACACAGCCCACACAATCCAAAATGCCAGGCAGCACGGCCGAGCGGATACCAAGGCTCGACGCCGGTAGCAACTGGTAGAACGGAGGAAGAGACAGACTGGGCACACAGACGACAGCAACAAGACGCCAATAGAGACAACAAACGAACTAGGACCCGAAGAGGAACAAGGAACACAGGTGGGGTAAAATACACAAGGAGTAATCAAGGAAACGAGACACAGCAGGGAGCAATCAAAGGGTAAGCCAGGACAACAGGGAGACTCAGAGACAGAAACTTGAAATAAATACGCAGAAAAACACAGAACATACATAATTATATAAAAGATATAAATTATTCCTGTATTGCTGTAACTAAATGAAAACTATTACCGCCTGTTCTTTCTGAAATTTCCCTCATCTACATCTCTTTGTTTAGAACGTTAACTAGTAAATTCTATTAAGAGGAGTTACTGAGAAAAGTGAAAGAAAATTACCCATACTGAATAGGAGGAAAATTTATCCTGACACCTGACATAATGAGTGAACTTGGAAGACGTCTCAGGTCATTTTAAATCCATTAGGACAGAACAGGCTTTTAGTTAACACACACACACACACACACAAAGCTCTCCACACTTGTTGGTGAAACAGCGGCTGACGCAAGCACTAGCAAAGATGAAGAAAATAATTTTTAAACATGTACTTGTCATAATTGTAGAACCCAAAAGTCAATTTCAAAGTCAGTTTAATGGGACAACTCACTTGCAAAGGAGAAAATCAGGAAGTGAAACAGACAAATCAATGCCAATATGATTTGAAAGGAAAAGATGAATCTGTGTGTATGAGGGACTGCATGCATGTGTAAAGGTGATTCTGCCGCCCATGCAACCCAGGGAGATCAAAACACAAACACTCACATTACTGGTGACCCGTCCAGCCCCCCTGCCAGTGACAACCATCAAAAACACCACCACACACAGACACACTCATCAGCAGGGGATCCATGCACTTTGCAGAGATGCATGTCAGTGGGAACTGTTGCGCTGGACATAAACAGAAAGGAAGGGTTGCATCTCTATGGGCTGTCTCACATCTACAACTGATGGAGGCTTCTTTAAATGCTAAGTGAATATTTATGAGGCAGAATATACATCACTCTTTTAGCTATTCCTTCTGATCTCCACTCCCTAAGACCAGGATTGTATTGCAGAACCTTTTAGAAATGATAAATCAAATGGCCAATTTAATGCTTTTCAGCAGTTTATTATTTAGCCCTCTGCTTATAACACTGGAACCCTTTAAATGAAAACAACAGTAATGTCAGCTCATTCCCCTTGTAAAGTTGCTAATTTATACAAACTGTGAAGCAAATACTTCATACTTCTTTATGCCATCTCCCAAGTCCAATAAAGATAAAAAAAAATAAAAATAAGATTTCACATCTCATTTTATCTGTAAAAAGACATGTATGCTGATCTGAATTTTATTTCCTCTAAAGGTTATTTCTTTATACCTATTGTCTGCACACTATGAGCATGTGAAAAAGTCTAGTTCCTCGTTTGTATAGACAATCCTGGCCAATGAACTTGATTGAAATTCTGCAGCTCAATTTTTTTTTTAAACAGAATTTTGATTGGTTGATTAGCTATTTGCTATTTTACAAGTTATTAATTAAACTTGAAAATTTATTTTGGACTGATAAGGAGAATAATTATTCTCTAAATGTTGACAAATCTGAGCTAAGTTTTTGGCTCTTTATGCCTGTTTACATCCTGCCCTATCCACATTTTCAATACTTATCCTTAGTGCCTTCCCGTTTTATTGCATAAAAAGTAATTTCTTTTACGTTTTTTGCACTTGTGGATTGCATATATATATATATATACAAGGGGAATGAGCTGACATTACTGTTGTTATATATATATATATATATATATCTGTGTGTGTGTGCGTGTGTGTGTGTGTGTGTGAAAACAGATATTATCATTATTATATTATATTATTAGAATACATATTAATTTGTAAAATACAAATTTCCATGCTGTATTGACAATGGACACTGTTAAATCTCAAATTCTGTAAATAACATTCCACTTCTGAGAGATTTTTTTCAGTGACAGTGTATTTGTTTCCTCATCATTTTACATATCCAACATTTCTGCATTTTGCTTGTTTCTTGTAAACATGCATCACTTCAACCACCAGGGCACAAGACAGACGATCCCGAGGGAGAGAATAAATTCTTGAACTTGGACTCGATTATGGCAATGGCTGAAAAGAGATTCTCAGAGTAATTATGCTGCATTACACCTGTTTTTCAGCATAAGCCTAGAGCTTCAGCAGTCTACTGGTTAAATCCACTGGCACAGGGGAAATATGAGTGGGGGCAAAGCACATATGCAATGCCTACCAACCCACCTCTCCCCCCTCGTCCACCACAATTGAAGTCAAGCTGCCCAAAAGCAAGGCTCATAAACTCCCGTTTGTTGTCTGCAGCAGTCAAGTGGAAAACAATTTGCATTTGGTAATTCTTTATGCAAATATTCTTCATTTATGTATAAGTCTATTATGAACGACTTCAGGCAATGTTTTTAATAATTCATTTTAGTGATATTTAATTTTAGCTTCAGCTCTGAATGAGTGAATAAAAGTGTGTATGCATACTATCCTTGTTCAAAGAAGTGCGGCAGGCTTGGTCTTCCCTGTATGTAATCCAATAGTCCTGAGGTGTCTGAATGCGCTGCAGTGGCCTGCATGGAATCTGGATATCTGTCTACATATGTGTCCATGCCGTCTGCATATTTCGTGTGTGTGCGTGTGCATGCGTGTACAGGCATCCCAGAAAGTTCCTCCCGGGTGGAGGGTAATATCTGCATTCCAACTTTTTCTGTATCTGGCTGTGGACACATGCATGTCGCTGGCATTTCTGGTCAGAGGAACTTTATACGGCTCCCCAGAGTTCTTTCAACACCGATAGCTCCACACACACACTCAGACTCACACATCCTTCTGCTGACACATGCATGTCACCACGGCAACCAGATACAACCTAAGACGTGATATTGGCAGAGTAGCAACAGTACCGGTGGTCACAGAGGCTCCAAACATGCAGATTTCTCTTAGTCATTTTAAAGAAAAACACTTGAGAATCTTGAAAATTCTACAAATCTTAGAATGTAAAGTTATAATTATTATGTACCAGTTGTTGTACACACCGGGGTTTTTTTTTTTCTCACACATGGCTAACTTTGTTAACTTGAAGTTGAGTGTTTGTTGTGAATGTAAGCTGCTTCAAAAGAATAAAAGATTTTGGAATTGATGGAACAAAATCATAAAGTGTTATGGCAATAGCTTATACCGGTAGATAAGATTTTTTTTATTATTATTATTATTCACGGATTACACTCTAAAAAATAGTGAAAAGTTCAGAAATACAGAAAGGGAAAATCAGGAAGGGAAAAAAAAAAAACTTTCATTTATGCAAAAATCCAAAGACAAGAATTAGACTTACCATAGACTGGGGTAGATGTTGACTCCGTCTTCCTCTTCACCCTGTCAGATAAAACATAGTCAGTCATTACAGTCAGTATTTGAGTCTAAATGTATCTCTTCTGAAAAATGATTCAGCAGAAGGTAGAAAAGAGGATTTAGTAACTAGCCACACAGCTTAACAATAATGAGTTTCAGGATAGCCAGCCACAATGCCTAACAAAAAATTAAAAAAATATAAAAAAATAAAAACTTCAATGTTTTCACATTTTGTCATATTACAACTACCAACTTTAATGCATTTACCGACATGTTAAGACAGGGTTAGATAAATTGGTGAATAACTGTGTAGTTGAAGGAAAAGAAAAACTAATTCTTCCTTTCTGTGAGTTATCTCTGTGTAGTCCAGCTTCCTTCCACAGTCCAAAAACATGGTTGTTAGTTTAATTAATCTCTCTACATTGTTTTTATGAATTGGTTTCTGTTATTCTTTGACTGATTGTCAGCCTGTTTAGGCTGTATCCTGCATCCCAATCCCAGTCCCACTGGCGACCCCGCAAAGATAAATGAGTCTAGATAATGAATGGATGAAAAAACGTAGGGCAAAATTACATCACACTTTTCAGATTGTGTGAACTCTTCCAACTTGGAACTCAAACATATACATTTCTGAATTTCTGAATAGAAATGCAGCATCAGTTTAGCCTTTCAGCTATCTAATAAAAATATTAAAATGACAAAAAGTGGACTAAGGTGGCGTAAGCTCCACCACAAATGAACCAAACTTATGTAGTGATTTATAGTTGGCTGAACAGACTAAAGCAGTGTTAACAATCACACTTTTTTTTTTATTTTTTTGAAGAAAAAAAAACAACAAACAAACAAAACAAAAACAATTCAAAATAATGTACTACAATGTGTCTGTTTATCCCATATAGTACACATAAACACATAATATTAAAAAGTTGTAAAGTGACAACAGGAACACAATGTGTTAACACTCTTGCAAGGCCTTGTAGCATCTATTGTTTTCCATATCTTTGTTTATTCAGCTATGGACCTCATACAATGCTGGAAGGAGATAAATTGCCTCTCAGAAAATGGCACCACACCCACAAGGAGAAATATATTTTTATATAGATATAACATTTCTAGTTTTTCAGGTTTTGGTTTAGGTGGTAATGGGGGAAAAAGTTAACTAATGATTTCAATACTGAACACTTTGCAGCAGTCTTATCTCTACAGTGCATTTGCCATTTCTATCCATCTGGTTTCAATTCTTTCCACCTGCCCATCAGTCTGCAGCCTTGGCTAGGTGAGCCTATTACACGCTTCTCACACTGTTCAGTAGACACACTTCTACATGCATGCGCACCCCTTCACTCCCACAACATACACACTAGCTTTTACTTTATGGTAATTTAACTTGTCATGCACATCAGCCAAATCTGCTCCTCTGTAAAACGGCTGTTAGTGAAGCCACATCAAGGCCCTGATGAAGTGATTCAGAGTCCAGAACGAAGAGTTCCAACAACCTCTTAACCAGCAAACACAGGAAACAAACTAGCACAAAGTCTATAGCATAAATTGTGCTTTAGAATACCGTTCTAACCTCAGGAATTTTCAGAAGAACTTGGAGGAGAGTGCTAGATAAATAAAGTGAAATAAAATGCAGGTATGCAATGCAAGTCTGACTTGCTTGCTTATTTAACTCACCATACAGATGTTCTGTGAGTGGATTAGATAAATTAGAGCAAAATCACTCCACACTTTTCCGATTGAGGGTCTTGTTTAACTCTACATTAAATGTACAGACATTCTATGAATGAAAGGTAAAAATAACAACTATATGCTGGAAAATTATACACTTGATCCTATATTTCAAGATTTATTTGAGGATACCATATCAGCTAAAAGCCAATTATAATGTGATTTGTCATTGAAACAGCACATTCCTCATAATTAATCCTAAGCATGAAAGCATTAACTCCCTAGAGCAGGGGTGCCCAAAGTCAGTCCTCGAAGGCCGGCAACCTGCATGTTTTAGTTCTCTCCCTGGTTTAACATACCTGGATCAAATGATGGCTCGTTAGAAGGCCTAAGAAGAACACTGACATGCTGAAAAGGTTGTTGGTACTACCAGGGAAAGAACTAAAACGTGCAGGATGCTGGCCCTTGAGGACCGACTTTGAGCACCCCTGCCCTAGAGGATGAGAATAGACATATATATAAGACTTTTTTCCTTTTTTTTTTTTTTTTACATAATTTTTAATTGATTTCTTTTCATAATTTATCATCCTTAAAATGTTTAAATATTTTTTTTAATTCTAACATATATTTTATATTAAGTTTGATTTAATTTAACTGAATTTGATAAGTATTCAGTTAAACTAAACTGAATAGTTTAATTAGTTGCCTATCAAATTATGTGTTGACCTACCACATAAAATGACAAAAACATCCATTAAAGTTGCTGTACAATGACAAAATATCTGGGGATTTTATGAAGTATATTGCTTGTTTTTATTCATTTATCTATTGCAGCACAGAGTTAAGGGTTACCATCATATATGTAACACTGGGCATCAGTGTCTTCAAGGCTATTTATTTCTTTCCAGAAAACCTGTCCCAGGCCAAGGCTGCCTGATTTGCTTGCAGACAAAATAGAAAATAAATAAATAAAGGCAAAGTGAATTTGCTGATACTGCTGAGCTCCAATGTTGCAGGATGTGCTATCATGTGAAACATCACTTTTTAGTCAACTACACACTTTCTCTGCACATACAGTATGTTTATTGCACCTCAATCCACCTCTCAGCTTGTCTTGACCTCCTTTGCTCTCTCTCTCACTTCGTCCTACTAAGAGTTTTTTAAGCTCCAAAAGCACTTTTTGTCTATTTATGTTGTGTCAGTGTTCCCCCAGACCTTGACACCAGCTATATTACTTCAGTTCAGCAGCTCCTGAACTCTCTGTGTGACACATTAAGCTCCATACAAGCGGAGAACAAACAAATATTGCCAGACCTGAATAATAATACAACAAATGACACAAAAATAAAACCAAGTACAGCAGCAAAATAAAAATAAAAAATCCCACAGGCCTCTTTGCAGTTCCAAAGAGGTTGCATTAGCAGCTGGGATGGGAGAAGACTGAATCGTGATCATGCAAGTAAAAAAAAGTTAATAAATAAAAAATACAAGAGAATAAGTGAAAGGTCTATATATGCTGTAGCTACGAGAGAAAGGATTAAAATAGATTGGAGAGAGTGTGAATAGTGAGAGACGACTCTCGGAGATAATTACACACTCAGTATGTGTCTTTTCACCACCCCAATAACAGATCACATGGTTTCACAGCCAGACACACCAAACGTCCATTCCTATTAACTTTTAACAATACACAGTCACAAAACTATGGCACATCATCATGGGAGAATTTTTATTTTAAAGGGCAAAACTTGATAAAAATCTTTGAATGATACTGCAACATTTTGACTTATGGAATACTAAAAGTCTAATAGTAAGCTTGGTCTCTAACATTGGCATGGCTGCTTGCCTAGTTTCCTGGTCATGTAATACACTTTGCAAATATTTAAGCCGCCAGCTAAAAGATGGGATTATGTGCATGAATTTTTATGCGTCTTTTAGTCAATAATCAGATGAAAAAAGACTTAGGAAGAGTGCATGATTCATTCACTGACATACAGGTCGGCTGACGCTACTGCTGTAGCACTCATTCAGTCCACACAGAAAAGTGTGAATTCACGATCACAAAAAATTGTTTCAACTTTATTCAATATCTTCATATTGTACTGATTTTCACCAGTTACTGTAACTGTAAGACAAACCTGACCCATCAGTACCCCATATTCCTGCCTTATTTCACTTCCTGAATACATCTTTACAGCCGAGCCTGACAAATTATGTGTGCAGTGCAATAATCTCATAATCGCCATCAAATATTAAGGCTAAAAGTGGCCCAATGCAAATTGCTGTAAGTATACAGGTAATGTAAGATTTATCTACATTATATACAACATTGTGATGGCACACAGAAAAAAATTCATATTTATCATAAAGAAGTTTGCAAACTTGTCCTCAAAGGAACTAGAAACTTTGATTGAATGTTTATAAAAAGTTGGTCAAAACGTGATGTCTTAGGGTGGGGAATCTAAACGTAAAGTAATAAATCACAGCTTGTGAATTTCTCTTAGTCAAGAACATGCTAGGTATATTTTTGAAGTAAATGCATCATTCATGCACCACCATTTTATATAGCACAAGCATTCTGGAATGATGAATGAAACATATAATCTGTTACCTTTGCTATACTAAGACATATCAGTGGTTTTTTTTGTTGTTTTTTTTTAACTTTTTGTACTGATTGTTTGACCATCTGGAGGCCAGAGGTAAATGTTTTATGTACAATCTGAGTTTAATAAAGCAACTTAATTGATAGCTGTAGGAAACAGGTCCAGTTCTCCTTCTATGTCAGTCTCTTCAAGAGATAAGCATGCAGAGGTGAGTGAAGCTCTATTGCAGACAGAACCTGTGCAGACTAAGAAGCATCATTGTACTGAAATTGGCCCAAACATTCTAAATTTCGAAAAGTTCAGCATCTGTACATTACAATGCTAATGAAATAAGGCTTTCCTGGAGATTAAATTTCAGTTATTTATATCAGCAAAGCTACTACTATCATAGGCATAGAAATTCAAACTGATTTTACATACTAAAGTTGTGTTCTCCAATAAAAAAGGCAGGTATGCAATAGTCTGAAAGGTGATCTTAACATATGTTCTCATCTTACAAGGAAGCTTACTGGAAAAATGATAACTATAGCGTGTACCCATTCAGTCATCGATGCTCTATACCCGCTTTTCCTAATCGGGTGAAGAGGTTTGTAGGAGACACAGAGAACAGACAACCATATATACTTGATGACCATTAGAGTAACCAATTAACTTAAAATCCATATTTTGGGGCTGTGGGAAAAAGCCAGAGGCCATGGAGAGATCACACACATCCACCTGGAGAACATGCAAACTCCATGCAGAATGGTTTCAGATAGAACTGAAATGCAATATATTCTTGGTAGAGAACAGTGCGGACAACTGTCCTGCAATTAGTTTTAAGCCCGATTGAACATAACATAAAAATTACATGCACCTTATCCAGAGTGGAAATAAGTTTGGACAAAAAGCTAAAGTCAAGACAGACAATTATAAGTTTATGCTTTCATGCTACCCCTTTAAATCAATGCACTTAAAGGAGTCCTAAAAGCAACTGAGCAGAGCATTGTTGGAAATCCAATACAAATTTAGCTGGCAGCTCACCGATTATTTACTTCTTCCCTCCTTCTCTTTTTATTCTCTCGGAGTGAGGCCTATAATTAGCCAATTGCAAGAAAAGGTTAGGAAAGAGTGTGGAGAGACACTGTATGTGACTGTATAGTTAAAGGTAAGATCCTCTAAAACCTAAAGCTAACCTCACAGTTTATTTGTTGAATACATTCAGCAAAGTACACAAATGTCAATGGCAAGATTGCTTCTTCCAAAGCAGCAACATATTTATACACTCTATCTAAAATGAGCTGCAGCATAAATACTATCAAATATAAGTTATCCTACTGGATTTTAAAAATCTGCAATGATAGAGTAGAGATGCCCAATCTGTAACACTAAGCAGTTTTCTAAGTCTCATCTATAAGTGCTAAAGTGAACAGCTGTGTCCACAGAAATAGTACCAGAGTGGTGGCTGAAACAGCATCTGCAAAATCTCATCAGTAAAAGAGCACATGAGACATAGAATTACAAAAAAAACATAAACAGGAGGAGGATCTTACTTGTGCTCTGTCTCTAAATTTGCAAGTCATCTTAAAGGTCATAAAAAAATAAGATTCAATTATATGATGAAATCTTTTGATATAAAAAAAATGTTTGCCACCTTTCAGATTTAGTCCGTTTCAACTTATTTGTTGCACTGAAATGAATCAGGCCATTAAACATAGCTGACCAGAAAAGAGACCCTGAGAAGAAAGCAGTATTTAAATGATAATTTAAATTTTTTAGGTGGGAAACCATCCTGACTCTATATGAAAAGATTCTTCTCCAATCTAATACAATATGAAATGACGGTTTGACCAGATTTTTGGGGTCAGTCTATATAATTACACGCAGACCTTAGTCCAGATCTGGAGAATTATAAAATCATAGAATCCACTTGAATCTCAAAACGCAACACAACATACAACAATCTATAAAAATTGCCAAACATATTACAAACAAAGTCATTGAAATATGTCAATCAGGATTAGCTGGCCAACGATTGTATGACCTGTTGATATTTTTCAGGAAGTAAAGGAAGAACATCATCTAAGGCGTGTCAGTCTTCACTTGCCTCAGTTAAAGTCAGTGCTTATGACTAAAAAAACAAAAAAAAGACACTGCGCAAAAAAATTGATTCATGGGAGAGTTCTAAGATTAAATCCACTGCTAACCAAAAGGAACACCAAAACCTGACTCACATTTTCCAAAAATTGTCTTGACAATCCACAAGACCACTTTTTTTAATTTCAAAAAAAGAACATCCTGCTGACACTTCACCATATGGGCTATGGGAGAACCAAACTACCATCACAATGCAAACACATAGGCAATAGTGTGATGTTCTGAAGCTAATTTGCTCCTTCAAGACCTGGATGTCTTTGCATAACTTGTTGATTCTTGCTGCTAAGCATGCGTGAGTTATGAATAGTTTTAAAAAAATGAAAAAAACATTTTTCATTTAAGTCCAGACAAACATTAAATCTGTTTGTCTGGACTTAAATCAAGTCACATTGCTGTGGCATGACCTTAAACATGCTTCTCATGCTTAAAAAACAAACAAACAAAAAAATTAAGTCCACTGTAGCTGAATTGAAACAATTAAAAACAATTATTTTAACATTTAAGTGCAAAAAAAAGAAAAAAAAAAGAAATCTGCAAGGGGGTGAATACATTTTCACAAAAATACATTGAAGAGTTTTTAAATCACAGGTTAAAACACTAAACCAGACATAGAAGGTTTACTGTGTAAGAACCATAATCGGCTTCATAACTGTCATCTGACTGAGCACATCACCAAGCAGATGTGTTTTACTAACGTAAAAGGACGATAGAGGTCTTTGTTATGGTGTGGTGTGAAGCAAACAGAAAGGACAGAGAGAAAGGGCTGATAAAATGAGGACTTTTATCAGCCCAGTAAAGATTAAAGGGAGTAAATGTGAGTCTCACCCATAAGCTCATGCAAAGCAAATGTGGCCATTAATGCCAACCCAACAAGGACTGTATGTTCAATGTGTAATGCATTTGAAATACAAACCAAATTGTCATCTTTAAAAGCTTCATACAAGCTGTATTTTTATATAAAAAATGTATAATCATCAACATATCCATATACAATACCAAAAGACATTACCCCTCCATATGTATGGAGGGGTAATGTCCATACATTTCTCTAATGATAGAAATATGAAAGCTGCATGGAGACTGAGCCTTTCAACAAACAGTAGGAGACATGGTAAAAATGGAACATTTGGAAAGGAAAGGTAAATTTAAACTACTTCAATTTCTCACTCCAGTGACTTAAACTTTACTTTAATTGCATCAATGTACATTTACAGAGACCTGCAAGACACTGTCATGGCTGTTAAAGTGTGTCATTATAAGATAATGTGATTTGTTTCTCACAGAGACCAAGGCGTGAAAATGAAGCCCTTTATTTACAGTGTGTCTTCCTGCCTGACTTGCTTTTCCTTCACGCATTGATAAACACCAGAGGGGCTTTATAGATCCTGCCGGATATTATGGTCAGAATAGAGGTCAGCCAAGCTTCAACTGCCGGTGAGGGTTGTGCTTACAGTGAACTTACAGGTAACTATAAGTTACCTGTAAATTACATAATTGCTCTTTTTTTTCAGAGCGAAGTGATTAATACATATAATTAGAAACAATTAAGACATGTTTTTGATGTACAAATCAACTGTGACACCATTTCTAGTTATATTCAACAAATTAGAATATGCATTCCAATGAGGTTTGTCAGATAAAATTTACCTTTTTAAAAATAATAACCTCTGAGTAGGTTTTAAACATGATATAAAATAAATAAGCCTGGCATAAAAGACTTTACAGTACAAAAAAAGTATATTTGGTGCATGGTAGATCTCTTCTTTTACAACTTTTACAACTTAATAAGCATTGGGTCCATTTGACTTAGGCAGCAACAAGGGGTTAACAAGACAAAATAGAAAATTGATCCAATAATTGCATCCATTACAACAGATGTAGAGATTGGTTTGGAGTGAAATGGGGCTCACTTTTCTACTTTATGATGTTCTACACCAATCTGATTGTTGGTGGGTTTGGAGCAGAAATTTCAGCATGGAAGGTGAGGTCACTCTTCCCTACAATTATCTTCTTTAACCCTCTATGGCATGGTGTTGCCCACAGGCAACAACCACATATCTGTACCTCAATGTTGCTCCTTTATTTTATTTTTGGGGGGGCATGATTTGAAGTACCACCAGACATATTTGTGTTCAAATAAAATAGGTATTGAGGTTCATGTGACCTTTTACTTGGAAGAGGAGCAGTCCTTTTTATGAAGCAGAGTTGCATGGTACACCTTGTCTCCTACTTGTAAGTTGTAGATCACTTTTCTTCATGGTTAAATTTTGGGTAACTCTAAAAATATTTTTATGTCTGTGAGTATGTAAAGAAGCATTGTAGATCATTTAAATAATTTTTATGCTAAAACTGTGTTTTTTTTGTTTGCGCAACATTGCGCAGTAGGCCTGTTTCTTCAGACAATATTATTGTAATGTGTTGATATGCAGTTGATTACAAAATAATTATCACAGCCAATTTTTTAACTATATTATTGACCAACAGCAACAGGAGATGGATGCAAGCTCATTTCATAGACAAACGGTGCATGGTGCAGAAGTTGGGGTCATTCCTGATGAAAACATGAGGCTCCACTGTACCACCATTATTCCATTGTTTGTTTATCCTCAAAACTAACTTCAGTACAAAAGGGCAATAAGCTGGTCACCAATGAATAAATGGCCCTATTCCAAATCAGGTAAAGACTGAAGCAATATCTGCCAAAACCAAAAGTATGGGGCTGTGGGATACTTCATATGGCTGGTGCAGATAAGGTCCTTACAACTTTAAAACTTACACAGGGTGAGTCATGCCACCACCAAAACTACCACACATGGGAGCTGGTGGAAATGTGTTCCTTTGCTTGGCTCAAACTCTATATGTCAGCCTAGCAGATTAAGCATTCTGAGACTCTTCCACCAAAACATAGCCTAATACAAGTAATAATAATTTTAGCCAGATAAAGAAATTGGCATTGAAAGGAGTTACCTGACTCAAGAGCAACAAAACCCCCAAATAATGAAAAAGAAAGTGTTTATTGCTATGTTGTTTAAAAAGATACTTTAACGAATCAGCTAGGTCAACATACGAAGATTTACAGTTTCTCAACTTGTGCTACATAACAATCAAACTTCAGTGCATTTTTTTATTTTTTATTTTTTTGCTATCACGCGTAGCTCCTCCATCACATTACCTATGTAATGTGATGGAGGAGCTGTCACGAGCTAAAACGTAGTCCAACAGTAAAGTCCGTGCCGACATGCAACACGCACACATGCATACACACCCCCACCCGAAATAACTTACTTTTTGGTGTCAGCAAAAACGCCCACGGTTCGTTGTGAGTGCAGTGCACACATGGCATACAAACATTTGTATACAAACATTTTCCAAATATTCAAGCCAAGCTGTTTCCAGGTTGAGGCGCGCCGGGAGGGATCACGTGATAACGTGTTCGCGATGTCATCGGGACGTCGTGTTAGTTGAGTATTCTATTTTGGAAATGGCGTGCTGTGGTGGCGTAGGGGATGGTGCGACCCACGTTTGGAGGCCTTGAGTCCCGGACCTCGCGACATTTGCCGCATGTTTTTTCCCCTCTTTCCTGTCAGCATACTGTCTTAAAAGGGACACTAGAGCCCACAAAAAGACCCTCTGGTGGGGAGAAAAGAAAAAAAATTCTATTTTGGAAATAGGCTGTCTTTCTTTGTTTTCTCCTTTTTTTCTACGTGTTATTATAATGTTATTTACTTGTATACTCTGACAATCGTCTACATGAGCTAGAAGTAATTGTTTAGATTTTTTGTTCATTTGTTTGTTTTGTTTTTGTCTTCCTGTGGGCGCAGCCTGGGGCTATAAAAGAGGGCTCTGCCTCCCCACAGGGAGTCAAACTGAGTTTTAACTCTCAACAGGTCATACTAAAGGTGATGAACTTTTGAGCTGTTATATAGATGCTGCAGGGTTGTTTTTTGTTTGTTTGTTTGTTTTGTTTTATTGTTTTTGTGTGTCTGTCTGTTTTTAACCTGCCTGGACATCCATTGTAAATATGCTGCACAACTTCTTGAACTTTTTTTCACCTGAAGATGACAATAGTAAACTATGGGCTCGGCCTATCATTCTTGTCCAAGTCCTAACAGAACTCTGACACTCATAAGACAAATTGTCAAGTTAAAAGAAAACTAATGGTCTAATGGTCTAAACAGCTCATAAAATAAGAAATTTTGAAATAAAAATGTAGATTGTGTACATGCACTGAACCCCTCCAAACAAGTTCCAGTGCAAAAAGGGAGGCAGGGGGTACGCTGAAAAAATAAGGGGAAGATTTTGTTATTCCTATTAATTTTCTAAAATGTGTGTTTTGTGGGTAAAATGTGAGGGAGCAAGATAGCGAATTTTGCCAAGGTTGTTCAAACAACACAGCGACTGATCGCACAGCCAACTGGGTACCGAGCATGATCAAAATAGCTTGTGGATTTGAAAACATAAGCATGCAGGGGAACTGAAAAAGAAGATCAGGGCCAAAATGAGCTTACACTGTCTATCAAAAAGAGTGGTGGGACAGTGTGTGTGTGTGGAGGGAGGGTGGAGAGGGAGATGAGGCAAGAGAGAGCAGCAAACTGACATGAAAATGAGGCAGGGCTTGGGGAAACGCAAGCAGGTTCTGACACCTGAGGTTTGTGAGGGGTTTTGGGTAGGTTGGCTCAGGACGATAAGATGACTGCCACCTTATCTGTTGTCGTCAGGTTGTTAGCACACACACATCCACATGGACATATGAACACAAATGTGGGCTCACACAAAATCTGGTCAGGAAATGGTAGGCAAAACACAGTTGGAAGATTGGCAGACAGGTGTTTGGGACTGTGACTGGAATTGACTCAGATGTCCATTTGTGTACTGCTGCTTGTGTGGTCTTGTGTGTGTGTATGTGTGTGGGCGTGCGCGGGTGTGTGTGTATACTTTACAAAAGACACAAAAGGTTAAACCAATTAAAAAATGGCAGGAGAGGGATTCCAGGAAATCCAAAAGTAAATTAACATCTCATTTAATTTTTGAGCTTTTATATCAACTTCATTAGATGCAGAGCAAAATGAATCTAGATGTAATCAAAGCACAAAAAACAGACACCATGCCAGATGTTGGATATTAGACAGGATGATATGAACATATGATCCTCATATGAAGCAGTCACATTAGTTCAGCGTATTTAAATAGACTTGACCACAATCAGTAGCGGAAAAACGTCACAAAATTTTTGCTTTGACAACGATCCTCTTTACATTGCAGCTCCAATAAACCTGCCACACAAAAAGGCCAGTATTTTGAAACTTTTTTCACTGATGTTGTTTCTTATTTTACTTTTATTCTCTTTGTTAGCTTCCCTCCAGTGTTTTGTTTGTTTATGCTCAGTAGCAGAGAATTCCAAATGTTTCTGCAGTGCAGGTTGAGCGTGAAAGGCCTCGTAAAAACGGAGGAAAATTCTTCAGATGATTCTTCATGGCAGGAGCCGTGTTTGTGCACCAAATGACAAATGTAAGTATTTTCCTAAGTTAACAAATTTTGATTGTGCGGTACCACTGTATTAAATATTCTCTAGCTTAGAGTGTTATTTCTTCTGATTAACATTTGCCAACATGAAAGCCAGACAGATATTCTGATGTGTTTAGCTTAATATCATTGTAAATTCTTCTATACAATAAATATATTTCAAATGAATAAAATAAAATATGTCACTTGGGGGAAAAAAAGTGATTGTATTTGTCTGTTTAAATTATGCCAATTACATTTGAAGTGTGGGATGCATTTTTATTAACCCCCCTTTTACTCTAATATCCCAAAGTAAAATTTAATACCACCAGTTTTCTTCAGAAGTTCTAGAATCAAGTTATGTGAGTAAAGGGCGTGTTGAATATAGCTGTTATGTGAAAAGGGGGGAGGAGGTATTTTTTTAAAAGCAGTGAACACACTGCTTAAAGAGTAATGAACACACCAGGCAAGTCTGGGAGAATGTTGTGAAGAAGTTTAAAACAGGGTTTTCATATAATATGTTATAAGCATTGAATGTCTCAGAACTCTGTTGAATCTATAGTGTGAAAACAGAAAGAATATGAGATAAGTGCAAACCAGAACAGAACAAGCGAAATAAAAGCACTGATGAGAAAAGAAGCTAAGAGCCCCATAGTGACCCTCGAAGAGCTGCAGAGATCATCTGCTTAGGTGGGAGAATCTGTTGTCAGGAAAAGTTTTATTGTACATTTTAGAAAGCTGGCCCTGATAGATTTCTGGCAAGAATAAGAGGATTGTTAAAAGAATGTTTAAGAAGTTTTGCTTAAGATTTGCTATATGTAATGTATATAAAGCAGAAAACATGGGAAAACACAACTTTGGTAAGATGAAACCATAATTAACTCACCTAAGTTTACATGCAAATCACTGTTGTGCCACAAAATGGAAATTGCATATTATCCTAAGCACAAGATCCCCCTTGTATAATATAGTTATCACAGTGCAGTGCTATGGGGATACAGGAGTACAGGGCAACCTTGGAAGAAATGTGTTATATTAGTTCTTGAGAACGGAATCCAGGGGCCAATTTCCGAAAATAATAATGGAATCCAGGGGCCAATTTCCGAAAATAATAAAGAGTTTGGTCAAGAAAGGAAGACAATATATAAATCAAAAGTAAGTAGGAAAAAAAACTGGAGACAAATTACAAATTACCAAATGTATTCACATCACCTGCTGAATTCCAATGACACTTTTAGACACTGACTGACAACCTCCATGTTTTCTTCTAACAATATGGCAAATAAACAATCCACACTTGAATGAAGATGCTTGCACAGTAAATGATTTTAGATGTGTATGTAAGTTTTACCTGTTAACATGTAGAGAACATTTGGACTGATACAATGAATGGAAGATGCTATAAAACCATTTCAATTGCCAAGACACGGGGAAACAACTGAGCACACAAATAAACCCCTTTTAGCCTTACCCTGTGGGATCCCATACAGTTACTTCTCATTTTTCCAAACACCCATGGGTCACACACCAACTCTGGAACAAACTCTACCTCTCTAAAGGGGAAGGCAATGGTTTATTTTCATATTATGAAACAAATCAACTTCACAATCGATTATTATTATTTTGGCAGACAGTAAGAGATGGATATTTCTTTTTTTTTTAAGCTCTGGTTGCTTTAATGTGAAGGCTTTGGGATGCAGTCAAATGATTCAGTGGTCATCTGCCACCATAAATATTAATTACCAGCTATAGCTTAGCTGTTGGACATTTATGTTATGCACTAGCCAAAAGGAAAGCTTTATTAAAAGAATAGAGCATATACATGTGGATGTTGGATGTCATGAGTGGTCATATTGAGTGCTTGGCTGTGCTTCATTGGTGTGTGTGCAGGTTCATGTGAGATAATGTGCAAATGTCTGAGTGTTCCAAGGACAGGCGATGATGGGAATTGTCCCAAAGGCTCCGCGGTCCTTCTCTAATATACAGTAACAAGCCATCAGCACAGTGTATAACTAGTTAACACATCATGACATTATAAAAAAAAAAAAAAGCTTGAACAAAGTTAAGTAAAAGTCGAAGCCTGACCACATGGAAGATTACACTCACATTAGGTCAGTTATAATAGCAAGTATACTAAAGGGACAAACAATAACTGCATGATATGATAAAAGGTGTTATTAGCTAAAAACTGTCAGTTACGGTAATTTTAATTAAGACTTTTTAGTCTTCTGATTTAAAGTCTTAGTCTTGCATGGCTAATTAAAGTACAAATAATAAATTAGTTTTATCCTCGTTTTTAGAAAACACTGCTCATGACGACAAATCATAATTTTTCTATCTGTTACTTCATCCCTTCATTCTCAGATTTATGCCTGATCTATCAGTCCATTTATCCATTCTGCCTCCTGCATCCACTGGTCTCACTCTCCCTTTATTCTCTTATCTACTTAAATGTATTGTACAGCACCATTCCAGGCCTGGTGTAGTATATACTGGCCATGAAGATATTGAACAGGACTCTGAATCACTGTCTCCATTTACCCGTTTACCAAACAGATACAAGAAAAGCCCCTGTGTTGAAGCCACGGTTCAGCAGTTTCTAATTATGTGTTGAAGCCTAGACAGCATATTTCATATAGGTCCATAAAGAAAGGATAAGAGAAAAAAGAATGAAATGACTTACACTGAAGCAGGAGAGTGGTAAACCAAAACTGTGACAGAAATAGGTTGAAAGGAAACTACAGACCCCATCATTCAGTCAAGTCAGTTCTCTTTTTTTGCAACAGCTCAATGTTTTGTTCGGTCTGCAACATTCTATTTAACAGCCATTATGTTAGTAATATCTCAAGCCAAACATACAATGCACATTCATTGGATGATGCATCAGTTTCCCATGAGCATAAATTTTAGTTTATAAGAGACTATACATGAAAATTATATACTAACTACTGAATAAATATGTTAATGGTTTGGCTATTAAGATTTTCAAACTGATAATTGGCAGTTACGTAATTAACAAAGAGATAATAGGTAAAAGTGATCAATTTCTTGGAAGACGTTGATTTATCCTAACGCTCATACCTATGGAGGTAAATTAAAAACTATTTAGTCTCAATAATATTGCAAACTATTCATTAGAGAAAATGGAAAAACTGGCTGATGACTAGAATCAGACAATTTTATATTTGACTAGTCCTGAATAGGCTGCACAGTGGAGCAGTTGGTAGCACTGTTGCCTTGCAGCAAGAAGGTCTTGGGTTCGATTCCCGGCCCAGGGTCTTTCTGCATGGAGTTTGCATGTTCTCCCTGTGCAAGCATGGGTTCTCTCCAGGTACTCCGGATTCCTCCCCCAGTCCAAAAACATGACTGTCAGGTTAATTTGTTTCTCTAAATTCTCCCTAGGTGTGAGTGTGTGTGTGAATGGTTGTTTGTCTTGTTTGTTGAAGGATTAAATTGACGGATAACAGAAAAGGTGAAGATAGTACAGTAAAATTTATGTGTTATTCTTTATTCAGCTTTCATTCTAATCTGTCAAAGATGTCAGATTTTGAAACTCTGGCATCCTTTTCAACATCTCCAAGTAACAGAAAGAACATGTTATTTAGACTGTGACAGACTGGCGACCTGTCCAGGGTGACCCCCGCCTCTCGCCCAGAACGTAGCTGGAGATGGGCACAGCAACCCTCCCGACCCCCTTAGGGACAAGGGTGAACAGAAAATGGATGGATGGATGGATGGATGGATGGATGTTATTTAGAGAACATTCAATAAGAATTCTGCTAAAGGGTGTTTAAAATATTAACTTCAAATCATTTGGGTTTTTTTAAATAGTGAAACTTTTCTCAATCACCCATTGTTTATCTTCTAATATTGTTTTAGAAAAATTACGGTCAGAATTTAAGGTTTGTATAAGTGCCTTCAAATAACTATTGAATAAACAAATGCAAATTATGGTATTTGGAATAAGTGTTGATCCTTTGTTTATTTTGGTATATTGATCTCTGTTTTCCTTAAAAACAAAGAGCATTGCCCTGACATAGCTATCCCCTGGCTTAAATATGTATATTCAAGCTCAGAATCAACCATTAGGTCTCTAAGAAATGACCATGGACAGTCTAATTTCATCCACATTATGAAGCAGTGCTGATGTACATTTACATCTAACCCTCAGACCTACCCAGGCTACCAGTCTGCATTTATTCCCTTGTCTAAACCTTAACCCAGAGGCAAGGTTTGAAGATCACAAAGTGAAGGTTAAAATGTGTCCTGACTGCCTTTCGGCAATTTCACATTAATTAGCAAACCTCTATGACTTTGATAGTACAGCTAAATGTGAAACACTCACTCGTGGACACACCAAACCACACACACACCCCATCAGGAGGACATGCATACGTACACACAGCAGCTCTTCTCAGGGCTCGTTAATGAGTGATGTCATTAATGTTGGTGTACGGTTGCCAGCTGTAATATTTCCTGTGGTCATTAGACCATCTGGTGGCCTGACTCCTTGCATATCTCTATCTGTCTCCACTTCTGCTGTTCAGTATTTCTGGTGGTTCAAAGCTCATGTGTCCTTATTTCTTTATATATTTGAGCAACTTTCAATTAAATGATTCAATGGATTTTTTTATAGGTATTTATTTCTGGACAGATCTTTTCATAGTTTATTAACCTGCAGTGCTTCTTTCTCTGCTAACTTTAAACAGATAATAAAGAGCAAATCCTATTACGTGGAGTCCTAACATATTATGAAATGAATAAAACAACATCAGTTATATAGCACTTTTCAACCCTGAAGGGGTTCTCAAAGACACTTCACATTATTCAGAGATATCCTGATGCAGATCGTATTGTCCTTTTAAAATAAGTTATTTTACCATCAAATTACAAGCAAATTCCCTGGAGTGCAGCAGTATTTCTAATCCACTGGTGCTATTTTTTTTACTTCTTTGCATATTTTAAGCTTATTAGTTTATTTTTACAAATTGAACTGGAAGGGAACACCCTTCTGAGACTAGGTTGTGGAAAAAAATTGGTCCAGGAGGAAAACCCAGACATCCCTATTTATAAAAAGGACAGTCTGCTCTGGGCTTTGCTACCAGTGGGATATTCCCAAACATTTCCATAGCGAGGTGCCTAGGAGGGCTCTTTACAAAATGTCACCTCAACTATTCCCTTTGGTATAAAAGAGTAGTGGTTCTACTCTGAACTTCCCCTGAATGACAGTTACAACTTTATATCTTGGGCTGAAGCAAGGGTTAAGGGCAAGGGTTAAGCAAGTTTAAAACCAAACCAGACATAACTAACTTGAAAACCGAAAAAACAACAACAAAAAAACAAACAAATAAACAAACAAAACCAGTTACAATTGCCTCCAGAAATGTGTAAGTAAAAAAGCCCATCCTCTTTGACCTAGCCAGTCCCAAGCCCAGATAAAAGGGATTTGTGATAGTAAATAAAGACTCAAGAGAAATACATTCAGATTTAGTTCTAAACATACATATGGGAAGTATAGACATGCAACATTCATGTGAATATAAACTAAACATTACATCCCTTGAAACTTTCTTTGCACATTTCTGTCCCTTTGTTGACCAATACCATATCATCCAGCCACACTCTGTGCATACAACTTAAAAGCTAAATATTGTATACAATACATATTAGCCCAGGTAATACAGTTATCACATTCATTGCTCTATCTTTGCTTCAACACAATAGGTTTTTTTTTTTCTTTTCTTCCAGATCCAAAGGCACAATCCAAACAGTATTGATTAAAAACAACCACCAAGAGGGCTCAAATCTCTAAAACGCGACTTTTGTTTTGTATTTCATATTCAAAAGATGGTATTGCAATTTACTGCAGAAAAGGCCAAAACTCTCAAAACTAATTAATTTTCTGTTTTCTGCTCTCCAGTCTACCTGTATCACACTTTGTTTGAAGCAAAAGGAAAAGGAAAAAAAAAGGTCAGATCACTTTAGTTTCATACCAGTTTGCTTGTCTCCCAGATTCTTACATTTTTAATAAGAAGGGTTCTTTGAAGTCCATATGAAGCATGGTTAAAATTTACAACCAATTTCTGTATCAAGTGTTTTCTTTTCCTCAAAATATAACAGTGTTAAATTCACCTGCTCTTTCTTTAGTCTTTATAATAACATTTTATTCCACAGAGCATGACAGTCTGTTTTGATAACTCCAACAACTGCTCAAACATTTCTTGCTGACAATTTTTATAGCAATGTTGCTACAGTTGTTGTATCATTTTAAATTCATACCAATGATCTGTAATAAAACGCAATGCTTTATTATTATTATTTATTTATTTATTTATTTATTTTTTGTTGAAGTCACATATTCACAAATATTTCTAAAATACTTTCCTGGTCAAACTACATGAAAATATTGCTTCAAAGCCGCTATGTGTAAAATGTTTGAAACAACTTCAAGTTCCTTTTGTCTCCATAACTCACTTGTGTCTAGCCTCATTCCAGCTTTCCCTTGACTCTGCTTTGCAATGCTAAAAAAGCATCCCCAAAGCATGATTCTGCCACTGCCATATTTCTAACGACTAGGATGATGGGTTTACATCTCAAATATTTAAAGATTTTGTTTTTTTGTATCAACAGAACCAACAAGTTAAATACAACTTGGACCAACTACTGGAAAACCTGCCTTGCCCTCTGCACAACTGTGGATGTAATTTTCATCCATTTTCTATCTGCATCTAGACAGCATTCAGAAATATATCTGTCTGCTTCTGCTATGGGCAAAAAAATTACTTTTTTTTGCTTTTATGAGATAGTCCAAAGTTCACAACAGGCTCATTATGGTTTAATGAAGTAATTACATTTTTTGATTTGAATGAACCCAAACTTTCTCCTTTGTAATTTCCTGTGAGCTCTTGTATGCCCGAGCCACTGAAACATACATCTGCTGGAGAAAAAGATTTTCTTACAGCCAAGTATCCTAGAAGGTCCATGTGTATACGGAAACCAAGAAAGATTCAAAGAGTGTACAGATTAGAATTTAATGTTGCAGACAACAGTTCCTTAAAGTTCAAAGCTTGTGGAAAATATGCACTGTCCATTCATGTTCCAGCAAAAATCTCATTGTTCTTATCTTCACATATTTTATGTGTTACAGTTTGATTAGTTGATTATTTGAACAGCAGGTATAGTAAATCATGCATGTCTTTAATTTATGCAGTTTGTGAATTGTCCAGCCAACTATTTACGATGTTACATATCTCTGTCTTTCAATTCTACAGCTCCAGGACAATGGAATCCAGGTCAAGCTGTATCCCTTTAAGGCGCAGTAGGATGGTCTCACTGCAATAAATCTGTCAGTGTCTCCTGCAGGGAGTGCATTGCTTTTAAAGCAAATTAGACAAGTTGATTTGATTGGCAATGATTGATGCTAGTCTCCAGCTTCCCCACTGATAATGCATTTCTTCCTCAGACACTGTTTCCAAATCTGCTACAGGTGTACTCAGCTTTCTAAATATTGCATACAGTTGTCTCAACATCACAATTATACTTTCAAATGAATGTGTATTACAAATGCAACCGTAGATTTTATTTGACTTTTATGTGACCAGCCAAGTCAGCGTGCATAGATAACTCTGTGAACATCAATTTTAATGTCTTGTTTTAGGTTTGAATTTAGACAGTCATTTTCACACACAAATGATTTGAAACAAGGCAGTTATGTTTAGAGGTATTTTCTGTGGGAAAGTGAACATTCTCTGAATCGATCTAATGTTTGGAGCACTTAAACAATGTTTAAGTATTTCTTAAATTCACCTTCATCCATCGTTCCATCAATTCTAACCATCTTTGTTGTCTTTGCTGAAAAAAGGAATCTTCAGAGGATACGATGTTGCCACAAAGATGTTTCACAGTTGTGCTGGTGAGTCAAGGTTGATGTACATAGTTTTTTTCCCTCATTATTTTGGATGCAAGTCATAGTACTTTCTTACACTTGGAGCTACAGCCTCCATATGGTTTGGGGTACATGCCACACTTTTCAGACATATATATTAGTAAAATATAAAATGAAATACACAAGTCTTTTTATTTACTCGTTATTATATTCTACTTTGTGTTGGTCTATCACACATAAGCCTGATAAAATATATCCATATTTGAAACAGAGCCCTGCCCACACCAACATGGATGACTTGAAAAAACAAAATAAACTATTTTGCACTTCCATATACTAACAGAATTTTTAGTGACCATAATATTTATAGACACTTGTGTTTGTAGCTCATATATGCATATTGAATAAGTGGTGTGTTTTTTTTACAAAACAATTAAGTACCATTATCTGCACTAAAACCTCATATATGATGTATTTTGGTATTATTTGAGCAAAATATTTGCTCTGTTTTCATCTGAACACAGTGCCATCTTCCACAGGTAACTGCCTATAGCAAATGTGAATCTTGTGCCATTCATTCAACAGTGACTGTGGAAAATACCACAGCTTCGCTGGACTTCGCCTTGTAGGCTTGTCTGAACTGTGATTGGCTGGTCTATCTATTTTGTTAGTACTATCACCAAGCCCTTCAGTTCAGTGACTCTCCTTTTGTCAATCCAAAGGTCAGTTTTGTGAAATGTTGAAATACAGGTTCTGCTGTCAACAAATTCTACCACCTAAGCTATAGCTCTGTGCATTTCTTGAAGTTTTAACATCTCAGAATAATGTTCATGTTGTTGCTGTGCTTTTTTCATGGTAGTGTTTCTTTAGTCATTTTTCCTGGTAAGTGTTGTTTGCTATTTATGTGACTTCTCAAGGTAATTTGTATAACAGGTATCAGTACAATTACTTAAACTAATAAAACTTGATAAAATTTGTGGTTGTAAAATGACATTAAAAAACTTTAAAGGGTATGAATACTTTCGTAAATCACTATTTATCTGTGCGATTTAATTAGGGTTGAATCAGAGTTCATAAACAGTCAACATATATAAATTTGTATTATGCCTTAAAGATCTGTTTCAACAAACGTTACATTGCAGAGGCACAAACTAGAATTAAACAACCCAAGCTGTCCCACTCGGTGTTAAGTTGGCTAGTTTTAAGCAAAGTGCAGTTATTTGAATTTAAAATAGGATTTACTTGGCTACTAAATGGACACAAGTTGGGTTGTCAGCTTGAGAAACCATGAAAAAAAAAAGAAGAAAAATCTGGTTTAATTTCACAGTACAATCTTCAGGCAGAGCTCCAAAACCTCACTGGGGGTTACAATTTAAGTACAATCTGTCTAAGCTGCTGCAGGCAGGGACAACAGGGCTAATGCCTGTTTCTGACTTCATGTTTGTGCTGTGGGAATAGTATTCCTAATGGGAATGTCACAGCCTCATGAGAATCCCGTATGCCTGTCTATTGAAAATAAAAGCCATTTAAAAGCCTCTTCCACGTGAAAAACAACTTGAAAAGCTAAGTCAAGTACAGCCTAAAGCATAATGTGGGAATTATTGTCAAGAAAAAAAAAAGAAAGGTAGTGTTAATACAGTGAAATTTATAATCCCACCCCAGAGGTTATGTGTATGTCCTGAGTGTACATACACTCGAGTTAAATAAGTTGATGGTAAGCATGTCTAATGTGAACAAGGTCAACCAAGCACAAAGGTAAATGCTCCATATTTCTTTTTTTTTTTGTCTTAATGGTTTTACATATTTATCCAGTGGAGTGTAGCCTCATTCTCCCTCATATATACGCTCATCTAAAAAAAAAAAAATATTGACTATTGTGAAAAAAGGGTGAACAGAGGCCACCATGCTATTTTGGACACTTTTCAGGGCAAATGTGATGCAAAGTGGTGTAGCCAAAGGTCAAGTAGAGTGTGCCATAGTTTTCTAATGTCGTCTGGTCTTTTTTTTTTCAGTTCATTTTCTCCAATAAATTAATACCACAAACCGATTTTTCAATTCACAAATGCTTGTTAGCGACTGATTTTTAAGTACGTAAGTTACATTTCCATATGGTCTGAGGTCCAGGGAAGCTAAGTTACACCCAGTACATGCCATCATCTCAAATAAACTTTCCAGTCTGCACTACTCAATTTTCTGATTATTATAATGTAATTGTGGCAGTTAATGGGCAATCTTATATTTCATGTAGATTTTTTGTGGAAAAAATATCCAAGTTTGAGGCCATATTACTTCTAAGTAGGCAATTAAAACAAATTGCTTCTGGTAATGGGAAAATATGGTTTCTTGTGATAAGTTCCACATGGACTTTTTCTTTTCATCTTTTACATTCTGTCAGACGGAGCTATACCTCTGAAACTTTTTTTTTTTATTTTTTTTTTTAGTGGTGGAGAAATAGCAGTGATGTCCACTCCTAACACACAAAGCACACTTTATTTGGCATTACGAATGTAAAAACAAAAAAATAAATAAATACATTTTTCAGTCAGGAGGTGTAATGATTTGCAGATGAGTTGATGCAAGATAATAAATTTATTGGGTTCAACAAAACACAATAAGATATGCTTTTATCAATATTTTTGGGGAAAACTAAGAATCAACATTTTTACTGTGTAGAGTAACAGCTTCACAATTCAGAAAATAGACTTTGAAGAATCTGAGATCAGCATAAAATAATACAGTCCAGATTGGGCAACACTATCGATGGCAGATTATTTAGATTTTTTATTGCTATTTTCTTAGTGCCAAAAAAAACAAAACAATATTGATGTCCTATTGTTGTATTTTCACAAGCAGAACAAAGGTTTAATCAATTTTAAACAGTTTGTTAAAGAATCTCTGTTCATAGTAGACATCAATTTTCAGCTAAAGTTGTTCCACCGCGGCTGAAACAAATAAAAAACTTGCTAAAGCTTAACAACTCATACTGTTACAGTATATGCATTTATTTTATCTATTTTTTTTTTCTATTGCTTTATGCTTTAGTTTAAGGAGGAGAAGAAGCTGCAAAGTGAATGTAAACTGTTTTTTAAGCTTGGGTTCTGAAATGATCTCAGCAAGTTGGCTCTCCAAAATGTAACAAATAGACTCACCAGGCAATCTAGCAAACTACTACTCCGGCTACAGTCATTTCCCCCGCCATTTTAAAATACCTTTGGTACAAAAATGTTTTATTGAGTTATGGAATTTCTGATTTACAAACCTTGACAATGACAAGATTATAGCATAGCCAATTATTTACATGGCTATAGTAATGGCCAGCTGCCACAGCTCGACTCTCTGGTCTGAACAAACATAAGTTTTACTAAATTAAATGATACTATGGAATAACCACTAGTAAGGCAGGTAAGACACTAAGTGTTCATAATCTCCTCATGGAACCCCATATTAAGATATTTTAACTATCTAGAATATAGTATGCAAACCATTGACAACCAATACATTACAAATATAGACTGGCTGTTGAACTGCACATTCTGATATTATTATTATTATTATTATTATTATTATTATTATTATTATTATTATTATTATTATTATTATTATTATTATTATTATTATTATTATTAATATTATTATTATTATTAAAACAAAATGAAACTCATCATGAAATAAATATGTTGTTTTTTATTATTTATTCAAAACAGTAGATCTGTCTTGATTTTTACATGTTGAATCCTACTTTTCTTTTTTCCTTTTCCTCACTTAAGCACAGGAGCAATTTGATACTTCCCAGACTTTGTCGCTCAAACTATGTGGGACCATGTAATTTCCATGACCAATAATGCAACAGGAATGTGTTGTGAGGAAATCGAGGAATTTGTCATGGGGAGGGAAAGCTGAACGTGTGGCAGGAAATTGATGGACCGTTCAACATGCCTTTGCAATGAAATCAAATTCAGTCTTCTCTCTCAAATAAACACTGTAAGATTTATTCATTTTGTCAAACATATATCCGCATATATTGTAGTTATGGATTACATGCTTCTGTGTTTAGTTTGTGAAAGTTAAATATCTTTCTTTAACTTAGCATAAAACACAATGGAGACCATTTGAATGATTGGGAAAAGATTGTGGCAGTTTACCTGAAAGAGTACTTAAAAAAAGTGTCTGTATTACATATATATGCAAAAACGAACAGAGACATAAAACAATATGTCACTAAAACTGAGGTTCTGGTTTTGGCCTTTTACTAACTCAGCCACAGCAGGTGGCTACAGAGAACAATCTGTCACAGATGGAAGAAATGAAAGCTGCATCTGGAGGAAAAGATGATAAACTGATAGCATGACAACAGGCCTTAGGCTTTGTGTTTATATTTTTCATGGTTTGTAAAAACCAAACCTAAAAAACGGAATCAGCTTTTTACTGGGATGATGTGAAGAAACTAGCACATCATTTGCTTTGTTTGCAAGTAGTGATACATATAAATATTGATATGTTGCACTGTGTGCAATTACATTAAATAATGATTTGCTTTGACATGTAATCATGGACTTGGTTATCCTTAGTGCAGGCTGCTAAAAACAAAATGTATACATGAAAAGACAAAACTTTACTCAATAAAATGTCAGTTAGAAAAACAAATCAACACAAAAAACCTAAAAAGGAAAACAAAAGTCAAGCTTTTGAAAAGCTGCGCTGACACACCAAAAGCAGCAATGTGGCAGAAAATAGCATGGTGCCCCTGCAATGACAAGGGAAATAAAGTAAATGAAAACGTGCACCCCTCTAAAGGGCAGAATTGCAGAGAAACAGATGGTGTGTTCAGCTGGTGCTTGGACCCGGGTATTTATCCACTACACATTAATTTGTTGGCTGGAAAACTGTGAAGCTTTGGGTAGTCAGTTTACGTCTGGTGTCCAGCTTTAGATTTGCCAGAGTTGCTTCAGTAACAGCAAGCTTTAGTTTCCTTCTGACGTCACTGTGAGATACACGCATCTTTGTCTTGTTTTTGTTAGAAAACCTTCCAGTCTAATATCTCAGCTTTCTGAAATGTTTGTTGAATGATTTCATTCCAGAAAATAAATCATGCTAGAGGCTAAAGACATGCTTTCATACAAAGCATGTATTCATGCACAGATACATTTGTTTTTGTAGTCTGTTAAAGATTAATCTTAGAAATAATGTCATATTTTATTATAGTCGCATAATCTTAAACTCAAAACTTTAGAAAACTCCAACCTTTAATTTAAGCACAGCTATTAGTGTTGAAAAACCCAAATTAGAAAATAATTGCTTTTGACAAGTTCAGCAGTAGCACAATTATTTGTACACCCAACAATCCAGTAACAGAAGACTTTTTTATCTTTTATACTTTACCATTTTTGAGTTGATGTGAATTTCTAGGACTTCATTTTATGTAATCAGTGACTGGATATTTGTTTGGGCATTAATATGGAACAATTCTTGGTCCCACTGCTCTTAATACTTTGTACAGTACATCTTCTCCAACATTTACAAGATTATAGCTTTCAGACAAAGGGGCGTTTGACATCTGCAACCCACCCAGGGTCTTGCATCTTGTCTTTTACACCACCCGAGGTTTCTTGTCAAAAAGCTTCATGATATTAGGGATGGCTGTTTCTCACTAGGAGAAGTAGCTAACTGACCATACAATGGTGGATTTCAGCCTCCAATATGTTACATATCTATGCACAAATGTGAAGTAGAATGTATGTTTATACAAGAAAAAGAATAATATGCGTGTGCCATATTTTTAAAAATCATTCATCCTGATTGGAAAGCACTTCTTTCTTACCTCTGCTACTTATAAAAAGGAATGTATTTCCAAAAGACAAATCTTAAATTCGGCTTATCAATGTGTTTGCATACAGTGGTTTAATTTTCACACATTTGAGTTGTTTGTATGCCAGTCGATATTTATGTTTCAGTGCAGCTCCACTGAATGCAAGCATTTATTTTTAAGTAATAACTGTTTGGATGTGTGGTTGCATGTATATGAGCCTGGAGTTATTTAACATATTTACCTGCATGTTTTCCAGCAAGTCACGGAGCTATGACAGGGTGACTGTTGGCTGCAAGTTATCTGTCTTTACATCTACAGGTGCTAAGAGATGCTGACACTGCTCACACTGTCTCACGTATTCGAGAAGGAATTTATTTTGTCTCTATAGTCCTGACACAGACATGATGCACACACACTCAGCA
This sequence comes from Gambusia affinis, assembly GCF_019740435.1. Classification (NCBI taxonomy): domain Eukaryota; kingdom Metazoa; phylum Chordata; class Actinopteri; order Cyprinodontiformes; family Poeciliidae; genus Gambusia; species Gambusia affinis. The sequence goes on along the minus strand of NC_057884.1, from coordinate 18,426,300 downwards.
ACTCAACAAGACAGCTAAAAAAAAAACACAAAAAAAACTCACAGCTGCATACTTGCAGACGGAGACGAACATGCCCACAAACATACAAATAAACATGCTGCCTTGAATTTGTGCTCACACATCTGGGTATGAAATCTCAGGCACCTCGCCAAGGTAAATAGAGGAAACTGCCAGGTCTGACATTTTTTGGCATTAGGAGATGCTTTTCAAGGTGACAGCCATCACTTGCTGTAGGATGGGGTTGCATATTTGAGCTGTTTAACAATCCCCACATTGTTGTTTGGTATCTATGCATGTGGTTGAGTGTGGGTGAAAGTACTTGCATGAGTCGGATGTGTTTAGGATGAGCAGATAGGTTTTACTGTTTAGATAACTTCTACCACAAAAACATCAAAATTAAGAATCCAATTGAACTTTCTTGTTTTTGAATGTAATGTAGATTTTGCTTGGAATTTGATTTGTAGAGCACATTCTAAGGTTAGAACATACACTATAGTAAACTGTCTGCCACTAGTCTAGCCTTTGAGTACAGTTATAAAGGTGTCACAGGTGTAAGTAGATTAGTTGCAATCCCTTTGGCAGCTACCGTCAAAGTTCTTTCATTGTAAAAATGCCAATGTCAAGTAGAACTAATAGGTCAACCTGCCCTCACATTCTGAAGAGATCAGTGTTTTATGAGCAAAAAAGAGCATACCACTACCACTACAACTTGATTTCTTTTTTCTTTTCTATGATCATGGTTTTTGAATTTATATTTGTGAATATGTGGAAACATTTTTGAAGCAATAACATTCAGTTCTCTGTGAATTAAGGGATCAATTTATGTTTACAGTATATAAGGTATATGTTGCTTCCAAATCATCTTTCACGTTTTGTTTTGAGCAGAGTCAGACCTCACTATTCCAATTTTGGCAAAAATCTCCACAACTCAGGCCTCACTTTTTATACTTGTTTGCATCAAAATGACAAACAACACAATTGACCTTGACAAAACTGGGCAAGTTCCGTCAAGGGTCTTGCCCTTGAAGGCAGTATAAAGTTATGTATCATATGAAGTATGATAGGCAACATACTGATCTTTTGTCAATTGCAATTTTTAATATGGGCAATATGCACTCATCTGGGCAGAGATCTCTAAGGTGGTCCTTGTATCTACTGTAGCACTGAGGAGTACCACCCATATAATCCTGTCATCCTCCATTAATCTCAGTTATATCTCCCACTTTTACTGGTAAACATTTAGCACATGCTCAGTACATTTGTACACCATTCCCACAACCTGTACAAGGCCTTCAATGTAAATATACATATCAGCATCTTGGACCTAGTTATTGTAAGGTGGATATTTTCAGCTTCATCTTTGCAAATGCTTTAGTTTTCAGTCATGTCTGTTCTCTATTGCTAAAATTCTCTTGTATTGATCAGATTGAATTGCCAAATGAAATAATGAAGCCTATTAAGCTTTTACTTACCATGGCTCTCTTCCCCCTTGGTAGCTAGAAGCTAAGAGAAAATTGGCAATTTTTTTTAGCTGATCAGCCATTCTCCCAATGATTCATTCAAAATGAGTAGATGATACTATCAGAGTATAAAACCTCTTTGCAGCACAAAGCCTATGCCATACTATTTTTTTTAAATCTTGGCATGTATGCTGATGCATCTAAAATGCATTTAATGCGGGTCTAAATGTCAAGAAATAAAGTCCATTATGTGAAACATTACACATCCTATCACATTTATCAAACATGCATGTCATTTATGATGCACTCCCTGCTAAATGCATTGCATTCATGTTGAAATGAAAGGTAAAACAGCTTCTATTGCTAAGAACTCTCCCTCTCTTTTTCTATAATGGATATATATTAATCTAAGTGGTCAGCAGCTTATTTAACCAGAAAATACTTCCGTTAAGGCTGCAGTGAAATGGAATCTTCATCCATGCAGACAAAGTGTCTGCATTACAAAGCACATGATTAAGTAACATCGTTATACGATTATTGTTGTGCTATTTGTAAATTTAATTTCACACTTGGTGAAATTTTCAGATGTCACAATTGTCGGTGGGAGTATGTCTTAACTTGTAATCAGCTGCTGTATTAAAAATAGTGGCAATGCTACAGCTTTATTTTTCTATAATCATGTAAGCTATTGAAACATAGCTGATTCATAACAGTGTGACAGACACTGTGGTTGATGACAACATTGGTAAAAATGGTGGAAATTTCTTCTTAGATAACACTGTGGAAACATACATTTATTATAATTACTGTGGAAACAGTAATTATAATATATATATATATATGGTATATCCATCCATCCATCCATTTTCTTACACCCTTCTTCCCTAATGGGGTCGGGAGGGTTGCTGGTGCCTATCTCCAGCTGCGTTCCGGGCGAGAGGCGGGGTACACCCTGGACAGGTCGCCAGTCTGCCGCAGGGCAACACAAAGACATACAAGACAAACAACCATGCGCACACACACTCACACCTAGGGAGAATTTAGAGAGACCAATTAACCTGACAGTCATGTTTTTGGACTGTGGGAGGAAGCCGGAGAACCCGGAGAGAACCCACCATGCACAGGGAGAACATGCAAACTCCATGCAGAAAGACCCCGGGCCGGGAATCGATCCCAGGACCTTCTTGTTGCAAGGCAACAGCTCTACCAACTGCGCCACTGTGCAGCCCTATATGGTATATATGGTTTGTTTTATTAAATAAATGCCTAGCTGTTTCAAACAATTTATTATCATCTGGAACCCCATAAATAAAAAAGCAAACTCAGCAGCAATAAGTACATGTATTGAGTTTTTTAGATGATAAGAATATGGGGTATGAGGAAAAACTCAGCTGGGCAGAGACTATTTGTAACCAATTCAAAACCGAATTTTGGGTTATTTTTCCCTCACAAAATTTCAAAGTCACCACAATAAAACCCTACTCTTTTGTAAAGTACCTCCATGATATACAATATTTTTTATCTTTTAAATTTTCCATCTCCCCACTTTTCCTGTTCCTCCATTCAAGCTTCTGTCCCTGCTCCTTTACTACTTTCCTTTCCTCCGCCTGCAGTGGCTGCCCAATAAAGGATGTTGTTAATATCATTAGGCAGACTTCCTCTCCAGCCGAGCACCCGGCCCACTCCCTTTCAGCCATAATCAAGCGTGCACACTAACTATCAAAGTAGACATTGCTAATAAACTACCGCAGTGGCGTGGAAAAACACACACGTATGGTCCTTCAGAGAAAATACTGTTGGGTGAACGCAGTTAAATAAAAGCTTGTGTGCTAGGTGGGTGTGGGCTGCCTATAAGTGGGTTTGTCCAGACACCACTAATAAAAGGAACTCCAAAAGCAGGTCCAGGCTTAGGCAAATCTCCTACTTGTGTAGGAGATACCAAATTAATCAAGACTGAGACATATACATAAGCAGACATAAGTAAAGAAGGAGGAAGTGGGCTCTAAGAAGAGGCAAATACTGGCAGTTCAGAAGGTTTATATTAGGAAAAGAAACGTAAGAGCAACCATAGCTTCTAGTGGTGCAGCAGTCATTTGGTGTAAATTATCCTTAAAAAGGAAAGCAAAGTCACAGCTGTATAGTAGACGGACTTATCTCCCTGCAACTTAAAGCTAAAGTCAATATATCAGGACTTAAACAGTGTAAAGGGTAATATGAAATACAATACAGCGAGCATGGAGCAGAACATTTAAAGAGGTGGAAGAGGGAGAGAGGGAAATGACATGAGGCTTTTAAATAGAAATATTTATAAAGAGGCAGATTCACACGTTCTTGTCAAGCACAAACATTATTATTTGTGAAGACATGTCAGGCAGGTCATGCATTGTTTTTTTTAGTTAAACTACATTCTTTTAATAATTTCATTAGCACAAAGGAGCCACTATTTATCCAGATATGTAACAAAGCAGTTTTGCATGCATTGTTTTGCTTCAATATAAAAGAAAATCCATTGAAAAAGGAGTGGAATATTTTCTATGATGCTAACTAATATCCATCACAATTCTTGGATAAGTGTGATGTATCTTTGAAGTTAGAGCTTTTAAGTTAATATTCAACAGATTATTTGGTTTGTGGATGCACTGACAACCCATCCCAAACATATTAATTGTTTTATGGTTCAGCTGTTGTTGAAGCAACAAACAGCCTTGCAAAGAATGGTAAAACTGGACTGCTATTTATTTAAGGCTACATTTTATCTTGCATTCTTGAAAAAGACGGCAGATAATTTATTACTGGGGTTGAATGGGGTGTTGGTATGCCATATTAAGTGACTATGGTTATAAGACAACAAATCCCTAGAAGAATAAAACAATATTTTTGATTTCATGTAGGTACTTACTAGTAAAACGTTTTTTTTGTTCCTGATTCCTTCTTGGAGTATAAAGATATTTGGTTTCACAGAAAAAAAAAATAAAATAAAATAAGTAAAAGTTTTTCAACATGGACAATTTAAACCAAATATATCAATGCACATTTGTCTTTCTTCCTTGGAAGGTAATTAAGAGAAGCTTCAGGATTCTTGGATAATATGTGGTGACTATTGAGCTCCATCTGTCATGCTTTATTTACCGCTTTCCACGTGTACATTAATGGAAATAGAAAGGGTGACATTGATTAGGGTTTAGACATCAGGCTTTTATAGATTAAAAGCTCCCAGCACAGAGGCACTCACCCTTCCACTTGCACAGTCATGAAAAAAAGCAATCCAGACAATGGAAATCATATACTTGGACAGGTGTGGACAAAAATGGGCATAAACAATAACACACTTTACAGAATGCAGCTTCATTAGAGTGGACAAAGACACTCAACATAAAAATGCATGGACAGACACATCACATGTGCAGACAGCACTGCCAGAGGCAGAACCAGCCTTTCAACAAGCCATACATATTTCATAACTAAGATAAATAAATATATCAGGAAAAATATTCTTAAGCTAGGAATGAATTATTTGGTCTCTATAACTAGGGACTCCATGCTGAGATTGATAAATATGTCAGGAACTTTACAGGTAACGGAAAATGGTACATTATTAATAATGTGCCTCACTAAAAGACTGGTGAACACTTTCTGTGCACAGGGCTGGTGAGAAGCAAACATTACAACAACAAATAAGAACTAATGTTTCAGCAGAAAATAAATACTGAAACACTGTCTCTCTGAAGCACCAGATTTGTTTACGTTGCTTTGTTTTAGAACGATCAGGGACACAGGTTAACTGCCTCTCCTCACCTGTTCACTAAGATTATTTTCCAACTACACTTTTATTTGTCCCATGTGCAATGATCTTTGTCTTGCCTGCAAAAAGTACCTAAAGTGTGAATCCATTCAACCTGTCCCCTTTTATTTCCTCTAATCTTTGCACTATTTTTTTCTACCATGACCTCAATCACACAAGTGGCCTCAAAGGGATTAGACTCATGAGTGTTACCTTATTCTCATTTCTACCCAACCTTACCCCTGGTCGATATTATAATTGTCACAGTCTCATCTATGGTATTTCTGAACCTCTCAGTTTCTAACTCAATTTCCTAATATTTCTTTGTTCTCTACCAGGGGCTGGAAGGCACTCTTTCAAAAAGTCTTATATATATATATATATATATATATATATATATATATATATATATATATATATATATATATATATATATATATATATATATATAAAAAAAAAAAAAAATCCTCTCACCCACCTGGTGGTGATTCTTCTTCCTCTTAGCTCGGGTCCTCTACCAGAGGCCTGGGAGCTTGAGGGTTCTGCGCAGTATCTTGGCTGTGCCTAGGACTGCACATTTCTGGACTGAGATGTCTGATGTTGTTCCTGGGATCTGTTGTAGCCACTGTTCCAGTTTGGGGGTGACTGCCCCGAGGGTCCCGATGACCACAGGCACCACTGTGGTCTTCACCTTCCAGGCCCTCTCCAGTTCCTCCCTTAGGCCCTGGTATTTCTCTAGTTTTTCATGCTCCTTTTTCCTGATGTTGCAGTCACTTGGTATTGCCACATCCACCACAACGGCTTTCCTCTGTTGTTTATCCACCACGACTATGTCTGGTTGGTTCGCCCTCACCATTTAAATATATATATATATATATATATATATATATATATACAAAACAAACAAAAAACAACAACAAATAAACAAAAAAATATGGGGAAGCTTACAAGTTTGAGGACACCACACCAGCTGTGATGTACATGAATATCAACATCATGTTATGGTGTTTTTGACTGGGCATCAGTAAAGTTTGATCTCAGTCCCATGGCAAATTTGTGAGCAGAGCTGAACGGGTTTGTGTGAGCCAGGAGGCCAACAAACCCAACTTACTTACATCAAATTTGGAGATAGGCATAATCCTAAATTCAAGTAAAGAATTGTGAGAAACGTGTGGAAGGCTACAGTTTAAGACTAATGTTACCAAATTTGAAGGAAATATGTGTACACTTCTGAGCCTGAGGACTCTGCTAATTAGCTAATAAATGTTTTTTGAAATCCCAGCTGACATAAAACAAAAAATGATTTAATCTGTTATATTGTCAGATAGAGAAAATACAGGCTGTCTGTATCTGTACAGAGTTTAAATCTCTGTGGAAATGCTCTTAGTCAAACCTGAGCCGGTCCAGTCCTCTAAATGCTGCTGCCCTTTTAGCCCCGCCCTTTTGGCCCCACCCCTTGTTGGTTCCACTACAGCCATGTTAAATTACATGGATAATACTCCTACATCTTGTTTTCATTCTTTTCTCAATGTTTTTCTCTGAAAACAGCCCTTTGTTTCTTTTTCTTATTCTCAAGTTGTCATTCTAAGTCCTTAAATCCATCTCTTAAAAAGAACAACTTACGGTATGTTGTTACCCACCTTCCTTTAGCTGCCTGAATTAACTTCTTTGGTATTCATTGTTTCTGGTATTCTTCAAGTCTGCCAGAGTGTGAGCCTTTTTTCCTGGTATAAATCTTATTTTCTCTCCTTTGCCTGACCTCCTATTATCCTCAAGTAGTGACCATAGTCTGATGTTATCCACAGCTGACCTCTCCTTGTCACACTTCTTAAATTATCAGCCTCACTCTCAATTCCAAGGCGAAAGTGCCACTCTAACTCACTTTCCTCATTTGCCACATTGTGCTTGGAAACAGGACACTGGCATTCTGAAAACAAATGTTATTGCCTTTCTTTTTTGTTCCATTTTCATGCTTTGACATAATTTTAAAGCATGTTTAAAAAACAACTACAAAAAAAAAACCTTTTCAAACCTAATGCTGAAAGGTCCAAAATTTTCTATAGGAAATTGATTTTGAGATAGGATTAAAAGGCCAGAACAACTTGTGTTAAGCAAGTCTGTTTTATCAAATTTTCTGTCTACATTGATTTGTCTTTGATCACAGCCCACTTTAAGTGTGTATAGAATAAGAAATAATGAGCACTGTAATATCAAAAGAAGTTTGAACTTAAACTTGATTACATGAATGCCTTTGCAAGTAAATGATGGTCATAAGAAGAAAGACGTTGGCAATGAATGCTTTTCATGTCTTGTGTGTAAATCTCTTCACTCTATAGTTGGCCAACTTACAATGCAGTCCCAGTGGCGGTCAGCTACAAGAAGCACAACAATTCACGCATCCACTCTTCCCAGAATGCTAATGACTTTCTCCCATAACATTTCTATACTCCATGCATACAAATCTGGATTTTCACCATTGCCTTGAGGCAGTTTTAACAAATATGTTTTCCTAATGATGTATTTGTACTCCATATTTGCATGTGGCCAAAGAAGGTATTTTATATACTTAATGGAGCTCAATTTCATGACAGAATGCAAATATATCTGAGCACAGGTCTCTCACGTGCAAGTAAAGTGTTGAATGGTTCTCTAGTTTGTCTGGTATATGTGTATACCAGGTCAAGTGCTTGTCTTAGGACGGTCTTAGAGTTGCATATTTTTTTCTCTATTTGTTCCTCCATCCATTCCTTATTTGCTATATTCTGAAACTGAGAGCAGTCAAACCAATGGATCTCCTGCAGCAAGAACTCCAAAGAGGTGAATGAAGTTCTGTGTAAAGAAAGAAATATTCAATTGAATACTCACACGAGTGGCAATGTAAGTTTCCCAACAAGACACGTAAAAATGCTGCTTCTAGAAGGTGAAGGGAAGATACATACACAATACTGGACAGATAAGTGAAAAAAAAAAAAGATTAGAAACTTTTCACCGCTTTGACTATATTAGCAGTTATATATTAAACAATAAGTAAAGACAGAAGGGGGATGTTGAATATCTATTTGCCCTCCCCATATTAAAGGGGACAAAGAAACCAAGTAGGGTTCCCACAGATAACTAAAATAATTACAAAGTTTCCCTCTAAGCCACATTTCACAGCCAACTGAGTAGAGAGAAAATGGTTGTAAAATCCATATCTTGGAAATTTATGTAAGGCGGCTTAATTGGGGCCAGATTTCAACAAATCGTGTCATGTTTTTACACCTTCAGGTACAGTTAGATAAAAGCACACAACAAGTGGCATTTTCTATCGAGAGACACAAAGAATAAGACAGAGAAAGCGTGGGAGCTGCATCTCACCAGAGAGGAACGTTGGTTTTTTAATGTCTCACTGTTTGGAGGCTTTCTGCATCTAAAGCCCTCACCTGCATTTGTTTCCACAGAGGCTTGCAACATTTCTCTGTTCTGTGTGCATGTTCACACAAATGCGCTCATCGAAAATATATTTTCATATTTTCACACCTTAGATGCAGTTGGAAGGCAATGCATAACAAGGTTTGAAAAAAAAACAATGTGCCAAGATGGTGTTTTCAGCATAAATCTAACTGAACGTTGACTGAACTTTAAAGAAAAGAGCTGATAAATGTAAAATGAATTTGAAAATGCGTAAAACTGAAAAAACAATTGAATTAAACAGAAGAATTTGGTTTTAAATTTCTGATAACGAGCAAATCTCTCAAAAACTGTTTTGTTCAAATTTAAAACCAAAAAATATCATATGTGGGGTTTAAGATATGCTAAACCCACATTTTTTTCAATGCAAGACATGTACTGTGCCCACTCTGACACAGATGTACTCAAACAACGAGGAGAAAATCTGACAGGCAAAAATAGAGAAGTTTAGAAGTATTACACATTTTTAATCAAGCCCACCCCTCATTAAATGTTCATGAAAATTAGTTCCCAATCATCTGTTAAGCTACAATAGCTGCCATTATCTTTGCTCTGACATTTTCCCCTTCCTCCTTTGCTAATAAGGAGTAACTGAAACTGTTTCAATAAAAAGAAATAAAACATCCAATTTCAGGATCAATGCTCAAACGTCTAGACTGCTTTTAGCAGCCTGAAAAATCAATATGCAGTTTACAGGCATCTCTGTGTGCTGCTTGGTATACAGGCATATGGGCACACAGATGCCCAACATACACTCACAAGCACTGCTCTCCTTTTCTGTAGTCTGTGTTTCTCACACATGCACACACACACTCACGCATACGCACACCTGCCCCTTCCCTTTCAGTGTTTTTTCCAAACCAACACTCTACAGGAGCTGCTCTGAACTGCATGCCCAGGAATATGGGCATACTAGAAACATACATTACTTGTCTTACTGGTCATATTCGAATTGTCAGCCTGAACGCTTGTCTTCTTGTATCTACTTCTCTGTGCATTTGACTTTTTTATTCAAACAATCAATCTGCCTATCCTCTATAATCTTCTTGCCTGTGTCACTCCGAGATGTCCCCCTTTTCTCAGCCTGTCTTTCCGTCTGGCCACCCCTCCCATCCACAGACTCTTTCTGTCAGTCTTTCTACTTGCACACCCTCCTCCTCTTCTTTCCCCCGTCCCCTCATCCCTCCTATCAATCCCTCCCACTCCACCACCAACTAGGCATGAAAACGGTGCTCCATTAGGAGCACCGAGGCTAAGCCCAGTCTGACACATACTGCTTTGATCAGCCGTGAGCTGGGCTAAACACCCCACCAAACCCCCAGTCTGAGGAAGCATAGTCGGGAAGGAGGAGTGGAGGGGGGTTACATGTTTAGAGGAAAGCAAAAGTGGCTGGAATTAGAGGGAAATTTCACCAACGAGATAAAAACTTGTGCACAAGAAAAGAGAAGCACAACTCTGTACATTAAGGACATGTCCCACAATTCTGACACCGTTCTACTTTCATCACGTTTTAGTAGATTGTTTTTTTCTTTTTAACATCAATTGATTCCTGCAATGTTGCCTCAAGCCTTTGTTTTTTTCTCCCTCACTTCCATCACCTCCAGGTATCCTTTGAATGCACCACCAACAAATTACTGCAGGTGCACAACTCGAAACTCTGAGGCCAACGAAAGCGTCTAATGTGAATACAGCCTCAGATGAGATTGCTGAATATTAGAAACTGTCATGACAGCTTATCTGACATGACTAATGAAAAAAAATAAAAATAAAATGCAACAGTTACTGAAAATTTAGAAAACATGTCATTGTGGTCTAATGTTTGAATTTTGTATAGCTTTTTTCCTCACATTGTTTGCTTTCTTTTCCAGGATTGCAAGGTCTCCACAACACTCTGTGAGCCTTAGTTTCTTAGTCATTAAGACCTGTATCACGTATATAAAAATCAGTGCACGTTCATATGAATTTTGCATCTACGTTGTGCTTTGAGATTGTAATGTTTCATACATTTAAGTTATGATTCAAATTGCTCTGCAGCTCTGCTTTCAGGATTGTATAAAGAGTAAATCAACAGGTAACAAAGAAAAAAAAAACATTTTTGAGAGGTTTCAGTAATGAAACAGACAGATACTAAACCTGCAGCAGTAAAAGGACAAAAACTTTGTCTTTTTCACCCAAGGACTGAGGAGAAAAGGGATTTCCGCTCACTGCTAATCAATCAGGCTGTGATAATGGCTCCCATGCCTAGCTGTCGACTGGAAGGGTCAAGGCATCCCGTGACCCAACGCCCAGAGCCCTGGGGCCAAAGCTCCTCTCAGAATAGCACCCCAGGACAGACTCCCTGGGCTAATTGTCCAAGCCAGTGTCAGCCTTTTCAATGCCCCCCTCCCTAGCGTTCCCCCCTCTTTCCACTTTCTCTGTCATTCCTCTCTTTCTTCTCCCCCTCTCTCCCTACCCATTCTGCCCTCCTCGCAACTCTGCGATCTTCTCCTTTTCAGCGTAACTGAAGAATCTATACCAGCTATATCAGCATACAGGAGTGGGTTGGGCGACAAAAATACAACTCACAGCTTGGGCAACACAGATAAGCAGAAGGTGGCTGGAGAAAAGCAGATAAAGTTAACGCAATGCCAGATACAGGGGAGGAGAGTGAGAAATTGGACAGCATGTCAGAAAAACATAAGTGACAGGAGCAAAAACAACACAAAGACAAATAAAACTGAGGGGGGGAAGAAAGAAAAGAAGAATGTGAAGGACACAGTGGGACATATGAATAGAGAGTCACATAGATGCTCATCCCTCTTATCGCCAAAGTGCATTGGCCAGTCTATCCACTTCCAAATGGATATCAATGGGTTTCAGGAAATTTGCTCAAAATATCATTCTGACAGAGTACGAGTCTGAATGCAAAAGACAAAACACACACACAGAGAGTAAGAGTCCAAAGCCGACTCTACTCCAGCTCTGTGCAAAGACATTCCTGTCATTCCAAGCGCACACTGCTAATTAACATCATTAGATCCCACAGACAGAAGGAGAGAGTGATGAAGAGGTAGTCCATGGTTGCACTAGCTCCACATCTCTTTTCACTTCTGTCACCCTTCTTTCATCTTCCTTGTATGTCTCTGCACACTTCCATCAATCAAACTCACTTTCTCCCCTCAGAGTCTCTGTCAGGATCTCGGCCAAAGAGCGCTGAAGTGGAGCAAAGTCTCCCCCCCCCAAAAAAAATGCAAACATAAGAGATGACAATTGAAATCAGCTACTCACTGGGAATCTTTAGCTTTTTCTGTATTTTCTTTTTTCCTGATCTGTCACTCCTTATCCTCTTCTTCAGTGGGGAATGGGAGTGTGCTATCCTGGCGAGTGTGTAGTGTCAGTCCGATAGAGGGAAGTTGCCTTCTGCGTGCATGAGCATGTGTCAGTGTGTGCGTGGAGGAAGGCAGAGAGAGCGTGAGTGTCTGTCTCTATGCCTTGCACTGCTCTGACTGAGAGAGCTGAGGCTGTTTTAAACAGCCTGCTCTCCCCATGTGACCAGCCCAGCCACAGGCAGGAATACATTACGGAGACACACACACACTCGCTCTATCTCCCCCTTCTCTCTCTCTGTCAAACGTACACACACCATGTCCACATTGCACCCCCTAGCCACGGCTCGGGGTATTGGAGAGAGAGAGAAGCTCTCACAAACAGACACACACAAACAAATTTACCCTGCATACTATCGGGAATCAGAAAAAAATGTTAAAAGTTGGAATAATCTTGCCAGATATGCAACAACTTCAAAACAAAGTTTGTTTGTCAAAAACAAACAGAAGATGTCGCGATATTGGTTTGAGTGATGCAGGATTTGGCTGGTAAGGAAATTCCCTTTAGATACAATCACGAACTGTTTCATTCAAAATTAAATCAATACTCTTATTAATATATAAATGTCACTAATAAATGCACATGCATACTGGGGAGCTTATTTTGTCAGAAATAGCTGTACTTATTTTTTATCCTGAAATTTGTGATAAGATTTATTTTTGTAGACTCAAATTTCAAAATAAAAGTGTACGAACAAAACTTAACTTTTGTGCTTATTAATGAAAACAATGCTTGTCATGTCGCCACAAAGGAAACAAATTATGTTGGGGAAAAATACCTTGGTATGACACCGGACCAAGTAGAATCAGATGCTTAGCATCAATAGTAGTATCATCTCAGAGGACTCCAGTGTCCTCCATATGTTCTGCTTTCTGACTTCATATGTTCTGAGGTCATCCCGACTTCATGAACTCCAGATGATTCATGACATGAAGCTAGAATAACCAAACAGAACTCGGAACAAGAAACACTTTGGTATGACTGGTCTTTACAGTAGGAGGACTTTAAGGTAGGAGGACAGATGTGAACTTACTCCAATAATAACTGCACATTGACCAGACCTGCACCACAGAGAAACCTCTGCCTTGTCCTTTGAAAAAAGAATATGAATTAAAAAGAACCTGCAATTAAAACGGAGGTAAAGAAAAAAATTCTCAGAAATACCTAAAGTAGTTTTACAAAATAAGTGTAACAAAATAAAGCACATTTATGAAACAAATAAATTCTAAAAAAAAATAAATAATAATAATAAATTCTGAAATAAATTAGTAAGAATAAAAAAGTAAAACTGTGATTGACAAAATAAACTTCTTTAATTACAAAATCATATTTATCTTAAGTCATATTTGGAATATGCAGCATTTTTCTATGTCCTGAATTTAATAATCACTTAAAATGACACTATGTGGCTGGAAAGCACATACAATTGCACCTTTAATACATCTAGCTGATTTAAAATTCTTCAAATAAACCAGCAAGTTGGGTTTTTGATTGAAATGAGACAGATATCTCCCAAAATATAAGAAAATACTGTTAATAAAATATCCAAAATGGAAAAATGTTATGTTATCTTTTATAACAAAGGGAACTCTGCTCTTCCTATTCTAGATCTTGGTTATACCAAAATTTCCAGTTTCCTTCAGTGTTTGTCTAACAGAGAGTTTATAGCTCTTTCAAAGACCTCAATAGCTAATCAGGTCAAATGCTATTTCTCTGCTGGACCTTTTATATCATACTGACTCATTGGTTTCCCTTTGATCATGTATTTTAATGTAATTTTCAGACTTATCTAGTAATTTATAATTGGTAATAGTGTGCCCTCTTGTTCAGGTTACTCTCTTGAAAAGGATATTAATCACAAGAGACTTCCTGGTAATACAAGATAAATAAAAACACAAACTACTATACCCCAATTAGGGCCAGTCCATCAAAAGCACATTTTTATGCATATTGTATCTGTAAGCTGTTTCCTTCTTATGATTTAGACTCTTCAGTGTTGGCTGTGGTAATCTATCACACCTGGAAGCACTGACCTTTTCAGTAATGAAAACCTTTTAAAGCTGCCCTTCTACTCCAAGAAATATGGCTGTATAAGAGCTCCTATACCTTGCAAGAAAAGGGAAACATACATTACACTGAATTTTTAAAAGCCACAACTGATGTAATCTCAATACCATAAAGTTCCCACATGAAACTGTGACCTGAAAAATATACAGATGGTCTATTTTTGTTTCTTCCCTTGTACATAATGGACAAGCAATGAAACAATGAGTACGGTTCATTATTCTTTCTAAAAAATGCAGCACATACAATATGTAGACTGTGTGCCAAGAAATGGATGCATGACCACCTCCTAAGAAATTTTTCCTGTAATGTTCAGAAAAAATTCCTGGACTACTCGGCTCCAGCATATTAGACTGAAATAAACATCTTCCAAAAGCTACAAACCCATTCTTATAAATATTACCAGGATACACTGTGATTATCACAACCACTTCCAATACCAAATAAAGGCCAAATCTTATTTATAAATCTAATTAACAAAGGAACTTTCAAAACAGATGCAGATTTCAATATTATCAAAGAATTAATAGTAATGATAATTGCTTTATTTTGAATTTTTGAATTTTTTGCTGTTGATCATTTCCATCTTCTTATGTGTACTTCCAGCGGGGTAATGCACCATGTCCAAAAGCTAATGTGATGTCAAACTGGTTTATTGTCCATGACAATGATTTGAAGCAATAGTGGCCATTATTGACAGTAATGAGACAGGAAATGGGCAGAGAAAGAAGGTGGTAATACAAGACTCAAGGCTGGGAAGCACATTTCGAAGGGCTTCATCGAGGATTACTGGCCACAAAATATGGGGTGCGGTGTACTGGTACACCACAAACTGCCCCATTGTTTGTTACTTTTCCTGTCACATCACTGTCTTCTTTTTTCATTTTCATATTTAATCATCATCTCATTATCTTGGTAATAAATTTCAGTGTTCTACAAGTGCCTCTAAATGGTCAGATAATTAGTGGAATTATAGAATAATTTAATATTCTGAAAGAGACCATGCTTACAGACTCCCACTCTAAGCTCACAACTCATTATAAAAGCTTCTCATTCAGTAGCTTCCTCACACACTCATCTTTCACCTCTAATTATTATACTTGGTTTTTTTTTCAATACCTAGGAGCGTTAAGGCTTGTCCTGTTTACTTGTCCAGCAAAATAGTCAAATTATTCAGATTAGTAGGGTCAAGTCATCAGTTTTTTATTTCAGTTTCCAGCACCTGGCATGCCATGGTCGGTGAATGTTCATTAGTGCAGAAACCGCAGTAATGTCTCATATTAAATAATGTTGCTTTTTTTGGTCATTGCTTTGAAATCTGATCTGAAATTGCACAAATTATGTAACAGTGATGTTCATGTGCAGATTACATGACCTTTTAGAGCTGCAGCGGTATTATATACACATTTTTTCTAGAGTTCTAAAGAAATCTGTGGCAGTCCAGCTCATCTGGCGATCACATTGTGCAGACTAAATTGCCAAATGTCTAGTTTCAGGTATGCTGCAGCATAATATATGGCATTATGTCTTCCTACGCCATTAAAGCAAAAGTCAGACTTGCAATAATGTGACAGGGGTATAAACCTGATATTATGGTTCTATGAATCTAAAAGAAGACATCATTTTAACATGTTCGCTGTCAAATTTCTCTGCAGATCTTCAGCCTTTCGTAAAGGTCAGCTAAAAGTAACTCGCTCTGGGATGTGAAGGGTAGCTTATCAGCATTATGGATAAATAGTAGTTGTCCAGTACTATTTGGCTTCAGGGAGTCTGCACCATCTTTAATCCAGGTACCTCAGAGATGTCTGCAGGGCAGTTTTGTAAATGTGTACCGGTACTGTCGAGCATAGTGGAGAACCAAAATTAGCTAGAGGGGCTTCACCTGACAGATGTGATTGATACATTAGACAGGAAGACAGATACATTGCAACTGGAGATGGATGACCTTGATTATTAGGTTATTTAACTTATTGCCAAAATTCAGCCACTGATGTAGGCTATCCATATTATATCTAGCACATGTATTACAAGAATTATTTTGGGCAATTTTCTGTTTAGGTTCTTTCCTAGTAATTGTCTCTACTAGTGCCTATTAAACAACTAACTACCAAGTCTGCACACACTGATGTGCATGCAAAGACACACATGAAATCAAAATAACCCTTTTGAATTGTATATATATATATATATATATATATATATATATATATATATATATATATATATATATATATATATATATATATATATATATATATATCCCACCTGCAGGCATCAAACTCCATCCATAAACAACAATGTGAGCCACAGGTCATTTAGTGAAGAGGTGGTCCCCATGCAACACATGCCCCACAAAAGTGCTACAAGTAACCGGCCCCTCATTCAAGTTACCACGTACCCAGAGTGGCCACCCTGGTCACAATAAAACTGACAAAGGCCGCCCGTCCTGAAAGTAGAAGGTAACAGGTATAAGTAAATGTAGAAAAAATATTTTCCAAAGATGACATGTGAGTAAACACTTAGGCTGATATGATTATGATGGTATTTGGAATTATTGTCATTCAGAGATATGATTAAATATTCTAGCTAAAATCCTGAAAATTAAAATAAAAAGTTCAGAACAAATAAATCTGAGCTCTTGCTCAAGTCAAAAAATATTAGATGGCAAAATCAATGAACTAAAAACCTCCTAAGGGCACTTTAAAGCTGGCAAGATTCCTTTGAAAGTAGAAGTGATTGCTGTAAAATTTAAAGATGCTATCTGTGAAGTTTTCAGAGAACACAGCTCAAGGAGATATTCCTCAAAGCAAGTTAAAAGTGAGTTGTAAATTATTGCATGTGTCAAAAAGTTTGGAATAAAATATCTTTTAATTTCATAAAATCAGCATAGTCTGTCACAAATTTCACAAAATGTGGCTTTCATGGATCATTGACTTCATCCTTTAGACACAGCTGAGTAAGTGGCCTAATCACAGCTGCAGCAAAAAGGGTCAAAACTTTTATTGGAGTAGGAGGCAGGATCAATTTTTTCATGACCATTTTTTTTAAGACTCCAATTTGCGGTGAAATATTGTCCTTGATGTCTGCAGGAAAAGCTCCTGATAGGTATCATTGATTATTCCAAGCATACTTTCATCTCATTTGAGAGTGTAAGGCTATATGAGTCTGAATGAGTTAGTTGCCTTCCTAATTGAGCCTGTGAAAGCCATTGGGGAGTGTACTGAAGATTGAACTCTTGTGAGTGAGTGGCATTTTTGTTGGTATTTAAATCAATACGCTCACTATGACAGAAAGATTTAAAATACAGGTGTCTTATCTGTGCCTTGAACTGTGATTCTGAACAGCTTCTCCGTTCCCCAGCTTCACTGTTTTGTGAACCACTGGAACCAGTTAGACTGATGTATATATTATTTAGCAACATAGTTAGTTTAAGGCATAGTGGTGAATTACTAAAATATATATAAAAAACAATACAATGACTATTCTAGAAAACAAGGAATAGACATTGGTTTGAAAACCTGAAAATGCCATAGAAATCCAGTAAGAGCTCTACTTAGCTAAACATACCTTATATAATGGTATGATCTTAAGAAGCTACAAGAGAGCCATTAAAACAAAATAACTACATCTTGACAGCCACAGTGGACAGGTTCTGATGCAGAAAGCCAAATATTTAACAACAGAAAATATTTAGTGAAGAAGGCTAGACCACGAAGACATGAGCAAGATCATTCCCAAAGTGGTCAGGTGATAAGTAGATAAGACACTACCATTCCAGGTAGACCTGTCATGAATTGTGTGAAGTCTCACACTTGCGGCAACTTTCCCCCACAGTCAGAAAAACAGAGAAGACACCCATGTAAACACAAGGAATGGGAGGAAAGCAAACATCTAGAAAATACTGTGGCATGAAATGTATTTTGTCTTTCCAGATCAGAAAAGTACCTTGACAGTCAACAATGTAATTGATTAATTATTTACTGGATTTTGCTTCATGCTTGTGTATGTGATGTCGTGATAGCAGCAGCAGATAAGAAAAGCATTATTCTTATCTGGACAAACCCCACTATGTAATGGTTAAAAATGACAGGGAAGCTGCCAAAACTGGTGGGGGCAAGATTTAAAGAGGACCACTTCCTCTTTGATAAATATCGGTGACAGGTTTTTTAAAATGCAAGTCACCTTCCTAACAGTTTCAGGTCTCTTGCATTGCATGCAAATCTGTTTCGTGGATGGCATCTAAAAACTGATTTGTCTTATATTTTGTTTCTAACTGGTAAGCTATTTTGTTGGATTAGAATTTTATGTTTTCATTGCATTTAATTTATTTCTATGTATATTTCAAACTGGTTTGTACAAACAATAAAGCAAGTAATCAGTAGGACAAGAGAAAACATATCTATACATAACCAAGAACAAAATAATTAGCTAACCACTACTTTTCTGTTTGAAAAAGAGTAGGAAGACGTGAACACTCATTTAATCTTACCCCTTATCTCAATTTAGTGAAATGTGTATACTTACCAATTTGATAATTATCAAAAAATTCTCATTAAAATAATGTTATGGTATTCATGTGTCTATTCAATATAATGTGCTAAAGAACCAACAAATAAATTGTGTTACATAAGCAAATTTATTATAAACTGACTCTCATAAGACAAGAAAATCTACAGACCCAAATAAAAGTAATAATAGTGATAATGACAATTATAAAGAACAACTGGACAGTACATAGTAGATAGTTAATTTGTAATCATTGTAAAATACTGAGTTGTTTGTTCCTTAAAACACTCAAAAATAATTAACTGTGTGCTTTTTTTTATATCCATACCTGCCCACCTCATCATGTCATGATTTAGTCTTCTTTCTGACCGGCTGGGGTTCATGTGAGCAATAATGAGCTGCTGCTGCTCTTATTGAGTGTGAGAGGCTAACTTACAGGCAATTTGGTTTTAAATTACATTTTTTGCTGACCTCTGACTCCTTAGTTGTGTGTTACATGCCCCATGAGTGGCTGTAAATGGATTTGATTTATCAACATCCACAGACTGCAACTATTACACTAAACAAGCAAGACACTGTAGGCTTTGTAAAACTTCAGTTCAATGAAGCATGCAACAGCACTTCACAGAGTTTCTTAAGCACTCCAGGAAAAGCTGAATGTGCTATGCAATAATCTCAACAATGAATGTCAAGAAATTCTGAGTGCAATATGAAAAACTGGCAGTTTTAGTGTGTGTGGTACATAACTAGAATGTATAGTTTCACCAGAGAAAAGCATGCATCCTAAAACACACTGATCTAGAAAACTTTACCAAAAAAAATAAAGAACCCCAATGTCCATCTCTCATTTCAGCCCTTGATGATTTCAGTAGACTTGCATCATCTCTTGCTGTATAGTAAATCTCCCATGTTTATGTGTCTGTGTGCGTGGTGGGGGGCATCTTAAGGAGCTAGAGCAGTTTTGTTTACTCATAACAAGTGTTATGTGTCCCTGCCAATGTGAATGAAACCAAAAGCATTCATATGGGGTGTGCTAAGTGCAGATGTGGATTCTTTGGCATCTCAGAGGGTGCGTGTTCTACAGTAGTTCAGTGAGCAACAGTAAGTTAGTCTATGATAAATATTTTGTGTTTATCAGCGTGTCTGCGGGTGTTAGGTAAGGTCAGGAGATAGATCCTTCCTCTCTCGAGGAGCTTGCATGGAAAGCAACATTATGTTTTTGGGTCCTGCTGTCCTCACTTCTTGGATTCACAAATCTACTGATCAATGTTCAGACAATATTTATTTGTTCTGATAAGATAGACAGAAAAAAAAAAAAATTACCAGTAATAGTTTGCCATATGGAAGATGTCTACATTTGTAACTCTTTTGCAAGGATATTTTGCACATTATTATGTCATTTGACATGTTGCCATTTTCTCTAGAGCAGCAGCTTCCTTCCAATATACACATATACAGTGACGTTGGTTGCAAAGCAGGTGGTCTCAGAAAGTGAGAAGTATCACATACTATGATGGTTATCATAATATATTTTAGCAGCACTTAAATAAATAAAATGTGTTGCCAAACAATGACAAATTCAAGAAAATGTATGTTTTAAAGAAATAATGTACACCTGAGATATTACTAATGTAAGATAAACTCTTTATGTAACATACCCTTATTTTTAAAGTACAACTAGACACTGAAATGTAAAGCTTATTACATGTCTGCTACATGTATATTTTTCTCACTATGATTAAACAGAAAAATTGAACAATGCAAAAATCTTGTCTTGACTATTTACATGCAGTGGCCATTTTGCTAAATGTACCTGTTCAATAGCCTGTTGACAAAAACATCTAGATGTGAAGAAAACTCCATTTATACCAAGCTGAGCATCAGTAAGGGAAGAAGAAGAAAAGGGGATTTAAGTGACTCGGACTGTGACATGTTAGCAGACAGGGTGCTCAGAGAATTTTAGAAACTGTTGTGTATTGGTATATTTTCTTGGCTGTTCAGAAAAAAAAAAATCCACTGAAAGGCAGTTGTGCAGGAGGAAATGCCCTGTTGATGCACACAGTTGCTCAAATAAACAATCATTACTGCCAAGGTACACTGCAAACATCTCATATCTCTTTGAAGCAGATGGACTACAGTAGCACAGCACCACATCAAATCCCGCCTGTTGGTTAAAAAATACAAACTGAGGCTATGGTCCACAGGCTCTGTTATTGGAGACTTTGGTGACAAAACATGAAAACACTAATTGTATTGCAGTTACAGGAAGTGGCTAGTGCTTCTGTGAGTCCCTCCCACCTCTGAAACATCTACAGGTTGTTTGTCTGACAGCAGCCTGATTGTACAGCAAACCCAAACTACAGTCAGAGACCCTCTCCACTCCATTGACTCATTGCAATTACTGCTCAATTTGCTCTGGACTACAAAGCGGGATGCAAATTTAATGTAAATCTAATTTTTATGTAGTCTAAGGTATTTGTTTGTTTTCTCTGAAACTCACATGAAAATAAATTCCTACATTTGATTCACACAGTCAGCGTGACATTTGCCAGTTCTGGTGAAGCTCACCTGCCCCTAGATGAGAAGCCGCCTTGAGCAGCCGCCAATGTCACCCATTTCAGAAACTGCTACTGTTCCTGCCATGAGTGGTGCCAAGAGGGATCTAATCTGCTCAGAATGAGGTGATGGTTAACTGATCTTACAAAGTTCAGATAATCTGATTTCTTGAAAATGACAATGATTTTGCTGTTCACCAATGCATTTTCAAAAACTATGAAATTTGTTCATTGTGTGTATCCTCCCATTTCCCACTAAGGTGTTACCTGGTTTCTATGAACATAGATTTCCCACTGCTGTAAGAGCCAAATGTAGTTATGGTCTTACTTTGACTTGGATCCAATCACTGGTCTGCTAAACCACATCAAACTAAAAATGGTTATTTATTGTCTCATGGTTTTAGCTGAAATAATAACTATATTGACAATCTGTCAAAGTGAAGAGCTTAAAATCTGTTGTCAATACAGCAATGTAGTAAACTTACCAGAGAAGTAAAATCCTCACGTAAGACTTGCAAAAATTAACTCTGTTTGACACTGCCGAGCACTTGTGGCAGCAAATCAGACACCCACTGTTTCTTTTGAAAACGGATGGAACAAACAGAGTTGATAGCTCTGACTTGAGCACAGATTATGTTTGATTTGCAAAGCAGGAATGCTGTAGTTAATTGTGTGTCAAACATTTCTGAAAGAACATTTTTGCCAGTAGCAATCATCTTAATGAGTGAGATGATAACTGCTAATTAGTGAGCAGACAAACTCCGGTAGGTTCTTCTTAAATCTTTAGCTATAAATCCTGAGGAAGATTTTATTGCTGTGAGGGAAGAAATGCTGTCATTATCCAAAGAAATTCTGTCAGGTGATTCATCTAACTAATGCTATTTGTTGAAATAACAATTTGATGCATTCCAATGCAGGCTTAGTGACCTTTTGGTAATTTAATCACTCAAATGTGTTCATTCCTTGTTACTTGTTGATATCTTTTCTCTTATGTTGAAAGTCTCTAAGTTGTATAACGTGAATTTGTAGTGCAACATTAACAAGCTAAAGCACATCAAATGTGAAGTAATAATTTGACTACACTGCATGACAGTCAAGAATCATTTCTTTTTCTGTTTCTTCACACACACAAGAGACATTACTCCAGTTTTAATCTCCTTACATTTGCTTCTGGCACATTTTAGAATTCATATTAAAATGTTAGTCTTTACTGTTAGGGCTCTACGTGGTCAACAGTAGAGCCCTAACTGTTTCTCTGACCTTCCAGCTCTACACCCTTTCTCACAGTCTGAGATTTTCCAGTCAAAGGCTAGCAATGCTTCCACAAACACAATTTAAGGTCAGAGGGGATAACTCCTGGTTGCCCAAGATTGTGGAATGTATTGCCTCCTATATTTTGTGCAGTCTTGATTCTATTGAATCTTTAAAGAATCAGCTGAAAAATCATTCATTTATTTCTTGTGGTTTTTGACCTGTGAAAGATGCAGTTTAACAGTCATGAATATTCTGACACAGAGTAAGATTTAACTGATTCCTTACTTTTTTCAAAACATTGTTTGTGTTTGTAACAAGAATTTGTGGTTCCCCTGTTTTGTAATGTAGTAGAATGTCAAAGTAGTAGGTCTTCCTATTCCGGGGAACAAATCAATCAAAAACTGAGAGCCGTGCTAGCAAACAGACAACACATGGATTTTCTTCTCATGAGATATTTAATTATGACAACAACACTTGTAATGCTCTGCTGGGTGTATTTGATTACGGTATATTACAGTTGTTACTACTGTTGATGGTAACAATAACATCCAGCTCACTGGACAAAACAATTTGCTGTACTTGTTTCATAGGTAAGAGCTTTAAAACATTTCAGGGAGCATTTTTTGTATTTAATAATTCAAAAAAATATCATTTTTAAATAATGTGTAATCAGATAAAATTAAAGGAGATTACGAATAGTTATTTTATTATTCTTCTGCTTATTGACTGTAAAGGGATTTAGAACAGAAATCCCCTAGTCCACTCTTAAAGTATACAATTTGATCTCTTTAGTAAAAGATATAAATGGAAATTGATTGGTTTAATAAATTGAAACTAAGTTTGCTGATACACATCATAATTCTGATGTTCCATACAGCTGCGCCCAAAATTATTAATTTAATACATTTTAACAGCATGTCAACAAGGCATATTTTACATAAAACTGTACTGAGCAGTTTTATGTAAACTGCTCAGTACAGATCTAAATCTGGAAGAGTTATAAATATTTTTTTTTTTGCTGCTTATTTTACTGGATACATTCATTAATCATTCTCTATATCAGCTTATCCTTGCAAATTTTGCAAGGGGAAAAGTTTGGTGCATTCACGACAGGTCCTTAATTGTGTATTATATAAATACATGTTTTACTTATGATGCACAAAGGAGGTGTGGACGCATGCAAGTAGGTTAAATGTCACTTTAAAATAAATGCAGATCTGAAACCATGTGGATTTCGCAAACATGGAGACAGACTATGTATTGTCACTCTGCTGACAGAGGGATGTTAGCTGCACACTGCATCCATTAAGAGTAAGAAAACATTTTGGACTCAGGCATATCTTAGTTAGTAAATACAAATCCACGTTTTTACACACTGAGTTTTAATTACATGCTCATTTTTTCAGGTTGGTAATCACAAAAAATCATTCTAGACATTGCTTGTTAACAAGCTGTTATTATTAGGTATCATGCTTACAACTATTTAGTTCAATCATATTCTGTAAAACTAAACTCTTTCATTCTTTGTGTAAAACAAAGTGAAAATATTACTCTAGTATTTACATTTTGACTCAGTTTTGTCAACTTTCGTATTCTGAAACCCTCTTCTGGGTGCAGGTTACTTGCATGTTTCATGAACAAATCCAAGGCACTGCTCTATCTCAAATAGGCAATTTAAAGAAGAGTCTCCACACAATTTCCATTCCTGCCAACACTGAAGCACTTATTAGCCCTAAGTGCTGAATATGTCTCCAACATGAAGACCCACCAAAGTTGGAGCAAAACAGGGAACAAGATTAGTTCACTTCATGCTGCTTGCCTCATGCTCTATTTGTCAGTTTCAATTATCCATAACAGCCTTAATCCTCGTTGCAATTAAAATTCCAATTAGAATCCGAAAAACATATCCAGACGCACAGAGCAGGAGGAGGGCTTGGTAAATATTGGCCTACCACTGTGTCAACACTCTGGTCTGCAGTCATAGTACGCACATTAAAATAGCTCGAACAATAGACCACTTTGAATTTAAATGGTCAATACATATGCAACATCGATTAGTAACATATTACTTGATAAATAGGGGGACATTAATTGTACAAATGGAGTAATTGGATAAGGAAGATTGTATTTGCCTCCTTTGGACAGTGAAACAGCCGCTTTGAAATTCATTTTCATCCCATTATCATGCATTGATTGAGTATCTAATACAGAAACAAAATCGTTTCTTGTAGTATTCTGTTAGTATAAAGGGATACAAACAGCATTGTCTTAGAAAAAAATATTTATCCCCCTCAGTTTATTTATTTATTTATCTGATAGACCAACCAGAAGTAGGACATTACGATAATGTAGAAGAAAAATGAAACAGTTTTTAATAAATTTTTTTTTACAATAGAAATCTGAAAATGTGATGTGTACTTGTACTCCAGCACTCTGTGTTGATACACTCTATAGCCCTGTGTTGCTGCAGTGAGTAGCATGACTTTAGGGTTATGTCTCTATCAACTTTGCTCATTTAGAAAGTCAAACTTTGGCAGATTGTTTTCGCAAAAATAACTTAAGCTAACATCCATTGGAAAGTGTTTGTAAACGGCAATGTCAAGTTTTGGCCCAGATTCTCAAATGGATTCATGTCTGTGCCTTTCAAATATGCTATAAACCATCCCACAGTAGCTGCCTGTGTGTTGTGGTTCGCTGACTTGCTGGAAGGTGAAACTCTTCTCCAGTCTTAAATCTTTTACAATCTGTGACAGGGAAGGTTGTTCCAGTACAACCCTTCCCATCAGCACCAACTAGCTTTCCTGTCCCTTGTGGAAGAATTCACACAGCATGATTCTGTCACCACCGTGGCTTCTGGCAAACCTAGAGTTTGACCACATATTGCTTTTTTTTCCGACTTGCAACTCAAAGAAGAAACAAAGTACAGACATTGCCAGAGACTCATCTGTTTTAAAGTTATTGTTCCAAGAGTCTTGTGGCCCTTTCAAATCCTACTCTGAGTCCATAAAAGGCCGCCATGTTCTTTTTAGACATAAGTGGTTTGTTTATTCAAACAATCAGGAACTGTGTAGCTTTTTTATAACCTGTTTGTCTCTTTCAATGCTGTCTTTTTCACTTGACTGTAAGCTGTTTAGTGCTAGGAAATCATGGCACTTTTTAGCGTTGGTCACTTCTTGAAGAGGAGAATACAAATTTCATTTTTAAATATTTTCATCATCTATTCATAATAGCACCAGAATATTTTATTTTTACTTTTATGAGTTTGCTTAACTTTCTTTTTATCAATTAAAGATGTAGTATGTAACTTTTATAAGCAAAATATTTTTACGTATTTGTTAAACCTGCAACAATGTCAGGACAGTATAACATGAGAGCTTTTTTTGCTCCGCTGGCCAGAAACCCAGGTTAGTATGCGGCTGTCTGCACAGACAAGTCAGAAGAGGAGAGTGAAGAAGAATAGTGGAACATATAAGATATAGGTTATATAGCTGGCATGAAAAAAAAGAGTCAAAATATTGCAGCCACACAAAATCAGTTGCTTATTAAAACACACAAAAAAACACAGAGAGAAAAGTTCTCTAAATTTGAGAAAATGGGTTAAAAACTGACAAACTGCAAAGCAAAAAAGAAAAAAAAAAAAGAAAAAAAAAGCCATGCCTCAACCACAGCTTTAGAGCTTCACACATGGCAGAGTGAGAGCCTGGCTGCTGGGGGAATGTGTCAAAGAGAGGGCCCTGTCTGGGGAAATTTAGGCCTCAACCATAGATAAAACAAATCCCAACCTCAACACAGAGCTCAGCGGTCTGCTGTGTGCACGTCCTCGCACTTATAGAAACCTTTGTATGAGAATGCATGAAGAAGTCTTTAAGCATGCTCATTGCCGTCTATAGCTTCTTTCATATGTGGGTAAGTGGTGTGTGTGCATCTACACCACACTTTCCACCCTCAGATCCCCCAGCCTGAGTTCTGCGGTCCAGATTTCATTAGCTGCCCTCTGGGTTCCCCTCCAACATCTGAATCTAATCCTTTGGCTTCCTTTGACATGCATCTGACTAATGAACGTCAATATTATGGTTAGAATGGTTATAACGACCAGGATGTAAAACCAGGCGGCTATGGTTAGGGTAAGACGAGCAAAATGGTGTTGAAAGGAGTGTGTAGGTATGTGCCTGCGTGTGTGTGTTTGTGTATTTGATAAAAAACGGCCTTTCTAATTAAACTAAAAATTGGAATGGCCTGTGATGCCTTTCCTGGTTCAAACTCTCATAGTTGGCTCTAATTATTAAAAGTTCTTGCTTCCTTTAACTTCCTAAACAGTCCCTCCAGGTGAGTTTTCAATTTCACTGTTTTTCTTCTGCCGCACTTCAGATTTCTAGTCTTGGCTTCAAGCACTAGTGTTTGTGTGCAGTTTTTTTATCCAGAAGGCTTCTCATCTGATTATTCATTTGAAGGAGAAATATACTACTGGACAAATTCTTTAAATGTGAAAGAACTGTTGAACTTCAAATGCAATTGAATGAATTTACAATTTCTTAAAATATCATAGGGATTAGATCCTTAGGTCACCAAAAAAACAAACAAATAATAAATAAATAAAAAAATATAGGGATTACGGAACCAAAAATTCACATCAGGGAAAAAAAAAAATCCACTTTGTGGAGTTAGAGGATCTTACTGGGTGTCTGTGAAATAAACAGGCAAAATCTTGACTTGTATAAATGTCATTACTCATGCAGGCTGGAACCCAATAAATATAAAACAGCAAATAAAAAGTATGGCTTAAAAATCAAAAACTATCAAAAAACACTTTTCTTCCCATGCTACAAACTTGACTATTTCACATTTGATAGGCACACTTAAGGCATTGAAAGATGGATAAAAAAAAGTTTTATTTTCTAGTGAGCAAAATTTAATCTTGAAGACTTTGTAGAATTACAACATCACAGGTATGGCAAGGATATCTCACCACAGATGTTTTCTCAGTGCACTAACAGGCCCTTGTTTGTGCATTGATGGAATGGACATGATCTTTTAACCGGACATCGTAGCAAAGATTCCCCAATACTTTCAAAAGATGTCTTCCAGTAGATTAGCACATTGTTGTTGAATAATAGCTTAACAGAACAAAAATCAAAGTGAAAAGGCATAGAATATGCTCAACAATATCGATGAGACACAATGAGGACAACAGTATGGTGGCTCTCAGTCAGAACACGTGGAGCACCAGATAATGAAACAAGGCATGTTTTTTTATGCTTTAAGTGAGAGGAACTTTCAGGCAATCAATAACAAATAAGAGCTAACGAGGCTAGCGAGACAGTTCCAACAGTGCTCCTTAAATTCGGCAGAAGCCAGTCTGTTTACTCACTTCAAATACTTCCAGCTCAGAAATCAACTGATAAGCAGAAAAAATGTTTTGTTGAACATTTATATAAAGTATGTTTTCCATCTTTAACTATGGAAATTCTCACGCTGCACAGCTCAGCAGCCTCATCATCATGTCTACTCTCAACTACACACAACAATGCTGGAGGCACCAGGAAGAAGGGCAGGGCCCACGTTCTGCATTCTCATTCATTAAAACACACTGGAATCCAAATATTCTGATTGGTTAGACAGGCTCCCCAGCTTTCTTAACTTCTGTTTTCTTAAAGAGGCGCCGTCATTTTATGTGGGTTACACTTGCATCAATTGTTCTTCAATATTTTTTTTCTTACAACTTTTTTCCTTCTTTGACTTGTCTAACTACCATTTTGAATATGGTTATATTTTGATACATTTATACAATGTGCTTCTGACCCTCCATTATGTTGTAATACACGTGAAATCTGTTTTTTATCCAACTTCTTCTCCATTGCAAGACTTACAAAAATACTGTTTATGTCCCATAAAAACTGAGCAGTTTTGCAAAGAATGGGGGGGAAAATGTGTATAAATGCAAAGCTGCTACACCCCCAGACAAGCTGCAGTTGTAATTACAGTAAAATATATTTTTAGCATTTTTATTTGAAAACGTCTTTCAAAAAGACTATTTCACAATTAGACACAAAATGTGGAAAATTTAAAAGGAAATAATCATATACAATGCTGCTGTGCAAAAAAACCCCCACCTAACTTTTGCATTAGAAATCATTCACAATCTGCTGCATGAATCAGTGGCTGCAGGCTCAGTTTCCCATCTCTAAAAGCCAGGGGGGCAACAGGACAGATGACACCTCATTAAGCCAATGTGCTTTGGTAACTTTTTGATCCAAACTGATAGATTTTTTTTGTTTTTTGTTGTTGTAGGCTCTTTTTCGAACAAACTAGCAAATAACTAATTAGGCAGAGCAAATCGGCTCAGGCCTATTACCCTTGTAACAGAAAGGAAGGAAGGCTGATGGTGCAACCTAGGCTGTTTGCCAAAATTTGCAGTTCTTTTCACCTGCAAAAATAATCCCTTAAGCATCTTAAGTCTTTTTTTTTTTTTTTTTTTTGCATAATGCATAAACTTAGACTATTTTGGGGGTGAGTTGTTATCTTATTTTTATGCGTAATTGATTAGAATTCTTATCAAAGAATATTGTTTGGTGTCTTTGGCCTAAATTGATGCTGGCTGTGCATTAACACTACCATGGTTTCAATTCACTCTACTGCTCTGTCTAAACTCTTAAGCCCATGGTTTAGTTAAAAATATCCATTTAAAATATGTCTAATATTATTAGTCTAGTTAATTGTTCTTAATGAGCAGAAGAACTTAACCAGGAAAAGGTTGCTCATTCTTCACTTCAAAACCAACTGAAGATGATACTTTCTTAATTAGCTATCTGAATATACAATAAAAGTAAAATAAATAAGTAAATAAATAAATAAATATTTTTCTTGGTGCAAAATCTGTTGTGTTAATCATTCACCTCCCTGCAGCCTGCCTGTTTGCTCCTTTCCACAGCTGTTCCCAATCCCCTGATTTCATCACTTGCTTCCAGTGTCATTCTCCTGTGCTTCCTTAGCTCACTGGTTTGCATTGTTCTTTACTGGTTCCTCCCATTACTCTAATCCAGAATAAATCCCAATGATCTGTTTTCCTCAAACATATTTTGTAAATTTCTGTTATAATTAAACCTGTACTTGGTTTTTGTCTACATGTTAGTCAAACATTAAACTGACACCCCATGACAGTGGTTAGACATTATTTACTACATTGTACGTAGAGGAAAGAATGTGAAAAAAAGTAAAGAACAGAAGGATGAGTTGGAAAGAGGTAAGAATACTTCAAGATTCATACGAAAACATAAAAAAAATAAAACATAGGAGCAAGAAATCTGAATAAATTTGAAAAAACTATATGAATATAACAATGGACTGACACTTTTATACAATAGTATAATTTCACCCAAAGGGGGTGTATTCATTGTTTATTTTTACTCGTCAGTGGCTTATCCTGACCTGGAATATACTTAAATAAGAAGAAATAAATGAAAACATTTATGAGAATGGGGATAAGTTGAACTATGTGGAAAGTGTTTCAGAGAAGGTAATGTGAATGGAGAATCTTACTAAATGTATCCATGTATAAATCTAATAATTGTGATGAATATTAATAACTAGCTGCTTTAATTGCTGCCTTCCGGTTTGTTTTTGCTCTCTGCACTGGTTGCATTTCCTCTTTCTTTTTAATCTATCTCACGTTACTATTCTCCAATCATAAGCGAGCCAACCGCCTCCCCTATGTGCCGTCAGGGTAACAGATGAGCTTCTTGGGAGAAGATAATCTGCCTCCATCTGCTTTGGTTATATTCAAATCTAATAAACTATCATCTCCATGGGACATCCGACTCTTTTCCTTCCCGACTATAAACCACCTGCAAGACAAAATGAGCTGGGAACAGAGGCAACAACTCAATGTTCGTCTAAAACATAAACTAAATTCATGACAAAACATTATTTTTACTTTATTTTATTAAATCGTTCCCATCAAAATAAGGAATTGTATTTATTTAAAACGTAAGACTTTTATTGTATTTATTATATTGAAGACATTTGTCTATTTTTCCAGGGGCAAATACTTCAAGTATCTACATTTACAGTTCATTAGAGTATACTGTATGTGGTTTTTTATGTTCTCCTTTAATATCATCCTGGTGTTTGCCACAGAACGAGGAAACAAAAACTATCCAATCAGTTTGACTGCTGCTGTTTAAATTGAAACTTTTTTTGTTTTTTAATTTGTGATTTTCTCCAAGTACCTATCACTCAAATGGCCTTAACTACTTTCTATCTTGTTTTGGAAGATTGGATATTAATCTTAAGACCACAGCTCAGCATTAGAACTTGGTTCATCCCAGCTTGAATCTTCTCATCTTTTGTTTTGTCCTTGGACTCCTGCTGAGCACCAACTGGCTGGGAAAACTATCAGAGCCTATTTGGCAGCAAGAGCACGTATAAAAGTTTGAAAAAAAAAAAGGAAAACTAAATAGTTAATGAAATACTAATGACAGGAATGTGAATATGTGAAGTTTGGAGCTTTGCTCCTTTTTTTCTAACCACATATTTATATTGAATGGACAGATGTGAACATTGACTTTATGCAGTAAATTGTTGATTTCTGATGTGTGATTAATACAAAATCCAAACAGGTTTTCTGCAATGACCAGGAAAAGCTCTTACAGCCACTTTGCTCACATTTAGCCACTCACACCAACCCTGTTCTTGAGTGAATTTATAGAAAACTCACAGTCATATTTGCTTTTGATAGGCAGCATTGATTGTCGTCTGTTACAACACAATGTGATGATAAAGTTTTAAAAAGAATAACACAAGTTTGGTATATATAAGAAGAATATCCTCCCATAATATGTCCATAATATGAACATAATGCCATTTTATAGCACAATAAAAATAAATATGCTACATTAAACCATTATACAAATATCAAATATGGCTTACAGAAATTTGACTCCCCTATTTAACTCCTTGAAATTGGGCCTGCACCTGCTCTTTGTGACAGCATGTCATAAAGTTTCTTCATTAAGCCTTTAATAACATTCCAGAAGAATCACAGTGAAAAGTAATTCCTATCATAAACTCTCCAGGTGTTTCTGATGACAACATAACATTGTAACATGATGTGAAGATCAAAAAAGTTGATTTTACATAGCACCCTTCTCCCCTTGTACATAAAATCTAAGTTTATACAAATAATTTTCAATATAAAAATATGTTGGAGGTATAACCTAGAAGACTCCATGGCTACCCTGTTGACTATTAAAAAGAAAGAAGCCCCATGCCATGTATTGGAAAAATCATGACAAATGGTGAGTGCAACTGATAAAATAGATTACATAAAGAAAACCATTTTAAATGCTGTACAAACTCAAAACAGGACTGTAAAATGCTGACACTTTTCTCAGCAAGATGAATAAGCAAATAGTTGTTCAGAAGAGGAGTGTACGGAGGTGGACTGACTATCTGAAAAGAGGCTGTTTTGTTAGTAATAAGGAACAAGAAGAGGAACATGGAGAGAGAGATGAGAAAAAAGATTGTTTGCTTCCCACCTACACAGCACAGAGCATCTAAAATTACTGGATCAGTCATAGGTGTTTATATAATATGGCAAATAAAATGGTCAAACTTACAGAGCTGAAGTACAGAAATCTGAAGAAATATGGCTCATGGTAAATAATTTAAAGATGTGGCATTGTATAAGACAACTTTTTTGAGCTTTACATCATGTAATAAAGTTATTCTCCCATCAAAATATATCTGGAGTGATGCTTTTTTATTTTTCTTTATTGCATGTTTGAGAAATCCTTGAATCTCCCCTGCTGGATGCAGCATGACATCCAATGCTTTCTGATCACCCTCAGTCTCAAAAGTCATTAAGTAACGGTATGTTGTTATTAACTGGATAAAATTATTTAAACATTGATTATTTTGAGGGGCCATTCATGGAATGTACAGCTAATATCTAGATCATCTAAAACTAAAAAAAACAATTGCACTCAAAACAGACACAGGTGTCAAGCTTAAGGGCAGTTATGCATATTGCATCACAATGATTATTATAGTATTACATTGGTTTAATCACACAAGCTCACAGGGACACATACCCAACTTCCACTCATATAAATATGCAAACTTTTGGTCCATATTGTAATAATAACTCATATGGAAAGGCAAATTAAATTGTAGGTATTAGAACATGCCTAAAATGATGGCTTGAGAATGGATTTGTGTATCAGTTTAGTGATATTAAAATAAAAATAATAAATATGAAAAAAACAATTTGAAAAGACAGAAACAAAGCACACAGCTAAAATTTATAGGGGATGGAAGCAACTGATAGCCTCCTTCTGCTTTTCTACTTTTCAATGTTTAACTTGTGGGTTTTACTGCTCTACACTAATGTAGCTGTAAAAATAGTATTTTGAGGTGAATGTCAGTCAAGGTACTAAAATTTTATAAGTCTATCTACAGTTCATTGTCACATATCTCATGTTGTTTTACTACGGTTTGAGGTGAGGATAGATCTACCTTGAGGATTCCTAGACTTAAATATAGAATGACATTTAGCTAATAATCTCAGTTGAATAGAGTTAACTTGTGGTTAGGATGGATTTCCTGTTTGAAGTTTGGTCTCTCTTTGCAAGAATACCTGCAATGATTAAACGGATCTTCTAAATCCTACCGAACTCTGTCATGATTCTCTGTATCTTAAGCTTTGTCCATATGTTAGTTTTTCCTTTAGTGTTCTGTCATTGTTACCTCAGTGTTTGAGTTCAGTTTGTGGCATATTGAATTAATTGACTTAGTTGATTCTTTTGTGTTCTATGTATTTGTTTTCCGGTCCAGTGTGCTTTTATTTTGTGCTTATTTTGTTTACAATCGGTTCCCTCAGTTGTATATGCAGTATCTCAATGCTTCTCCAAAATAAAGCTCAGCATTCTGAGTTGAGCAATTAAAGTTATCATTACTTTGAAGACGCAAAAAACATTAAACATTAAGGAAAAAAATTGCTTTGGGGTAATTTATGCAAGGTCCAGAGGTGGAAGAAAATAGAATTTTCACTGTAGCAAAAATACTCTCTGCATGTTCTGTTCACTATATTTCTATTCACACCATTTTCTCATTTTACTGTGTTACTTCCAATGTAATGGACCATAAAAAATTCAAAACAACAGACATGCTGTGGCTCACCTTGGTGAATACGTGTTACCTGCTGTTCTATTTGCACTCGGCAGTCTGATTTGATTTGAACCCTTAATTTTTACATTAAACAAAATCTTGCTAAGACTTGTGTCCTCGTTGCTTTCGTTTCAGCATTCAACAAACATACGCACAGATTTTTATTTTTTTTTATCTCAGGCCTTCTCAAGAACAGGTATATATTGTTGATATGAAAGCACATGCTTGTGTAATCAAACGGAGATAGATTAACTTTCATGGAGTGTTTGCAAGGTGGACAAGATTGCTCTCTTATGCCAAGTTCACATCTCAATATCAACTAAAATAATAGGTCAATAGAATTGTCGGTCTATTTTCAAAACCTGAGAGACCACACACATTAAAATAAAAAATCTTAAGTTGATCAGGTTTTATCTTAAGTGTTTGGTATTCAGCCACACAAAGGTGCTATACTCTTCTCACAAAGCAGCAGTTTGAGTTCAGAGTAAGGAAACATGGTGGATTGGGAAGAAGCAATAGTGATAGGAGTATTGTCAGATGGGAAAAATCCAGACAAAAATCGTCATTAAACTCGTCATTATGTAAATGAGGCATTAGGAAAAAAAAAACATGAGAAGTAGTCCAAACAATTGTACAGAGATACCAAACTTTCTGTACAAATGTTTTTTTTTGGACAAATGAGTCTAAAATACAAATTATAACTGAGTAAACCAAACCCTCTGAAAAAAACTCAGGAATGGAAGTCTCATGATTTAGTGAATCTTTGTTCTAGGACAGGGTCAGCTTTGCCATATAATTATCCACTATCAATATTAAAAGATATTGATTGCTGCTTGCAAAATTATGAAATGGTCTACAAAATGATGGTGGTTCAACATGTGTAGGAACTGGCTAAAAATAAGAAATCACAAAAAATTGGACAAATCCCATGTCTTTGTCTTATTGAGATGCTGTGTGATTGTGAGTTGCAAATTCAAGAAACCCCTCAGACATGTCAGAGTTGACAGAGAGCATCTAGGTAACATTTTCCTGATTCTGATGTCAAAGACTCATCAATGGCTGCAAGATGTTTCTCGCTGAAGTTATTTCAAAGGATTTCAACGCTATCTTTTAGGGAGAGACCTGTCCTAACTGTTGACAGCGAACATGAAAGCTCCAATATTTAATGATGTGTCCTATTTTTTCACATGAATTTTAACTGATGTGAATTAGAATTACTGTAAATTTGAGCAACATTTTGTTCCTGTGAGAGGACACTGTATCAACTTTAAGATACAACCAAGGATAAAGACAGCAATGACAGTCACTTTAGGGCAACAACATAAACAGTTTTTCTTTCTCCCTCCCTCTCATACAAACAAGAACACAGAGTTTACAGTGCAATCCATCATCTCATCTGCTTCTGTGCTTTCTGACCCAGCAAGGGCAGTAAAAAAGCCTCTGACACCACTCAGTGCCAGCATGCCAGCAATGTGATTAGATGTGTGTGATTACTAGTTTTGAGGACATAAATCTGTTTGCACAGCCACATTGCATGGATTCATTTCCTTTAGGGGGACAAAAAGCAAGTCACCTAAAAGTAAATCATCACAGCAGAAAGGTTTAGGTCAGATGAGAGTTTTAGGGAGTTGTATGTGGCATATCCCATTTAAATTCATGCAATATTTTGTGTGTCTGAGCATGTTTAATATTCTTTGTAGGAATATTTTTACCACCACCACTTGATGCCATAGGGATTTGTTTCAACTTTGGTTAAACACTATTTTCTCAAGAGAAGGGTTTGGTCTGTTAAGTTTAATATTTGTGTTAAATGTTTTCATGTTGGAATTACAATCTGATCAGATTAGTTTAGAGTTAGGGTTAATATGTAGTTTCCAAATTGCTTTCGTAAAAAAAATTCTATGTAAAGGATGTAAACACAGACGTAACTTCAACACAAATAGGATCAACAGGATCTTAAGGCTCCTCACTGTTTGATCCATGATCGAATATGAACTTTGGGAATAACTTGTTATAGAGTTGTTGCTTTGCTGTCTGCAGTGAAAGGAAAAGTAACCAATTTTGACATGTAATGGGAACATTCTAGAACTATGCCAGCTAAATACTTATTGTCTGACTTTGCCCTTCCTTAAACAAAACTTCTAAAGAAGCATAACTAATATTGATGTTTATGTGTAGCTGTGGACAATTGCAAGTTTCTGAACCATGACACAAGACTGTATTTCCTCTTCTTTCTAATTTTTTAAGGATGATCGGAGGATAGAGGAGACATTTTTTTTTCCACTTAGAAATGATATGCCTATTAAACTTGTATACATATATATTTGGCTGCTGCCTGGAGACACTGTTACAGAACATAATAGTGCTTATGATTTTGTTGCTGAGAAAAGGATTTTAGCACTCAGAGTTACAGGTTTGCTGTTCCCATTGTCTGGGCTGTTATCTAGGAATCTGCAGATTTAAAAATAAAACAGAAAATATCTATCATAAAACAGCAAAAATGAGGAAACAAGTGATCAAAATGCCTCAACTCGTGCAATAAAATACATGTACTTGCCATGATGTTGACAGTTGTTTTACTAATTGGCTGTTCTTTAACAGTATTTATAAGACTCCAGCAGAAGTAATTACCAGCAGTGCCAGACTTGATTTGCTTTTAAATAAAGACCAAAAGACATGCCAGATGGAATAAAATGT
Source organism: Gambusia affinis (assembly GCF_019740435.1). NCBI lineage: Eukaryota > Metazoa > Chordata > Actinopteri > Cyprinodontiformes > Poeciliidae > Gambusia > Gambusia affinis. Next base: position 18,390,004 of record NC_057884.1, on the reverse strand, counting down.
CACCCTAAATCAGAGTTAATCTGTCAAAGCAACCCAAATTCATCATGCCATTGTCAACAATGACCAAAATGTGCAGGTGAGAAGTATGCTTCTCAAGAGAGTACTTGCTGAATAATCACAACCTGGGAAAACAGATTCAGTGTGAGCATTCATTATTTTAGGAAATGTTGATGTTTGCATTGATACAATTATTTTGTGGACAACAATTAAGTGTTTCAATTGGATGCTCTCTTCTGAATTTTAAGTCATCAGAAATAGAGTAAAAACTTGCTTCACCAGCTTATGTGCTGTGCAGGAATTTGTATTTTGAACAGTAGTTGATTTTGCAATAGTCAACTTTATTACCTGAATAGTATAATTGAATATTGTATGCAGAATATGCATTAAAATGCTATATTTATCTTTTCAATGGCTCTTCAACCAGAGCAAGCCAAATCTTCAAAGAGATTCAATATTCAACCCAATATATTTTACAATTAATTATGAAAATCGGTGTATTGTTTCATTAGATTAGATCTAATACAGTAAAGTTGTTGACAAATTCCAAGCTGTGCTGGAAAACAGATTTGGTCAGTGTAGATTCCTTTAAATTGGCAGTGCAAACAGGGAAACAGCCATAAATTCAGGGCTAAATGGGAGCCTGCAAATCACCCATTTGAGAAACCACCACTACATCATCATTGGAAAATTTGTGAAATTTGTGGCCACATGGTGTGAAAAGAAAAATACAAAAAAATCAACAAATTATATTTGTGACACTAATGTGGAAAAAAAAATCCATGATAAAGACAAATTATTATTTTAATTTTTTTCTATGGGAACTGCTGCTTTCCCAGGCTGTCTGCATCCAAACCACTTTTCACACCAGGCACCAAAATGCATCCTTATATTCATGTGCTAAAATGAATTTCAACTTTCAACTTTCGTTGGATTTCAATGCTGTTGTATCACGTATTGAGTATTATTTTAACTGACAGTCTCCAACTTCAGAGTTCCTCATTTCCATCTGTGTTAGCATAGTTGCTTTTATAGCCAAAAGAAAAAGACTGAGCAGCTTCCAAGTGTCACTTTGAGTGTTACGGAAAGCTTTGCTAAAAAAAATAGAGCATATGTGCTTTGTCAGCTTCCTGTGATTAAATGAAAGTCTAAAACAAGTTTTTCATTTTAAGAGTGATTTCTGTAAATGACAGGCAGTACAGTAGTTTCCACTCTGAAGCCCTTCATTAGAGGCTGCTCCATCACACCAGTCTTTGGTTTGGTTCAAAGGTCAAGCCACCTAAAGCTTGCTTGTTCAGCTCCCCATGGTTAGATATGGCCTTTCACACATGTGCGTCATTACTCATAGCTTGGCCCCAAAAACACATTCCTGGCCACATGTTAGTTGGATTAGATTTAGTACTCTGAAGTGGGATTTTTTTTTTTTCTTTTCAAAGGGAGAAAAAAAAAAGTTTTAAAATGTTGGTTTGTGTCGTACTTGGAAACCAATGCCATATGTTTATGGCTCCACTTTTAGCTTTTAATATTCAGTTGTGTTGCTAGGAGGAGATGGGAGGAACCAAAATAAAATTAACAAACAACAAGAAGGCTAACACATGCATGTTTAAGGGATTTAGTGTGAGAATTATAGAAAGTAAAGACATGTCTAGGAAATGCTGCCAGGATCAAAACTTCTGACTATTATCAGCTCATTATTTAGAGTTGCACAGTAAAATATTGCTATAAGAATACAGTCTAAATTTCATTTGGGACAAACTCCTGATTTTTTATGCATCACAAACTCTTATGTCTTGGGAAGTACTTGAAAATATTTGGCATGAAGCTTCTTTGTGGTTAATGAAGCAGTTGCTATAAGTTTGCAAAATTGCCCTAAGTTATATTGCTTCTCAGCAAGAACAACAGGAGTGCCAAATTATTAAAAAAATGTTGGTTACAAATTAGAAAGCTTATCAAACTGCTGGTTGATGCTTTTCATGTCTGCTCAAGGGTCATGGCTTGAGGCTTTTTTAAACATTCTGCATCCCAATATCTGACCCAACGATCAATGTGGAAGCTTATTATGCTAAATCTATGCAACAAACTTTAATCTTAAAAGCTTTCAGGCCTTTTTTGATCAAAGAAATATTTGATATGCAACATATCCTCTAATATGTAATTCAGAAGGACAAAACCCCCCTACTATTAAAGTCTAACTTTGAGAAGGTATTTAATACAATAATATCAGTTTGGGAGTAAGTGTGTCTGCATGTTGTTTTAATTATAAGAGTCATCCTATTAGCCTGTGATTATTGTTACAAGGTGTTTTCTGAACTGCTGAGAGGCAGTAAGGTCAACTGCTCCAAGCGGGATGCAAATTGATTTCTTTAAAGTACCAGGAACCGCAGGTGTTGGAGTCCTGTTGTTGCAGTTAAGATTTATTTTATTTTGCCTCTCTAATAAATGTTGTGTAATTGACCAAGTGTTAGCCATGGTGGTCTTAATGTAAAACCAATGAAGCAATAGTTTCCAACTAATTTAAACTGTAAAATACATATATTCAATATATACACTTTTTTCCATTTCTGTTTTCTTTTTCCTTTTTTTCCCACTAACACTGACACATTTGAGTCATAGTGTCCTCAAAACAAGATGCAACCTGCCCTGAAAACTAAACACAACATTAGACAAGGTGCCAAGAGGGAGTAAGCAAGGGAACACAGGAGATTTCATCCAATTTTGCTTTGCTAGACACTGCAGCCAAAATACTCATTTACTGTACTGTAAAAACACTAGGCTGCCAAGCGCTCGAATCCAAATCAAATAGCCCAGTGCAGCAGACACTAAAAATGCATCAAATAGTTGGCTCTTTGGCCAATTCATGTTTGGTCTATAATGAGCACAGATGGTGAAATATTTTTTTTTTTCTTTTTTTAAACTTCTTTGCATGGTGTGTGCTCAGACTTATTCTCATGAAAATGCTTTCAGTGATCAAAGTAAAAAAAACAAAAAAAAAACTTGCATAAATAAATGCACATGGTGACGTAAGGTTCCTATGATTGCTCACATTGTCCGATGAATAAAAAGTGTGGTGTCTTTTGAAAAATTAATATACTGAAAAATAAGAGGTTGGTGTATGCTATGGAGTTTTGAGTAAAAATACTGAAAAGCTTTGTTCTGGGGAAAAACATTAGGCTCTTTTTTAACAAACATGTTATACTTAAAATATGTCAAGTAATTTGTCCTTTAACTACATTTCTGTGGGATAAACTCCTCCTATTTCTTTTAAAACATGAAACAGTTTTCTTGGGGTATTTGGCAAAAGAGCACAGCCAGTAGGAAAACAAGCACTGTTTCATTGTCATGCAATGGTGAAAACATGATTTGTATGACTTTGTAAAGATTTTTGTTTCTAAAAATTTGGCTACATTTGGTTATAATGTTTATAATGTAAGTTCAATATGAATGTCAAGAAAACAATAACAAGCTCAAGAAATCTCAATACTATCAGTAAGATAGGGGATTTCATCCCACAGATCTATTATGAGAGTGAATGTCTAAACATAATATTCTTACAAGATATGACTGAAAAAGATATTCCCATTACAGGATGGACATCAAAATTTATTTCAGCTCAACCCCTCTAGAAACAGAGCAATGCCATAAGATAAACCGTCTTTTTCTCATTGGAGATTGTTAGCAACCCACAATTATCTTTGAAATTATCATATTCAGGAAGTAGTAGGATTGTGGAACAAAGCTTTTAAATTATTATTAACACCACCTAAGCAATGCGTTAAATTGTATTCAAATCTTTCCTGAATTCTTGGTATGAAAGTAATATTTTCAAAGGATTTAACACTAGAAGAATGATGCATGGACCACAATTAGAATAGTAGGAGGATTAGGAAAAAAATAACAGACAAAATAACGCCAGAAAGAAATGAATGAACATAATCACTGAGTTTTGGACAAATGAAGAGGGATTGCAGAGAACTACAATCAAAGTATCAATACCACATTACTGATGCATCTCTGCAAGAATGTTGCACAATTCTTCTAGAGGCAAAAAAAATAATTGAAAAAAAAAAAACAACAACAACAATTGTCCACAAGCCAGAAGCAGGAAAACAAGACAAAATGTCACATTCCCCAATAAGAGAGTAGAGGAAGTGCTGAAATGTCTGCATGTTTTCTCCAACAATTTGTAACAAAGCCTTACATTCACACTGCTGTAAATGCACACTGCCGGTCAGCAAGCTGAATTAGGGTAATTATTTTTTTTTATAATTACCCTCTTTCAGCTTAGATATTCTTCTTAAAAAGATATTTATTTTGTCAGAACGTACAAAAAAAAAAAGAAAAAAATCCAACCTCTCATTACCAAGAGAGATTTTAAGACAGTGTGACTGTCTTAAATCCATGTACGTTAATGTCCTACGGTCTTGGTGAATCTGAGTTTTAAAATAACTTACCTAATGAATTTGAAAAAATATACATATATATTCAAGACTTTTAGCTTTTCTTCCTCTGGAATATGAGGAAATATGGCCTTTAAGTTATAAACTTACTCCTCAAAAGCCTATTACATCACACTCTTTACATTGTTCATGTTTTACAAGGCAGGGAATGGCATTGCTTTGATGAAGGTGATTTTAATTAGCATATACTGATGCCCACCTGCATCCACATCAAACCCATTGGCACAATAATACCCTCCCTTTTCTCACTGTCACACTAATTCTCCCTCCTCTCTTCTCTCCATCCAGCTAACCCAGCAAATGTTTAAATTTCACGACCAAGTAAGCAAGATTAATTAAAATGATAATCTACAGGCTGAATATATTTCACAGTTAGCTAGGCGGCTGTTAAAAATTGCTGTGCAGAGTTTTAAAGTCAAAAGTAAGGCACTGACCTATTCGTCTGCATCATTGAAATAGTCATTATCCCAATTAAGAACATGCAGACAATAAAATCCTCATTGCATGCAAAACACTAAACACTATAATATACTTCATTAATGTAATGTATGGTAATTAGACAAAAAGCAGGGTTAGATTTATGTTAGCTGCATATGTTTAATGTGAATCGCTTTAAATGTAGACATTTGGCTCATCAGCGAGAAATTAAATAAGCCTGTTCAATTTAAATTATTGTCCTCAGTGGACTCAGATTACAATGAATGTATTTCTTTTAATTAACAGCTTATTGACATCCACAATTCCAATCAGATCATAGAGAGAAACAGTGGATGTAATGCTATTTGCCCTGCCATTCTCTTTAAATGAAATGCTTGACTGTCAGAAAAAAGGCTAAATAAAAACCAGAAAAAGAAACGAGGAGAGAAGAGCTTGGACAACCAAATGCATAACTGGATTTTTAAAGTTCATAGATATTCAAGATAAATGTAAAGGGTTGTGTCATGAAGGGCATCTGATGTAAAATTCCAGCCAAATCAAAGTTGCAAAGATTTCTTGAAAAATTAGATAAATTCTCAAAAAATTAAAATTAACAAATTTGTAGGAAGTCAAGAATAGTTTTAATTGCATCATTTTCCGAGATGGACAGTTGTGTTGTGCTGAAATTACAAGGGTACTCTATGGAAAGTCAGATTTCCTTTATGGTAACCAAGACACAAAAGTTTAGGGTTAAGTTGTGTTTTTTTAGGGAGAGAGAAGAGAACAACTCATGATTCGGTAGGTTTGGTTATGTCATTGAAAAGAACCAAACATGTATACATGTACATTATTTCTACAGTATATTCAAGTATTCAATTATTTTTTAAAGAGAAGAACTGACATTTCCAAAACTTCTAAATCTTTTCAACATTCAAAAATGAACCTTTGAAGATATTCTTCAACTTAAATTGTAAAACTTTGGATAAAGCGTGAATGTGACTTGAAGTTGATACAACATTAAAGGACCCTATTACTTTTATTTTTAATTACTTTTTATCTTTTTAATTAGGACCACCTTAGATTGAAACAACAGACTCTGATCAAATACAGACTCTTCGTTAGATGATTTGGTTTTCAAAAACTGTACCTTCAAAAATTGGAGCAGTTTTATTAGTCTCATTTGTATGAGGGTTTAATAAGAGTCCTGACACAAAACACTTAAGTTTTCTGAGTGGAGTTGACAGAAATTATTTGGATTGGCCACTGTTGTAGCAAGCCCCAGTTTAACTTTCTGAACTTCTTGTGTAACTTATTCCCAGAATGAAGATGAAATAAAATTACACCAAATATATTTTAGAATCCATTTAATACAAATGCATTCTGTATTTTTTCTACAATATAAAATATTGTCTTTTTTATTTTCTTGAAGTTCTTTGAAAAATTGCAGCAGAATCTTCATGTTTGCTGCAGCACAATAAAGCTTGTTATTTTACTGAGGCTGTCTCTCCTCTATCAAGCCTGATCAAAACATTGGTTGTCTTCACTGTTCCCTGGATGTCAGATAATCCTCTTAAGAAGTAACTGCAAACCCAAAGTTGGGACTTTCTCTCATCAGTCACTCTCCAACGACATACACAAGCAGCGTGTAGTGGTTGCACATAAGCCTCACACTCTAAAGGAGGGGAGATGAAGAAGATTTTCAAAAATGGTCCTCAATCACTGTCAATTAGTGGCTGAAACATTGTGATCTCTCTGTGGGTTTGTACTTGAGACTATATTCTGTGTGTGCAAATCTTAGTGGGCTGCTTGTGTAAAACTCTGCGCTAGCCTTCATAATGCTATGCTTCATTTATCTGCCATTAGCAGAATTAATGACTGTGGGTTTCTGCCAGGGAGAGAATATGGCTCTTTTCCAAAATAATGGTACAGTAAATAGCTCTGTGAGCGACTCAAAAGTTGCTGAGAGCTGAAGGTGCAGTAAGAACGGTGGTGAGAGAAGGGGACGTAAATGAGGATCAGAATTAGTGATGTGTGGAGAAGTGGGGGGAGAAAAGAGAAAGAGAGAAGGGATGCAGATAGGACAAGCCAATATTAGAAAACAAAACTCGCAAGAGAGAAGTAATTGGTAAATGGGACCAAAGAAATGGAGAGGCAGAGAGACAGATGCTATAGCTCTAAAGATCTGGATTAAAATAAATTGACTGACTGAATGTGATAGCAATTTTTAAATCTGTTATTTTATACTAATTGAAATATATATGTTGTTTTACAGTTTTCCTTTTTTTTAGCTTTTAAAAATTATCTTTTTGAGCAACACTGAAATCACTGGCTTCATAAATACTTACAAATATGAGACAAAAAAAAGGAACAAACTAAAAAACAAACGACTGACAAAGAAAACTGACTTCTTGCTTCTTTGCTAAATGAAGATCTTCTGTTTTCAGTTTGCATACACTATCCAACACCCCTTTTACACCAGTTTAAAACCAAAACATTTTATTAAAAATCTGTGATAATGTGGATGATCTCTGCAGGTGTCTGGGTTACATCAAGAAATTTTCATCACCTGGTAGAAGGCAAGAGTTCCTTTAGCTGTTTTAAGAATGAAAAAAAAACAAAACAAACATTCACAGTGAGATTTTAATGTTAAATCTGGATCAGCAGTGCTGCATAAAAAACCCGTAACTAAGTTATAAAGTACCCACACCTCCAAATTATACATACTGCCTGGATGCTGAAAGATTAGAGGGTGTTTTGAGCATTTCGGTCTAACGTTTCAATTCAAAGTATATTCACATTTTCAAAGACAAGTTCTTGCAATGTAAATAGTAAATAGTTAACCTAGTATGGTTCCCATAAGATAACCAAAATGCCAGCATTATGTCCTCCAATGTAAGGTGAAAACATGTGGAGCAGGCAGGGAAACCTCCAATGATTTTAGAGAATTGCATTGCATTTAGAGGAAACCTTGTAGTACAAATGTGCTACTCAAAGCAATAACATTTCGATAGTAGGACAAACAAACCAGAAGAGAAAACTCTATTTGGCAAGTAATTACAGTACGTGTTTTTCTTATCAATATTTATTTATTTTTTTGCAGTCCACTGAAGTTCAAATCCACTTGCAGATCTTGGGGACTGCGGAAAGGTCCCCAAGTCTGGTGTAAACAGACAATAACAAATAGGTATTTTTGGTCACTTATGTCTACAAAAATATAAATATAAATATGGCCTTTTCTTAAGTATTGTGAGCATCTAAACTCACTCCAAAGTGAATTCCGTACATAAATATTAGATATGAACAGAAATCTTTTTTTTGTGTGCGTGTAGAGAGCAAGAGGATGATGAAAAGTGCCACAAGAGATTGTGATTTACAGCACTACGAACTACCTCCAGGCTCTGGTTGGTTGTTTCCAGTTGGCACTGGGAGTATTGAAAGATGGCAGAGGAGCTCGATTTTTCCACAGATTATCTGTCTCACACCATACTGTCACAATATGATCTCAGTTTCAACAAATATGTAAAAATAGTAATAAAAGTTACACACTACAGCTTTAATGAGCAAGTTTGCATTCTCAAAGTTCCATGCTTTGTGTCAAATATTGCACTTTTGGAGCAGAGCTATGTGTAAATCAGATACAAAAACATCAGACTGGAGCGCTTACCACAGAAATACTGAAACACATAGTGGCAGAGCTACAGTTTTATATCCACAGGGAATTCCTCATGAAATACCATGAAAACTCACTGAAATACTTGCATGCAACTTCATTTTCTATAACTTACGGTAGAATTGGATTAAGGTTAACATTGCACAGATCGGACAGATATTCAGAAATATTTTTTGTGAAAAGATTTGATTTATATTTCATTGTATTCTCCAACTTATAAACATACACGACAGTAATAATAAAAAGGAAGAAAGCTAGTCTCTCTACTTCATTCATTGGTTTCAATGTATTTTGTTTCCTTCTTTATTTATTACATGCTTATGTGAACTTGTCAAAATGTAAATTATTGGGATATGCAAAAAACACTGACTGTGACTATAAAGTTTGTAGAATTCCACAGTATGTGTTTTCTTAAAATGTAGTGATAAAGACAATTAAGTTTATGTCTGGCACATTGTAAAAGAATAGAAATAGAAAAACAGAAATGACATTCGGTAAGACTGTAAAAGATTCCGTGAAACAGATTTATGTCCCATATATCTTTCTTCTGATGAACTTAACCACTTACATGGTTAAGTTCATCAAATAAATAAATAAATAAATAAATAAATAAATAAATAAATAAATAAATAAATAAATAAATAAATAAATAAATAAATAAATAAATAAATAAATAAATAAATAAACCCCCACCACTGGCTTTAAAGAAAGAACATTTCAAATATAGCCCGTCACCTGATACATAGTAATCTGAACTTCCACCAAAAGCAAAGCATTTTACCAAAACTACAACAAAGCTACATTGATGAAGGATCCAGAAAGTGAAAAATAAACTCAGAACTGCATGAAATTATTCTTTTCAACATCAAGATATGGGAAAATGACACTCCTATCAAATAAGTTGGAGAGCTGAAATTCAATCAGAAGCTTCTTCAACAAAGTATTAGTTTAAGAATGGGAACACTTTTGCAACCAGTTGCTCATTTTTATTTTACTTTTTTTTCCTCTAACACAAATGCTTGTTTTTCATCTGAATTAGCACCGTTAAATTACAACTACATTTTCAGAAACCCAGTTTTGGAAAAGTTTTGAAATATTTATCATGCCGTGTTCTACATCACAAACCCCCACCACTGACATTTTAACAGCGACATGTAGATGTTTGACAGTCACTGTACAAAAAGCGTCAAGATACTTTTTGTTCTTTATAGCGCCTTTTTTTCAATAATATTTAGTTTTTGTTTTTCTGCTTCTGGACAATTATTTTTTCACTCAATTATTTTTTTTGCCTCTAGCAGAATTGTGCAACATTCTTGCAGAGATGCATCAGTAACGTGGCATTGATACTTTGATTGTAGTTCTCTGCAATCCCTCCTCATTTGTCCAAAACACATTGATTGAGTTCATTCATTTCTTTCTGGTGTTATTTTATCCGTTTTTTGTTTGTTTTTTTCTAATCCTCCTATTATACTAATTGTGGTCCATGCGTAATTTTTTTTGACACATTTGCCCAGTTATCTGCTTGCATTGTGGGACATGCAACTGTATCCTTTTATAAGGTTGCGCTTGAGTTAGAAGAGGTCAGGTTGGAAAAGTTTCATAAGCCCGACTACTTAAAGTACCACAACTATATTAATTGCTTAATTATTTGAATCAAGCTGGTGACTCACAGAGAACATGCATAGAATCACAGAGGACAGAAGTGGGCTCTGACAGGTAAAATCATTGTAAGTGTTAAAACTGTATTTAGCACCAGGTAATAATAATAGTTTTATCATTTCTCTAGGAATTTGGTTGACTCAGAATATCATAATTGGTCTGCAATTCACTCCTAAGTTAGTTTCAAAAAGAAAAAAAAAAAAGAAAATAAAGCTGTTCATTATTGGCCATACAAATGCTTAAAGTTCTTCCACAGCATTTGAATCAAATTCCAGAATGGACTTTGACTTGGTCACTCTAGATTTACACTAGCTATAAAGGAATGTACACCTTCAAAGGAAACTTACAATTAGAATCAGTCTATGATTCTTTTTAAATCAAGTTGAAATTTTTGGTAGAATTTAAAGTATATATTTTTTAATCTCTTCTCCCTGCTTGAGAATTCTACTGTAGTTTTGAAGTAGCTTTGCTCTGTGACTGCAGGTCAGAACAAATAGTTTTCAGTTGCCACTGCAGGCAGGATGAAACACTGAAAATGCTTTGGTCGAAAAAATATTGTAGTCTAGGCAGTTTTCTTAAATTTATTGCTCACTGACCCATGTGTGGAACCCAATACTCTTCCATCACCCCCTTTGTCAGTGGTTAAATAGCAGTTTTTCGCTTAGGAGCCTTAGGAGAATCTCCCTTAAAGTCTATGTTCAAAATGGATTTGCTATGTTTAAAATAGAATTTCTTGATTTAAAGATCTTTGATCATTGATGAAGTGTTGTTGGAAGTAGAACAGTGAAAATACTGACCAAAACTGAACTGCATTACCTGCATACTTTGTGAATATTGGACAATATTTACATCAACAGCAACAGCTCTGTGACAAACAAAGCTTAAAAAATAATATGAGATATATTGAAACGTTATGCACATTCGTATATATAATTCAACATCTTGATTGTTTTTCAAACATTTAAGTCATTCTTTTACATGCATTCACACTTTGTACAGGCATATCTAAGTCAAATTGGAATATCATTGAAAAAATAATTTAGTTTAGGTAATTACAAAAAGTGAAATGTATGTCTTGGCATTTGAGTTAATTGAAAGCACACTTGACAGCTGTGGAGCTGCACAAGGCTGGTTCATCTTTGTCGGTAATTTTCAGATGCTTAAAAGAACTATGTCCATCTGTTCAGACAATTATAGAATAGGCTGGGTGGGAATGTCCAATCGTCATAATGCTGAGAAAGGAGACTGGTTCTGTGGTCCAGGGATGGAAGTGGTCCAAAATGTGCAAATCAAGCCTCGAACAAAAGCCAAAGACCTTGCAAAGATGCTGGCTGAAGCTGGTAAGACAGCGTCATTATTCACAGTGAAACGTGTCCTGTAGGCTAAAACACCACTCAGCTGTGAGGAAGCGTTTACTCCAATGGAAATTTAAAATAAATAAATAAATAAATAAATAATCTACAATGTAGTTTGCAAATGCACAGAGACAAATAGCACCCCAACTTTGAGGTATGGGCTATAATTATCATGACTCCACTTTTGGCATTATGCCACAATGGCTTAAAAACAAAGTCAATGCTTTAAAGTGGCAACCACAAAGTCTGGATCAGAGTTATATGGAATTGTTTGTGGGTTGATCTGAATAGATGTTTCAGTAAAGCGGTTTACAAACTTCACTCAATTGTGCCAATTCTGTCAAGTGGAAAGGGTCAAAAATCCTGTAGACTATATGAGTAAAGCTTTTGGAAAGATCTCAAAATTATTTACTCCAAAATAAAAGTTCAACAGCAATGCCACAAAGTACTGAGGAAATACATATAAAATTTTGTTTTTAAAGTCATTATTAAATAAATCTGACATTTCTCTCTCTTATTGTGTAGTTAGCAAATAGAAATGATCTGGGTAATTCTGACTGACTTTGGTCTATTTTAACGTAAGACAGTGAGAAAAAAAATCTGTGCCTTTTTATTCAGTGAATATAAACCTCTGGTTTGAATTGTATTCCTATTAAATCGCGAGATGCCTGCACAGCCTCAAGAGGCCAGGGGCCATAACAGCAACATACATAAATTCCCAGGTAATTTGAATATTGTTAAATAGAAGATAATTTATTTTCTACACAGTATATTATACTCCCAGTACATGCAATGTTTTGCATAAATAATTGTGGCCTGTCATTGTGGCTATAATCCTGTAGCTCCACTGAGGCGACAGGGAACCCAGGTTACTTTACAAATGACCTTCAGCTTCACTGCACTGTTGGCTCTAGTGTCCCATTTTTTGTCTTGACAATGCTCCATAGATTCTCTGTGGAGATTATATCAGGCTATTTTGCTGGCACAATCAAGTGTAGTGATACAAAGGTCATTAAAGAATGTAGCGGCACTTTTGGCAGATTGGAAAAGTGTAATGTCCAGCTGGAAAACGGAATCAGAACTGACTTGGGACTTGGACAAAATAAGTGAAACAACAGCAGCAGATGGCAAAGAGCGAGCAGTCCCTTTCTTATAGTGTATGTACTATTCTTCTGATATTGCCTGATTCAAGAGATGTATACTAGAAGAAATGTAGCAGCAGTAGCCTGTGTTTTTGAAGCCTCTCCTTGAAGCTGCCTGACCTCAGGTACCGTTCACTCCTTTTGAATCTCCATTTGCATTTTGAATGGACTTCACAATTCTTTCAAGGCTGTATTTCTTATTGCTCATGCAAACCTTTGTCCTTCCGTACATCGTTCCATCACTTTGTTTGAATACAATGTTCTTTAGCAATGATTTTCGAACTATCAAACCGAGTCTTTTCCATGAATGTGAAGGAAAATAATTTTCTGAAAAGGAAAATTGTAAATTTTCATTAGCTGCCAGTCATTATTGCTAAATTCAACAGAAATAAATCTGCATTCCACTTCATTTGTAATAAATATGTGCAATATTTCACTTTGACTTTAGTTACTAACAAACAAATACATAAAATAAAATCTTTAATAATAACATCATTTTATAGAGATTCACTGTCGTAAGCAGAGGTTCTTTTTTTTTTTAGCATATTAGGGTACCAGGACCCCTTATTTTTTCAACGAGGGGAAAAAACAAAAATCCATTAATTATTACACATACACACATATTGTTATCCATATAATTTCTGCTTTATTTGATATCTACAAGCTGAGGTAAGTGGAATAAGCTAGATATTCAGTATTTTAATTATTTTTAGTGTGTTATTATTCAATCCATGTCAGTGACCTAGCTCTATAAGATCCATTGCTCCTTCACTTTTCACTCAACAGGGTTGACGTTCTTTTTCCAATATGCCATTCCATATTCATTGATTCTTTGTGAAGGCCAAGGCAAAGTTATGTTTTCAATAATTATACACTGTGAGATCTTAAGCTATAAATGATATCATCCTCATTAGTATGTATTTCTGCAATTAGGAAAGCATCTGTCTTTTATCACAGCTTGAGAAAGCAAGGAATACATTTATGCAGCCCAGAATGAACATCTTACAATTTTAAGTTTCATTCTGCTCTGAGAATGATTTAGCTGCATTTGTTTCTTTGATGGTTTTGTAGTTGCCTGTTTAAGTCTAAAATTAGTCAAATTATTAGGAACAATTTTATGGCATGTTCATGTCATTTAAATTAACTATTTTACTCTCATAACATTTACAAGGCCCCAGTTACCCGTTAGCCTTTGTGGTAATCTACCCAATTTATAATAAATCACTGCAATATAAAATTCTCCAGTCAGTGGCAGAATCTGATCTCCTAGCTTTGGCCAAGACAGATTCAGCTCATGAATGATATATAACAGCCAAAGGTAAAATCCAGTGACTTTTCTCCTAAATCTCCTTAGTCAGACATCAATCTTATTTTCTTCCACTTGTAGTTTTACAAAGAATGATATGTCCTCTTAAAAAAATCTGCAACGCTTTGACTTGGGCACCTTAGTATTTCTTAAAACAGTGGTCACTTAAGTCATTGGCAGAGACACCCAAAGATGACAGTTTATGAAGAAACATTCATAAACTGAATAAGCCAATAAAGGTAGACTATTCAGAACTTTCAAGATTTGGGCCAGTTGCTAAACTGGCCAACTGGGTAAGATTGGTAGAATCACAAAAACAACTAAATTTACGTGAAACATTTTTGAGCCAATTTTAATTCAAGTCACGGGCTAAAAAGAACCTCACTGTAATTCAGCCCAGACATGAAATGCTTTAAAGAATGAAGAGCCTCCTGACAAGCAGAAGAAGGCCTTTACCAACTAGAAACTGTTATACAAAAGTTTTTTTTGCAAAATTCACCAATGTTGGATTAAGATCTGCAATCTATTTTTTTCCTACCTTGGTGGAGGGATAGTTATTTGGATAAGTGCACATTGACTTGACAGCTCTCTTCACTATGAAGATCTCAAAAGACAAGAAATCCTCAGGTCACATCTACACGCTTTTACCTCGGATAGACTTGAGGAGTTGCGTTTCTCAACATCTGAAAATGCAGGAGGATTTTGTCTCCAAACCCACAACTAGCTGAACACCACAGTTTCAAGATCAAGAACCTTTAAAACATTGCTTTGATGTAAATCTTAGTGATTGCCAGTGATAATTCATTTTATCAGCGTGTGCAATATTGATAGCACAAAAGACTGGGTGAAGTGTAAAAAATTTTGGGGTAATAGATTGTAACAGTTATTAACTTGCCTTTTATATTCTAATGTAATGTGTAACCAGGTGGACAGAGACTCATGGCAGGAGATGCTTGCATTGCCCAAAGTGGTAAAGGTGATGGAAACACATATGATAAAGAGAGGAACGAAAAAAATAGGCATACATCACGCATTGCAATATTAACTAGGATCATCGCCAGTGTTGGTACCACTGCTTAAGATTTTCTAATAATGTGCAGTCCTGTTAATTTCATGTGGCATTCGTTTTGACAGATGATGGTAAAATGTGTTTCTTTCCGATCTTGTTGTTTTGATAGTCTGATAATAGTTACCATAATAAAAGTTTCCACAAATTTACTTGTTGGTATAGGATGGCAAGTCAGTTGATTAAAGCCTGAAATAACAGCATGAGGAGAACAAGCATGCTGAATTTATTTGCAGTAAAGTGTGTGGTGTGTTTTCTAAATATGCACACAAACCATCTGGGAAACTTTCCAAATTGAGAATATGCTGAATATATCAGCAAATCGGAGTAAATATCAGAATGTTTAATTAGTGATTGACTGATCTGCTTCTGATTTTGCAGCCCAAGAAGCACACCAAGATAGAACCCAAAGGAAGACGTCTTGAAAACACTGACAAATAAACAATGTTTATCGTCAGTTTCTGGCCTGATTTTGTTCAGAATTAAAATCTTGCTTTGAAATGACCAAGTACTATAAAAACTATGATGGATCATGCAAAGTCAAAGACTAAACACCTACATTTTGGCATTCAAAACTAGACTGAATTGTGGCAGAAGTCCAATTTTGCAAAGCTTATTTGGAGTCAATGCATGAGGTTAAGCATTACTATATATACCCAATGACCACCCAGTATGTGGGTGACAATGACCACCCACACACCAGCTAGGACAGCTTAACTTGATGTTTATTCTAAGAGGAAGAGTGCTAAAACTTCTCTGGAGCCTTGCTGTAGTACTCTGGTCTATTTAAATTCTCTGCCTGAACTCAGGATGTGTCGCCAACTATGTAAATCCGAGGCTCTGCTGGTAAAACTCAATAGGATGTTGCGAGTGCAAAATAAATCTTAGGAGGTAAATTGATCTACTTTCTATTCTCAATCTATACTATGGCACACCCTTCTGACATTGCAATATTAGGTACATAAAAATCAACTATCCTGTATTAAAATGTACTTATCCCTGCTACAAAAAGCAGAACTCCTAAAGAGATTTGTTGAGCTCTGGCTCCATATCTATATTTTGATTTTCAGCCAGCCTCACCTTAATAAGACTGGATGAGCTCTAAACCTCTGGCAGTGCTTGCTTTGGGAAAGTGTACAGTTTCAGGGACTTTGTATCCAGGCCTTCAGTTTGGAGAGCATTGGCTGGCTGGTTATGAATGCACATGGCGATAAGCTTGCCAAAAACCACAGATGCTGCAGGGACATTAATTTTCCCAAAGTAAGAATGATGTGGTGAATTATCACATTTTATAGAGGGGAGAGACACTAAAACAGGAACAAAGGAAAAGAATAATTATTATATGAGTAGCGAGCTAATTACCAACTCCTGAGATTTTCTGCTGTCATTGTAGAATAATGAATAAATCAGTCAAAACACTATTAGAAAAATATTAAATTTTCATTACACAACCCCAGAGCCACCATGCTCCACTCTGTTATCACTTTTTACAACTCAAGACCTGGTTTAATTCTATTAATATTTAATGAGTGATGAAATTATTAGTTGAACTGCTGAGTATTCAGCTCTAGAGACGCAAATGAATCCAAACAAAAGAGAAGGATAAAGTGGGTTTGTCTAATGAAAGAGAGAATTAAGTTGGGTTCACTGCAAAGGAGTTAAAATTAGTAAAAAAAAAAATAAAATTGAAGAAGCAGTTAATGGGTTCTTAGGATTTAAGCTCTGCACAAGAAAGATAGATACATCTGGGATCACAAATTACTAAGGGGTGGTGAAACACTCGACAAAGACAAATTAGGAATGTGAAATGTGGTTCACACAACACCTGTTCGAAAGTATGAGCCTTATGCTTATGCAATTTTTTTTCCCCCCTATCATGTGTTATGGTTTCTGTGGGAGCCTAAATGAGCATCCTAATCAATATGGTTTCAGGCTCACATGTTGCACTTGTTACTTTGCTGAAAAACAGGAAGGACATGTGAAAATGTACCTTTGGGAATACATCTTTCCACATGTAAAATGAAAATATGTTGTGCATGAAATATTTTCCACTTTGGCTTCACATGAACAAATTGAATTCCACAAATATTACTCTTAAGAAAATTTTTTTTACATTTATAACTTTTCACAATTGCGTTCCACTTGTTCTATGTCATACCATAAATTTATCATATTATTACAAAATACAATTTCCACATGTAAAACATCTTTAGGAAAATATTTCACGTTATCATTATATAATATACTTGTTATGTTACTATGCATCATGAAGTCCATCCATCCATCCATTTTCTTTACACCCTTCTTCCCTAATGGGGTCGGGAGGGTTGCTGGTGCCTATCTCCATCTGCGTCCCGGGCGAGAGGCGGGGTTCACCCTGGACAGGTCGCCAGTCTGTCGCAGGGCAACACAAAGACACACAAGACAAACAACACACTCACACCTAGGGAGAATTTAGAGAAACCAATTAACCTGACAGTCATGTTTTTGGACTGTGGGAGGAAGCCGGAGAACCCGGAGAGAACCCACGCATGCACAGGGAGAACATGCAAACTCCATGCAGAAAGATCCCCGGCCGGGAATCGAACCCAGGACCGCATCATGAAGTCTGTCCAGCTTTTTGCAATTCTGCAATTGCCGCAAAACAAACAGATATCTGCATTTTTCATGCATGATTGTGCATTTTTGGCTAAAATACTGTCAAAAACACTGGGCTTCAATGTATAACTTCAATGTATACTTCTCCCACTCTCTTGCCTCAGTCTTACTTAACATCAAGTTATAGTCCTTATATCGAGTTACAAAATTCTTAGCAAATCTTTTTTAAAGTAACACCTTCAAATCTATGATTTTGATTGCAAAAACTGTATGCAGTTTTTGCATTTGTATGCACTGTATGCAGTGCACATTTTATCACGTGCACTAGAACACATTAAAAAAAAAAATTACCCTTTTAGGAATCACATCTGTTTGAACTTTTGGGATTGACTTGAGTCAATTTTTTGTCCAAGGCAGGATATTTGTGACTGAGTGGGAAAATAATTGTCTTAGGCTTTGTAGGATGTGAGTCTCATTCAAACTTTCCTCGTCACACAACCTGTCCTGAAGCAAGGTGCTAAGTTTCCTTCCACTCTATCTATCACCATCAATGTACACAAGTTTGAGTGTAGCTGGATGAATTTAAGTATTATCGACAAAACACTTGGACAGTCAGGATGGCTTCTTGCTCGATAGTCTGCGGGTGTAAAATATCTGCTGTGTATCACCTGCCTTGAAAAGCTGGCACCGGTTAAGATGCAACACTAAAACATCTGTCAATACGGGGAGTTGTTACCACTGCTGAAGACAGTCTCCATATTGCACTACTGAGAATTTCTAATTAGCTACTCAGGTCACACCTGCCATGCTTGTAGTGCCGATAAATTATATCCAAGAAAAGTGACGGCTTTTAACTGTCCATCATTACCGTGAGATTATTAATATCTAGCTGGGCTTTCACGTTTAGCAGTGTTCTTACAGAACAGTTGGAAGTCAGACAACTAAACATAACTTTAAAGAGTTGAGGGGCAGAAATGTCTAATTCTGGTCATTCTAAATTACTGGTAATTTCTGTGACATTTACATGGGAATAAGTATTCCACTGTTGCAAAATGAAAAGTAAGTACCTCGATAGAAGACTCTGCAGGAGTCCTTGAAGAAATTTCTGGTTATGTTAGACACACCGACATACATGGCAAGGCAAGAAGCTGTGTTGGGGGTTAAAATAGAATAGACCTCACTCTAAACATTATATTTTATCTTACAGCTGCACTCAGCAGTACAGGAGATATCATTAAGAAGAATGCTGAAGCAATTTAGAGAAAAAGTGTTGGGAAGTGAAAGCTTTTAGCAGATATGTACTATTACCTCCAACACCACAATTTCAAAGTAACAAGCATAAGATGGTAAACTAAGTTAAATTTTTTATATTTAAATATGCTTTTCTCTTTGATTAGCAGACAGTTCAATTAGAGCAGCATATTTTATGAGAACTTCAAAGTTATCATTATTCCTCAGATGCAACTCCAATAGCATATATGTTTCTCAGTTAGTCTAAATCAGAGTTAGAATATTCACTGCCAAGAAAGACAATTAGCAAAAATAAAACAAAAAAAAACAAAACAGCTACTGCTGATGTACATAGGACTGTGTCCAAATAATTTCTCTATTATTTTGTAGTCAAAATTTATTCACAAAATATGATCCCTCTAGGATCTCACCCTGGCATTACTTTGTGCGGTTATTGCAAAAACACCCAAGAGTTATATCGCAGACGGCTACAAGTCATGTCAGTTCAATTTGGAAAGGAACACTGTGCAAGTATACGAGTTTGGAGGAATTGCAAGAAGAGAAAAAAATTCTTTACTCTCCCTTAAATGTGCTTGGTATTTGACTTTGGAGCAAAAATTTGTTTCTGCAAAATTACATAGTAAGATACAAAATGTTTGAGGTCTTCGTTTTCTTTTGTCATGTCTGGGCATTATAACAAAAATCTAGTTAAGTAAAACAAAAAAAAACATATTCCTAATTAATAAACTAATTTAATAATTAAACACAAGTTTAATGTATGGTAAGATGAGGTTACCATGTAAATCTCACTTTTAATAATTAACTTTTTTCAACAGCTTAGAAGCATTATTTGTACATCTCATCAAATCGCGTTAGGTGTTTCTTTATTTTGTTCTAACAAATTCTTAAAACCCTTTATGCCCCAACTCAAAACACAACGGAAGACCTAGAAAATTTACTTTTTATTAAACGTCAAACTAATTGGCTTGTAGCTGTGACAGCAGAAATCTCAGGGGTCTTAGACTGCAAGGATTGTTTTTTCTTTTCTCCGCTTTTTGTTTCTGTGTCTGACTTAAACTCACAGTCATACAAACTCACACCTACCTCATCCCTGTGACAGCTAAATTGGGATTAACGAGCTTTTAGGCGAAAGCTCCAAGAGCGGCTCCCTTTCTCTTTGTCTTTCCTTCCACTGACACCCACATGTGTGCCTAGCAGGCTGTCTAACTCGTGCTTGATCTAGCATCAAACAGTTAGAGTTCCTTGGGAGTGAAAATAAATAAATAAATGGTACACACCTGCTTACCGTACTGTGATATGCCATGAAATCTTGATATATGTTGCACACTGGCCAGCATGCTGAGTTTACAATGTTAAATGAAGACAAACTTGACAAGAGTTATTATAGGAAGAAAGTGTGTGACATCAGTATTTACACCTCTTCTGCTTTTAATTCATAAGTTGTCATGTTAAAATAAACTTCAACATCAACAGAAAGTACAACACCAACAGAAAGTAGAACACCAGTGCCAGAATTGTGCAGTGAAGATATATTATTTCTTTCCAAAAAAGGGAAAATTATGGCTTGATTATCTAAGAAATCCCTTTTCCTTGTATATTCCAAAGAAATAATGATTAATTACAACCAGTTGCCTTTCTAAATCAGATACAGCTATGCTTATAATTATTTATATCATTTACTAATTTAGATGGGAAAATAACATTCATTAAATAAGTCTTTTTTTTTTCATTTTCTGATAGGAAACCAGATAAGCATTTCTCTAAAAGTAGAACAACATGAGGGTGATACATTTTGAAATTGTCTTTATTCAAATTTTATTAAAAGTGGTTTGTCAAAAAATATTTGACATTTACCACACCTTCTTAAATCTCTGTCCCTTCTCTGATTGTATTTGAAAGACCTACCATAACAAAAGTAGCTCTTCTTCACTCAGAAACAGAATCCACACTGAAAAGTGTTAAGTTTAACTGTATGTGCTTACAATGAATTAAAGAAATGTTCATGCCCCTGGGAGGTGTAAAACCCTTTTGTTTAAAACTATTATTTTGAGTTTTTTCAGTTGTACTTAGAGACTTGTTTATAGGTATCACAGCCATTAAACCCCTTTTTATTGCTAACCTTTTTCATTTTGCATGTTTCCTTTCATATATTTTGAAGACTCATCTTATGTACTGAGGTCTTTGAGATATGAAAGCTGGTCACAGATTGATGCTAATTGCCAGAATATCCTGGAATAAAACCAGTCTCTGGAGCAGAAAGCACTGAAAAGGAAGTGTACCTTCCTTATAGACAATGACCTTTAACCTCGAGGTAGAGCTACCAAGCAATTGTCAAAATCAAAACATGTTCCAGAGTCAAAGTCCAGACAAAACTCCTGTTCAAAACCTGTGGCAGTCAATCTAATTCAAAAGAAAATTTAGCAAAAATATAAGTCTTTTGATACAGAAGTTTGAGAAGCTTAAATTTCAGCAATGTTGACTCAGGGCTGAAAACATACACATTTCATAAAATGTTTGAAAACCATGAAGTTGGCGGTGGTAACTTGACAGAAAGTGGGAACCCTTCCGGCCCTCCCTGCCAAAAGAAAAACAAAGGATGTAAGTATTTTTTTAAGAACAACTCCAACTATGAGCCACATCTGTCATTAAAATTGAAAAAAAAAAGGCTTATATGAACAGGTCAGTGCTAAAGGACCACAAGGTAATGGGCCTCTCCATTAGAGTGACAGACTATAGCAGATGGTGGGGCTCAGAGTTGGCTAAGTAAAGTAGGCTGAACTCAGCATGATCGGGTCTTGCCAGTTTCACACCGTGCCATATATTACACTGAACTAGAGCAGTGCAGTGGGCACAGATATTGTTAAAAGTAGTGGACTCTAATATTAATGGCTACTGACCACCCCTGTAGTTTGGCTGTATAATTTTGCTGTTTGTGTCTTAACTTGTACTGAAGAAACAAAAAAATATATATCATAATGAATTCTGTTTTAATTGAATTGTAATCTGTGACATAATAATAATAATAATAATAATAATAATAATAATAATAATAATAATAATAATAATA
Source organism: Gambusia affinis (assembly GCF_019740435.1). Lineage (NCBI taxonomy): Eukaryota > Metazoa > Chordata > Actinopteri > Cyprinodontiformes > Poeciliidae > Gambusia > Gambusia affinis. The sequence goes on along the minus strand of NC_057884.1, from coordinate 18,368,019 downwards.
ATAATAATAATAATAATAATAATAATAATAATAATAATAATTTCTGCGTTATGCATTAATATTTTAGTAAACTGTTGCTTGCCCCACAGATTGGATCCAAAAGGTTTTCAGCCCTTTCTGACCAGTTTGTGTTTAAAAGTTTCATTTAGATTAAATTCCCCAGAGTGGGCATTGCTTAATGAGTTTTGTTCAGATGTTCCAAATTCTTTTAGTTTTCCAGCAATGGCTACATAGTAATCATATACACATTTATAAACTGTTTGATCATGATTAAAGATTAGTAAATCATATGACAGAATTTGTGTTGCCAGTTGTTCCCTGGTATGGAAACAGAATAGCATAAGATTATTCTACTGGGAATTTATATGATACAACAACACAAAATAGCTCTTTATTTTAAAGTTAAAGGAAAAATACACATTGTAAATGAGTATTGCTAATAGAAGTTTTAGAGTGTCTCATGTATAATAAGCGCAACTGAGAAGTACTGTGGTGAGTCACGTTTTACTTAAGTTGCAGCTACAAGTTCTTTGGGGTGTGTCCAGTAATGCCAGTAATGTTTTACTCTAATATGACTACCGGTACTTTTTCCAATCAGGAGTTACTATTTCCGAACCACATTATAGTTACTCATCCAAGTCACTCTCTGTTACTATTTGTCATTTTCCTTTGTAATGAGATACATTTGCCGTCTTCTGGCTTCAAGGTGAATAGCGTTATATATGCAAGTCATGTTTCCAGCAGAGATTTTATAGCTTCTCTATCACTGTCAAACACCACATGGTCAACCCTTCCCCACATGAAACAGATGACAAATGGCTACAAATAAAGATTGCTGGTTAATTTCGACCCAATATGTTAAAAAAATTACCAACGTTGGCAGATAACAATGCTGATACCAACATATCATGGATCCAGAGTAATTATGTCTATTTATTTATAGATATTTTAAATAACTTTTTGTACTTATTTACTTGATTAAAGTTTGTTAAATACGTATTATTTCTAACCACATTAAGGAGGTACTCATTAAATATGTTCACATCAAAAGTCTTTAAGTATACAACAAATGTTTACTTACGTGGTTAAGGACAAATGTCCTTTTTTTATATTTTTTAAATTAAATTTTTGCCATTCTACATTTTTCTCTGGATACCATCCTCTCTTTGTTAAACACTGAGGTCCAGGCTGGAAAAATAATAAATAAACATTAAAAAGGTCAGAATTCATTAGCTGGGCAAATAGTATGTGGAAAAAAAATTGCCTCCTTCCCTGTCTTGCTTTCTGGAATTGCATCTCTCTTCAAAGCTCAGAAGAAATAATGAGGTGATTGCTGTACCTGCTTGACACTTTTCCACTTTTATAGATTTCTTTCAAAGGCTCTCCAGAAACCCCCCCCCCCAAAAAAAAACAAGAAGAAAAAAAAAACATTTATATGGTATTTTTCAAAATGTCAATGGTCAATAGCTGCAGGTGAGCATAGTGGAAGTAGTTGTGCAGTATTCTATTTCTAAATTTAAGCCGCAATACACTTCAAATTCATCAGTGTGCTATAAGAAGATGAACACAGCATAATGATGACATGAAAAACACATATTTCATATTTTCCTGCCTTCATTTTAGCAATCTCTTACATTGGATCTACAAAGTAGGGCAGGCACACACAGCCACATCCACACGACCACCATGAACCACATCGGTAATTATGGAGAAACATCCTCAGGGAAATAATAAGCCACATCCTCTGTATTACTCTTTCACTGTGTGCCTTGTGAAACATTTTCTGCCCTGTCAATAAACAACATAATCAAAGTGAACTGCTTTAAAAACTTTGGAAGAAACAATATTAGTGCTGAAAATAAAAATCCTAAAGGAATGAGACCGGAAGCTGTTGTTAATGTGTCTCTCTACCTCTGATGCCTTTATGTTAATTAAGGTGCAAATGCTTGTTCCCTGACAAAATTGTCTTAAAGATTACTTTTTATACTGCTGTGTTAGATAGTGAGATTGCCGTTTAGAAATGAATGATCAGGTTATACATGTTTTGACTGTCTTAATGTTATAAGTGTCATTAAAACTCAGGCCGGAGATTCAAAGACAATAAAATAGGAGTCACAGTCGAACAAAAAACAAAAAAAAGCAAAACAAAAGAACCACATTGCAAAAGAAAAGTCAAGTAGCACACAATCAATATACAATTTTTAGGTTCCCTTCTGCAAATCAAGTTACAATTTATTTACCCATGTGAAAGATGTGTGCAATTTTTGCATTGTTAAATCACTAACAGGTAGATCTTTTTACAAAACCAATAAATTACTCAAATTTAATTTGCTTAATTTTCCTTTTAAGGTTATACAATTTGGAAGTATGTTATTATTATTTTGGTTTTCAGAATTGGCAGTTTCATTTTAATTAAATTCCCTAGAGTGAGTGTAATTTTGCAAGAGGGATTGGCTCATTACTATGTCTTTAAAAATTTTGAGCTGGTATGGAAATCTTTATTGGACCTTTATATAAGAGGCTTGGGGCAATGGATTTAACATTCATGTCTCAGATTTTGTAGATTAATTGAATTCTTTCATATTACTTTTCTACTTCTTGAAGTTGAAGTCAGAAAATTATGTATTTTTTATGGGAAATTTTCAACATTAGAACGAGCGAGTATTCCTAAAAGGCTGATTAGAACATATTTCATTCTAAAAACACCAAGTCAATGGTGTAGTTATTCTTTAGTTTAAAATCCTAACCTAAACAGACTCTTCTAAGAACTGATGATTTGTACAGACAGCAAGTGGATATGTATCCAAACAATGTACATTTAGTCAGTGGAAGAAACAATTCAATAACATTTACAGAGCTGAGATATAATTCCTCATTAACAGTATGGATTTGCTGTTATCATGAGTAAATTCACTGTGATTACTCATGTCACTGTGAAGGTAATCTCTCATTTGGCAGCTTTTCATTACATGCTGTTGGCCATATGGCCAAGTGATGCTTTCGTCCAAGTCCTTCTGTCTAGGTGATAGACTGAGTCCAATTAACACTAACAAGATTCAAAGCAGAGAAAACTAAATGGCTACTCATCAACAGACTGGCATTTACTACAACACTGCTAATCTGCCCTGAAGCTGTCTTCATCTTCTTTATCCTCTACACTTGACTCCTTCTTGTCATTTCTCTTGTTGTGTCGTAAAAGATTAATTTAAATTTCTTTTCCCACATATCTGCTAATCTTATATCTGTGACCCTTCTGTTCTAAAGTGTTCCAATTTCTTGACTCTATTTAATCCTGTTTTTCCTCATTTTATCTTCTGAATGCTCTAAAAGGTACATTTTTCTACTTTGCAATTGATGGAAAATGTGACAAGAAATATATGGATACGTAAATGCAAGTATCAAATTTAATATACCTCGGATGAGCCTTGTATGGGCAGATTTCTGGACTTTGCCACGTTAACATTCTGGTAAATTCAGCATGAATAAATAATTTGGGTTCTTATTCACTTGTACTCTTTGTTTTAATTACTAAATACTTAATATTGTATTGCATGTGTTTATTCTGCTCCACATTTTTCCTATGCTTAGAATTTTACTAAAAGTGCCATTTAGCTTCAAACTATGGACATACACATGTCAACAACATTTAGTTTGATTCGTGTATTTCACTCCACCTGTTTTTGATGCATCTTTTTCTGGTTCTACCCAAGCAGATGAATTCAGGCCCAGCAGTGGAATTTTGTGTGGAAAGCCTTAAGGCTTTAATTAAAAGGCAGTCCAAGCCCTTCAAAACTACTGCATGCTTTGAGTGGCAAAGTTTGAAAAGAAAAGTATGAAAATATAAATACACCTTACACAATTTATAGTCTGACAAAGATGGGAATAGTCAGTGGACAAAAAAGGGACCACTTCAGAGAAAATGCTTGAAATATCCTCGCATAAAAGTTTATTTATTCAGTCTAAAACTAAACCACAGTGTAGTAGTGTAATTTTCAACAACATAGTATATCTGGTTAAAATAATCTGTCTAGTTGATGTTTCAGTTGATTCTATGATTGTCTGCCTTTGATATTAAGCTGAATATTTTGAACTTGGCACTCAGAATTTTGGAGGAATCTGAATTGAATGACTTTATTGTCTTTGGATGTCTCAGGCACAAGAAAACTGCTCTGGTCCAACCCTACAGAACTGCACTGTACTCAATCACGTGTATTCTCCTTAGTAGAAAAAAAAAAACTGTTAGAGAATCTAACAGCGGACATTTAAAGTGACTTATATGGTTGGACACAGGGAAGCAGAGTGAACGTGTGGCTAAATGGATGTGAAATGTCTGAGATGGTCAAAGGGAGGCCAATGATCTTCTAGGTTGTTTTTCTCACCTTTGGAAAAGCAGCTCCTTCAGCTGCAGAACAGTTATCAAACCAAATGGTGATACAGTGTGTTAGAGCACTTTCCATTTAGCTACGGTAGAAAGACTGTAGCAGGTTTGGAAGCAGATGTGTTTCCCCCAGTGTTGAGGAAATGGAGCATCTGAGCCTGTTTTAGAACAGCGGCAGTGTTCACACACCATTTAAGATACTAGCTGGTGTTCAACCCCGAAAAAATTTAACTTGAACATCCTTTTTTTCCTCATCACATCTGCTCCCCAGTGGTGTGAGCTCCCTTCTTTTCCTCCTGAAGTCAACAAGATATGTTTTAGTGGTCAGGAAGAAGTTGCTATGGAAACTTCATTTTGATAGTTTTTCACCTCTGTTCTTTTTCAGATGAGGCCTAACAACAGATGCCTGTAAATTTCATAGTAAAATTTGAGGAGTGATGTAGTAAGCTGTCATGATTGTACAGAATGTGAAGAACTGGACCAACGACGCAGCCCTGGGGTGCCCCAATACTGGGTATTCGAGTCATTGAGGTGTAGGAACTAAATCTCAGGGTCAGTAAACTCAGAAAGTCTGGGATCACAGGGGCTTACAAAGATACCTGCTGTGGGGTAAGATGATTTTAAAGGGTGAACTATAATCTACAAAAGGCATCATAACATACGACTCGTTCTCCTTCTGGTGTGACCCAGTGACATGCAGGGCAGGGTTAATGCTATAATGCTGTTAATGCCTATATTAATAATAGCTTCTTTGCACCCACCATCTTCAGCTCTTTTCTCCTGAAGTGTAGTTGTGCAGCATAAAGCTAAACATTTAGATAATAGGAGTGAATAATCTTCAACTTCATATACATGAAATTTGTTTTTGCTTTAAAACTATAAAGATAATATTCCATTTAGAAAATAGAGAATTGCCCCATTGTAGTCACCTTAGAGTGAGACAAGACCACAACTTGGAATATGTAAACTAGCCAAAACAGGACTGAATTATTCTACAACCCATTTTGTAATATTGACCTTGTCAACCCAACACATTGTATTGTATCATTTCAAGAGGTGAGTGTATTAAAACAGCCATTTTTGCTTAAAAAATCCCACTAGAAACATCAATAATTTAAAAAAGGTATTAAAATGAGACTAAATGTAAATCAGAAAGATTTTAAACCTTTAACAGCATGGGGAGAGAACATATGAAAAGTTTTTCCATTACCTTGGTTCTGGTGTGGAAAAAAGCCTGGTCACCTTTCTGCTTCAAAAGTCCTGTTGGAACACAGAGAAGCAGCTGGTCAGCTGACCTCAGAGGTACTGGTGGAGCGGGAGGATGAATGAGGTCAGTGATATCATCTGGTGCTCCTTCATGTGGCATCTGAAAAGCAAAACATAACATTTCTCAACTCAGAAGTTCATATCCGACCGATGTAGTGATGTTAATTGAATGACTGAGACTTTTTATATTTTGTTTTTGTCATCAGGCCAGCAGTGGCATTCTGCAGAAAAAAACAATGCAAACTGGCCTACCCCAAAATAAAGGATATTACAACTAAATAAAAGTGAATTTAAGTCAATGACATTATATCTTTAGCATTGCTAACAAGTTTACTATGAGGGATGAAAACATGCTTGCTGCCCTCTAGCAGAAAATCCTAAATTTGGGATTCTCATTGGCATGATTGTAGGAGGATGCTGATGTGAGTCAAACCGGCAAGTCTGCTTCTATATGGCATGAACTAATATTAAGATTTTATTGTGGCCTAGTCACAGGTGGACACATCAGGTAATGGGTGTTTATTTATTTATTTATTTTTCTTTTTCACGATTCTATTGTTTAAGAAGAATCTAGCAACTTTATACCACTAGATTTCTGGAGAGTTCAATGGTTAAGAACTACTTATGTTCACCACCAGTACATTAGGAGACACATGGTTTTCATTGGACAGTAAGGGGCTTATTGCTTGATGGGTAACAGTCCCAAAGACTGAGATTAATTATAGTGACAAATTAATGACTTTATTCTGACTTTTTTTTTCCAAGTAAATACTACATTTGCTGAATATATTCCATTTAATTACATTCCACAGAACAGCTTTCTTGTGCTGAACATATATGCATCTATTGGCAGCTAACAATCCTGTTGATGTGCATTAAACTCAAAATGTAGTTTACAGTCATTACTTTTCAAAAAATATATGAAGGATACATGGAAAGAGACATTTAGAAGTAGATTGTATAAACAAATCCCACATTATCTGTGCAATGCTTTTTTTTTTATTATTTCATTACTCATGCTTAAAAGCAGCAGACGTTTTCACGTTGCTTTGGTGGCTCATTAATGTTGAAAGGATGCAGAGTTCAAACCAGTGACCATAAAGTGACCAACTGACGCTAGTGAGAATTCTCTGTGGGAGGTCTGGCAAGATCGCAGCTCTAACTCCTATGTGTGCTTATACAAGTTTGGTTTCTTTCATCTGTTTTTTTACAGATAGGCACACTAAACCAGATCCTGTCATTTGTTCCCATGTGAACCAGGGCTCTTTTCAGCCTGTGGCCACACCACACACAGACACACTCAGACATATGCAGAAGCAAAAGAGAGGTACTTTCAAGAGTAGCCCCAAAAACACATTAGTACAGTAAGTGACTGTAATTGTTTGAAGGTGCAACATGTTCATTCAGTATGAATATAAAGCACCACAAGCAACACACAGACACAAAGATACACATTAATAAGTAGGCTATATCCTGCAAAGTACAAATAAAATTCAGAAATTATGTGTTTTGTGTTAATATCAAAGCACTGGGCAATGCACCTGTAAGCTTAGATAGAAATGCACAAGCTTCTTAAGAAATGTAAAGGCAAAAGAAAGGACACAGAACCAAACTGAGGTGAACTAACTGGTTTTGGAAATGAGCTGAAATTGAATTAAGAATCAATATAAGCAAAATTTGGTTGGGACTTTGGGGAGAAAAAAAGAATTTTAGGACATTGTTTAGATATTTATTGCAGTTTTCAATTACATTATAGGATGCTGCAGCATAATCAATAGTTCATTTACATTTTTTCCTACCTATCTGTTACTGGAACCCTGAGTCAAAAAAAACCAACCATTTACGGTACCAGCATTTTATTAATTTTATCTTGCAGAAAGAAAACCCTTAAGCACAGGGACGTTTATTACATATATTAGCTTCAGTGAAGTTGAAAAATATATTAAAACCTAATTTTTGGTGGACTACACATTAGAACTGCATTCTCGTTTTGGTACAACACAGAACTAATAACACCCTAATGCTTAAGGCCCAATGTGATTAGAATTTGTTAGTAGCTCAACTGTTGCCAAAGCCATACATTTGTGTTTTCATCTGGGCAGCAGTGTCTGATTTCCATTCCTTAAGGCACTAATGTCTGGTGAAAGGAGAACAGACAGGATTAGCAAAGAGAATTGTAGAAACAAAGAGCCTTTGTGATTAACGTGAAAATATAACCTGCAATAAATGTATTCATTGTGATGTTGCTCATTCTTTGTTATAAAATTCACATATCAATTACAATTTCTTATCAAACAAATGTTTGATTTAGAAGATTTAATTTTTTAATCAAAGGTATATAAATATTTTCTTTTGAGTTTTTGTTTTATCTGAAACAATTTTTAAAACCCATCAGAAATTACATTGAATATTTATCTTATGTCATAAAATAGTTTTGTGATGGTGAAGAAAAAAAATCCCGAAAAAGTACAGCCATATCCTCTGACTTTTCATCCAAGTTGCTTTATTAGCAGTGTGGATGTTTTAGGTCTGTTAACCACAAAAGATCATTATTGGTTGTAGGGAAAGGTCTGAGGATGCAACACATATATTGAACCAACCCCTGGGTAATTTTGAAATCAATATGTCTCCCTGTATAGCTCTATTAGTAGCACAGTACATTAGTGACTTCATAAAGACACAAAGTTTCATACTTAATAAAGCATTCAAAGGAAGTCATTATACAGACCAGATAATATTATTAGCATTGTTGAATATCATTTCCATAGTTGAAACCTAGATAGGTGTATGTTGTGTTTGTACAGCCATTTATTAATAAATAGAAAATTAAAACGAAAGACAAGTTGTGAGGGTGTACTTCGGACGTCCACTCTCATCACTACAATCTTGAGTTAAACTCCAGGTGGTTCTGACCACAGAAGCAGAGCAATGAATCCACTGTTTGCATGCAGATCGTGATAACAGTGGTGTCATCTTCACACTTCAGGAGTTTCACAAACCAGTCCAGTGTCCTGCAGCCATTTGTGTACAGAAATAAGTTGGTGCTAATGGCTCTTGTATGGGAGAAGACACTTCATAGGAACAGCTTCAGAACATTACATACTAGTGGAATGCAAGAAGATATTATAAGATTAAAAAAAATATAAACCTCTGGTCACATTAATTAAATCCAATGAGGTGCACAGCAGCTTCGTAAAGATCATTGATTAAGCATAAACATAAAGATAATTTATGATCCTATGACGGTTTATTGAAATAAAAAGTTCAAATCTTGCTCACAACTTAACCTGAATTCTCCTAACATTTCTGTTGCTTTAGATCACCAGTTGGCTTATTATCAAGGATAATCATTTGACTTTTTTACTATACTTTGTAAGTGGATCATAACAACCAAGTTGTAAATTACAAAAGCCCAAAGAGGCAAACAGTACAATCTATTATTCTGGAAGCAGCGTTCCAAACACACAACACACGCCAGCAACCACAAATTTAGATAAGAGTCTCGTCATGCCTTTTCTTAAACTTGAATTCATGACTTGTTTGTTTCGTCTTTTTTTCCATTGAACTTTTTCTTGCTGCTGGGAGGCCAGATAAAGTCTACCAATTTTTACATTTAGGAAACACTCATATTTGATGCATCATACCTGGCAGACATGGGTTTGCATTTGCTGTCTTGTTTTGTCTGTTTTTTTCTTGTTTTGTCACACATAAAATCCACATGTTAAAATGATTCCGGTGTGATGAAAGAAATGTCTATAAAATAACTTACACTTGATGCCCTTCACTTTTCTAACTTCTTTTCAGAGGTTGGAAATATTTTGGTTCTGTTATCTTTTTTTAGTATCTTTTCCGGCTTTTGTTCTCATCTCTGTGAAGCAAAAAAACAAACAATAAAAAGAGACTCAGCCAAGCTCACACTGAGACACAAGTGCTGAGAGAACTAGTCAAGAGTTTGAAGAGAGATTGGAGGAAACAGCAGGCAGGTGACCTTCGCTGATAAGAAAAGAAGAATCCCAGTTTTTCAGTCTTACTTTGCCAGACTCTTAGCATCTGCTTTCGTGCTCTTGCTCTTCTATCCATTTCATCTTCTCCTCTGACTTGGCTCCTTTTTATCCTGTTCACTCTTTATCGAAGTGTTGTGTGGATGTTGGATGTGCAATACTGCAATGGCGTAACAAGCGCTAATAGGGGAAAGATATGACCTGAAAGCCAAGAAGCTCTTTTAAGCCCAATTAAGGGATAAACTGATTTTTGCTGTTTGTGTTTGAAAGTTTTCTGGTCACTAAGGCCACAACTAATGGCCAGTGTTAAAACTGACTCTCTTTTTCTCTTCAGATTTTTAGTCAAAGAAACATAGAATGTCTAAAACAATTCTGTAGCATGAGTGCAGCAACCCCAAAGCATCACCAATGCAGCATGCATAAATCTCTGTTACTTAAATCTCATTCTGGAATATAAATGTTCTATATGCCCTTGTGAAGATACACTCGCCTGTCATGTCTGTACCTGACATGGCAGGGGAGCTATTGGTTCACTTGGTGGCATCCATAGATCATTGAACTGACCTTAATTTGAAATGAACAATGACCCAATAATAATGTCCACAGATTTTATGCTACAGTATGCAGATTTGTAGATTCCACTGATGACTATACTCACCACAGCAGAGGATTATTTTCCATTTACACGAGTTTATAATTATCTGGCCTCTTGGTGGCACTTATAGAGAGTAAGTAGATGATTGGCCTGATAGCCTGTGGTGGACAGATGATTAATCATTTGCAAAACATGTGCTATAAGTAGCATGCAGACAAAATGGCAATGGCCTGATAATGTTCCTTCATCTCATTCTACACTATGCAGATGCTCTTAAACATAACTGGCAGGCATTTCATATTTATAGAAAAAGAAACCGATATATCACAGGAAAAAGCAACTTACTCCTTTCTCACACAGTGGAATTATTTGAATTAGCAAAATATGCATTTTTAAGTAGCAATTTGAGGGAGTTTAAGTTGCCTGCAACGTAAAATAAAATGTATTATTACCATTGAATGATAAAATAAATTATTTCAATGATAATACATCAAGAACAAATTTAAACATGCCTGCCTACAAAGAAAATATACATTAGTTCAATTAATGTGTCTTCCACAAGTGATAAATAATAACATGTATAACCTGGATTGATTAGATAGTGAAAGTCTTGAGTAAAGTAGATTCTAAACTGAGGAAAAATATATATATAAATTAAGTTTTACTGGACTCAATGTAATTAGACATAAATGCAAGCATCTGTAAATTACCATGCTTTAGTTTAGTTGTACAAAAAAGGAAAAAAAAAGAACTAAAAACAAGGAAAGTTACATCTGTACACTGTTTTCGGGAGTAAAGAAAGTATTTTCATATATTCATATACTTTTACCCTCTGTTATAGGCTCCTTATTTAGATGCTACAAAGAGAAAACAAGTAAAATAATTGTAATGAAATCTCAAGCCACAAAACTACACCAGTATTTTTCTGATTTGTATGTTTTGTTTCAGAACTTTTTCATGCATAGTAATTCATGATAATTCCCCCTGAAAAATAAGGAAGCGTAAATTTAACACAAATTAGATTCACTACCACAATTTAGAACTTGACTTAGTTAACTGAAGAAACAGTTGCGTGAGTTATTTTAAGCCTTGTCAATAACTGTAGATTAAGTATAATTTGTCATTGACTGACCAAGCTTAGTCATCTTCATGCAAAACATGACTTAAAACTTTCTTGATTTTCCAACTTTATACTCAGCAGACAGACACAGTGGTTCAAAAGCGTTCATATGCCCTATTTCAGGGAGCAAATTATATGATTCAATCTGCAGGTTTAGCTCAGCTATTCAAAATTAGATGAACTACACCAGGTTAAGGTCAGGTCACATTTATTAGAAATATAGTACATTTTTCAAAATGTCACATTTCTTTTTGAAATTCTTACTAATACAATGTGGAATGTTTTGGCGACTAGTTCTAATGTTATTGACTTCACTCATTTATATGAAATTATTTCCTTTTTTCCATTCCTTTAGTTACTTGAGCTGCGACAGACTGGCGACCTGTCCAGGGTGAATCCCGCCTCTCGCCCGGAACGTTAACTGGGGATAGGCACCAGCAACCCTCCCGACCCCATTAGGGACAAAGGGTGAATAGAAAATGGATGGATGGATGGATAGTTGCTTGAGTACTCTGATGTATGAAACATGATGTATTTTTGTCAAAACGTATCACAGTATGCTGTTAATATCCTTAAATAAATAATATACTTGCAGCCTTTTAATTTATCTCCTGGATGAACTTGGAGAGGTCATAAATTATGTCCTTTACAGTGATTATTATTTGTATTTAACATATGCATGACATAAACTCTGTTGTCCGAAATAAAATAATCTGTAGTATATTTGGAGAAAGTAAATACAGCAACTATCTTAAAAAAGGGACATTTTATGATGTAAAGCACTTTGAAATGCCAATGTTCGTGGGTCAATTTGACCCGGGGTGTGTTTAATCCTGCAATAGTGTCAGAAACCAAAAAATTCCTCCAAAACATTTTTGGATCTGATTATTAACTCCAATATCAACCATTTCAATCAATATTTGTGCAATGATGTTTTTTATTTGTTTCTCAGAAATTAAGGATCAATGACAACAACCTACTCATTTACACATAAAAAATGGAATTTACATTTTTCATGTCCACTGAAAAGAATCTCGACACAAAAAACAATAATTTCCTTAAAATTGATCTTTGGTAATTTTTTTTTATATTACACTTTTTTTTTTTTTTCAATGGGTCATCTTTATAATTGAACTTGAGACACACCTACTGTTCAGGGTCAAATTTACTCGCTGATTAAAATCAAGATAAATGAAGAGAGGATTTATATTTTCCTCCACTTCTGCTGAGTGTCACTCAGTGTGGGTGGAGGTTATCCACAGGAACAGAAAAGGCTCCAGTCAAAAGTTGTATGAACATCTTCTTTCTCGCAGTTTCCAGAAGTAAAGAGAATAGTGAGAAAGTGGGCTTGTGTGCGTCGGCATGTATGTATGTGGTGTGTTGTGTTTGTGTGTGTGTATGTGTGGTGAAATAGAAAAAGTTTCATGCAAAAAAAATACTTCCAACTATTAAAAAACAAAAAACAAAAAAAAAAACAACAACTTTAAAACAGGTCAATTTGACTTGGAACATAACAGAAGGGTTAAAGAAATTATGCAGATTCAATTTTGACTATCAGTATCAACATGGTTGAGTTCCAATAGTCATCATAAATCACAGCACTACTTAAAGTATGCCTTTTTATGGGCAAAAACAGTTATATGAAGCTCATCTTGATTCATTGTCTTTCAGAAAAATGAACATATATTGCACCGAGCAGTTGCACACTCAGTTGCTTCTTTCATTTCATTTAGAACAAGAGCAATGAACGGTGACAGAAAGCTCCTTCCATCACAGACAAAAGCAGGCAAAAAAAAAAATAAAATCAATGCCTAAATGAAAATGAAATGTTTTGCTCCCAGTCTTATCCTGGCATGCGACTGCTTCTAAAAAAGACAGCAGCCAGAGCTTGGTTCCTCCCAGGCTCAATGTCAAACCCCAAAGCAGGAACTGCAGAAGACTGGAACTTGTTTTTAATGATTTAAAAGGAAATATGTAGCAGTTTATTTTAAGCCAACTAACCACCAGTGCACAGCAACAGTTAGAGGAGGGACAGTGCTACTGTTGTCTTATCTCAATACTACCAGTGAAAACTCTGATATCTGGTACCTCATGAGCATGCTCTTTCTGTGGCACGCACAATAAAACATTCAATCTTAAGAAACAAATTTGCAATTAAAAATGGAAGTCAAGCTGTATTTTATATATTCTGTAATGTAAATGTATGACTTTTCTATCCAGTATTTTTAACTTGGAGCTATAGATGAGGATACACAGTCCAAATTTAAAACAAAACCATTAAGCAACACTTTAGTTTGGCAGTGATAGTAATGTTTAATGCAGGTGGCAGCTGTTATTAGCATCAACTGGTCAGCTGTGATTTTGAAAAAAAGTAATTAGGAGCCCATAATGATAGCTTGCACTTTTTCTACCAGATGAATCACATGCTGACAGCTATTAGATAACCCTTTGCTGTACAGTCTTCACTTTGATGAGAAAAACCACAACCTTTTTTATCACAAGATCTTGTGAAAATGCCATGAGAAGTGAATGAACAGAAATATTAAGTTTACGAAAATTGACAAAAATTAAAAAGTAAGACTAATATCACATTACCAACGGGAGCCAGAACCCTGAGGGAAAAGTTTAGTTGACCAATTCCTGAGAACCTCTTAATATCCTCTTTACCTTAACAGTAATCTGAAAAAGTTGACGCAACATCAAAGAATCAATCATAAAAAATAAAGAAAAAAGATTTAAGTTTATGGATTGATTAAGTTAACATTTTGTTTTAATTTTAGAAATAAATTTTAATTAGAAGAGCCTTTATATTACCACAAAAAAATAAATACCTTTGCTAAAAAAAAGTTTCTGTTCAGTAGCAACTCTTCAACAGCTTCCATTGCCTTTCTGAAATATTTAATCACTACAAAAACCCTATTTTTTTTTCAAAGTATTTTTGAATAGAATCATGAATGATGAAAAGAATGCACAATGTTGTCTACATTCCTAAGAAATACTGGCATATGAATAAAGTATAAGAATGATTCAAGGTGAGAAATCCACATGAAAAGTAAATATGCTTGTAAAGTAGCAAAACCATGCAGAGATATTGCATATGGCATCCAGCTGTCACAATGAAAGATGGGTAGTGAGAGGAGGATACACTCAGTAAAATGTCTAATCTGTCAGTGACAACTCCATTCAAGCAATCCTCTACTTCCTAAAAGTACTTCATATTAAATGTGTGTACACACATGCACATATACAGAAGATCAACTACTGGCATGTCTCAAAATATTAGAATAAATTCCACAAAAGAAGGTCAGCATTTTTTGTGACTTGTTTCACAAAGTGAAATTCATACAAAACATAAACTCAGCACACACGGAGTGAAAAAAATCTTGTAATTTTGACAATTACGGCTTGCAAATGATGAAACTCAAAATTTGAATATTGCATGATTGCAATTGGAACAAAAATATTTCTAATAGACACATGAAATCGAATGGCAATATATTGTCTGACAAAAAACATTTATTTACACCGTCCTCAAAGAGGATGTTGAAGGTCATTGCTAATGACACAGTGATGTTTCCAAGTATTTTCAGAAAAATTTGAGTAGAAGGACAAGTTTTATATATGAACGCTGATGGTAATAATTATAAGGAAAACATGGAATGTATTGTTCTAAGTGGTTGTAAAGCTATCCTGATCCAGTTGTGTTGTCATGGAATGACTGTTTAGCCGGAGAGGACATTCACTGATTAATGCTCTCTGAAAAACAGGTAAACAAAGTAAACATATATACTATTTTTCTCCTTTTTGTCAGTTTAATATCCTGATGCTCTGCAGAAAAAAAGCTTACATTGAGTCTGATGGAATGTGTCTGGATACTTCTCAGTACATTCCTAGTAGCATTAGTGTGAGAGTCCAGATTGACAGGGTTTCAGAGATAATCTCCTTTTTCTTTCTTCCACAGTGCTGTCTGTAAAGGTCCTTCTGTTCTTTCCATTTCAATATATTGTTCTGAACTTGCTAATGTGTTATTTCAATCTAATTACTCTCTACATAATTTGTTGCAATATAATAATTATATTCATTTTATAAAAAAAGTAAGGCATTGCACCAGATTTAGCCACCAGGCTTAATCCCTGATGAATAATCCGAACTATAATCATAACCCAAGGAATTTTTTTTAGTCTTGTAACAAACTTTCACATGTAGGGTTCACCACTGAATGAATTCATTCGTCCTCCTGTCTCTCAAAAAACAGCTGCAGTGGATCGTAATTTGCTGGAATGACCTCCATGATGTACGCCGTCATTCTTTTCCCTGGAGTTTTCCCACATGTGAGCATCGCCAGACGCTTTAATAACTGCAATGGATCATATAAAATGATAGCTTTACATTATTGTTAGCTGACAGAAACATCATAAGATCTTGAGGACGCAAAGTTAATGTGACAGCAACTGTAGGCATTGAAACACTTAATAAAATTACATTTAGTCTGTATTTACAGAGATAGGCAGAGAGATAACTTGACAGGTCTATTAAATCACAGAATTTTTATTTTTTGAAATGCAATTTTTACCATATTTTAAATGTAAGAAAGTACCAGAAGTTCTACATCCTTAGGGAATAATGAACAGGCATCCATGCTGCTAAAAATAAGCATAATTCTGTGTATTTTTTAAGTCTATATTATGGGCGATAATCGAAGACATAAAAGGAGGCTCTACTTCTGAGAAGGGTCAAATGCAATTTATGTCATAATTTCATCTGCACTTATTGGGACCTATAACAAAGTGACAACGACCTTAGAACAAATGATATAATTTATGCGTCTTTTAAAGCAGTAGCCCACTTTAACACAGAAATCTAACCTTCAATTTCAATTAACTCTACATTCAGTGAATGAAAAAGTATAAATGAACCAAGAGGAATATTTCTTTAAGTCACTATTAAAAGTGAGAACGAAAAGAAAGTATCTGTATTCATCTCTATGCATGACAAATTGATATATATATATATATATATATATATATATATACAGTACAGACCATATACAGTACATGTCTGTACTGTATATGATATATATGTTTTTTAAATTTTTATTGTATTTTATTATTGTTCACATTCTAACCACAGTCATCTCAGACTGTGCTGAACAGGTGGAGTTGCCTATTCTCAACTGAGTCCATCAGTAAACAAATTTGAAGTATTTTATTGAGAGCTAGAACGAGTAATACAGCCCATTTAAAATTTCAGGTATTTATCAGGTGTCCTTGATCAGAATAGTCTTTTTTTTCCTTTTACCAGTGGTGCTCCTCCAGAGAGGACAAGGTTTTTCTTGCCAACACTGATTATTCTGAACAGCTTTATAGATAATGAAAAGGGTCCTTTATCTGTTTGACAGCTCACAATGTTGCTCATGTTTAGATTTACCTTTCATAAATTTCACATGTCAGAGTGCATATCAGAATATATACACAAGCAAAAGATAAGGTTGACTAGCCATTTTCATAAAACAGCAACCTTTTCTCAGCAACTGAAATCTAAACAGAAGCAGAGAATCAAAGGGCGTTTTATTTCATTTTCAACTAAGCCTGTGGCATTTTGCCAAGTCGATTCTTTTCAAAATGTCATTGCTTATTTTATTGTAGAACTGCACATACCTCTGGTTCACAGGCAATGCTCTTCTCCAATAAACACGAGAAACCTAGCACAACATTCAACAATTGAATTCAGAAATCAATTGCTTGAATGCTTCGCAAAACAACCCCCACGTATTACATTGAGCCCTGCCTACACCAGACTTAAAGATCTCCACTACATACACTGTGTGACTGAAATATCTAAAAATAGATGCAAGCAAACAATCACTGTTTCTATTGCACATATAGGGACTTGCAAAAGTACAGGCATTATGCTTCCATTTAATCACCTTCAATATGCAAACTTCAGTGTATTTTAATGAGATGTTATGTGATAAAGCAATGCTCTGCTCTATGGACCTTCCACAGTGGCTCTTGACTCGAGCTTAAAATGATACAGGATCAAGTAAAAAATTTAAATTAAGACATAACTACAAATGGAGATTTTATCAGTTTTTTTGTTCAAATTTTAATAAAATAATTGAATTAAATTACCAAAAGAGAATGACACCATAACAAATAGTAGTAATTTTTTAGATCTTTTTTTCTTGTCATTTTGTAGGAAACATTTTTAAATATTTTCTAAAATTATTATCCCTTTGGAGATAAATGTTTACAACCACTTTTTACATGTTTTGCATTTTTATTTATTTTAAAGCATAAAAATAGAAATAAAAAGGTGGGGATTTTTAAATGACAAATCTTCCATAGAAGATATTAATAAAAATTATAATTGGATTTTTTAAAAGGCAATGTAATACTTGCGGTGTGTATGAAGGTATGTAACATTAGCCGCATTTACAAAGTATAAAGAGGGATTAAAGCTGCAGTGTTTTTTGTTTCGTTTTTTCTTACATATTCTGATGCTAGGAGATATCTGTAAAAAAAAAAAAAAAAAAGCTCTTCTTCTCTGTCCCACTTATTCTTAATTCTCTTGGTAAAAATTAAGACACCAAACCCAGATAAAAACCTCATTAGCTCTAAGTTATTTCAGTTTTTTTGGAATTTTTTTCTGTTAGATGCAAGATATTCATTTCTTTTTTTATAGAATTTTTTATTTGTCTGTCTTTTTCCTGCTTTAGCTGCATACTACTGATGGAATGCTCCTTTTCTCTCAACTTTCTGCTAGCTCATCAGTTCTGAGTCTGCAGTCCTCAGGATCCTGTCAACAGTATTTTGGTGTTAGAACTGATGGAAGCGCCATGCTCTCCACTGTTCTGAGCATCAGTCATCTTGAACAGTTTGCCTCAGGAATGAAATCGATCTTCTGCCAGATTTGGGCAAGAGCGAGAGGAGAAGTAGAGGTGGATAGTAAAAATGGGAAATGCATACCCACACCTGCAGCTCCTCCCAGGTAGAAAACAGGGATTGATTTTACAACAAAACTGAGAATATCAGTTAAACATTTAACAGATTGAGGGCTTTAAAAGCTGAGAAAAGCCAATGCTTCCCATAACACATAATAAGCAAGGAACTACTGAGGAACAATTATGTTTTTGTTTTTTTTCCAATAAACCATTACTCCAAGAAAACAGGAAAAGGCTGTTTACCAAGATTGCTTTGAGGATCCTGTTATTAATTTCTAATGCACTTTCATAAAAAAACAACAACAACAAAAAATTCACACTTTGAATATTTAAAACTATTATTAGGGATGCAAAGCTTATTATTTTTGGAATAGTCATCTCCCATCTATTCACATTTATTTTGTGAGTCCTTTTTTATGTTGAGTTCTTAACTACTTTGTATGTATTTAACAGAAAATCAATGTAATGCATCAAATCAGAGCAACTCATGATTGTGAAATCGAACACAATACATTATTTTCAAAATTTGCATTCATTTCTCTGTTTTGTAAGTCAGTGCAACCCAGTGACTTAAGAATTAACCATTCTCTACTTGCGTATAATTCACATGCTCAGAGGTTTTTAGAGAATAAACTGCATCATGAACACCATAAAAGCCAGAAGTATAGTTCTGAAACATTTTAAAGCAGGTTATGTTATAAAACATTATCACTAACCTTAAACATCTTAAAATACTACATGAGATGGAGAACTGACTCTCGTGTCACCATGAACACACCATTGCCTCTGTGAAACATGGTGGCATCACCTGACTGTAGAGAAGCTATTCTCCAGCGGGAACAGGGATCATGGTCAGAGTAGATGTGAAGATGAATGGAGCTTTATGCAGGGTAATAAATGATGGTTATCAGTGTGAGGATATGAAAGACTTCAGAACTGAGTGAAGCTTCATCTTTCAGGAAGACAACATTAATAAATACACAAATGTAGGTACAAAAATGTATTCAATTAAACATATTTGTGTATCATTATGGGCTCGAACCTAAATCTAAGTAGGAATATTTGGCAAAAGTTGAACTTTGCAGTTCATTGACTTTCTTCATGCAATCTGAATTTGAACTTTGTTAAAAATAGGAATAGGCAAAAATGTCTGCCTCTAGCAGTGTAAAAGCTATAATAACCAAACCCCAAAAGATTTTCAGCAACAGTTTGTTCTACAAAGTACTGACTCGGAAGGAGAGGAATAAAAAAATCTTACAGTTCTTTGACTTGGTTTGTTACATGAAATCTTGATAAAATATTTTGAAGTTTGTGATTGTAACATGATGAAATATGAAAATGTATGAGTAAATTTTGAATTTTATTTTTTACTTTACTAAGAACGGCTCTTAGCTGTAGCCATTATTTTGTCATCCTCAAACCAATGAAATCTGTAGACATTGGTCCCGGCTGATCCAGTGTTTTGCTTGCCTGCTATTTGTCATTTGCATTTCTTCTGTTTTCTTGTCAAATTCTGTCCCTGACACTTAATGAAAAGCCTTTCTGCTGTAGGACTACTCTTCATGGCTTGGCATGTGTGTCAAATTCAAAGCAGTTTGTGTATGTGTGCATTTGTCAGAGAGAGAAAGAGAGCAGGTTTGTGGGAGGCTAAAATGAAATAATAAATATGTAAATGTTTGCCATCAGTTGCTGGGTTTCCACAGCGATATGCAGGCAGCCATCCAGCTGAGCTTCCATTCCAAATTCCAAGTGACACAGTGTGTGTTTACTCACAAACACATGCATGTAGTCTGGCATTTTACTACTTTAGATGATTCAGTATAAATGTAAGCACATATATAGCTATGTGTGGTGAGTGAAATAGCTAATGAGAGCACACAATATTTATTCTTTCTTTGAATGTAAGCGTTAGATGAACATTGGATGCCATTACATCTACTGTCAATTTGTGCAACCCAAGATCTGCATGCTAAGTGAAGCTGAAAGACATTTCTGCATTTGACAGTAATGGTCTTTTTTATTCTTTGTCTTTTATTGCACAACTAGGAATGCAGAGAAAGACACAAACAGTATGACTGTCTACCAGGCTTGCCAATTAAAGAGAGTCAATAATATATATATATATATATTTTCCAAATCAAAATTCCATATGTTTTACAAGTATAAACAGTGATAAGGTTTTATTCACAAAAGTAACAGCAAATTTTCATTAACTGAAATGTATATATGAACTATGGAGCCAATTAATAGTTACAAGAAATGATACAAAATCATTATCGGTCTCCATTTTCCATCTGCCATACATGTGTAACATTTGTTCAACTATTTGATGATTTCAAACTTGCACTGTGCTTTGGCAGTAATTTGGAGACCTAATACCTGATATTCCAACTAAACTGCTGTCCAATTCCAGTGATTACTCATCATAATAGATGTACAAAGAGGCCAGACGTAAAAGCACAAACAACTGAGGCAAAACTTAATTCAAACCAATGTGGAAATAATTTTATTTTAGTTCCGTCAGTCAAATTACAGCATACGTGTTCATTCACGTATGCTGTTCATCCACAGCATACATTAAATATTGTCAAAAACTTGGGGTTTCTGACAATATGATGTGATAGGATACATTAAAGTCCCTGAGTAATCATTTGTATTAAATGCAGATATACGACAGCAGCAAATTCATGTAAAACATAGGGAAGCAAACCCTGCTCAACCTGCTTTAGAACAGAGTAGAGGTAAATGGGTCTTGTGTCAGAACTTATATAGGCATGGTCACTGCTCCTTATCTCTAAAACTAGCCCAAATTTGCCCTTCACTTCTGTTTTTGATCCACTTTAATGCTCTGGGATTAGCCCAAAAACCCTAACTTTTCATAAACTATCCTAATTTTCTCTGTCACTTCCTATTGGTGAATACTTCACATGCCATCTCAGAGGTCTTTTGTTCAAGGAAATACAACAGTTCCTGCTTTAAAATGCAGAAATCAGCTGTCATGATTAAATATTCTGTTCCTATTGGCTTACTAAATGTCAGAGAGATATGCAATGTGTTCCTGTTCTGTCCGTCAATCCTTCAATATTTCTTTTTCAGATATGTTTCCAGAATGTTGTCTTACAGACATCCTAAAATAGTTGAACCTTCTGAAGTTCTTATGTAATTTATCTAATAAATTTTTTATTATTATTATTTCTCTTTGGAATCACTAAAGAATTTTTGAGTTTAATTGTTAATATAGCCAACTGTGGTAAACAAACCTGAAATAAAAAAATAAAATAAAATAAAAATAAACTTTTTCAGGGCAGATAGATTTTTACTTCTGTTCTGGAATATAGAGAGCCGGGGGAATAACAGCGGGTCTACGCCTTATTGTTTCACTCGCTCTCGAACCAATTTAGAATCACCAATCAAGCATGTTTCTGCACTGTTGGAGTGAGATGGATTAACCCAGACATGCAAGGAGAATGCATGCAAATTTCACCCAGAAACTGCTGCAGAGTGACTGCTCAAACTGCTCATGCATTCTTCCACTATGGCAAGATGACTCTGGATTCCCACAATGTGAAGTCCAACCTAAAATAATTGCAGCATATTGTAACATGATTTGTTTTGTTTGTTTGTTTCCAGCTCTTTTGAAATAATGATTAGCTAAATGTATGACTCAAAGGAATTGAATTTAAGGTCTATGTAATAAAGATGGTCACAAGTTCTATTTTTTCTGGTTGACCATTTTAAGCTAAACAAGTCTAGCTTTGTTTTTGTGGCAGTTTGTTCTCCACGGCCATATGCTTCCTTCTTTTAATTTTATGTATCCTCCTTTTTTGAAGTTATCAGCCATTGGCTTAAGCCTTAAGCTAATGTTTAGCGACTCACCATACAAGTGACATGTTCAAAGATGAGGTGCATTTAGCTTTCCATCTAAGATGTCATATGTTCTCTCTCTAAGGGTGAAGAGTGATCATACATGTCTGCTGTTATAGATATGACAATTTATGACTGAATTCCATTAAGAATATTTAGCATTGTTGCCTATGATGTATTTAAAAATTAAATACCTTTATTGCCCAGGCATTTGGTTGATCATGTGAACTTATTTTACTGGCTGAAAAAAGTGTGTTTACTCTGAGTATATTTACTCTGTGGTTCGCTTGGAGACTTCTAAACACCAGATCGTTTACAGATGATTAAATTGACTTTGAATGAGTATGTAGCCTGGAAAATAATTTATTCATAATACAACGAAGTCAGTGCTCCGTTGTATTATGAGCAAAGAGGTGCAGTGGACCATGCTCGCCAGCATTTTGTTTCTGGACAGCCGTTTTAATCCCATGCCATTTGGCTGTGAATGGGATCTTGGCACTGGGCTTCAGCAGAGATCAGCAGACAAGGAATTTATTGACAAGAAACTCTGAAGAATGTCAGTTTTTCCTTTAATAAAAGCTGGGTATGACCTTGTCAAACTTTGGCTTCCATTCAACAGTTACAATTCAACATAGAATATACTAGAAAATTTAAATGGATTACAATAAACATTTTTTTTCCCTATTGGAAGCAAAAGTAAAACACTGAAAATTATCTATTTTGTGGCAATATGTAAACAATGTCAGTGTGAGTGAATAAAATAGTTGAATATCTCTATGAGTCATAACACATATTGACTTTAGATAGTAATGATAGTCATTACTTATAACTGTAAAAATGTTTTTTTTTTTCTGGGTATCATTGACATTTAAAAATACATTAATTTGTATTAATATTATTTTTATCTTTATTTTTGTGATGACAGTTGTGTTCTCATTTGCTACTTGGTGTTCTTCTCTGTGTCATCGATGAAATCATCCATGCACTAAGGCTTTTGTGATTATATTGAGAAAACTGTCCTTGTCTTTATGATATGTAATTCTCTGACTAAAAGGTTAGCAAATACCTTCAAAGTACTAAAGATTTCCAGGACGAGCTTAGAACCCCCCTTCTGGGAATTCTGTGGAGAATAATACATCACACATTGTGAGTATCAAAATCATATCAGTAAATTGTGCTCATTACATTCGCGTGGAACATATTTTTTTTATCTTGAATTAGAAACAAGGCTGTTTTTTTTTTGTTTGTTTTTTTGTTTTTGTTTTTTAAGGAAGAATAATTTTTATGTTCCAATAAACAAGATGTGGAGATATTTAAATTTTCATTATATGTTTTCCAACAGATTTTAATTGCAACCGAATCCAGGGACAAATGTACATAGTGACAAATAAGTCCAGATTTTTTAAAAAAACTCTTCTTTTTCTTTAAGTAAAAATAGAGTGATTATTATTATTATTATTATTATTATTATTATTATTATTATTATTATTATAAATATTGCATTTTTATAATAATAAAAATATGTTTTATTGTATATTTCTTTTTATTTGTAAAACTAGTTTTTACTTGTTAAGATATTGAAAAAAGTTGATCTCCTTCAGATTCCGGTCAATTTTTAAATAATCTCCATTCTTTTCTCTCCGAGTCGCCATGAAGATACATTTTGTATTGTAACCTACAAACTCGAAGTTGTTTTCCTCAATCGGAGGAATTGGTCTTTTTATCCTCCTCCTCCTCCTCCTCCTCCTCTAATAACCTGTCAGAATATAAATCTTGCAGTGTAATGTTTTCAAATGTCTCTCCTTGGATAAT
Source organism: Gambusia affinis (assembly GCF_019740435.1). NCBI lineage: Eukaryota > Metazoa > Chordata > Actinopteri > Cyprinodontiformes > Poeciliidae > Gambusia > Gambusia affinis. The sequence continues at coordinate 18,344,040 of NC_057884.1, read as the reverse complement.
TGTAAATTCTCAATTATTATAAATTATAATCTGGGGACTAATAACAATATTTCAATACCTCTCTCTCTTCCCCCTTCTATAATTATGTTCTATCATTTTGTCCTTGTACGTGTTTCTCTCTAAAATACACACATACACTATTTGTTGTTTGTAGCATTTCCTTTGTGTTGTTGTCAGAGTTAGTTATGCATTTTTAATAAACACCTTAGGAGCTCAATGGCTCTCCAGGGCTTGACAGATTTATCCACCAAGAGACTCTACAGTGATTTGCATTTTAAACATCAGCGACATATTGGCAAGAATGTGCTCAGAGCAAATTTAGCTCAATTGCAGTAATTATTAGAACTGACAAAAAAGGAAGGATTACAGCTTGACTTGCATTCTCTCTTTAATGAAATACGGTAGTCTCCCTAAAGTAATTTAGACAACAATAGAATTTTTTGGTATTATTGATAAATGCAATTGACGGATTATGTTAACTCTGAATTTTATTTAAATCACATTGGGTTCCACAATAAGGTCCTGTATTGCTAAAGGTTTTAATGTTTGATCAATTTTAATCCTGAATGTGTTTCGATATCTGTAAGTGGAACATCAAAATGAAAGAGAATAAAGGCTTGAAAACAGCGGTCTGAGTGTAACTGAACTATTTCATTTGTTTCATTTATTAAACTGAGTTCCTGAATTAAATAAACTTTTCAAGCATTTTAATTTATTGAATATGACTGTACTCAGAGCTTTGGGTCCCTTCACACTTATATTAATTGTCCCCCATTTCATGACCACAACCAGTTTAATACCAGAAAACAGTTTTACCCACATGAACTGAAACCATTGTGAACTGTTTAAGTTTTTGCTGTGTTTATTTTCACTAACTGCAGAGATTTATAATCACAAAAATAAGCAAGTCCCGTGTTATTTCATGATTTTAGTCGCACAACACTTCACCTTGTAATAAATCTATTTTAATACATTCTGGTTCGGATTTCTGTTCAGAACAGCTGACCGTAAGAAAAATGTAATATTTTGAGAACTGATCAGAGCCAAAATAACTCTACATGACACCAGAGAGGTGGATATTATTTGCTGGGGTCAAACAACCACGTTGTGTTACAGCAGGTTATAGAGTATTTATTGCTGCTCAAATTAGATTTGAGTAAATACATGGCATGTGTTAAGTATCTGATGGCAGACATTTACATTCTGTGTTTTGATATCGTGAGTAAAAAGTGCAAAGATACAAAATGCCGAAGGGGTGAAGCGATTTTATAGCTGCATGCTTGGTAAAGAAAAAAAAAAGTGCAAAGTAGGCCAAATTTTACTTTGTGTTTATTGTAAAACTTTTCAAAAGCTTTTCAATGTTCTCACAAGGTGAAAATGACTGGAACTATATCAGCAGAATGAAATATGAAGTATGAAAAAAAATACCTAACTTCTGTCTCTAGGTTAGACTACTCTTACAATTTCTATCCCTATTTCTTACCTGAAATCAAACTACTTCCTGTCCATGTGTTGAACATTCAAGGATCAGTTTAGTGAAGTTTTTGTGACACATACTCAAAGGACTAAAAAAGGAATTTTATTAGCTGTGATTTTGTAAATACTTTCTTTGACATGCAGCATTTGTTGCTTGTGGTCCATAAAGATTCATCAGAGCGTACCAACTCCACTCCCTGTGAAGCTACACAAATTTATAGAACATATCTTGTCTGTCAATCCTCAGAAAGCGTGTATGATTCCCGTCACTGCTGAACTTATTCCTAACATACTTTTCCCTTCCATTTACCCTTCTATAAATTTTCAAGGATATAGCACTCAGAACAGCCAGTTCCTTGGTGGATTATACTTCTTGTGGAGGATGTCAACGATTGCCAAGCAGTCTTCCCCTTCGGCATTTTGTGTCTTTGTGTAGCCTACTGATTCAGACTGAGTGAGTTAGTGGCCACATCAACATGTGGCAAGAAAAAGCTCGATTCGAATGCACAATTTTCAGATTATGAGACTACAACCCACCCCTCTCAACCACTCTAAGGGACGAGGGTGTACAGAAAATGGATGGATGGATGGAGACTTCAACCCTAACCATTGTTCTACAATCGTATAGGGAAAAAAATATATTAGAATTGTTGTATAATAGAATTGTTGGCACAAAAAAATTGTTTTGGGAAAAACCAAAGCTGCAGTAACAAATGAAGGGAAGAAATCACCAGCACATACAACACATTATGATAGACAAAGCATTTCAAATCTATGATAAATATTGTCACACCGTGTTTACAAATACATAAGTCTTGTTTTCATCAGCAAAATATGCTGGTGTATCATACATGTAAGCTGGTGTATGATACACTGACTGAAATTAAAGAATTTCTGAAATTTTCCAGGCAAGGTCCAAATCAAAATGCATTTATGAATGTTTTGCAAGGCTTATTTTTTATTTTTTTACAAATACTCTCCATCCAATTTGATTTGGCAAAAGAGCATTGGCCAGAGTTTCAGCCTGAAGATGTTCAAAGTTGAAAAAGACTGACCCAGAAAAGCATTCAGCAGTACTCTAAAACAGTTGTATTAAATGTTCGGCGCTGTTTTGCATCATATTTAGAAAAAAAAACCCTGATCTGGTGGATATGGTGTTATTAATACTTAAAGTTCACCTTTTACTTGTTGCAAAGATGTGCTAAGAAGTTAGATGAGAAGAAACTCAAATATTTGGAAACTTTGTCCCCTAGCAATGCTAAACCACCATCTTAATGTCACAAAATTTATCATGCAGTGACAAATGATCAGAGGAACATTTTAAAAGCTAGCTGACTCATTAGTCTTACTTTACGATCCACTTTGTCACAGTGGATTATATTACACAGATGTGTTCACTCACACGGTTGTAAAGTTATATCGTTTCTAGGCCACTTTTTACTTACTTCACCAATTTTATGTGAAAGACTTTAGATTCCAGGTCCACATCTCATGACAGGGCCCAGCCACAACAATGAGAACATTAGAGTCTAACAATATAATCTCCTCTTATGATAAGCCTTAGCCTAAATCACATCAGCAAATGGTGGGGATGGAGGACACAAGAGCTTTCTGCATGGAGTATTGTGGATGCTTTGGAGGCTATGCAACAGCACATAACTGATGAAAACAAACAAACACTTAAAAAAAAGACAGCACTGAATTTCTTTCCCATGTGGTGTCCATATGGTTCTCACAAATCTTTAAGGTCCTATCTCATTGTCTGACTTGAACACACAGGGACGCAGCAGTTCTAGAGCAGATGACAATCGAAGATCAACTCCACTGGCAGCGTGCCAAGATAATCAGTGAATACTGGAAAGGAAGCTAATTAACAGCCACTGCAAGCTGATAGTTTGAACAGATTAGCAGCTTTCTGGAGAGTTGAGTAGACAAAGATATGCCTGTCAGGATCTATCTGTTTGAGTAATAAGGTTTGCATGTGTGTTTGTGCGTCTCTGTATATAGCCGCATAGAGACATCAACTGGAGGGTCACAAACAAATTCACAGTTTTTTTGTTTGTTTGTCTTATTTTTTTGTCTTCATAACATTGTTAGTGATATAAACCATTATATTTATTATTTTGGGGATTTATAGAGTTCACACCAAAATATTATTGTTATGGTTCAGGAGTAGCAATGACGATTAAATGTCTAGAAAGATTAATTCACTGCCTACACGCTGGGCATAAACTAAGCCTCTAGTGTTACTGCCAGCTAACTTTGATTGTTTGCATATAGGACGTTTCAGAGAACAATACTGTTAAAGCAACAAGAAATACAGAGTTGATGAAATCTCAAAACCCACCACCTGGCTTTCCTATACAATAATTTTGGGTACTTCTGATGGTAGAATACAGATTTGACTCTTCTTAAAAACAGGGTTTCTTTCACCCACTACCATTTTATTTACATTAAAATTGCCCTTTTGGTTTTGGCTTTGCAAATTTTAAAAGGGAATTTATTTTTTGTTCTACTTTGCAAACTAGCTCGGTGTCAGTGAGATAGAGAGCTGTCAAAAGCAATTTTCAAGTTGTGCTACATATTCTAAATTGGATTTATATTTGGTCTTTGAGCCATTTTAACACAAACCATTACATTGTAGCTTTGACTGAGCTTAATTCAGTTTTCCATTGTAACTTATCCCACCTAAACTGTAGATTTAAAAAAAAAAAATCCATTGAAGTTGGTTGCTTTATCACACAACCAAATGATAAAGTTTTGTTTAAATACTTCTTAGACATTGTATCTCTATGGAAATACTTGAAGTGATTCAAAAAGGGTTAGGCAGTTGCTAATGAAAAAATTCTGTGCAGTGTGTTTGGGAGAAGGAGGTTGGGCAACAAAATAATTCAGGTGGACTTTATTTTACAAAAATAAATATATCACTGCTGCCATTTTTCATGTTTAAACCCCCTCCTTGTGTAACCATGGACATTATTTATACACATGTAGACACAATTAATACTAAACTTTGCTCTTGTTTATGCCAGACACAGTATGACCTTCTCTAACTTCTCTAATTCAACAATCTGTGCCAGCGGCACTGGTTGTTGATATCAGGAATGAAAATAAATGTCAAATTGATTCAGTGAAAGAAAAGACATACCCATGAAATGTGAGAGAAATAAACAAGATGACTAAAGCTGACAAGGCTGAAGAGAAGAGGCTGTAACATAGTAAGACACTGCCAGACAAGTACAGAGCCCAAGACAGAAACAGAGCTGACACTCTGGGCAAATTGGACTTGACACAGAAAATGTACTTTAGGACTACAAGGACACTAAAATATATAGTATTATTGTGATTAAAAGAAGTTATGGATATATTTTATGCACACACAAAGTTATAAAAGACTCTCAAAAAATAAACTAAGAAACAGCTAGTGAGGACAATACTGACATAATTTCCTCATGATCCCTGTTTTGAGCACATTTAATAGAAAACTGACAGAAAGGAAGATACTGCTAAGCACCTTATCCAAGATTGGGACTCAAACCTGCTATTTAGATTCAAGTTGCACTCAAGTGATTAAAGATTAGATTTCAGACTTGACTTTGACTCAAGCTACATAGTTTACTCTGTACAGATAACTGGCTGTCAAAGTAAAGTAAAGTAAAGTAAAGTAGGTTTTCTATTGCATTTTCAGTCATTCAGCTAAGACAGAGCTGTGCATATTCCTCTGTTAAAGGATGTATTTTAATCAGCTGTGGACTATGAACACGGGAAAACAGTCATGTTTGTTCTAATTTTGTAACAAAAACTCAGATCTCACCACCAGCAAACTTACTGCCCAACCACACAACTGCAAAGATGAATAGAGCAGGGGACTGAACTGGCAACTCATCGGTCACAGGATGAACCCCTACCTCAAAAGATAGAATCATGATTTAGACTCTGCACTCTAAAGGCTCCCACATCTGACAGTTGAGGCACAATCACAAGGTTGGAGAGAGTTCGTTTTCACATAAACCTCCCCATATGTTTCAGTATGTCACATATACATAATTACTCACCACGTCAGACTAATGTTTCTCAAAAGTATTTGTTTCCTACAGATACAAAACGTGGATAGTGGAAGCAGAATATCAAGATTGGTGTCCGAGAGCATTTCTGCATGGAAATGACCAAACACACAACACTTGCTACAGTTCTGTTGAAATAGTTCAACCTGGGTCTGGTGTTGAGAAGTGGAGGCAGATGCCTCTATGCAAACAAAATGACCCCGTTTTGTCGCACATCTACATCAATGAGACCTGATTTTTGCACTTTAGATTTAAGTGTGTTGGAGCCTTAATAAACAACCAGACAGACATTCTGAATGTTGGAAATGTTTTGAAACATGGCAATAAGTCATTGTTCAAGTTTGACTGATGACAGGCTATTGACAATAAAACTTCTTTTGTAATACTGAGATTCTGTACTGATAAACAGGTGCTCCTTACATAACTTTGAAAACAATGTATACATCTAATCTACAAGATTAGATGTATACATTGTATGCATGTAGATTATAAAGTCTGATATAATCAAAATGTTTTCAAAGTCCAAGTCCTGAAGTAATTATGCACTTGAGATAATGATGAAACTCCAATTCACAATCCCTAATGGTATTACAGAGCACTTTAAAAACAGTTTCAAGTGTTTTCAGCTGTGTTGCTATGCAACACTACGTGACTTCTACAAAGCAGACTCATAGCTGTCTTCACTTTGATAGATTAATGACATGAAGGAAGTTAGTCTCTGTAGAAATGTCCTAATATTGTTCTGAAATGACCTAAAGCCAGAAGCTGCCTTGAAGGTTGAAAAACAGCTTCATCAAGCACTAAAACGGCACAGAATGCTTTGGAAAATCGTATGTCATTTTTATTATAAAGAATGGGTGGCTTGTAGAAAATGGGCTAAAACATGAAAACATCATTCCTTTTGAAGTCTAACCTCAAGTGCTGGTATGAGTGCGTATTGGTGAAGGCATACGCTGGAGTGTGAGTGCTCACAGGAGAGATAACACCACTCTTTTGTACTTTTTTATGTCCTGGTGCTGGATGCCAGATGCCAACTCCCCACACACACTCACGGTCAACACCCAGAGCCTGTAAGAGTGTTTATTACCTCCTGTCTTTGGACAGTAAAGAACAGGAAATGTTGCCCACCTCCTCTCACCTTCACACACATACAAACCCATACAGATTCTAACCGCGTATGTCACTCGCTTCCTCTTTTTGGTTCCCTCTTACTAATTTTTCACTCCCCTCCTGTGGCTTCCCACATCCTCTGTGGTTACCAAAAAACAGCTCGAGGAATTTATAAGAGTTCATTTTATTTTGTTTATAGTGTTTTTTTGGACATTGAAGTAGAGCTTTAGGTGAAGAAAGAGGTTGTACATTTTTACCCAAAGTGGAATTAAATCTTTGATTAATTTTGTTTTGCCATGCTCTGTGATCATATATAGAGACACTTTATGTGCTTTCGTCTATGGAACAAACTGCCATACAAATAGACAAAACTGTTGATTTTATTTTTTATTTTTTCTTAATATTACTTTTGCCTGGGAGAAGATTGTGACTCAAATTTGGGTCATTTACGTATTCAGTAGTTTATGCCTTACTACCCCATTAGTTGTACTTTTATGTTGTTCCATTTTTCAAATAAGTATCTTAATAAAACCGATGAATAAACAATAATTTTTATTTGGTTATATACTATATGGTCGACTTACAGCCTGTGCTGTATAGCTTGTGTTGTACTCTACTGTAAACATAATTCTGATGGCTTATTATCACACAAGCCATCAGAAGTAAATTTGAACTAGGGCAGTGGCATTTCATTTTTGGCCAAGTCATAATAGAGTCCCATCGCAATCTGCATCTGGTTTGTGCAGCTTGAGCCTCAAATGGTAAACGGCTTGCAATTTTATAGAGCTGTATCAAGTCCAAGGACTGCAAGACACTTTACAGTACATTCACCCATTCCTACACACATTAACACACTGTTGGTGGCAAGCGACAGTCTAATCAGAGGTGTATGTGCATGTGTGTGGTGAGGGAGAGAATGAAATCAAGTACCTACACATGCCATACTTATTCAGAACTCTCTGTCCAATCAGCTTCATTCACAAATAGCTAAAGGCTGAGATGCAGAAAAGGTCTGATGTACCATTTGTTAATACTAAATGGAAAATACTATAAAACTTTAGTCTTATCAAATTAGCTTAAAGTAACATGAAACATCAATCAGGTTTCCATTATTATTTTTCTTTTAAGTTTTTTTATTTTTTTGGCTCAGGGTTACCTGCTAGATAGAAAAGTAGATAACAAGAGAGGTGGGAGACAGGAAGGAAAGGTCATGAGGCCAGGACTTGAACCTGTGATGTGCATGTCTGTGGCTAAAACCTCCCCTGTGTCACCACAGCATCCAACATTTATTTATTTATTTTTTTAAGAATAATTTCAGATTCTAGCTTCTTGTAGGTTTCACTTTTTTGTTCCTGTCTCTCAAGCAACCATACATCAATTAATTGATGTCTGGGAAACAACCACCACTGACTTCATCTGTTCATTTTTGGGAATGCAATCTGACTTTTTTATGTAAACTGTCCCGATGATCAATCGCTGTTGCAGCATGTTGTTGAAGCTCATGGGGATCTCAATAAACATGAACCAGCTCTTTGTTACTTAACTGAAAGACACATGAAAGTACAAGAGACAGCCAGTGTTGAGATAAAATATATTCTCATGCTTTTCTTCAGCTGTCAGAAGATTTAATGTTGACATTGTCTAGCTTTAGTGGACAAGGTGCATAGTCACATGGTACATTTTTTAAAAGGGACACAGTGTCATCTTAACAATGGCAACAGGGAGTTTATTTGGAAGTCCTCTTTAATAGGACTTCCTTAACACTACCTGGTCATCAAATCAGTTGAATAAAACAAAGTTAGCTTTTTTTCAACTTTTATAAAGCCATCTTAACCTCAGCAGCTCCCTAAATAAATAAAATAAACAATAATAATTTCAATGTATTTATACATATCATATAAACAGAGGTCACACACACAGAGACCAACAATATTCAAGGATAACAAAAATACCCGGTTACATCAAAACTCTGGGTACTAAGCCACCGACACCCTCACAAAGTAGTGAGTCCAATTTGTACACACCGAATCTAACATCCTAACCATCTTTAAAAAAAAAAAAAAAAAACCTCAACTGTGTGAAAAAGCAGGATATACATCAAGCTAAAAATCACCAAGAATAAACATGAGCAGTCTAGTGATATGTCTATTTGAGAAAGGAATATTGCTCTCTGGAAAGAATTAAGTTATTTCCCAACAGAATATGAGTGCACCTTTTTAATATTTGTGAACCACAAGATAATCTAACCTGAGTAATAGGTACAATTGTCATATTGTTTTTCTTCTTCTCATCATATGATTTGTCACATGTTCAGTGCCACTGTTTGATTGGACGAATAAACTCAATGCCGGCATGCACAGTCACAACAATCTGTACTGCACACATGCAGTATATCCACCAACAGTCCCATCAGAGCAGTTAGCAGGCATAGGTGCCAGAATTTGTAACCAGAAAGACATGATATAGGCTTTAACCCGAAAGCTTGAAAGTAGTAAAAGCCAACACAAGCAAGAGATGCAGTTCCTTCGTTCATTGAGGTCAAACATATGTCTGCATCAGATAAAGATATCACAACAAACTCTTTAGGTTTGTTCTGCTATTCCTACACAAAGTTTTAAAACAACATGTTGCCAGGCCTAGTGACATTTCTTTTGTAAATGAAGTGAAAGACTACAATTGAGTGAGCAATGTGCTTTTTTTCTTAACGACATCAAAATGCAGTATGACATGTGGTTTTTAGTCCCACTCGAACCCTAGACTCTGAAAGATGGCTTTGAGGTAATTGACAGACTAATGAGTGAATTGTCATTTTTTTATTGGATAGTTGCAGTTCCCCAAAGTTGTGTTGGAAAGTCTGAGATACGTAACTGTCAGTCTTTCACTGAAATGTCAAAAAGCCTGTATGTGACTATTGTTGCAGTGCTCATATTTGAAATGAGAACAATGTTACAAAACAAAAGTAGAGAGCTAGAAGTGTCAAGACTCAACTTCCTGCTCTGATGTTGAGCAGAGTTTTTGAAAGTTGCTGAAATTCAGGTTCTTGCCCTAAGACACTTGGGTTTGGATGAAGGCATTAGATTTCAACAGTGCCATCTTTGCACTCCTCTCTATATATGCCGCTGCGATACCTCATTTCTCATAAAGTCCCCAATGCATACTAAAGTAAAAATGTCAAAAATAATTATTCAACACATTGCTTTGTTCAAAGACAAAGCGCAAAACATTCTGCCAAAATAACAAATGTTCAGCACACATTGAAACAAGAAATGTTGATGTTGACAGTCTCTCACAAATCAGCAATCTAAGTAATAATTTCTAACAGAAACCAGATCAGCCTTTTTTTCCACTGATGAAGTGACAGCACCCTCCAAACATCCCAGATAAAAGTGGATAATAAGCCTCAAAATTAATTGATGTTTAATTACAAAATGTGGACATTTTTGGAAACTTAGAACTTTCATTTATTCAGTGAGTGAAAAAAAATCCACATTGAGAAATATAATTTTACTCAAAACCACATTTATCAGCACAGCTGGTTCTAGTACTTTATGCAATCCACTTTTGCCAATTGGACAGTAATAGCTGCTGCTCTACAACAATTTAAGGCATGAACATCGCCTTTGACAGTTCCCATTTGTAATTTACTTTTTTTTTTTTTTTTTACATGATTCTGAGACCTGGTTTCTCCCTGATACTCAATTTTCTTTAGCTCAACAGCAGGGGTTTATCAAGGAATTAAGATTGTGGATTAATATTTCCACATAAAAAATATTAAGTCACATAACTGCTTGCATTCTCACACAAAAATAAAATATAAAAACAGAAGAATGTACTGTATGGGGATATTTACAATACAAAAAAATGCCGTACAGTTACTAAAATGTCAAAGAAATGTACATAGCATCATTTTAAAAATGAAGAAAATGTGGATTCATAGAGGATTTGTACATATAAAAGCAACACGTTGGCTTGGCAAAACGCAGTCATATGAATCAGCTCCCATATCTGCGACTTATTTTTTCTATTTTAGTATGACCAAACTAAAATTGGCCTGACGAGGAACTGACGTCAGTAAGATCGGCCTGATGAGGAACAAAGAAATGAAATGGAACTCCAACAAAATGAGCAAAATGTACGACATCTTTCTCCTTTCTCTGTAACAAATAATAATAAAAAAAAACTTATTGAAGGACAAATGATGAACAAACCATTATAGATTACAGTGAAACTTTGTAACACATTCATAACCAAAAAAGA